>NC_141879.1:196787500-197412500 GCF_056163025.1 Triticum urartu
GGTCCACAGATTTTCTGGATGCGTCAGGTGCATGGATGACACAATGTATCGCCAGCTAGATAGAGATCCCGGGTCTTCGAAAACCGTGTTCATGGGACATCGAAGGTGGCTTCGCGACGATGACCCGTGGAGAAAACGCAAGGATCTGTTCGATGGTGAAACCGAACCCCGAAGACGCCTGCGTACGAGGAGCGGCGAGGAAATAGACGAGCTGTTGAAAAATTGGAAAGATTGCCCACTGTCGGGAAAGAAGCAAAAGGCGCCAGATACGGGAAAAAAGCGAAAGGCGCCAGAGCCGCTGCTGAAGGTATAGAAAACGAGGTCTGTTTTCTGGGACTTGCCGTACTGGAAGATCCACCATGTGCCTCACAGCCTTGATGTCATGCATATCATGAAGAACGTGTGCGAGAGTCTGCTTGGTACCCTGCTCAACATGCCAAAGAGGACCAAAGATGGGCCGAAAGCAAGGGCAAACTTGAAATCAATGGGCATCAGGGAGGAGCTTCACGCTAATGATGATGATGATGAGACGAAGCAGGACACGGAAAGTCGTCGCAAAGGCAAAAAGGCCAAGAAGACCGGACATGACTTCCCTCCCGCGTGCTTCACTCTAAGTCAGGAGGAGATCGATCAGTTTTTCACCTACCTCATAGGAGTAAAACTTCCTTACGGTTATGCGGGGAAGATAAGCAGATACCTAGACTCAGCGAAGCAGAAGTTCAGCGGGATGAAGTCTCACGACTGTCACGTGCTGATGACGCAGATACTTCCAGTTGCAATCAGTGGGATCATGGACGCGCACGTCCGTGAAACGCTATTTGGCCTATGCAACTTTTTCGACGTCATCTCTCGAAAGTCGGTTGGCGTGAGGCAACTCGGAAGGCTACAGGAAGAGATCGTGGTGATACTATGCGAGCTTGAGATGTACTTCCCGCCCGCATTCTTCGACGTTATGGTGCATCTGCTGGTCCATATTGTGGAGGATATCATCCAACTCGGGCCGACGTTCCTGCACAACATGATACCGTTCGAAAGGATGAATGGTGTCATCAAAGGATACGTCCGCAACATGTCACATCCAGAGGGAAGCATAGCCAGGGGCTTTCTGACCGAAGAGTGCATCTCCTACTGCACGAATTATCTAGGCATCGAGAACCCCGTTGGTCTGCCTGTCAACAGGCACCTCAGCAGGCTCGCTGGATGGGGTCATCATGAGGGTCGCCGCGAAATGCATGTCGACTTCGAGGGTCGACTCACCGACTTTGAAAGAGCAAACCTAGTCTCGCTACAACACATAAACGTGATCGATCCTTGGGTGGTAGAGCACAAAAACTTTATTGAGAAGACATACAATGACCGAGGCCAACAGAGGACAGACGGAGATATAATCGAAGAGCACAACTCATGTTTCACGCGTTGGTTCAAGCAGAAGGTTCTGTCATACCCTTTACATGAGGATTCTTCCGCGGAAGAACAACTCATATTAGCTTTGTCACAGGGCGCCGAGCACAACCTGATGACGTATGAGGCGTACGATATCAACGGCTACACATTCTACACCGAGGGAAAGGACATGAAGAGCGACAGTTATCAGAACTCCGGGGTAATGATGGAATCCTACACCGGTAACGACAAGGACAGATACTATGGAAGGATCAAGGAGATCTGGGAGCTGAGCTACGCTGGAGAGAAGGTCCCGATGTTCCGTGTCAGATGGGCCAAGAGCGTCATAAAAGAAGACCGGTATTTCACCATCATGGTTATACCCGAAGCCAAATCCAAGACCGCAGGCGTAAACGTCACCGCAAAAAATGACCCATGGGTACTGGCTTCCCAAGTGGACCAATGCTTCTTCATCACCGACCCGTCAAAACCCAGTCGTGTTGTCGTGAGAAGAGGCAAAAGGAGGATCATCGAAATGGATGGAGTCGCCAATGAGCAAGACTTCGACAAGTACGGCGACCCGAAGATGGAACATGACGACGACGATGAAGTACCAGCATACACCACAAGAAGAAGCAAGATCACCCTACCTAAAGGACATCCGTTCAAGAGAAGAACTTCATTTACGAAAAATGAGGGCAAGAAGATTGTGAACAGATAGCTAGCTAAGATCGATTGTATTTAAATTGTAGCCTTCATTTCTCTATTGTATTTCAACATATTGAAATGATATTTCTTCTGTTCTAGTGTCCTCATGAATATTTATTTATGTTTATTTTGGTATTGAATTTCTAATTCACAAAAAGTATTGAATTCGTTAATATTTTTTGAACTCATGAATATTTTTAAATTTAATTCATGGTCACTTTTTAAATTCATGAATATTTTTTCAAATTTGATGATATTTTTTCATATTCAATATGAAAAAATATTGAATATTCATGACGACACTCAATCTCGACCCCCCCTCCATCTCGATCGCTATCCCCCCTCACCAGATCCCCCTCGCCACCGAGCACCCCCCGCACCCTTCCCCGCTCCACCGTCGCCGACGACCCCCCGCGCCCTCCCCTGCTCCACCGCCGACGACAACCCCCCGCACCCTCCCCCGCTCCACCGCCGCTGACGACCCCCCACACCCTCCCCTGTCTCCTCGCTCGGTTCCCTCGAACGGAATCGGCCGAGCGCACCACCCACCCCCTCCCCCCCCCCCGAGCGAGACCTAGGGTTCAAGACGCCGCTGCCAGCCCTCCACTAGGCAACAAAAAATCCTAAAAAAATTACTAATGGCGCACCGCTAGGGGTGCGCCATTGCTATCCAAAAAAAAGATTACTAATGGCGCACCTCTAGGGGATGCGCCATTGCTATCCAAAACAAGATTACTGATGGCGCACCGCCAGGAGGTGCGCCATTGCTATAAAAAAATACTAATGGCGCACCGCTAGGTGGTGCACCATTGCTAACCCTTCCCACCCACTAAAATCCCTAGTCCCCTTTCTATCTTTCCCAATCGATCACATCTCACCCGCCCACTGCCCCGACCCGTACTGCACCGCCGCCGCCCTCGCGCCCCTGTCGCCTCCCCCGAACCCGACGACCCCCGCGCCCGCTCCGCCGCCGGAGTCGCCGCCAGAGCACTAGGAGGAGGAGGCCCGCGTCCACCAGGAGGAGGAGGCCCGCTGAAGCACGTCTTCTTCCTCCGACCGACCCCATCTCGTCGTCGCCACCGCCTTCTGTTTCGCCGAGCGGCTTCGCCTCCGCCTCCGCCGTCTGTCGCCCATGCAACCTGATACGTCTCCAACGTATCTATAATTTTTGATTGCTCCATGCTATATTATCTACTGTTTTGGACTATATTGGGCTTTATTTTCCACTTCTATATTATTTTTGGGACTAACCTATTAACCGGAGGCCCAGCCTAAAATTGTTGTTTTTTGCCTATTTCAGTGTTTCGGATAAACAGAATATCAAACGGAGTCCAAACGGAATAAAATCTTCGGGAACGTGATTTTCTCACCGAACGTGATCCAGGAGACTTGGACCCTACTCCAGGGGGTCAAAGAGGAGGTCACGAGGGTGGGCCCCCCCTAGGGCGCGCCCCCTGCCTCATGGGCCCCTCGGTGCTGCACCGACGTACTCCTTCCTCTTATATATACCTACGTACCCCCAAACGATTAGAACAGGAGCCAAAAACCTAATTCCACCGCCGCAACTTTCTATATCCACGAGATCCCATCTTGGGGCCTGTTCCGGAGCTCCGCCGGAAGAGGGCCGTCATCACGGAGGGCTTCTACATCATCATAGCCTCTCCGATGAAGTGTGAGTAGTTTACCTCAGACCTTCGGGTCCATAGTTAGTAGCTAGATGGCTTCTTCTCTCTCTCTTTTAATCTCAATACGAAGTTCTCCCCCTCTCTTGTGGAGATCTATTCGATGTAATCTTCTTTTTGCGGTGTGTTTGTTGAGACCAATGAATTGTGGGTTTATGATCAAGTCTATCTATGAATAATATTCGAATCTTCTCTGAATTCTTTTATGTATGATTGGTTATCTTTGCAAGTCTCTTCGAATTATCTGTTTGGTTTGGTCAACTAGATTGGTAGTTCTTGCCATGGGAGAAGTGCTTAGCTTTGGGTTCGATCTTGCGGTGTCCTTACCCAGTGACACAAGGGGCAGCAAGGCACGTATTGTATCGTTGCCATCGAGGATAACAAGATGGGGTTTATTTCATATTGCATGAATTTATCTCTCTACATCATGTCATCTTGCTTAAGGCGTTACTCTGTTTTTAACTTAATACTCTAGATGCATGCTGGATAGCGATCGATGAGTGGAGTAATAGTAGTAGATGCAGAATCGTTTCGATCTACTTGTCACAGACGTGATGCCTATATACATGATCATGCCTAGATATTCTCATAACTATGCTCAATTTTGTCAATTGCTCAACAGTAATTTGTTCACCCACCGTAGAATACTTATGCTCTTGAGAGAAGCCACTAGTGAAACCTATGGCCCCCGGGTCTATTCTCATCATATCAATCTCCATCACTTTAATCTTGCTTTGCCTTTTACTTTGCTTTTAATTTTTACTTTGCATCTTTATACCAAAAATACCAAAAATATTATATCTATCAGATCTCACTCTCGTAAGTGACCGTGAAGGGATTTACAACCCCTAATCGCGTTGGTTGCGAGTAGCTATCGCTTTGTGCAGGTACGAGGGACTTCAGCGTGGCCTCCTACTGGATTGATACCTTGGTTCTCAAAAACTGAGGGAAATACTTACGCTACTCTGCTGCATCATCCCTTCCTCTTCGGGGAAACCCAACGCAAGCTCAAGACGTAGCAAGAAGGATTTCTGGCGCCGTTGCCGGGAAATGTACACAAAAAGTCAACATACCAAGTACCCATCGCAATCCCAATCTCTTGCATTACATTATTTGCCATTTGCCTCTCGTTTTCCTCTCCCCCCAATTCACCCTTGCCGTTTTATTCGCCCTCTCTCTCTCTATCCTCCCTATCTATTTACCTCTTTTGCCCATTTGCCTTTTGTTTGCCCGTGTGTTAGATTGCTTGCTTGTCGCGATGGCTCAAGATACTACCAAATTGTGTGACTTCACCAATACCAATAATAATGATTTCCTTAGCACTCCGATTTCTCCTCTTACCGATGTTGAATCTTGTGAAATTAGTACTGCTTTGTTGAATCTTGTTATGAAAGATCAATTCGCCAGCCTTCCTAGTGAAGATGCCGCTACTCATCTGAATAGCTTCGTTGATTTATGTGATATGCAAAAGAAAAAAGATGTCAATAATGATGTCGTTAAATTGAAGCTATTTCCTTTTTCGCTTAGAGATCGTGCTAAAGCTTGGTTTTCGTCTTTGCCTAAGAATAGTATTGATTCATGGAACAAGTGCAAAGATGCTTTTATCTCTAAGTATTTTCCTCCCGCTAAGATCATCTCTCTTAGAAACGATATTATGAACTTTAAACAACTTGATCATGAACATGTTGCACAAGCTTGGGAGAGAATGAAATTAATGATACGTAATTGCCCTACTCATGGTTTGAATTTGTGGATGATCATACAAAAATTTTATGTCGGGTTGAATTTTGCTTCTAGAAATCTTTTAGATTCGGCCGCGGGAGGCACTTTTATGGAAATCACTTTAGGAGATGCTACTAAACTCCTAGATAATATTATGGTTAATTATTCTCAATGGCATACTGAAAGATATTCTAATAAAAATGCGATAGAAGAAATTAATGTGTTGAGTGGAAAGATGGATGAACTTATGAAATTATTTGCTACTAAGAGTGTTTCTTCTGATCCTAATGATATGCCTTTGTCTACTTTGATTGAGAATAACAATTAATCTATGGATGTGAATTTTGTTGGTAGGAATAATTTTGGTAACAACGTTTACAGATGGAATTTTAATCCTAGGCCATATCCTAGTAATCCTTCTAATAATTATGGGAATTCCTACAACAACTCTTATGGAAATTATAATAAGATGCCCTCTGAATTTGAGAATAGTGTTAAAGAGTTTATGAATTCACAAAAGAATTTTAATGCTTTGCTTGAGGAGAAATTGCTTAAAGTTGATGATTTGGCTAGAAACGTTGATAGAATTTCTCTTGAGGTTGATTCTTTAAAGCTTAGATCTATTCCTCCTAAGCATGATATCAATGAGCCTCTCAAATCCATGAGAATTTCCATTGATGAGTGCAAGGAAAGAGCCGCTAGGATGCGTGCTTTCAAAGATGCCTTTATTAAAGCGTGTTCCTCCAATTCCTATGAAAATCAAGATGAAGATCTAAAAGTTATTGATGTGTCCCCTATTAAATCTTTGTTTTGCAAGATGAATCTTGATGAAACTGAATATGATCTTCCTTTACCTAGAAGGTGTTCTAAAAATTCGAAGTATTTAGATCTTAATGATGAAATTGATGAAAGTGGGATTGAAAGAAATAAAAATCTAGATGTTGCTAAACCCACTATATTGGATTTCAAGGAAATTAATTATGAAAGTTGCTCTTTAATTGATTGTATTTCCTTGTTGCAATCCGTGCTAAATTCTCCACATGCTTATAGTTGAAATAAAGCCTTCACCGAACATATTGTTGATGCCTTGATGCAATCTTATGAAGAAAAACTTGAGTTGAAAGTTTCTATCCCTAGAAAACTCTATGATGAGTGGGAACCAACTATTAAAATTAAAATTAAAAATCATGAGTTTTATGCTTTGTGTGATTTGGGTGCTAGTGTCTCTACTATTCCCAAGACGTTGTGTCATTTGCTAGATTTCTGTAATTTTGATGATTGCTCTCTAAACTTGCATTTTGCGGATTCCACTATTAAGAAACCTATGGGAAGGATTAATGATGTTCTTATTGTTGCAAATAGGAATTATGTGCCCGTAGATTTCATTGTTCTTGATATAGATTGCAATCCTTCTTGCCCTATTATTCTTGGTAGACCTTTCCTTAGAACGGTTGGTGCGATTATTGATATGAAGGAAGGGAATATTAGATTTCAATTTCCATTAAAAAAGGGTATGGAACACTTTCCTAGAAAGAAAATAAAATTACCATATGAAACTATCATGAGATCCACTTATGGATTGCCTACCAAAGATGGCAATACCTAGATCTATCTTCGCTTTTATGCCTAGCTAGGGGCGTTAAACGATAGCGCTTGTTGGGAGGCAACCCAATTTTATTTTTATTCCTTGATTTTTGCTCCTGTTTAGTAATAAATTAATTATTTAGCCTCTGTTTTGGTTGTGTTTTTTGTGTTTAATTAGTGTTTGTGCCAAGTAGAATCGTTGGGAAGACGTGGGGAAAGTCTTGTTGAACTTGCTGTAAAAAACAGAAACTTTAGCGCTCACGAGAACTGCTGTCATTTTTATTTGAAGAGTTATATTTAGTTAATTATTTTTTAAGATGATTAATAGATAAATTCCTCACTTGCAGCAATTTATTTTAGAATTTTTGGGGTTCCATATCTTGCGCTAGCTACAGATTACTACAGACTGTTCTGTTTTTGACAGATTCTGTTTTTCGTGTGTTGTTTGCTTATTTTGATGAATCTATGGCTAATAAAATAGTTTATAATCCATAGAGAAGTTGGAATACAGTAGGTTTAACACCAATATAAATAAATAATGAGTTCATTTCAGTACCTTGAAGTGGTCTTTTGTTTTCTTTCGCTAACGGAGCTCACGAGTTTTCTATTTTGAGTTTTGTGTTGTGAAGTTTTCAAGTTTTGGGTGAATTTTTTTGATGGATCATGGAACAAGGAGTGGCAAGAGCCTAAGCTTGGGATGCCCATGGCACCCCCAAGATAATCCAAGGACACCAAAAAGTCAAAGCTTGGGGATGCCCCGGAAGGCATCCCCTCTTTCGTCCACTTCCATCGGTAATTTACTTGGAGCTATATTTTTATTCACCAACATGATATGTGTTTTGCTTGGAGCGTCTTGTATTATTTGTGTATTTGTGTCTTAGTATGACACAATCATCCTTGCTGTACACACCTTTTGAGAGAGCCATACATGAATTAAAAATTTGATAGAATACTCTATGTGCTTCACTTATATCTTTTGAGCTAAGTAGTTTTGCTCTATGTACTTCACTTATATCTTTTGAGCTAAGTAGTTTTGCTCTATGTGCTTCACTTATATCTTTTGAGCTAATTAATTTTGCTCTATGTGCTTCACTTATATCTTTTGAGCGTTATAATTTTGCTTTATGTGCTTCACTTAGATCTTTTAGAGCACGGTGGTGGATATGTTTTAAATAAACTATTGATCTCTCATGCTTCACTTAAATTATTTTGAGGGTCTCTTAGTAGCATGGTAATTTGCTTAATAATAATATGCTTGGTATTCAAGATTTGTGAAACTTTATTTTGAGTGTGTTGAATACTAAGAAAAGATTGAAGCATGATAATTGTTTTGAGATATGGAGGTGATAATATTAAAGTCATGCTAGTTGAGTAGTTGTGAATTTAAAGAATACTTGTGTTAAAGTTTGTGATTCCCGTAGCATGCACGTATGGTGAACCGTTATGTGATGAAGTCGGAGCATGACTTATTTATTGATTGTCTTCCTTATGAGTGGCGGTCGGGGACGAGCGATGGTCTTTTCCTACCAATCTACCCCCCTAGGAGCATGCGTGTAATACTTTGCTTTGATAACTTCTAGATTTTTGCAATAAGTATATGAGTTCTTTATGACTAATGTTGAGTCCATGGATTATATGCACTCTCACCCTTCCAGCTTTGCTAGCCTCTCTAATACCGCACACCTTTCGCCGGTATCATACACCTACCATATACCTTCCTCAAAACAGCCACCATACCTACCTATTATGGCATTTCCATAGCCATTCCGAGATATATTGCCATGCAACTTTCCACCACCTAGTTCATCATGACACATTCATCATTGTCATATTGCTTAGCATGATCATGTAGTTGACATAGTATTTGTGGCAAAGCCACCGTTCATAATTTCTTCATACTTGTCACTCTCGATTCATTGCATATCTCGGTACACCGCCGGAGGCATCCATATAGAGTCATACTTTGTTTTAGAATCGAGTTGTAATCATTGAGTTGTAAATAAATAAAAGTGTGATGATTATCATTCAATAGAGCATTGTCCCAATAAAAAAAGAAAGGCCAAAGAAAAAAAGGCCAAAAAAAGAAAATAAATAAAAAGGAGCAATGCTACTATCCTTTTTTCCATACTTGTGTTTCAAAGTAGCGCCATAATATAGCGAGTCTCATATATTGTGCTTCAAAGTAGCACCATGTTCTTCATATAGAGAGTCTCATATGTTGTCACTTTCATATACTAGTGGGAATTTTACATTATAGAACTTGGCTTGTATATTCCAATGATGGGCTTCCTCAAATTGCCCTAGGTCTTCGTGAGCAAGCAAGTTGGATGCACACCCACTAGTTTCTTTTGTTGAGCTTTCATACATTTATAGCTCTAGTGCATCCGTTGCATGGCAATCCCTACTCACTCGCATTGATATCTATTGATGGGCATCTCCATAGCCCGTTGATACGCCTAGTTGATGTGAGACTATCTTCTCCTTTTTGTCTTCTCCACAACCATCCTTCTATTCCACCTATAGTGTTATATCCATGGCTCACGCTCATGTATTGCGTGAAGATTGAAAAGGTTTTGAAAAAGTTAGAGTATGAAACAATTGCTTGCCTTGTCATCGGGGTTGTGCATGATTTAAATACTTTGTGTGGTGAAGATGGAGCATAGCCAGACTATATGATTTTGTAGGGATAACTTTCTTTGGCCATGTTATTTTGAGAAGACATAATTGCTTTGTTAGTATGCTTGAAGTATTATTATTTTTATGTCAATATAAACTTTTGTCTTGAATCTTTCTAATCTGAATATTCATACCACAATTAAGAAGATTTGCATCGAAATTATGCCAAGTAGCACTCCACATCAAAAATTCTCTTTTTATCATTTACCTACTCGAGGATGAGCAGGAATTAAGCTTGGGGATGTCTGATACGGCTCCAACGTATCTATAATTTTTGATTGCTCCATGCTATATTATCTACTGTTTTGGTCTATATTGGGCTTTATTTTCCACTTTTATATTATTTTTGGGACTAACCTATTAAACGGAGGCCCAACCCAAAATTGTTGTTTTTTGCCTATTTCAGTGTTTCGGATAAACAGAATATCAAACAGAGTCCAAACGGAATAAAATCTTCGGGAACGTGATTTTCTCACCGAACGTGATCCAGGAGACTTGGACCCTACTCTAGGGGGTCAAAGAGGAGGTCACGAGGGTGCCCCCCTAGGGCGCGCCCCCTGCCTCGTGGGCCCCTCGGTGCTCCACCGACGTACTCCTTCCTCCTATATATACCTACGTACCCCCAAACGATTAGAACAGGAGCCAAAAACCTAATTCCACCGCCGCAACTTTCTGTATCCACGAGATCCCATCTTGGGGCCTGTTCAGGAGCTCCGCCGGAAGAGGGTCGTCATCAGGGAGGGCTTCTACATCATCATAGCCTCTCCGATGAAGTGTGAGTAGTTTACCTCAGACCTTCGGGTCCATAGTTAGTAGCTAGATGGCTTCTTCTCTCTCTCTTTTAATCTCAATACGAAGTTCTCCCCCTCTCTTGTGGAGATCTATTCGATGTAATCTTCTTTTTGCGGTGTGTTTGTTGAGACCAATGAATTGTGGGTTTATGATCAAGTCTATCTATGAATAATATTCGAATCTTCTCTGAATTCTTTTATGTATGATTGGTTATCTTTGCAAGTCTCTTCGAATTATCTGTTTGGTTTGGTCAACTAGATTGGTAGTTCTTGCCATGGGAGAAGTGCTTAGCTTTGGGTTCGATCTTGCGGTGTCCTTACCCGGTGACAGAAGGGGCAGCAAGGCACGTATTGTATCGTTGCCATCGAGGATAACAAGATGGGGTTTATTTCATATTGCATGAATTTATCTCTCTACATCATGTCATCTTGCTTAAGGCGTTACTCTGTTTTTAACTTAATACTCTAGATGCATGCTGGATAGCGGTCGATGAGTGGAGTAATAGTAGTAGATGCAGAATCGTTTCGATCTACTTGTCACGGACGTGATGCCTATATACATGATCATGCCTAGATATTCTCATAACTATGCTCAATTTTGTCAATTGCTCAACAGTAATTTGTTCACCCACCGTAGAATACTTATGCTCTTGAGAGAAGCCACTAGTGAAACCTATGGCCCCCGGGTCTATTCTCATCATATCAATCACCATCACTTTAATCTTGCTTTGCCTTTTACTTTGCTTTTACTTTTTACTTTGCATCTTTATACCAAAAATACCAAAAATATTATATCTATCATATCTCACTCTCGTAAGTGACCGTGAAGGGATTGATAACCCCTAATCGCGTTGGTTGCGAGTAGCTATCGCTTTGTGCAGGTACGAGGGACTTGAGCGTGGCCTCCTACTGGATTGATACCTTGGTTCTCAAAAACTGAGGGAAATACTTACGGTACTCTGCTGCATCATCCCTTCCTCTTCGGGGAAAACCAACGCAAGCTCAAGACGTAGCACAACCTCGCCCCGTCCGTCACTACCCGGCCCCTGCGCAGGTGCCCCTCCCCTCTCCTCTTCCCCTTCCTTCGCCCCATGCCTGATTGAGCCGACGCGCCAAGTACTAGGTTATGTTCTGAATTTTGGGGCAGTAGTGTGTGTAAGCGAGTGAGCAGTGTTATGCATCGGCGTCTGATGCTTCCTGGTTAGACTTGGGAGTTTGCATTTGCTAACATTTCTATATAAGCAAAGTTGCCTTCTGTTCTCGTTTGCATTATCTAAAGCAATACACAGTCGTGGATTGTCTAAGGTGAATATTTTAAGTACAACTTGCTGCAAAACCTGGAGTGCATTGGCATGTTCCTTTCTTTATGCCATTCCTGTAGTCTGTTTGCTAGGCACTTACAGGGGCACAATTAGTCAACCCTAAAACTCAACTGAATTGTATCGGTTTGTCTAGTTCTGAAGGGAGTGGTGTTTTTATTTAGTTGTTTGAGCCTGCTTTTTTGTTTGCTTAAGTAGTTGTAACTCTCAATATTGGTCGTCCTACTTGGTCTCCAGCCACACTACCGTCCTCTTATTATACATAAGCTTGACAGTGGCGATTATGCCCATGTGTTGTGATGTTGTGAGGAAGAGGAAGGTGATCTGATTTTTATTTACTATCCTTGTAATATGATCCTGCTTTGCTTGAAAAACCAGTCCATGACAGATAGAAGCAATGACATGAGCTACTTCAGTGACCAGTTACACTTGCCTATAATTATCATTGTTTTGGTTTCTGAATATGCATCTGTGTGCCTGACAAGACTCCTCTAGTACACATAGTACTATGTTACTAGCAAGTTTTGGGAATTGTCTTTATTTATTTATTGCAGAAGCTTTTGATTTTTGAGCATGTGTTTCTCCCAGGGTTGTTGTTCTTGCTGCATATGGCCAGCCAATAGCATGATTTAGCTTGTATACAGAGTGCTTTAACTAAAATTTGAATATATTCGCAGTGACTTGGTATACTTGCGTTCAGTTCCCAAATATTAGGCGGTTGGTGCCTTGATGGACTAGTTATACGAAACTGTTTGTTATTTTTTCCGCATCTCTCATGCTGATACTGTAGGAGTAAAATCCATGCCCTGTTAACAATGTATTACAAGAATTGTTTTCTTTTGTGTGTTTCCCTGAAATATTGTGTTATAATAGAACTGTTCCTGGATGTGGTCATGGCAGATAAATTTGTCATCAGTTTGTAGGTTGTCGAATCAGCAACTCGTAGTTGAATTGATTAGAGTTGGGTGAATGTAACCAGACTTATACTCTGGTACAGACTTGCTAAACTATTGATGATTTTTTGTTGGGTGACCTATTAGATCTGGAATGGAAGCTCACATAAGTTGAGCTAATTTTTGTCCATACGAAAGCAGATGACCATATGGTCTCTGGCCTTTTCATCCATCCCGGAGTCTACGACGACTGGGAGAAGTGTCGGAGACAGGTTCACTGTTTCAGCGGTAACAGTTACAAAGGGTACACCACTAGGGCGAAGGCGGAAGCTAGATACGCGCGCTATCTAGCCTGGAGAGAGGATGGAGCGTTGGAGGAACCGGATGAAGACCAGTTTCATCGCGATGATGCTCATCGTGATGACCGCAACTCTCTTCTATGTGATGGTAGTTTAGATGATCGATATCGACTTGTAATGTGAAGACAAACTCGCTACTCGCGGTCTCGAGACTTGTAATGTTCTAACTTTGTTCGGTATTTTAAATTCGGAGACTAATATGATGAATTGTATTCGGAGACTAATCTTCTATTGTATTCGATAAATCTGTTGTTTATATGTTGTGCTCTCTATATTCTCTGCAGTAATATGTTTTGTAACCTGTGCAAATATCAGAAAAGAAAAAATCCCTAATATTCATACTAGTGGCGCACCACTCAGCACTTTAGTGGCGCACTGCAAAAAGCACACTAGTGGCGCATCATCAACTAGTGCGCCATTAGTAAGCCAGAGCGCATGGGTAAATATGGCCCCTTGGGAGGCATACTAATGGCGCACTGCGTGGTGCGTCATTAGTATACCAGATACTAATGACGCACCTGCGGTGCGCTATTAGTAAAAAATTCTAATAGCGTGATGCTAGTGGTGCACCTGTAGTGCGCCAGTAGTAACCAAAACAGGTGCGCCACTAGCAGGCCTTTTCCTAGTAGTGGGGAGAGGAGTAGGCGAGCGCGCGCGTCCGTCGTGTGTCCACACCGACGCAAATCCGGCTCAAAAATGGATCGGGAATGGATCGTCCACGGACGAAAAACGGACACGCGTCCGTTTGGTCGACGCGTTGGGCTGCCTTTTGTGTCCGCGCCGACCCAAATAGACGGCCGTGAACTAAATGAGTCACCCCATTAAAGTTGCTCTTACATCTTGCAATGATCAAGAAATAGTTCTTCCGGTTGATCCATGTAGATGTGGGTACTTAGGATAAGGCCATTTACCAGGCCAAGATAATATGGGTTGGGCCTTCCCTAATATTTTAACACACCCGCTTCAAACATGGCCGGCCCAACCCAAGATTTTCAGGACATGTTATTTTTATAGTATGGATTGGATGTAGTTCTACGTTGGTGGGGGCTAGCTGGAGCCCATTGTAAACGGCTTAGAAGACGGATGGATGGTATGGATCTCTCAAAGAAAGGTGAAAGATTGAATTTAAATACATGGGTGGCTCTAACATCGTCCAAGGGTCACTTCATATATTGCTGACACAGTTGACACCAGGAGTCTGTGATATTTTAGTCCAGCAAATCAGCAACTCTTGGTCCTTTGGATTATCATCCAACAATTCAGTTTGTCTTGGTTGGTACCGTCGATGATGGTGTTGTTATGTTCTATTGTGCTTTTTATCCATGGATTCTTTTGTTTCAATCCTTTGTCCTCTCATCCTTTCATTATTAGGAAAAACCTTATACACAGAATCTTACCAGCAGCGCGGCATAAAAATAGACGCTACTGCTACTTGGCAGAAGCGCCTTCGAAAAGCACGTTACTAATACGCAGGTAGCAGTAGCACGTTAGAGGAAAAGAGCACTATTGCTACAATTGCCAGGACGTCACCCCCAAACCATGTGTTGTAGTAGCGCATTTCCAAAAGAAGCGCTACTGCTAAAGTTCTTAGCAGTAGCGCTTTTCTACAACAATCGCTACCGCTAATGTCTCATTCCCTAAGTTTAGTCCCATACTGCTAAGCGAACAGGGTGCTTATCATCTTAAATACGTTATTTCTTAAACCATCATAAACATTTGATCTTTACTGAACTCTATGTATAGGATCTGTGGCCGCAATAGGAATCTTCGCCGGTTCTTAAAACTGGAGAAGATAAGAACTGGAGAAGATTCCTATTAACAATTCAGATTCTACATAAAAAGATCATTGATGACTAATGTATTTTTGATTTTTTTACATGCTAAGACTTAGCAGTAGCACATTTTCACAACGCACTACTGCTATGGATTTTAATAGTAGCGCGTTATACGGTCCCGCGCTACTGCTAAGTTCATTGTGTATACGCGCCCCCAACCGGCCGCCCCGCACTCTCCCTCTTCACTCTCACTCCCTCGCACCCCCTGTCGTCCGCCGCCGCCGCCGTTCCCCGACAAGCTCTCGTCGCCCGCCGCCACCGACGCTCCTGCTCCTTCTCCACTGAGGTAGTTCCTCCTCCCTACTGCGCCCCTCCCTCCACCTTCGGCCGCCCCCTCCTCCCTCCTCCCTCCTCCTCCGGCCGCTCCCTCCTCCCTCCTCCCTCCTTCTCCGGCCGCCCCCTCCTCCCCCCTCCCTCCTCCGGCCGCCCCCTCCTCCCTCCTCCTCCTCCCCCCTCCACTCCTCCTCCGGCCGCCCCCTCCTCCTCCCTCCTCCTCCTCCTCCCTCCTCCCAACCCCCTCCTCCCTCCATATCTCCTAAACCCTAAACTTTTTTGTATTGTTCTTGTACAATGTAGTTTTTTTTACTGTTTTTAGTAAGAAAATTAATTATTTTTATTTATAGTAAGTGCTTAGTTGAACTAGTTGAATTAATAGAACTATTTTATTTTTAGTAAGAAAATTTAGGTATATGAGATTTGATGATCTAATTAAAATTTTACTATAGAACTAGTTTATTTTTAGTAAGAAAATTAATAGAACTAGTTTATTTTTAGTAAGTGCTTAGTTGAACTAGTTGAATTAATAGAACTAGTTGAATTTATGTCATTATCACTTTGTCATCAAAGAATGCAATATGAGATATGATGATCTAATTAAATTTTACTCGGTGGAATATGCAGGCTTTGTAGAGTCGTGTCTCCTTGGAGTGATCGTCATACGAGCTACCTCTACTTCCTCTACACCTGAGTCGGTGAGCTAAAAGTCCACCTCCTCTTTATCCACGTCTCGGTGTGTTGAATAGAGTAGAACTACAGCATTTAGTCGGTGAGCTCATGTGCGAATGCTTATGATAATTGATCCGGATGGAATTGCAAGTTTAAGCATGCATCATTGTATGTGTATGAACATCTTTGTATCGCTGGAAAAATACGAGTGGCCTATGTTTTGACGGAGTGTTGATTCATTTCCGTTCCGGCAATTTCAGGCGCTCGATATGTCCTATTTTAGCAAAGGTCATGCCGGATTTTTTCGTGAATTTAAGCATGACTTGTGCTAGAATATGTAGGAAATATCGAGTGCCCCGGATTTGTGTGTTGAGTTTCCTGCTAGTTGCCTTCGATCGATTTTCAATTAATGTTTCAACTATGAACATAGGAAATGTCTGACGACGAAAAGGATTTGGTATTTGCGAGTATTGCGAAGACGAGCGCGGCCTGTGCGATAGAATCTTCCTAGTTGATGATAGGCGCTTCAGCATCAAGCTGGATGAGACCTTCGAAGTGGATACAGTAAGTCACAACGACAAGTCTTTTTTGTAATTAAGCATGATTTCTGCTTCATTTGCTTTAACTTATAATTTAATTTTTTACTATTCTACTAGCTCATCCCTTGCCATGCAAGAGTTTTTGTCTTGGATAAGATAGGTTTTAGTCCTATGAAAACTATGGAGGTAAAGAGAGCTTACTTGAAGACCGAGCATGGTTATACTTTCGACGCAAAATTATACAATGCAGACACCTACACCTATTTTGAATGCAAAACTTGGCAAGCACTATGCAAGGCTTATGCATATGAGCCTGATATGGTTATCACCTTTGATATTCGTCCGGAAGATTATATTGAAGGTAATAGAGACATTTGGGTCGATGTGCAGATGCCTCCAGCTCTACCACTATGTGAGTTTATCAACCATATTTATGTCTTGGATATTGTTTATTCAAAAATAGTTGAAAACTAATTTCTATTGATAGCTTATTTCCATTCAAGCAAACATGTCCGGCGCTTGGTAGACATGACCGTCCACTATCCCGGGGCTGAACTAAACTGCGAGGAGATAGGTCATTATGTTTCATGGCTTCAGGATCTTGATGTTGTCAATACAAATTATTTTTTGGACTTAAAAATCTTAGTACTCAAAACGTGCGACCAATAGTGTTTGTATTAAACTATGGTCACATCTATTTAGGAAAGATGGTAAGATTTTTACTATTTGTCCTTAGTGCATCTTTTGCATACATAATTTTTTAAGCTAAACTTCATTGCTAAGTATGTTACTACGATGTTCTTCAACAGGGACTCCCGATGAATGTTGTGCCTCATTGGATCGAGACTAAAGGTCGCATGAGAATGGTTAGTTTACGGCCAAGACATCCTACATTGCACTTTAGTGCATTCAGGATTTCTCAAAGCGAGGAAGATTTAATAGTCAAAGACTGGAGCAAAATTGTGAAGGATCGCAGAAAAGTACTAGGGGGCAACAATCAGAAGCGCTGCCCATAATTAGGAGACAGGTTCATTTGCATGCTCCAATATGATGAAGCAAGAGTGTTACACATGTTTTATACTATTTTACCTGAGAGAGAGCAGTATGAGTGATTAGCTAGTTAGAATGAGTTTAAAGATGATGATGTGCTACACTATGACTATGATAATTAAATATCTAGTGTTGGTGGTAATGACTATGATGATTATTATTAGCTAGTGTTGGCGGTGATTAGATAGCTACCGTAGCTAGTGTTGGTGGTGATTAGCTAGCTAGAATGAGTTTGAAGATGATGATGTGCTACACTATGACTATGATGATTAAATAGCTAGTGTTGGTGGTAATGACTATGATGATGATTTCATAGCTTGTGTTGGCGGATTAGATTCAAGTGGAGGCGACATGTGGTGCACATCAAAAGTACTACTAGTCCAAACTAGGTCAAGTTTGGATTAGTAGTATACTTTCGACATGCACCACATGTTGCCTCAATTGAACCTAATCCACCTTCATTTTCGACACTGTTATGAACATAATGATATAACAACCTCATAATTGGTACTGTACCAAAATTTGTATAACGACATATAAATACACTAAAAATAAAAAAAATAAAAACAGAATACTAGTAGCGATGGAGAGGAAACACGCTACTACTAGTTAGATTAGCAGTAGCACTGGATCAAACACACGCTGCGACTATATGTCTTAGCAGTAGCGCGTGCTGCAATAGCTGTAGCGCCTTACTAGTAGCGCGGTTTCCCATGCTACTAGTAGGCATTAAACCCGCTCTACTACTAGGTTTTCCCCTAGTAGTGTTCCTTAGAATGGCCCCGATGAACCAAGAACTTTTCAGGAAAAATGTATATCCTGATGACGACAACAGTGTGTTTAGTGACCTTGGATTCCCACTCGAGTTACAATTCATGCAACTTTTCAAACTTATGAGCTTTGTGGAAGTCAATCTTGTGCATTTGCTTACTTAAATCATGATGGACCATCTGGACGCAAAATCTGAATCTAGAGAGGCGAATTCGTACAACTTTGATGTAATATTCAATTTTATAATGGACCTTTGCAATTTATGTTTGTTTCAATTCTTTTGATCTGATGTGTTTTCTAATAAAAAAAGTTTGATTGTTTTCTAGAAGAATAGTCAGGGTTTAGCCACTCATGCTAAGTGACAAGGCCATGCCCCCGGGGCGTACCAAACTACCAGTAGGTCGGGAGTCAATCCGATAACCAGGGGAAGACTAGAATAGAATCTGCCCTTTAGGTGAGATCATAGGATCAACCCAGAAAAAAAAATCATATTTACACAATTCAAAAAAATCTAAAATTATTTGACAACATACCTATGATGTAAGTCTACAACTTAAAAATCAGCTCAAAACTCGATCTACAGTTAGAGATACAAAAATGACAAATTCAACTATGAATAGAGTCAGCTTTTGTTGAATAGTATTTGACACTATTCACATCTGATTTTGTCTTTCTTTTTCTATAAGTGTAGGTTGAATTAGTAGCTGAAACTTTTCGAGGTTGTACATCAAATATTGATGTGTGACTGCAATTTTTTTCAGAATTTTTGAACATGTTTTATATCTTAAAAAATTGATCTCATTGATGTCACCTAGAGCTAGATCCTACGTTGCCCCCCCCCTCACAACCCCCGATAACCAAGGGGCGGTCCAAGCCCACGGCTTGACCTACTACACACACCAACGCACATCATCATCATTATCTCATCTAAAAAACAAGGCACATCATCACCTTGGCGTACAATGCGATAGTACCCGGCGATCTAGGGGTATCCGGCGAGGATAGATCAGATCATAACCTACCAGGGAATTATGTAAACCTAGCCTTGTGCCCCTATATAAGGCAAGGCAGGGTACCTTCCTTTGACAACTCAACTCATACCTATGTGATCCTTGCGATATCTCTATTGTATACAAACCCTATCTCTCATACAAGACCAATACCCCATTATACATCAAAACAGGAGTATGGTGTTACCTCGATCATGAGGGCCTAAAAATGGATAAATTGCCTCGTGTGATATCAATCCAGCCAACCAATTATGTGCACAACCACATCATGATTATTATCAGAATCGTGAGCTGACACTAAGTTTCTAAAGAGACCATTTATCTTAGAAACTGGATCAGTATAGAACTAGACGCAAGCTGCAAAACCCTATCCTCTGATGAGCTACTCTATTTTGTTTATTTCTTGTGTTTCCGTCAGAGTCTTATACAAACTCTCTGGTACTCCCTTCGGTAAAATAGAAGCATGACCTTTTTATGTTTTCCCCACATCACAAGATGTATTGGGAAATCAAAACACATCTCATGCGGGAGTATTTACGGTCAACAACTACACGAGTCAACGCATGAAGCCCAAACAACCCTTTTAAATCATCGCCACTATGTGAATTGTGTTGCTAATATCAGATCACAAGTTGCACGCGTTGCCGCGCCCCTTCGTTTTATGCTATAGTGTTAGGTATTGATGCTAATATAAGTATGAAATTTTGCCTTGTTCTAAAAATGGCATTAGCTAATATGTATATCTTTTTAGTAATGTTTTGAGTTGATTTGTTCAATTGTACACGTGTGTGAGCCTTCTCTGGAGCTTGTTTTTTTTCATTTCACACATATGATTTGGGATGTGTTTTTCTTTCCATTGCAGGCATTTTGGATTCTATCGGTTAATGGTGTGACTTCTCACATAAGTTGCTTCCACAATTGGACTTCGATCTGTGGTGTACCTACTCAAATAAGTTGCTTCCATGATTGGGCTTTGTACATAGAACATATAACATAGCCAATTAATCACAATACTCCAAAAAGTTGAACTATGGGAATAGCTGCCCTTAGAGCATCTCCAGCAGACTCCGTAAAAGGGTCGAACCCGTATAATTCCGGCAAGTATACGGGTTCGACCCATTTTCCTGGCCAGAATAGACACCATATCCGCGGCCCGGCCCGTAAATTTTTTACCGTGGCCCGAAAAAACTCCCTCCCCACCGCTATATATGCGGTTTGACCGCTCGGATATGGGTCAAACCCTATCCGCCTTCGCCTCCACTCCGCCGTGATTCCCCTCCTCCTCCTCCGCCCTAATTTCTCGCCGCCGGCGAACCTAAAAAAGCCATGGATGGCTACGGAAGCTCTGGGGATGACACAGAGCGCCGCCGCCGTAGATCTGACGCCGCAGGCAAGCGGGGTGCGTGGAGGTGGCTCAACCACGGGAGCCGGCTGCCGCCGGCGTTCGAACGCTGCGAACTCGTCGAGTACGAGCGCGAGCTCTGTTGGGGAACGTAGTAATTTCAAAAATCCTACGCACACGCAAGATCATGGTGATGCATAGCAACAAGAGGGGAGAGTGTTGTCCACGTACCCTCGTAGACCGAAAGCGGAAGCGTTAGCACAACGCGGTTGATGTAGTCGTACGTCTTCACGATCCGACCGATCAAGTACCGAACGCACGGCACCTCCGAGTTCAGCACACGTTCAGTCCGATGACGTCCCTCGAACTCTGATCCAGCCGAGTGTTGAGGGAGAGTTTCGTCAGCACGACGGTGTGGTGACGATGATGATGTTCTACCGACGCAGGGCTTCGCCTAAGCACCGCTACAGTATTATCGAGGTGGACTATGGTGGAGGGGGCACCGCACACGGCTAAAAGATCAAATCAATTGTTGTCCCTATGGGGTACCCCCTGCCCCCGTATATAAAGGAGCAGGGGGAGGTACGGCCGGCCAGGAGGAGGCGCACCAGGAGGAGTCCTACTCCAACCGGGAGTAGGACTCCCTCCCTTCCTTGTTGGATTAGGAGAAGGGGGGAAAGAGGAGGGAGAGAGGAAGGAAAGGGGGGCGCTGCCCCCCTCTCCTTGTCCTATTCGGACTAGGGGGAGGGGCGCGCGGCCCTGCCCTGGCCGCCTCTCCTCTTCTCCACTAGGGCCCACTATGGCCCATTAATCCCCCGGGGGGTTCCGGTAACCCCTCGGTACTCCGGTAAAATCCCGATTTCACCCGGAACACTTCCGATATCCAAATATAGGCTTCCAATATATCAATCTTCATGTCTCAACCATTTCGAGACTCCTCGTCATGTTCGTGATCACATCCGGAACTCCGAAAAACCTTCGGTACATCAAAACTCATAAACTAATAATATAACCGTCATCGAAACTTTAAGCGTGCGGACCCTACGGGTTCGAGAACTATGTAGACATGACTGAGACACGTCTCCGGTCAATAACCAATAGCGGAACCTGGATGCTCATATTGGCTCCCACATATTCTACGAAGATCTTTATCGGTCAGACCGCATAACAACATACGTTGTTCCCTTTGTCATCGGTATGTTACTTGCCCGAGATTCGATCGTTGGTATCTCAATACCTAATTCAATCTCGTTACTGGCAAGTCTCTTTACTCGTTCTGTAATACGTCATCCCGCAACTAACTCATTAGTTGTAATGCTTGCAAGGCTTAAGTGATGTGCATTACCGAGTGGGCCCAGAGATACCTCTTCGACAATCGGAGTGACAAATCCTAATCTTGAAATACGCCAACCCAACAAGTACCTTTGGAGACACCTATAGAGCACCTTTATAATCACACAGTTACGTTGTGACGTTTGGTAGCACACAAAGTTTCCTCCGGTAAATGGGAGTTGCATAATCTCATAGTCATAGGAACATGTATAAGTCATGAAGAAAGCAATAGCAACAAACTAAACGATCAAGTGCTAAGCTAACGGAATGGGTCATGTCAATCACATCATTCTCCTAATGATGTGATCCTGTTAATCAAATGACAACTCATGTCTATGGTTAGGAAACATAACCATCTTTGATTAACGAGCTAGTCAAGTAGAGGCATACTAGTGACACTCTGTTTGTTTATGTATTCACACATGTATCATGTTTCTGGTTAATACAATTCTAGCATGAATAATAAACATTTATCATGATATAAGGAAATAAATAATAACTTTATTATTGCCTCTAGGGCATATTTCTTTCAGTCTCCCACTTGCACTAGAGTAAGTAATCTAGATTACACAGTAATGATTCTAACACCCATGGAGTCTTGGTGCTGATCATGTTTTTCTCGTGGAAGAGGCTTAGTCAACGGGTCTGCAACATTCAGATCCCTATGTATCTTGCAAATTTCTATGTCTCCCACCTGGACTAGATCCCGGATGGAATTGAAGCGTCTCTTGATGTGCTTGGTTTTTTTTGTGAAATCTGGATTCCTTTGCCGAGGCAATTTCTCCAGTATTGTCACAAAAGATTTTCATTGGACCCGATGCACTAGGTATGACACCTAGATCAGATATGAACTCCTTCATCCAGGCTCCTTCATTTGCTGCTTCTGAAGCAGCTATGTACTCCGCTTCACACGTAGATCCCGCCACGATGCTTTGTTTAGAACTGCACCAACTGACAGCTCCACCGTTCAATGTAAACATGTATCCAGTTTGCGATTTAGAATTGTCCGGATAAGTGTCAAAGCTTGCATCAACGTAACCATTTACAATGAGCTCTTTGTCACCTCCATAAACGAGAAACATATCCTTAGTCCTTTTCAGGTATTTCAGGATGTTCTTAACCGCTGTCCAGTGATCCACTCCTGGATTACTTTGGTACCTCCCTGCTAGACTTATAGCAAGGCACACATCAGGTCTGGTACACACCATTGCATACATGATAGAGCCTATGGCTGAAGCATAGGGAACATCTTTCATCTTCTCTCTATCTTCTACAGTGGTCGGGCATTAAGTCTTACTCAACTTCACACCTTGTAACACAGGCAAGAACCCTTTCTTTGCTTGATCCATTTTGAACTTCTTCAAAACTTTGTCGAGGTATGTTCTTTGTGAAAGTCCAATTAAGCGTCTTGATCTATCTCTATAGATCTTGATACCCAATATATAAGCAGCTTCACCGAGGTCTTTCATTGAAAAACTCTTATTCAAGTATCCCTTTATGCTATCCAGAAATTCTATATCATTTCCAATCAACAATATGTCATCCACATATAATATCAGAAATGCTACAGAGCTTCCACTCACTTTCTTGTAAATACAGGCTTCTCTAAAAGTCTGTACAAAACCAAATGCTTTGATCACACTATCAAAGCGTTTATTCCAACTCCGAGAGGCTTGCACCAGTCCAGAAATGGATCGCTGGAGCTTGCATACTTTGTTAGCTCCCTTTGGATCGACAAGACCTTCTGGTTGCATCATATACAACTCTTCTTCCAGAAATCCATTTAGGAATGCAGTTTTGACATCCATTTGCCAAATTTCGTAATCAAAAAATGCGGCAATTGCTAACATGATTCGGACAGATTTAAGCATCGCTACGGGTGAGAAAGTCTCGTCATAGTCAATCCCTTGAACTTGTCGAAAACCTTTTGCAACAAGTCGAGCTTTATAGACAGTAACATTACCGTCAGCGTCAGTCTTCTTCTTGAAGATCCATTTATTCTCAATGGCTTGCCGATCATCGGGCAAGTCAACCAAAGTCCACACTTTGTTCTCATACATGGATCCCATCTCAGATTTCATGGCCTCAAGCCATTTTGCGGAATCTGGGCTCACCATCGCTTCTTCATAGTTCGTAGGTTCATCATGGTCTAGTAACATAACCTCCAGAATAGGATTACCGTACCACTCTGGTGCGGATCTTACTCTGGTTGACCTGCGAGGTTCAGTAACAACTTAATCTGAAGTTCCATGATCATCATCATTAACTTCCTCACTAATTGGTGTAGGCGTCACAGGAACCGGTTTCTGTGATGAACTACTTTCCAATAAGGGAGCAGGTACAATTACCTCATCAAGTTCTACTTTCCTCCCACTCACTTCTTTCGAGAGAAACTCCTTCTCTAGAAAGGATCCATTCTTAGCAACGAATGTCTTGCCTTCGGATCTGTGATAGAAGGTGTACCCAACAGTCTCCTTTGGGTATCCTATGAAGACACATTTCTCCGATTTGGGTTCGATCTTATCAGGTTGAAGCTTTTTCACATAAGCATCGCAGCCCCAAACTTTAAGAAATGACAACTTTGGTTTCTTGCCAAACCACAGTTCATAAGGCGTCATCTCAACAAATTTCGATGGTGCCCTATTTAACGTGAATGCAGCCGTCTCTAAAGCATAACCCCAAAATGATAGCGGTAAATCAGTAAAAGACATCATAGATCGCACCATATCTAGTAAAGCACGATTACGACGTTTGGACAAACCATTACGTTGTGGTGTTCCGGGTGGCGTGAGTTGCGAAACTATTCCGCATTGTTTCAAATGTAGACCAAACTCGTAACTCAAATATTCTCCTCCACGATCAGATCGTAGAAACTTTATTTTCTTGTGACAATGATTTTTAACTTCACTCTGAAATTCTTTGAACTTTTCAAATGTTTCAGACTTATGTTTCATTAAGTAGATATACCCATATCTGCTTAAATCATCTATGTAGGTGAGAAAATAACGATACCCGTCGCGAGCCTCAACATTCATCGTACCACATACATCTGTATGTATGATTTCCAACAATTATTGCTCGCTCCATGTTGGAAATATGCCCTAGAGGCAATAATAAAATGATTATTATATTTCCTTGTTCATGATAATTGTCTATTATTCATGCTATAATTGTATTATCCGGAAATCGTAATACATGTGTGAATACATAGACCACAATGTGTCCCTAGTGAGCCTCTAGTTGACTAGCTCGTTGATCAACAGATAGTCATGGTTTCTTGGCTATGGACATGGGGATGTCATTGATAACGGGATCACATCATTAGGAGAATGATGTGATGGACAAGACCCAATCCTAATCATAGCACAAGATCGTATAGTTTGTTTGCTAGAGTTTTTCCAATGTCAGGTATCTTTTCCTTAGACCATGAGATCGTGTAACTCCCGGATACCGTAGGGGTGCTTTGGGTGTACCAAACGTCACAACGTAACTGGGTGACTATAAAGGTACATTACAGGTATCTCCGAAAGTGTCTGTTGGGTTGGCACGAATCGAGACTGGGATTTGTCACTCCGTATGACGGAGAGGTATCTCTGGGCCCACTCGGTAATGCATCATCATAATGAGCTCAATGTGATCAAGTGGTTGATCATGGGATCATGCATTACGGTACGAGTAAAGTGACTTGCCGGTAACGAGACTGAACAAGGTATTGGGATACCGACGATCGAGTCTCGGGCAAGTAACGTACCAATTGACAAAGGGAATTGTATACGGGGTTGCTTGAATCCTCGACGTCGTGGTTCATCTGATGAGATCATCGAGGAGCATGTGGGAGCCAACATGGGTATCCAGATCCCGCTGTTGGTTATTGACCGGAGAGTCGTCTCGGTCATGTCTACATGTCTCCTGAACCCGTAGGGTCTACACACTTAAGGTTCGGTGACGCTAGGGTTGTAGAGATATGAGTATGCAGTAACCCAAAAGTTGTTCGGAGTCCCGGATGAGATCCCAGACGTCACGAGGAGTTCCGGAATGGTCCGGAGGTGAAGAATTATATATAGAAAGTGCAGTTTCGGCCATCAGGAGAGTTTCTGGGGTCAGCGGTATTGTATCGGGACCACCGGAAGGGTCCCCGGGGTCCACCGGGTGGGGCCACCCATTCCGGAGGGCCTCATGGGCTGAAGTGGGGAGGGGAACCAGCCCATAGTGGGCTGGTGCGCCCCCCCTTGGGGCCCCCATGCGCCTAGGGTTAGGAACCTAGGGGAGGGGGCGCCTCCACTTGCCTTGGGGGGTACTCCACCCCCTTGGCCGCCGCCCCCCTAGGAGATCCCATCTCCTAGGGCCAGCGCACCCTCCTAGGGGGCCTATATATAAGGGGGGAGGGAGGGCAGCTGCACCTCAAGCCTTGGCGCCTCCCTCTCCCCTGCTACACCTCTCCCTCTCGCAGAAGCTCGGCGAAGCCCTGCTGCGTTCACTGCTGCATCCACCACCACGCCGTCGTGCTGCTGGATCTCCGTCAACCTCTCCTTCCCCCTTGCTGGATCAAGAAGGAGGAGACGTCATCTGCTCCGTACGTGTGTTGAACGCGGAGGTGCCGTCCGTTCGGCACTTGGTCATCGGTGATTTGGATCACGGCGAGTACGACTCCATCATCCCTGTTCTCTTGAACGCTTCCGCTCGCGATCTACAAGGGTATGTAGATGCACTCCCCTCTCGTTGCTAGATGACTCCATAGATAGATCTTGGTGAAACGTAGAGAATTTTTTTTTGTTTTCTGCAACGTTCCCCAACAGTGGCATCATGGGCTAGGTCTATGCGTAGTTACTATGTACGAGTAGAACACAAAATAGTTGTGGGCGTCGATATTGCCAATTTGCTTGTCGTTACTAGTCTTATCTTGATTCGGCGGCATCGTGGGATGAAGCGGCCCGGACCAACCTTACACGTACGCTTACGTGAGACCGGTTCCACCGACTGACATGCACTAGTTGCATAAGGTGGCTGGCGGGTGTTTGTCTCTCCCACTTTAGTCGGATCGGATTCGATGAACAGGGTCCTTATGAAGGGTAAATAGAAATTGGCAATTCACGTTGTGGTTTTGGCGTAGGTAAGAAAACGTTCTTGCTAGAACCCTATTGCAGCCACGTAAAAACTTGCAACAACAATTAGAGGACGTCTAACTTGTTTTTGCAGCAAGTGTTTTGTGATGTGATATGGCCAAAGTTGTGATGAATGATATATATGTGATGTATGAGATCATGTTCTTGTAATAGGAATCATGACTTGCATGTCGATGAGTATGACAACCGGCAGGAGCCATAGGAGTTGTCTTTATTTTTTGTATGACCTGCGTGTCATTGAGAAACGCCATGTAAATTACTTTACTTTATTGCTAAACGTGTTAGCCATAGTACTAGAAGTAATAGTTGGCGAGCAACTTCATGGAGACACGATGATGGAGATCATGATGATGGAGATCATGGTGTCATGCCGGTGACAAGATGATCATGGAGCCCCAAGATGGAGATCAAAGGAAGCTATATGATACTGGCCATATCATGTCACTATTATTTGATTGCATGTGATGTTTATCATGTTTTTGCATCTTGTTTACTTAGAACGACGGTAGTAAATAATATGATCCCTCATAATAATTTCAAGAAAGTGTTCCCCCTAACTGTGCACCGTTGCGACAGTTCGTTGTTTCGAAGCACCACGTGATGATCGGGTGTGATAGATTCCAACGTTCACATACAACGGGTGTAAGACAGATTTACACATGCAAACACTTAGGTTGACTTGACGAGCCTAGCATGTACAGACATGGCCTCGGAACATAGAAGACTGAAAGGTCGAGCATGGGTCGTATAGAAGATACGATCAACATGAAGATGTTCACCGATGTTGACTAGTCCGTCTCACGTGATGATCGGACACGGCCTAGTTAACTCGGATCATGTTATACTTAGATGACTGGAGGGATGTCTATCTGAGTGGGAGTTCATTGAATAATTTGATTAGATGAACTTAATTATCATGAACTTAGTCTAAAATCTTTACAACATGTATTGTAGATCAAATGGCCAACGTTGTCCTCAACTTCAACGCGTTCCTAGAGAAAACCAAGCTGAAAGACGATGGCAGCAACTATACGGACTGGGTCCGGAACCCGAGGATCATCCTCATAGCTGCCAAGAAAGATTATGTCCTACAAGCACCGCTAGGTGAAGCACATGCTCTCCCTGCAGAACAAGACGTTATGAACACTTGGCAGACACGTGCTGATGATTACTCCCTCGTTCAGTGCGGCATGCTTTACAGCTTAGAACCGGGGCTCCAAAAGCGTTTTGAGAGACACAGAGCATATGAGATGTTCGAAGAGCTGAAAATGGTTTTTCAAGCTCATGCCCGGGTCGAGAGATATGAAGTCTCCGACAAGTTCTTCAGCTGTAAGATGGAGGAAAACAGTTCTGTCAGTGAGCACATACTCACTATGTCTGGGTTACATAACCGCTTGACTCGGCTGAGAGTTAATCTCCCGGATGACGCGGTCATTGACAGAATCCTTCAGTCGCTTCCACCGAGCTACAAGAGCTTTGTGATGAACTTCAATATGCAGGGGATGGAAAAGACCATTCCTGAAGTATTTGCAATGCTGAAATCAGCAGAGGTAGAAGTCAAAAAGGAACATCAAGTGTTGATGGTGAATAAAACCACTAAGTTCAAGAAAGGCAAGGGTAAGAAGAACTTCAAGAAGGACGGCAAGGGAGTTGCCGCGCCCGGTAAGCAAGCTACCGGGAAGAAGCCAAAGAATGGACCCAAGCCCGAGACTGAGTGCTTTTATTGCAAGGGAAGTGGTCACTGGAAGCAGAACTGCCCCAAATACTTAGCGGACAAGAAGGCCGGCATCATGAAAGGTATATGTGATATACATGTAATTGATGTGTACCTTACCAGTACTCGTAGTAGCTCCTAGGTATTTGATACCGGTGCAGTTGCTCACATTTGTAACTCAAAGCAGGAGCTGCGGAATAAGCGGAGACTCGCGAAGGACGAGGTGACGATGCGCGTCGGGAATGGTTCCAAGGTCGATGTGATCGCCGTCGGCACGCTACCTCTACATTTACCTACGGGCTTAGTTTTAAACCTCAATAATTGTTATTTAGTGCCAGCTTTGAGCATGAACATTGTATCAGGATCTCGTTTAATTCGAGATGGCTACTCATTTAAATCTGAGAATAATGGTTGTTCTATTTATATGAGAGATATGTTTTATGGTCATGCTCCGATGGTGAATGGTTTATTCTTAATGAATCTCGAGCGTAATGCTACACATATTCATAGTGTGAATACCAAAAGATGTAAGGTTGATAATGATAGTCCCACATACTTGTGGCACTGCCGCCTTGGTCACATAGGTGTCAAACGCATGAAGAAGCTCCATGCAGATGGACTTTTAGAGTCTCTTGATTACGAATCATTTGACACGTGCGAACCATGCCTCATGGGTAAAATGACCAAGACTCCGTTCTCAGGAACAATGGAGCGAGCAACCAACTTATTGGAAATCATACATACTGATGTGTGCGGTCCAATGAGTGTTGAGGCTCGCGGTGGCTATCATTATGTTCTCACCCTCACTGATGACTTGACTAGATATGGGTATGTCTATTTAATGAAACACAAGTCTGAGACCTTTGAAAAGTTCAAGGAATTTCAGAGTGAGGTTGAGAATCAACGTGACAGGAAAATCAAGTTCTTGCGATCAGATCGTGGGGGAGAATACTTGAGTCACGAATTTGGCACACACTTAAGAAAATGTGGAATAGTTTCACAACTCACGCCGCCTGGAACACCTCAGCGTAATGGTGTGTCCGAACGTCGTAATCGCACTCTATTAGATATGGTGCGATCTATGATGTCTCTTACCGATTTACCGCTATTATTTTGGGGCTATGCTTTAGAGACTGCCGCATTCACTTTAAATAGGGCTCCGTCGAAATCCATTGAGACGACACCGTATGAATTATGGTTTGGGAAGAAACCTAAGTTGTCGTTTCTAAAAGTTTGGGGATGCGATGCTTATGTCAAGAAACTTCAACCTGAAAAGCTCGAACCCAAGTCGGAAAAATGCGTCTTCATAGGATACCCTAAAGAAACTATTGGGTATACCTTCTACCTCAGACCCGAAGGCAAGATCTTTGTTGCCAAGAATGGATCCTTTCTAGAGAAAGATTTTCTCTCGAAAGAAGTAAGTGGGAGGAAAGTAGAACTTGATGAAGTATTACCTCTTGAACCGGAAAGTGGCGCACCTCAAGAAAATGTTCCTGAGGTGCCTGCACCGACTAGAGAGGAAGTTAATGATGATGATCATGAAACTTCAGATCAAGTTGCTACTGAACTTCGTAGGTCCACAAGGACACGTTCCGCACCAGAGTGGTACGGCAACCCTGTCTTGGAAATCATGTTGTTAGACAACGGTGAACCTTCGAACTATGAAGAAGCGATGGCGGGCCCGGATTCCGACAAATGGCTGGAAGCCATGAAATCCGAGATAGGATCCATGTATGAAAACGAAGTATGGACTTTGACTGACTTGCCTGTTGAGCAGCGAGCCATAGAAAATAAATGGATCTTTAAGAAGAAGACAGACGCGGATGGTAATGTGACCATCTATAAAGCTCGGCTTGTCGCTAAGGGTTATCGACAAGTTCAAGGGGTTGACTACGATGAGACTTTCTCACCCGTAGCGAAGCTGAAGTCCGTCCGAATCATGTTAGCAATTGCCGCATTCTATGATTATGAGATATGGCAAATGGACGTCAAAACGGCATTCCTTAATGGTTTCCTTAAGGAAGAATTGTATATGATGCAGCCGGAAGGTTTTGTCGATCCTAAGAATGCTAACAAGGTGTGCAAGCTCCAACGTTCGATTTATGGGCTGGTGCAAGCATCTCGGAGTTGGAACATTCGCTTTGATGAGATGATCAAAGCGTTTGGGTTTATGCAGACTTATGGAGAAGCCTGCGTTTACAAGAAAGTGAGTGGGAGCTCTGTAGCATTTCTCATATTATATGTAGATGACATACTTTTGATGGGAAATGATATAGAACTTTTGGACAGCATTAAGGCCTACTTGAATAAGAGTTTTTCAATGAAGGACCTTGGAGAAGCTGCTTATATATTAGGCATCAAGATCTATAGAGATAGATCAAGATGCCTCATAGGTCTTTCACAAAGCACATACCTTGATAAGATATTGAATAAGTTCAATATGGATCAGTCTAAGAAGGGGTTCTTGCCTGTATTGCAAGGTGTGAAATTGAGCTCAGCTCAATGTCCGACCACGGTAGAAGATATAGAAGAGATGAGTGTCATCCCCTATGCCTCAGCCATAGGGTCTATTATGTATGCCATGCTGTGTACCAGAGTTGATGTAAACCTTGCCGTAAGTTTGGTAGGAAGGTACCAAAGTAATCCCGGCAAGGAACACTGGACAGCGGTAAAAAATATCCTGAAGTACCTGAAAAGGACTAAGGAAATGTTTCTCGTTTATGGAGGTGACGAAGAGCTCGTCGTAAAGGGTTACGTCGACGCTAGCTTCGACACAGATCTGGATGACTCTAAGTCACAAACCGGATACGTGTATATGTTGAATGGTGGAGCAGTAAGCTGGTGCAGCTGCAAGCAGAGCGTCGTGGCGGGATCTACATGTGAAGCGGAGTACATGGCAGCCTCGGAGGCAGCGCATGAAGCAATTTGGGTGAAGGAGTTCATCACCGACCTAGGAGTCATACCCAATGCGTCGGGGCCGATCAAACTCTTCTGTGACAACACTGGAGCTATTGCACTTGCCAAGGAGCCCAGGTTTCACAAGAAGACCAGGCACATCAAGCGTCGCTTCAACTCCATTTGTGAAAATGTTCAAAATGGAGACATAGATATTTGTAAAGTACATACGGATCTGAATGTCGCAGATCCGTTGACTAAACCTCTCCCTAGGACAAAACTTGATCAACACCAGAACTCTATGGGTGTTCGATTCATCACAATGTAACTAGATGATTGACTCTAGTGCAAGTGGGAGACTGTTGGAAATATGCCCTAGAGGCAATAATAAAATGATTATTATATTTCCTTGTTCATGATAATTGTCTATTATTCATGCTATAATTGTATTATCCGGAAATCATAATACATGTGTGAATACATAGACCACAATGTGTCCCTAGTGAGCCTCTAGTTGACTAGCTCGTTGATCAACAGATAGTCATGGTTTCCTGGCTATGGACATGGGGATGTCATTGATAACGGGATCACATCATTAGGAGAATGATGTGATGGACAAGACCCAATCCTAAACATAGCACAAGATCGTATAGTTCGTTTGCTAGAGTTTTTCCAATGTCAAGTATCTTTTCCTTAGACCATGAGATCGTGTAACTCCCAGATACCGTAGGGGTGCTTTGGGTGTACCAAACGTCACAACGTAACTGGGTGACTATAAAGGTACATTACAGGTATCTCCGAAAGTGTCTGTTGGGTTGGCACGAATTGAGACTGGGATTTGTCACTCCGTATGACGGAGAGGTATCTCTGGGCCCACTCGGTAATGCATCATCATAATGAGCTCAATGTGATCAAGTGGTTGATCACGGGATCATGCATTACGGTACGAGTAAAGTGACTTGCCGGTAACGAGACTGAACAAGGTATTGGGATACCGACGATCGAGTCTCGGGCAAGTAACGTACCGATTGACAAAGGGAATTATATACGGGGTTGCTTGAATCCTCGACGTCGTGGTTCATCCGACGAGATCATCGAGGAGCATGTGGGAGCCAACATGGGTATCCAGATCCCGCTATTGGTTATTGACCGGAGAGTCGTCTCGGTCATGTCTACATGTCTCCTGAACCCGTAGGGTCTACACACTTAAGGTTCGGTGACGCTAGGGTTGTAGAGATATGAGTATGCAGTAACCCGAAAGTTGTTCGGAGTCCCGGATGAGATCCCGGACGTCACAAGGAGTTCCGGAATGGTCCGGAGGTGAAGAATTATATATAGGAAGTGCAGTTTCGGCCATCGGGGGAGTTTCGGGGGTCAGCGGTATTGTACCGGGACCACCGGAAGGGCCCCGGGGGTCCACCGGGTGGGGCCACCCATTCCGGAGGGCCTCATGGGCTGAAGTGGGGAGGGGAACCAGCCCATAGTGGGCTGGTGCGTGCCCCCCCTTGGGCCCCATGCGCCTAGGGTTGGGAACCCTAGGGGAGGGGGCGCCTCCACTTGCCTTGGGGGGTACTCCACCCCCTTGGCCGCCGCCCCCCCTAGGAGATCCCATCCCCTAGGGCCGACGCACCCCCCTAGGGGGCCTATATATAAGGGGGGGGAGGGCAGCCGCACCTCAAGCCTTGGCGCCTCCCTCTCTCCTGCTACACCTCTCCCTCTCGCAGAAGCTCGGCGAAGCCCTACTGCGTTCACTGCTACATCCACCACCACGCCGTCGTGCTACTGGATCTCCGTCAACCTCTCCTTCCCCCTTGCTGGATCAAGAAGGAGGAGACGTCATCCGCTCCATACGTGTGTTGAACGCGGAGGTGCCGTCCGTTCGGCACTTGGTCATCGGTGATTTGGATCACGGCGAGTACGACTCCATCATCCCCGTTCTCTTGAACGCTTCCGCTCGCGATCTACAAGGGTATGTAGATGCACTCCCCTCTCGTTGCTAGATGACTCCATAGATAGATCTTGGTGAAACATAGAGAATTTTTTTTGTTTTCTGCAACGTTCCCCAACACTCCATAGTTCCGGAGAACGGAGTTTTAGTCATCTTGTCCATGATCCACGGTTCGCAAGTACCAAGTGATTCATAATCAAGTGGTTCCAAAAGTCCATGAGTATGGAGTTTCTTCATGCGCTTTACACCGATATGACCTAAATGACAGTGCCACAAATAAGTTTCACTATCATTATCAACTCTGCATCTTTTGGCTTCAACATTATGAATATGTGTGTCACTACTATCGAGATTCATCAAAAATAGACCACTCTTCAAGGGTGCATGACCATAAAAGATATTAATCATATAAATAGAACAACCATTATTCTCTGATTTAAATTAATAACCGTCTCGCATCAAACAATATCCAGATATAATGTTCATGCTAAACGCTGGCACCAAATAACAATTATTTAGGTCTAAAACTAATCCCGAGGGTAAATGTAGAGGTAGCGTGCCGATGGCGATCACATCGACTTTGGAACTGTTTCCCACACGCATCGTCACCTCGTCCTTGGCCAGTGTTCGCTTAATCCGTAGTCCCTGTTTTGAGTTGCAAATATTAACAACAGAACCAGTATCAAATACCCATGTGCTACTGGGAGCTCTGGTAAGGTACACATCAATAACATGTATATCACATATACCTTTGTTCACCTTGCCATCCTTCTTATCCACCAAATACTTGGGGCAGTTCCGCTTCCAATGACCAGTCTGCTTGCAGTAGAAGCACTCAGTCTCAGGCTTAGGTCCAGACTTGGGTTTCTTCTCTTGAGCAGCAACTTGTTTGCTGTTCTTCTTGAAGTTCCCCTTCTTCTTCCCTTTGCCCTTTTTCTTGAAACTGGTGGTCTTATTAACCATCAACACTTGATGCTCCTTCTTTATTTCTACCTCCACAGCCTTTAGCATTGCGAAGAGCTCGGGAATCGTCTTATCCATCCCTTGCATGTTATAGTTCATCACGAAGCTTTTGTAGCTTGGTGGCAGTGATTGAAGAATTCTGCCAATGACGCTATCATCCGGAAGATTAACTCCCAGTTGAATCAAGTGATTGCAGTACCCAGACATCTTGAGTATATGCTCACTGACAGAACTATTCTCCTCCATCTTGCAGCTGTAGAACTTATTGGAGACTTCATATCTCTCAATCCGGGCATTCTTTTGAAATATTAACTTCAACTCCTGGAACATCTCATATGCTTCATGACGTTCCAAACATCGTTGAAGTCCCGGTTCTAAGCCATAAAGCATGTCACGCTGAACTATCGAGTAATCATCAACACGCGACTGCCAGGCATTCATAATGTCTGCAGTTGCTGGCGCAGGTGGTACACCTAGCGGTGCTTCTAGGACATAACTTTTCTGTGCAGCAATGAGGATAATCCTCAAGTTACGGACCCAGTCCGTGTAATTGCTACCATCATCTTTCAACTTTGCTTTCTCAAGGAACGCATTAAAATTTAACGGAACAACAACACGGGCCATCTATCTACAAACAACATAGACAAGCAAGATACTATCACGTACTAAGTTCATGATAAATTTAAGTTCAATTAATCATATTACTTAAGAACTCCCACTTAGATAGACATCTCTCTAATCCTCTAAGTGATCACGTGATCCATATCAACTAAACCATAACCGATCATCACGTGAAACGGAGTAGCTTTCAATGGTGAACATCACTATGTTGATCATATCTACTATATGATTCACGCTCGACCTTTCGGTCTAAGTGTTCCGAGGCCATATCTGCATATGCTGGGCTCGTCAAAGTTAACCTGAGTATTTTGCGTGTGCAAAACTGGCTTGCACCCATTGTAGATGGACGTAGAGCTTATCACACCCGATCATCACGTGGTGTCTGGGCACGACGAACTTTGGCAACGGTGCATACTCAGGGAGAACACTTTTATCTTGAAATTTAGTGAGAGATCATCTTATAATGCTACCGTCAATCAAAGCAAGATAAGATGCATAAAAGATAAACATCACATGCAATCAATATAAGTGATATGATATGGCCATCATCATCTTGTGCTTGTGATCTCCATCTCCGAAGCACCGTCATGATCACCATCGTCACCGGCGCGACACCTTGATCTCCATCGTAGCATCGTTGTCATCTCGCCAATCTTATGCTTCCACGACTATCGATGCCGCTTAGTGATAAAGTAAAGTATTATAGGGCGATTGCATTGCATACAATAAAGCGACAACCATATGGCTCCTGCCAGTTGCCGATAACTCGGTTACAAAACATGATCATCTCATACAATAAAATTTAGCATCATGTCTTGACCATATCACATCACAACATGCCCTGCAAAAACAAGTTAGACGTCCTCTACTTTGTTGTTGCAAATTTTACGTGGCTGCTACGGGCTTAGCAAGAACCGTTCTTACCTACGCATCAAAAGCACAACGATAGTTTGTCAAGTTGATGCTATTTTAACCTTCGCAAGGACCGGGCATAGCCACACTCGGTTCAACTAAAGTTGGAGAAACTGACACCCGCTAGCCACCTGTGTGCAAAGCACGTCGGTAGAACCAGTCTCGCGTAAGTGTACGCGTAATGTCGGTCTGGGCCGCTTCATCCAACAATACCGCCGAACCAAAATATGACATGCTGGTAAGCAGTATGACTTATATCACCCACAACTCACTTGTATTCTACTCGTGCATATGACATATACGCATAAAACCAGGCTCTGATACCACTTTTGGGGAACGTAGTAATTTTAAAAAAATTCCTACTCACACGCAAGATCATGGTGATGCATAGAAACGAGAGGGGAGAGTGTTGTCCACGTACCCTCGTAGACCGAAAACAGAAGCGTTAGCACAACGCGGTTGATGTAGTCGTACGTCTTCACGATCCGACCGATCAAGTACCGAACGCACGGCACCTCGAGTTCAGCACACGTTCAGTCCGATGACGTTCCTCGAACTCCGATCCAGCCGAGTGTTGAGGGAGAGTTTCATCAGCACGATGGCATGGTGACGATGATGATGTTCTACCGACGCAGGGCTTCGCCTAAGCACTGCTACAGTATTATCGAGGTGGACTATGATGGAGGGGGGCACCGCACACGGCTAAAAGATCAAATCAATTGTTGTCCGTATGGAGTGCCCCCCTGCCCCCGTATATAAAGGAGCAAGGGGGAAGGTGTGACCGTCCAGGAGGAGGCGCGCCAGGAGGAGTCCTACTCCCACCGGGAGTAGGACTCCCTCCCTTCCTTGTTGGATTAGGAGAAGGGGGGAAAGAGGAGGGAGAGAGGAAGGAAGGGGGGGGGGCGCTGCCCCCTCTCCTTGTCCTATTCATACTAGGGGGAGGGGCGCGCGGCCCTGCCCTGGCCGCCTCTCCTCTTCTCCACTAAGGCCCACTATGGCCCATTAATCCATCGGGGGGGTCCGGTAACCCCTCGATACTCCCGTACAATCCCGATTTCACCCGGAACACTTCCGATATCCAAATGTAGGCTTCCAATATATCAATATTCATGTCTCAACAATTTCAAGACTCCTCGTCATGTCCGTGATCACATCCGGAACTCCGAACAACCTTCGGTACATCAAAACTCATAATATAGCCGTCATCGAAACTTTAAGCGTGCGGACCCTACGGGTTCGAGAACTATGTAGACATGACCGAGACACGTCTCCGGTCAATAACCAATAGCGGAACCTGGATGCTCATATTGGCTCCCACATATTCTACGAAAATCTTTATCGGTCAGACCGCATAACAACATACGTTGTTCCCTTTGTCATCGGTATGTTACTTGCCTGAGATTCGATCGTCAGTATCTCAATACCTAGTTCAATCTCGTTACCGACAAGTCTCTTTACTCGTTCCGTAATACATCATCCCGCAACTAACTCATTAGTTGTAATGCTTGCAAGGCTTAAGTGATGTGCATTACCGAGTGGGCCTAGAGATACCTCTCCGACAATCGGAGTGACAAATCCTAATCTTGAAATACGCCAACCCAACAAGTACCTTTGGAGACACCTGTAGAGCACCTTTATAATCACCCAGTTATGTTGTGACATTTGGTAGCACATAAAGTGTTCCTCCGGTAAACGGGAGTTGCATAATCTCATAGTCATAGGAACATGTATAAGTCATGAAGAAAGCAATAGCAACAAACTAAACGATCAAGTGCTAAGCTAACGGAATGGGTCATGTCAATCACATCATTCTCCTAATGATGTGATCTCGTTAATCAAATGACAACTCATGTCTATGGTTAGGAAACATAACCATCTTTGATTAACGAGCTAGTCAAGTAGAGGCATACTAGTGACACTCTGTTTGTTTATGTATTCACACATGTATCATGTTTCCGGTTAATACAATTCTAGCATGAATAATAAACATTTATCATGATATAAGGAAATAAATAATAACTTTATTATTGCCTCTAGGGCATATTTCCTTCAAGCTCGCCCGCCGCCGCCATGCCTCCTCCGGCTCCTTTGCCGCGGAGAGCTCATCCACGGGCGCCTCGAGCTCGTGGCTCACACCGGTCAAGAGATAGCCGGAGGAGCTCGGGCCGCCCGCCATCAAGCTCAAGGCCGACGCGCCGCCGCGTCGAGGAGTGATCGGCTCCAAGGACTACCTCCCCCCGGGGTAGGAGGAGCACCTAGAGCACGTCATCATGGAGCGCTCGGCGAGGGAGCTCGAGGAGGCTGACGCGCTCCGCCGCCGCAAGCTCGACTACGAGCGGAACTTCCTCGAGCAGGGCGTCGCAGGCGCACGCATCCAAGGAGGCGGACCTGCGTGTCATGAAGGTGGAACAGGCCAAGGTCTTCATCGACCTTGACTCCGACGAGGACTGGGCTTCTCCGCCGCGTCGTCGCTGCCGCGAGCTCGTCAATTTTGTTAGCGTAGGCTCGGACCCGCACCCCCCTACTAGTACAATGTTGATGAACTATGTATGAGACTAATGTAGTATGATGATGAACAATATATGATCAATGTCGTTGTAAGTTTCTCCCACGAATGTTTTTTTTTCAATTTTACAGTTTCATATACGAGGCCTGATCGGCAGCGCACGAATTCTCCCTGCAAATCACATCTACAGCGAACTGTAAACAAGTTTTGCGGGTCGATATTATACGGGGTCTGCTAGAGATGCTCTTAGAATGTTAAGCTCATGTAGTGGAGACCGGTTTGTTTAGGCGTCCACTTCCAACGGGCAGTGGTGACCAAACCGTGAAATTGTACTGCTCCTAAGATACTCGATTTTAATACCTCTAAGAATGTGCTTCCATTTTATATATAGTGGATACCTAGAAGCGGGAAAATATCTGGTGCATCGGAGTTTATGGTGCTACCGGTGCACCGAACTCACATTGTGCTTTTAAATTGTTTAAAAAATTCTAAAAGAAATTAGTATACTCACACAACATCAATGTAGGTTGTCACAAAATTTTAAGCCAAAATTCGAAACATAATTCAAAAAACAAAAATGACAAAACACTGAATAGTACATAAGATAACTTGGGCTTTAGATCTGGCACAGTATCACACTAATATCACATTTTTCATTTTTGTATCTCAAAAAATATTTCAAATTTTCATACGAAATTTTGTGACATGATACACTGATGTTGTGTTAAGATACTAGAATTTTTTCAGATTTTAAAAAATATTCTATGGCATCTGGTGCATCGGTAGCACCACAAGTGCAGATGCACCGGATACATTCCCACCTAGAAGCGACGTCTTAATGGTTAAAACAACATTGTGTATACGTGATAATAACATTATCACCCAACTATTCTATTTATGTCTTGGCCGACTATCTTAACCAATACAAACACTCATAAGATAAATAATTTGTGCGGGCAAGATGTGGTAAAAACCTGAGTGCTCCTCTGTTTCAAAGGGGGGAAATGAAGGAATAGGAAATTTTTCTTTTTTTTCGTGAATACGCAAAGCTTGCGTATCATTGCATTGTTAGAAGGAATATAATGAGTACAGAGGGGATACATCACATGACACGAACACAGGCAGGCGTAAACATGGTGCCCGAAGCAGGGAGACAAGGGATGCTCGGCCCGAACAAGGATAGAACACAGCTAGACCTACCAAGCCTGAACCAAAAGCGGCAAAGCCAAACTAGCGAGAATACCAACATCGCGAAAACCAAAAACCGGGGGCACCACGAGCGAGCAAGATAGCGCCTTCAAGAAGGAAGACGACGCCGAGACGCCATCGCCATCCGGTCCGGAGGACCTAGGGTTTCCCCTGTGCTCGAGGAGGGGCTCAGCCGAGGGCCTTGAAAGTGCCTCCAAGAAGGAAACGACATCCGCAGACGCCGACGCTGCCAGCACCGGCAAGCCGGGCAGAGATTTCGCTCCGACCATAGGTTGAGCAATCCCATAGCCACCGTATCTGGAGTCGAAGATGAGGAAGCCGTCCCTAGCCAGAGCCACTTATTCGGGAGGCGGTTGGCCGGGATGCACCTGCCGTCGGAGGGTGGCACCACCTCCGGACCCACGAGCATTGGATCTGACCAAAGGGGAGGCTTTTGAGATGTACAAGGCAGGACAGGCGCGGAGTGAACCACGAGGAGGGTGGGGCGACGGCGATCAGCAACGCCGGCAAGCTAGGACTGGAGGGACGCAGATCCAATCTGTCGTGGCCATAGCCATCGAAACATCGGTGAGCCAAGCGAGCTGGAAGGAACGCAGCTGTTGGGTCACCAAGGGCGGAGCTGCCCAGCAAAGGACACCGGCGATCGTAGGCACCGGAGAGACGCGGGCCCAAGCTCGTCGGGGCCAAAGCAGCACCAGAAAGTACCCGCCTAGAGAAGCACCATGACTGCACAAGCACTATAGCCTCGTCGCCTCTGCGCGTTAGCCATCACCGTTGCTCGCGGAGGGGAGGAAGGGCCGCCGGAAACGGGGGGCCGCCTGCACGGAGGCGGGTAAAGAACAACCCCGCAGCCGGCCGCAGGTCTCGCGCCCAGCCCACGGGCAACAGCAGCACCAGTAGGGGTGGGCCGTGCTGCAACAGGGGGTGGGCGGACTGCAGGGAGGACGCCGAGGCCGGAGCCAAGAACGTTGCGTCCGACGCCGGACCGGCAGGAGTTGCAGCAGCTGGAAGGGAGGGCGCCCGCGGTGCGCGAAGAAATCGGGGACGCGGGGCAGGGGAAAGCGTGAGAGGGACGAAAACCGCCCCGCCGCCACCATCCCGGGGCGCGACGCGGTCTCGTCGGCCGGCCCTCCGACGGCGGCGCAGCAGAGGCGGGCGGAGGGGGAGCTTCCTGGCGGCGGCGGCTGGTGGATCTCGAGCTTGGGGTGGGGTGGGGTGGGGATGCGCAAGGGGAACCGATCCGCCCCGCCGCCATCATCCCGGGGCGCGGCACGGCTTCGCCGGCCGGCCCTCCGTCGGCGGTGCAGCGGGAGTAGGCGGAGGGAGGGTTACCTTGCGGCGGCGGCTGGGGTTTCCCCCGTGTCGCCAGAGGAGAGCGATGCGGGGGACGGGCCTATCTACAACCTGTACAACGCTGGGGTTTCTATGGCACCACTGTTATGTCTTTGGTTCAGAAGAATCAGGCAGAGGAAAAATGAAGGAGTTTTTTCTTTTATCTCAGTTTCAGATGAAAACACATAAAATTTGACATCCACTTGGACCTATTCTTCAAATTTCTATGCATAAAGAATGAGAATAAGATTTTTTAAGTGACACTAGATAATTACCCGTGAATTGAAAGGGGTATACATATTTTAGTACATTAGCATGTGATTTACATGTCCATATTATTGTGATTGTGTAAATAAACGTTTTATTTGATAAAAACTTATTTCGTAAGCACTTATTGGCTTATAAAAAAATTTATTTGGTAAATAAATAGAAGACGAGGCAGTTAAGGCTAGGGATGAAAACGGAGCGGAAACGGACGAAATTGAGTGCTATCATATTTGTTTTCATATTTTTTTGCAGAAGCGGAAACGAATACAGAATCTCCGGAAATGAATACGGAAACAGATACTACTGGAAACGGACACGGAGCGAATACAATGCGGATACGGAAACAGAAATAGGCATTGATCGAAACTTAAAAACCCCTTAAATCATAGAGAAATGCACACAAAAACAAACAAATTTAATGAGTTGTTAACATGGCTACAAAATAATATCATTATGTTAGCAACTTAGCGTAGTATTGTAATAGTACCGGACAATTGCGTATAGGGTCAAGTTGAGTACATGTGTGGTAGTAGAAGTTGGGCCTTACATGCATTCTACTAATTGTGTCATTGTGTTCTCTTTAGTGGTTGGGCTACAAAGCAGCTATAGATCTATAGTAAAAACAGAAATTCCATATTCACGGAAACGGAAAGTTCCATTTCCATGCATATTCCACCGGAAAACACCGTTCCATTTTTGTTTCCGTTTTCGCATAAAAAATTCCATTTCCATTTCTGTTTTGCAAATTTCCATTTCCGTTTTCATATTTCCTCTCTGTTTCCATTTTTCCTCCGGAAAAACGGAAAGTTTCCACTCCATTTTCATCCCTAGTTAAGGCGGTTTTAAAGGTAAACCGATGAAAAACCAGAGATATAAAGAAAAAGGATTAAAACGAAGAAAGGAAAGAGAGAACGTATGTAAAGTTGGACGAAAAAGAAGTTAGACGACAAAACGTTATTTTTTTAAATAGCAGAGAATAATAATATTCTAATTGTTCACTTTCATGTGGTTTAACTTCCATTTGACCATGTTCATAGTAAGGTTGACATAATTCTTATATTTACCAACTCTCTATTTTGCACATGCATTCCTTCTTGTGTTTTTATCCTATATTTTACGGTTTTAGAATCATGTGAACCAAATGAACCCTTACAAATTCTATTTCCGTCTTTGTCAGACTTTCTTTTTTGACAAAAACTGTTTTGGGACGGCACGACGTCTCAATGGCTGTTCGGCCGGCGAGTGTCGCGCCAGCCTCCAACTGGTGGCCCGGTACGACCGTCCGGCTGCTATTTTTCTTCTTGGTTTGTTGTGTATTTATACTTGTCCCGTATCAGGCCGGTGTAGACTGTACTCTCGAGAGAAAGAAGACAAGTGTTAGTTGCCGCAAAAAAGAAAAAAGACAAGTGTTAGTGCCAATCAGGAAAAAAGAGCGCTACTAATCGCCAGAGTGTCTCGAAGGTGGAGTAGTGTACAAGGCTTTTGTCTCGGTAACCACTTTGGAATCATGCAACCACGTACAGGGCGATGGTCCTTCTAATGTACTCGCTCGATGGAAACCTTTTTCTCTCTCGAGCGTACCGGATGAACAGTTGTTCTGTACATTGTACTCTATGTATATTACCCTAGAAAAAGCATGCATAAGAGTATCTACAACCAGACCCCCAATCCGTCCCAAACGCCTGGACGGGCTGCCGGGTCAATGACCGGACGAAAAAATGCCACCCAACCGGGCGCCCCATTTCCGCCTCAAACACCGGGACTGATCGACACACCTCATATCTGGCTCATATCTAGGCTAGATACGGGGAGGCACGGAAGCGCCCAGACACATCCGCCGTGTTGGCTCTGTCAAGGCGGATCCATCCCAAATCAGAACCAAATTGACTAGTTCTCCGCATCGATCGAACTCCTCCAGCCTCCTTCCTCCCTCCTCCATTTCTCCCGCAGCCGCCCGCCCCATCCTTACTAGTCGTCCTCTCCCGCCTTCGCCTATATTGTCACCGACGATCGTGCCCGCCTCCACGGCCACAGATGATGCCTCGGCGGAATCAGTCGAGGTCCCATGCTTGGCTTTGGATCCTTGCAAGGCGGAGAACCTTGCCCGGAAGGAGCGCCGCCGGAGGCAGTGCGAGCATGAGGCGGCGGAGAAGATAGCGGCAACGAAGGCAGCTACGGACGCGGCCTTATTGGCCGCTGCTGAGGATATGAACGCGCCGCCACCAAATTTGTCGGTCGTGGCCACGGAGACAATAAACTTGTCGTTGTTGTCCGACCCCGTCATGCCCTCCAAGTGGACGGGCATCCCGGATTTGAGCTTTTCACAAGGGCATGGCGCTGTGGAGACTCGGCAGGGTGCTGTCTAGCGTCATGGTGGCGTCGATGGCAGAGAGGCCTGGCAAAGTCGGTGCATTAGTTTCTGCTCTGAAGATGGATTGATGGAAGATAGTGACGACAACACAGAGAGTGCGTCAGACCAGCTTGTGCCCCAAACCCGGTATGTGGCTTGGTTGGGGCCTCTAGCTTTAGATGTTAGGCATTTGTGCGATGTCTGTTTGGTATTAGGCTCGGACTATCGGCACCCCGTCATCAGGTGGATAGGAGTAGCGACAGTTGTTGCTAGGATGGTGGCTTCAGACTACCTGATGTACTACTTTATAAGATCTTTGTGAATAATTAATAAAATGACTGCATGCATCGCCCAGATGTAGAGGTCGAGGTAATCCTCCTTTTCAAAAAAAAAAACAAGCCATCCCCAAGGCAGACATGATGGCCGACTCGCCGGAGCTCAAACTACATCGGGCGTGCTCGAGCAATGCCAGCTCCGATCATGCCCACTTCGTGTTCGATGGAATGCCCGACCAAGTCTTAGTATAATTTGTGACCCTTTCACATTTTTTTCATAGTTTCTTCGGTTGCACATATCATCGGATCGTATTAGTAGGACGATAGTTAAATTGCGATGCATATAGTAGGAACAAATATTGCATGACATGATAAATCATGGTCAAGAGTCTTTACAAATTTACTATGGAGGATACCAATTCCTAGATGTTTGAAGTTGAGAAAGCATCACACACTAAAAAGAAGAAAAACTTGCGAAAGTTGCGAAGCCTAGGGGTCCGACATTCACATAATTTGAGGATGTTTTGTTATGTGAAAGTTGGTGCAAAACTAGCATGGATCTGATTTGTGGAGCCGGGCAAAAAGGCGAGAAAAATTGGGATTTTTTGAAAACTTTATCACGAGTAAAAACACTACATGAAGCCACACCCAATGCTCTCTTCAACATAGATGTCCGGCCATCTAAGAGGTCGTTAGAAAATTTATTGGTTATCTCAAACAAGCTCTAGGACGGAACCAAAGTGGCATCGGAGTTCAAACCTATGCCACTTTGGCGGCGGCTTCTGTACCGTCAAGTGAAGAAGAAGCCATTCACTTTTTTTCATTGTTGGTTGAAAATTTGAATGGAAAACCCAAGTGACGGACTGTCCTCAAGGAAATTGAAAACAACCCAAAGAAGATGAAGAAAAATGACGGGTCAAGCTTGGCTCAATCAATTGGGTTGGAAGAGGAAGGAGAAGAAAATGGTGCATCCGACTTACAACCAACCATGCCAAAAAGAAACCAACAAGTGATGGAAAACAAGTGGGAGAAGGAAAGGGTGGCGCGTGAAGGTGCGGCAAGCAAAATATGCGCCACTTGGATGGGCATTTTTTATGGAAAGGAGGTGAAGAAGAAGGATATGTACAAGTTGTTCATTGTTGTGCAAAGGGAGAAGATGGAGTTTGATCGGGAGAGATTTGCCTTGGAGAAGGACAAGGTGGAATTGGAGAGGCAAGAGAAGGTTGCCAAATGGGAGCTTGAGCAAACAGTAACAATGCGTGGTCTTGACCTCGAGAAAGAGAGGTTGCGCCTTGCGAGAGATACGTAGGAGTTGAGGATCATGTTGCAGGACATCAACCCCTTGGATGATGAAGGGACGAAGTGGTTGCTTCGTATGAAAAAGAGGACCAATTACCGTGAGGAGTGAAGATTTGATTCATTTGTGTATCATTTATCTATATATGAACTATTGAATTTTATTTTGACATGTACTGAATTTATTTGGGCTACACTATCTTTGTATCATAGAATATATGATGAATTTGCGTTGTATGATCGTCATGCATGGATTTGCATGGATTTGAGTATTGAGATTAGGAAAGTGTGGTTGTGGAGAGGGCCAAATGAGGACATGCCCGGCTCGGGCGCGTCCATGGGAGTATAGGGATCCGGATTAGACAATTCCGGTTATAGCTGCTCTAATGGGAAATGTGGGTTTCACCCATATATAGGTGGTCCGAGCTTCTATTATGTGTAGTCACGTAAGATGACTGTTGACTTGAAAGGATAAACTACTGTGGTGCCTTCGTAAATCTTAAGATGCTATGTCGGTTCAGTCTCTCGGAGATGCTCACAGGGTAAGGTGTGCGTGTGTGTGTTCATAGAGGTGAGTGTATGCTCGTGTATATGAGCTTCTTTGATTGTATTGTGTCTAAGAAACAAAAATCCACTGACTTAAGAACAATAAAAAGTTGAAATAGATTTGCATGTCTCAACTAAGAAATTATCTCTTGGTGTTTCTTTTTTGAAAAAGATCAAGATATATTATAAAAAGCTCATTGGAAGTATAAAGCATCTCAAACAAAATAAAAAATACATTGAGATTCCGAGGCTATCGAACGACCGTTACTGCCGCCATAATGAGCTACCGACGCATCGCTATCATTGCTTCTTTACCGGAGCAGGTTTGACCTTGTCGATGACAGTCAAGAAGTCTTCCTGCACGTGCCTCCAAGGACCGACACATTGGAGCCCCAGTCGTCGTCGCTGAACTCTTGCATAGATCTAAACCATCTAACACCAATTATCGCCACATGACGAGAAACCCTAACCTCACTGCCTCAAGGAGACATCGAGAATCTATGTTGGAGTTCTGTCGACTATGTCCAAACGGACGAACTCGAGGAGGATCGAAGCCTGATATTGGGCGAACTCGAGGAGGATTGAACTCAAGGAACACTGTCAATATGTCCAAAGGGGCGAACTCAGTGTGCACATAAATTCCTCATAGAATTAGTTTAAATTGAGCTAGCCGATATTGGGAATCTCAAAATCCATGGAGGCACTCAATGTTGGGCATAAGATTACAATGACAAATGGTAGAACCTTCCCTGGTCTGTTGGTAACCCTGGCATGGGCTCTAGGCGCCCGTGACAATACGTGTTGCAAAGCAGGGGCAAGGCATATGCAACCAGAGAGCGTATCCTGTGAAACGGAGGCACTCGTGCACCAGATGCGAGAGCGCATCCTGTGAAATGGAGGCACTCGTGCACCAGGTGCTCCGCTATGCTATGGGCCATTAGATTTGAAATCAATGGACAAGATCCATCTGCAAGGGAAGATGATGGTACATTTGCAAAAACATACCTTCAATCTAGCTAAACAGATCAGATAGACCCCCGAAGCCCAGTTCGTCTACCTACATTTTCCAATGTTGTGTGCCACTGCTCTAGGTCGCCTTGCTGATCTGGGGTTAAAAAAAATGGGGCGAATCACCTCTCTCCCTCTCCCTCTTTGGCTTCCAGCTTTGAAACACCAGCGCCCAGATCTACATCATGAGGCATCTCGTTGCAGCTCTATGGACACGATATCTTTAGCTGGTAGGGAGTACAATGCAATAACATCAATGGTCTTGCATTGCAGCACAAGTGTTTCATAGTATGAATGCACATAATTTGTTCAACAACCGTCCATCTTAAGTGCAAAGTAGAATAAAAAGCTTACATTGTTAGTTTCACAGGTTTACATTCTTGATGAATACATGGTGCTAGAAAAGCCAGAGCCTAGGACAACTAGGCACAATCAGGAAGAGTACAAGGAGTAAATTTAGCAGTTTGATATCTGTTGTTATGTCCTCTCATTTTACAAAACCCACTAAGCTCCCAAATTTGCGTAAGAAAATGAATAATTGCGGTCTTGCAAATCTCTTTGTTTATTTATATTTTAAGTGTTGTAACCAGGGGATAAAAATTACCATCATACTTGCAGCTCATGCATATAGACGACACTCACATCACGCTAATGTCATTCCCGATCAGTAACATGTGCATGTTCTACCTTGCATGCCTTTTGAGTTTTTTTGTGGGTACATGCCTTTTGAGTTCACTGGTGAGTTTTCAAAACATTAATTTTGGTTCACTAACATGCTAACAAGCAACACACATTAAGGATATTACCTTCAGAGCATCGCTACAATGTGGATCATAGAAAAATAAAATTAGGAGCATGAACAACTAGTAATGGTTTCACAACTCCCAAGTATTGATTCTTCATATACAAGTACTCACAATCATGCATAGTGCTGCACATGAAAAAAATGTTATAAATTTTGAAGGAATAAAACAAAAGCATCTTGTTTGTGTATTTGTAATCTTATTACTGTAGCAACTGAAACTGAAGATACAATTTTTACCCTTCTAGTTGCATATATCATACATCGGTTCGGTGTAGATAATACTCATTCCAAAACACATGGGTAAAGGAAGAAGACAACACACCTTGATCCTTGAAGTACAGCAGACTATCAACTCTTGTGTCACTTTGTACCATCGACGTCCCAAAACTAGAACATGAGCCAGCGCCACAATACAGTTCGTTGCGTAGGTTTAGCTTCTATGGCGGAGATCCTGACTTTCTGCTGGAGAGGGAAAGAGACAGGATGGGTGATTTTTTTTCAAACCCTACCTCAGCTCCCATGCCAAGGTGGTGGGGGGCACAGGAGACAGGACGGGGCAAAGACAGGACTGAGGAAGGGCGATAGACAAACTGGGCTTGGGAGTTCTATCTTATCTGTTTAGCTAGACTTGAAGGTCTGTTTTGCAAATACACCAGCAGCTCCCCTTGCAGATGGATCTTGTCCTTTGATTTTGAATCTAATGACCCATAACCTGGTGGAGCATCTGGTGGAGAGCGTATCCCGTGAAACGGAGGCACTCGTGCACATATTTGTTGCCATAGATCATTTAGCTACACTTAATATTCGGCCCACGCCTTGATCAGGTAGCCCATATTGACTCTTTATCTTAAGATTGTCTCCTTTCATTTCCACTACTTCATCTATCCTGATTTATAAGTCTCAAGCATATTTTAACCTTGACCATTAATTTAGTCTATAAAATATACATTATATGCAACAAAAAACACACCATTGAAATCTTTCTTTGGAATTGAACGTTATGATAGGGAAAGTATCTAGTGCTTCCAGGCTTGGGGTGCTCCCGGTGCTCCAAATGTCCGAAAAACATTTTTAAAATGTTCAAAAATTCTGAAAAAATGCAGCACATCGATGGAACATCGATGTCTCTTGTCACAAAATTTCAAATCAAAATTCGAAACATTGCTCAAGATACAAAAATGATAAATTTTTGTACATAACATAAGTTGGGCTTTAGTTTTGGCCCATTATCACATTGATGTCAAATTTGTCATTTTTGTATCTCGAACAATATTTCGAATTTTGATTTGAAATTTTCTGACAAGAGACATCGATGTTCCATCGATGTGCTGCATTTTTTTCAGAATTTTTTAAACATTTTAAAAAATGTTTTCCGCATCGGAGCACCGGGAGCACCCTAGGCCTGGGAGCACTAAATACTTTCCCCGTTATGATATAGGTTTTACGACATATAACTAATATTTTATTGAACAAATCCATGGTCATTTTTTTCTACCGAAATGTGTGCGGTGTTCTAGACTTATAAATAAGGGTGGAGTGAGCAGCATGGAATAGTAGTCCCTACACATTTAGATGTTCTATTTTTTTCCGAAATCAAATGTACAAGACACGTTTTAGTGTGTTTGTTCACACATTTCAATCCATAGTTAGCTCATTTTGAAATATCAAGAACATCTTATATTTGTGAACGGAGGGAGTACATTATCTATATCTATACCAATATAAAAAGACCCAAAGTGGCAGATCTAATTAATTTCAGACATCAAATCATGTCAATCCAACGACCTAGACCGCTTCAATGTCGAGCGCTCAACGCGTTTAGCGTGCAGTTAGTTTCAAGCCAAATATAATGTTTTTTTTGCGGCAATGCCAAATATAATGTTGATCACATAATAACATGCAAATAATATCCTACTTAATATTCACACACACTTAATATACTTTTAAATTAACATGTATTGCAGGTACACATTGACTAGTTAAAAACAAAAAGAAGATAAGATCCCCTTGGAAGAAGAAGTAATTCCATCTGCCAATTCCATATAGTAGTACTAGTTTCCACTTGCATGAACCACACAACAGAATCATTAGCCAAAGCGTGACGCCTCTTTGGCCCCCTCGTTCCCTTTCCCAAAGCAGGCATTTTCCAGCCAGGACTCCATCCGCACCGCACCAAGAAGCCTCCTAAAAAGCGGCCCGGTCGGTCGGAATCAACACCACGACGGAACCCAGCGACCCGGAGAAGCCGCGCGGCCTTAAACCCCGATCCAACCACCCGCCCGACCCTCTCGTCTATTCCCAGCCGTTTCCCGTTCCCAAATTCCCAACCCGATTCCATTCCGCCCCACTCCCACTCGTCGCCCTCCCGATTCGGTTTGAAAAGAGACAAAAGGGATGCTCGACCGGTCCCTCCGGCCGGCGGAGGCCGGCGCCGGCGCGGCCGGCCCCGGCGAGGTCCGCGGGAACGTGGATCGGGTCCTCTTCAAGGACCTGGTCGACATGGTGCCGCTCGTCGAGTCCCTCATGGTGAGCGCGCGCGTGGGCGAGCCGAGGCGCAGATCTCGCCGGGGCTGGAGGGATTTCATGATCCCTCTCGCGGAGCTTGTAGATTCGGGTCGTTCTAACCATCGGGCTTGCTTTGCCTCTGGATGCAGGATCGGAGGACGAACCCGTCGTACTCGCGGCGCGCCTCGCTGGTGTACACGCCGGCGCCGGCCAAGAAGGTGACACGCTTCTTTCTTCGTCTTTTGGCGCTTTGCTCCTTGGATGTGGGGATTTTTTGCATTAACAAAAAAGCTATAGTGACAGTTGCTGATGTTTCGGTTTCCCTGTGTACTTTTCTGAATTGCGACCCCGGGAGTGGTTCAGATGTCGTGCTTCGGTAGATAGGCTGTGCAAGAAAGTTCAGATTAGGGAATTTCATTGTCATTTGCATGGTTTACAGGGGTAGATCTCGCAAGTCTGTCGGTTTCTGTTAAGCTTTTGTAGCCTTGTTGAGATGGCATGGCGTTGATAAATCTGTTTTGTTACTGTCATGAGCTTTTGTAACGGTGAAGGGATGCGTGATTTTTTCTTATAGGGTGGTGATTTGAAAAGCGCAAAGACACCACAAACCTTGTCGGCAAAAAAGCGGAGGGATCCTGGAGACACAGGAAATAAAAGCACACCTGATTCAAATGGAGAGAACGGCTCCGTTGCCCCGATGACTCAATCGGGAGCAGAAAATAAACCCAAAGACAAGGATGAGATTGGCTTGCTGCGTGAGCAGGTCGATGAGCTCCAAAAGCAACTTGTCGAAAAAGAGGAGGCATTGAGGTCTGCCGAGAGTACTGTGAGTGAGATGAATGCGGTGTATTCGACAGTTGATGGGTTGAAACGCCAAGTTGCTGAGAAAGAAGCTTTGATCAAATATGCTAATTCTCAGTTACAAAATGCAAAGGTGAATTGCCCGCCTGCCTGCAATTACATTGTGCTATATATATTTCTTTAGTGGAAATTGTGCTATATTCTGCTTCAGTGAGCCAGAGTTTCCTCTCTTGTTCTGAAGCTTATTTGTCGTTATCGTTTTAAATTTTGTTCTACAAATGGCACACTACTTGCTACGTTTTATATTTTTGGTGTTCAAATCACAATGATCCTAACAAACACATAAAATACATTTTTTAACCATTAGAGCAGCAGGAGAGGCTCCTATTGCTATTTAAATTAAATAAAGAATATTTACAGAGTCATGAAACAAAATCCAGAATTATACAAAGGCCATAAGAAGAAAGAAAAGTGACACTACATGACTATCATTAAAGCTAGTCAAAAATTCGGCTATATTAGGCTGCACCCTCAGTTTCAAAATATTGAGGTGAGATTGGAGTAGTCTCAGCCAGTCCACCAAGGAGGCAGGTATCCTGTCAAAGTAGCATCTGCTTCTAATCTTCCATATGTTCCAAGCAGCCAAAATGGTAATTTCTTTGAAAAGAGCATGTGGCCAATTCCTAGAAGATTCATCAAACATTTCTTGCAATTACAACATAAAATTAGGGAATGATATGCTTATGTTCACCACCATTTAGTTCACAATATGCCAAGTTGATTTTAAACTGAAGAAACTAAGGTACGAATAGCAGACAGGCCATATGCAGCAGTTTCCACTTTCCAGTTATAATCTGGATTGCAATGCATTTAATCCTCGTGCCAGGCTTTATTAGTGAATTTCGAATCTCTGCAGCCTAGTTTTTTTTTCCACTACTAGGCTATCCGGTCCAAAGTTTTAATCCTCATTTTGGCCATAGTGCAAACTGAACTGTGGCCCTGCTCTCGTGCACAGAATTGATCTGTGCATTTACGCAATTCCACTTTTTGCAATGCAGTTGAATAAAGCATGTTTATTTCATATACATTTCCCTTACCAGATGATAACAGCATAGCTCAATTTCGGTAAAGTTTAACAGAGTGGGTGTTCTGTTCCCTTCGTTTCTTATATTAAATGTTTGGTTTATAGTCAAATCAACTGCCCATACTAGGGCATTTATTTGATGTTTTTTTTCTCTGAAATTTCTTCTGTAGATTATGCTTGCAGACAAGCAAGCATCCTTAGAAAAATTGGAATGGGAGGTAAAGACCTCAAATAAGAAGGTGGAAGATCTTCAAGGGGACGTCTCCAATATGGAGTTTGAGATAAGTTCATTCGTGACATTATTCGAGAAAATCTCGGAGAATGTTTCAGATGATTGTCACGATGGTAGCATACCATCTTATGATCTAGAGGCACTTCAATCAGTGGTGAGTAATCCTTGAATCCCTACAAGTTTTACAGGTCTGATCAATGATGACGCTGTTATCTGTACTACTAATTCTCTGCAAAAGATCTAATTGCAATGTAGTATTCCAAATTGTTCCTTTTTTGTCAACTGTGTAAATTGTATGGTAATCTAGCTTATCATTTCTGGCTTGAAAATCATGTAATGTTTAAGATTCGGATTCTACAATGGAATTCGCTAACAATTTAGGCTATCAACATAATAAGGGTAACACTGCTAGGATATGTTAATAGTGCGATCTGTGCCCCGCCATGCAAGATCACTATGAAAGCTGCCAGGAAACTTCAACAAAAGTAAAACTGGGAAGATGTCATGCCTGCATATTTACCCTCTTTAAGTAACCATCAAACGTTGCTCTTTCAGAGTGAAATCGACAAGATTGAAGTGGACAAGATAGAGCAGGAAAGAGTTACATATGCTGAAGCTCTTGCTGCTGCAAGAGCAAACCCTAACGAAGAACAGTTGAGTTCAGTTGCGGAGGCGCGGTCAAGGCTGCAGGTCCTTGTTGTACAATAATGCACGAGGTGCCAGTTGTAGTGTATGTACGATGATGCACGGGGGTGCCAATTGTAGTGTATGTACGATAATTTTAAGTCACTGATGTAATTATAATTGTGGGCTTGAGCTGGTTCATGTGTGTGACCGGTGTGACTGTAACCAATCGAGCACTTGAAACTGGACAATTGTTTTAGTTTTCGGATCACATTTACCTGGTTCTGTGCTCTCCGTTGTGGATTATATTAGAAGGAAAACTTTGGCTGTTGTTTTGATGATGAGCACTGGGCAGTGCTGCTATCTAGTGTGATTTTAGTGTTTTTAGACTTGGTTGAATGTCCGGGCACAGATTGCTGCTAAGTTTTATGATATTGGAATTTTTGAACTGCTGATGCATCTTCTTTTCATTATCCTTTGAATCGTCATATTTGTGCAATCACGATTCACGGTGATGTGGAATCACATAATGTCATCTGAAGAACTGAAAGCAAGTAAGTGCATTATAGTGACAACACTAATTTCCTTTTCGGAGGAACTTGTGAACACAGCAAAACATCTTGCAATGAATCTACCAGAACAGTTGCAGCTAGATCATATCCACACTAAGTGTAAAGTACAGCCCAAAGCAGGTTTATGCCACTCCCAATGCATGCTCTTAATGATATATCCTCACAATTCCCAAACAAACGTAGTTTTTTTCTCATGAAAAGTCGCCCAGGAAGGCTAAACAAACACATCCAAAGTTTACCGAGTACAGCTGTAAAGATACCTCCTCCTGGTATCTGGATGGATTCGCCTCCGGATGCGATGATGCCCTTCCTTGTAAATGATGCAACTGTGATTGAATGGAGGAGATTATTATAAAAAAAAACGCAGCCAAAGCTTAGAGAGAATGTTATTTGACGACTCGACTCCTTAAACCCGTTCAAATGCCAATTCAACTTAATTCGCTAGTTTTGACGATTGAACAGAAAATGCTCGTTAAACCTTGCAAGTTTTGAGTTTTTTATTTCACTAGAACAGTTTTTTCATTTCTGTTGTTTTTCTTGTATAAAATATTGTATTATATTTGCCTTATTAGTGAGAAAATACCGTAGAACAATTGTTCTACCTACGGTTTGCGGTTCAAAAAGAAAGGGCTGATTTGAGGCCTCTCTACAAAAAAAATTAAGAGCACGCAAAGTGCGTACTGTATTAACTTTTTTTTAGAGAGAAGAAGGCCTTTTCCCAAGCTAAGCCTGCCTACCAACCAGGGTGGGCTGAATATCACGGGCACAAACGGCCCTTGGGACTCAGGGGCCCGCTCAATTCTGGCGCGCAAATTCCCGCCAAGCCAGACATCGCACTGGTCTACCCTAAGGCACCGTCCCAACAGGCAATTTCCAGCCACACGACCCGACCCCTCGGAGCGCCCTGACCGTCAGATCACATCAGTCCCCTCTCTTCTCTCCCCGTCCGAAACTACCCACGCACGCCTTCCCTGATTCGTTCGCCCGCTCCTCCGTCCCCCTCCCGTCCTCGCGCGGCCCGTCCCGCCCCTCCTTCCCCTAACCGCGCCGCCGTCTGCCGGGGCAGAGCATTATCAATTAGCCCGCTGCCTCGCGGGGGTGAGCAACCGCCGGCTCGATTAGCAGCTGCCGTGCCCCTCGCCGCCGCCGCCTCCCCCCTCTGACCGCCGGAGCCATGGGTACACCATCCCGCGAAGCTCCGCTCACAGCCGCCAACAATATCCAGGCATGTTTCTGCTCAGATGTTGCAGCCTGCGTGTGATCTGCATTTACCCCCCTCTCATGTCAGTCTTCTTGCAGCCGTTCTTTGTACTTCATAAGGCGTCCGCTGGTGCATCCGCATCCATTTCCTCCCCGGCAACTTCCCGGGCTCGGCGGCGAATCGAGGTCTCCCAGCCGTCATCTCCCAACCCCAAATCTGCAAAGAGACCGCGGGATGACGACGATGAGGCGGACATGGAGATGTACGAGCAGCTCCGCCTGGAGGCCTTCCACTGCACCTGGTCTAAGATCCAATCCACCATCAATGTCTGCCTCTCTCCGATCGACCAGCCTCGTTCCTCATCATGCGCATACTTTAATGCGTGCTATGTCTCATCTTGGTATCGTTTTGGTTCCAGGAGGTCCTCAGAGGCATCAACCTCAAGCTGTTCGACCAGGTGCTGCGGTGGGTCCAGGAATCCTTCTCCGCGATCCGCTCTATCATGAGACCCCGCCCTGCCGAAATCCAGCAACCGTACCCTCTCTTAACTGATGTGATCTGCAGAAAGATACCAACGGCATTTGTTCTCACTAGTAAGCAGAACACTGCCATCAAGTGTTTGACTGATTGGTTTCTACTGACGAGGAATCGACTGATTTGATTGGATTGGGTTTCTCACTTTTGCAGAGAACGCAGAATTTGTTGATGATGTCACGACATTTCGGGATCTCATGGATCATCTGGAGTCTAATGGATGTCACTTGGCCAAGCTCTCGGCAACGGAATTATCATCAAAGAATGGAGTCGGTGGCTGTTTAAGGAGCTTGTTGAGGCAGCTGCTTTCAGATGTTCCAGATGTGAGTGACATGAATGTGGCTCAAATCTTTTTAAATCTGCATTGTTGATTCAGACTTGAGTGTATTGGCTCTCTAACTTCATCTGTTGCTGCTTTTCTCCAACAGGTAGCGGATGTATCTGCACTCGCATCTTGGTACTGCAAAGGCGACAATTACGATCAACCTATCATTATCATAATTGATGATTTAGAGCAATGCTCCGGTGATGTCTTGGGAGAGCTTCTGATGACGCTGAGGTAAACTCTATGTTTAGTCGCTTCAGGCACTTTGCTCTTATCTTTTAGGCACTTCTACGCCAACCCAGGTAAAAGTAGGTGCAATCTTTGAAGAAACTCTGATCTCGGTACCCATGAGATATGCAAAAATCCTGACTACATAAATACTAGTTTCAACTCTTAGCCCACTGTTTAATCCTTACAGCTTAACACTAATTAGTTTCAATGTCAATGATAGCAAGAAGCATATCGATTTATTTGTTCAATAGCTTCTGCTCCTTTTCTTGTAGTTGCATGCTCCATGCCACTTGTTTAGCTCCTCTCTAGAAGAAATGTATTTACTACTCCCTCTGTCCCATAATGTAAGACGTTTTTTGACATTAGAGTGTAGTGTCAAAAAACGTCTTACATTATGGGACGGAGGGAGTAGTAATGAAACATATTCTTGTAGTTGCATGAGCATGCCACTTGTTTAGCTCCTCTCTAGAAGAAATGTATTTACCAGTAATGAAACATAATACATAGTTTTTCTTCTTTCTGTGATTAATTTCAATTAAGAAGCTTGCATTTGTGGATTTGGTTCGACATAGAATTTTTGAAAGCCTAATACTTTTCTCTTTATTGTAGTGAGTGGGTAATTAAGATACCAATCTTCTTTGTAATGGGGATAGCAACTACCCTTGACGCACCACGGAAACTGCTCTCATCGGAAGCTCTTCAAAGATTAGATCCCTGTAAACTCACGTTGGGGTCTCCCTCTGATAGAATGAATGCCCTTGTGGAGGCCATCCTTGTTAAACCATGTGCCGGTTTCTGCATCAGTCACGAAGTTGCAGTCTTCCTCAGAAATTACTTTTTCAGACACGATGGGACAATAACATCATTCATTAGTGCTCTCAAGGTTAGTTTTTCATATTAAGCACTTAAGCTATATTCATGTTAGAAATTCTATCGAATATATTTTCTCCATCTGTTATGGAAAAACTAATCAAAATTGACATAGCTTGCATGCAGTAAGCACTTCTCCGTCGAACCTTTGAGTTTCTTGTGCATGGGAATGCTTGAAGAGGATTCTGAGGTTGCTGCTATTTCCTATTTCCATCATAGTACCATGTTTGCTATTTTTTTGTTACTACTACCAGCTAGAACCTACACTTCAGTTTCCCTTATATTTTAGTATATATATCTCTGTTTGAGTTGCTTCTGATTTACTGCCCTACAGAACTTTTGGCGTGATAAATTTGGTGCACTGCCTGTAGCAATTCAGAAACAAGCTTTTGGTTTACCCTCATGCACTAGGTATAAGATCATCTATAAGATCTGGTTACAATAATTTCTCCCATTCTATAGGTTTGAAACTGTGTATTGCAGGGAAAATAACTCAATCAAGCCTGGCAACAATTTGGTAGAAGGGTTGTCTGAGCTGATGAAGCTGCAAAAGGATTGGAGTTCTGTTCTCTCGGTAAACACTTAACAGCCCTTTGAGAAAACGACAGCTCTCCATCATTATACATAAATGAGCGTTGTGGTAAACACTTAAGATATTGCATGCTCACATGTCTACCTTCATGTGAAGGATACTTAAATAAAAGCTAATGAAAAGTGTAACTGTGTAATTTACTCATTGGTATATATATGGTATAAAACACATCCATACAATTTTGAAATTACAGAAGCTTCTTTAGTTGATTAATTGTGAATATGGTAGGTCCATAATACTGAATATTTGTCTCCCACATTATGACCATCCAGTGCTTGTATGAAGCTGGAAGACATGGCAAAGTGCAACTTCTAGATATTTTCTGCGAGGCAATCAATCCGGATCTGCATACTCAGAATGATTCAAATAATGAACTGCTGTCTAAACCGACAAGTGGGAATCTATCAAGTGGAAAATCAGGTGCTGGTAGAAGATGTATAGCTCAGGCATTGGATACAGTAAGGTAAGATGATCGAATTTGCTTTCAGATTTCTTGATGCACAAAGTCTCTGATTTATTACTGTTATAGATAGTTGTGCATATCTAATCTTGTACTCTCTCCATTCCTAAGCCTTTTTAGGGATTCCAATATGGACTACATATGGAGCAAAATGAGTGAATCTACAGTCTAAAATATGTCTATATATCTGTATGTAGTCTGTATTAAAATATCTAAAAAGGCTTATATTTAGAAACGGAGGGAGTATATCACATGTAGATCCTAACCGATTGTAATTTCTATCATTGCATTGTTGAGCTAATATAAAACCTGCGGCCCTGCGGTATTTGATCGTGCACAGTATTTCCCCAATCACTCTCCTCGTACTTCTTTATATCTTTAATTTATAATTTAAGAGAGCTCCAGACTCTTTAATGGAGTCACTAGGCCATGATTATTGTATTGGAAGTAATATGGCCAACTGACAATTACCATGAAAGACAAGTTTTTTTTTTTGCAGCGGTTACATACTAGGGCTGATTTTTTCATTTGTCTGAAGGCAATACCCTTTTTTGAAACTTTTATTTAATTTGGTCTTTTAGATTCTGATGAATCCGTTATGTTGGATCAGATACATGCCTATGGAAACATTATTTCGTGTTCTTGAAGTTTGGAGCATCCATTTAGAAGGAATGAATGAGGTATTCTCACTGCTGATTTTGTAATGATGAACACTTTGGTGAAAGAAGTACAAGTCATGTAACGAGAAATTTATTATTTCTCATCAAGTCATTTTGGTCAAGTTTATTCACTTGCTAAATGGTGGATCCAGTTTCTCATCACCAGTTTTCGTACTAGGTTGTTTGTATGGAATCTGGATAGATACTCTGAAAATGGGACATATTATTTTGGTTCTCTGTTTGAAGTTTTTTGTGTTAAAGTAGCTTCTGAATACTTGTGGTTGCTGAACTTATCTTTTTACAAAATGGACTGGAAATTCGGCAATTTCACTTTACATTGGAGAAGCTAATTATGGGCTTGTAGCAGAAAACCCAAAGACAATAATCGCAATATTTGTATTGGCTGCACTGAGGCGCTAGTTATGAATATGCTCATTCTTTTCTAGATTAATGCCAAGGTCAAAGAGCTTCAGTCAACCACAACCAGTGAAGATTGTGTGACAATCACAAAGGATAAGTGGCCTAGGTTTGTACCACCTTTTATCATCTCTCATGTGCAATTCTATTGATAAAACAAATATTAAGAATGCCAAAATAACCATGCAGTTATTTTTATTTATAATTAATGGATATGTAAGACTTGTGATACTGAATCATGATCATGATTGTAATGTCGAATAGTAATTAGCAGGGGTGTTTCATTCAACGCACCTGCTACCAGTCAGACTAATATAGTATTTACTTTACATACAATGCAATAGTGACAACTGGCAAGACGTGACTGAATATCTTATCCATGAAACTCCAATACAATATTATAAATTTTGCTTAGCTGAAACTGGCTGACCATCACTTCATGCTGTATCAGGAGATCAACAAATAGTACTGCAATTGGAACAGTGCCATTAAACGATAAAGCTACCATGCTATTGGATGATATTACGAGGTAAAGTTATGGTAGGATATATTAGCTCAGCACCAGTTTGATCTTGCATGTTGTGGTTGGTAAATTAGCTTAATATCAGATAAATTTTGTTATCCAGTGTGTTTGTTCTCTAACATTTCGTCTCAGTTTGAAACACAGTAATATATTTGTTTCCATCCTCATTAAGAGAAGCGTCTAGCTAGACACCCAAATATACGAAGCTGGGCCAAATGTGATCAGCAGTTTATCATAATCCACCACAATACCAGATGAAGCCTAGATGTACAATGATATACCATAAGACCCTCTAGGAATAGGTATGATATACAATGAGATTTAGTAATTAACATCTTGACATGACTGATTGTCAAGTTTATGCTGTGAACTGAGAAGTCACTTATCCTATTAACTCTGTTCAGTTTATAATATTATTAAGTCATTTGAAGTTTCAGCATCTAATGTCTAGATATTCAACAGAAATTTTTTGGTGCCTGTCGAGTGTTTACCTTTCCACGAAATCATTTGCTTCAAGAATGTTGGTGTTCTCCAATCTGTAAGTTTTTCCTTCATATAAAAAATTGTTGTTACTGTGTACTCCATCTGTTCCAAATTAGTTCTTAAGTCAAACTTCTTTTAAGTTTAACCAAGACCATAGAAAAAAAATGAAAAATACATCAACAACTGCAACACCAAATTAGTTTCACTAGATTCATCATAAAAAATATTTTCATATTATATATATGTGATGTTGTCGATATTAACACATTTTTCAAGACTTGGTCAAATATAGAGAAGTTTGACTTAGGACAAAGCTAGAACTTCAATTAATTTAGAATGGTAAGAGTAATCCATATACTAATAACAATTCTGATTTCCATTTCATCTCATCTCATATCTAGGCACTAATTGGAAACCCAAGAAGAATGGTTCAGCTTGATCTCCTGAAGTCACAGAGCCGTCTTAATTGCTCTTGCTGCAGCAGAAATGGAATTGCTGTGTCAGCATCCTTGCATGACACATCAGTTATGTAAGTCCATGCATTAAGATATGAATATTCTGACTGATATTTAAGTAGCTGTTACGCTTGGAATCTGAATGGCACCACCATAATATGCCATATTAGTAATGTAAGTCCATGGAGTAAATTTATACATGATTGACAGGCTAGGCCTAGGCTCAAACATTCGCCATATCGTGGGCAAGCAAAGCCTTGGCCAACATTTTATAGCTGATGCGAAACCATTTTATGTTGCAGGTGCAACCTAGCCCAAGAATATGGTGACGTAATTAACCTCCATGACTGGTACCTGTCTTTTGATGGAATTATCAATTCAAAAGGGAAAAGCAAATTGGTTGGTTCTCCCTCAAAAAAGAAATCAAAAGCCACGCCTCAACAGAGTGGAGCCATGATCCAGTATCCTTGACCATAGTTTTTTTTGCTTCATTGACCACAGTTTGACAAACTGAATTCATGGTTTTCATTTTCAAATACCAGTCCATAATTTTCTACTGATATTTCAGTCCAGGTAATCCTTGACACGTAATTTTCCAGAGCACGGTTCTGCAGGGCTGTCACTGAGCTCCAAATTACTGGACTTCTTCGGATGCCAAGCAAGAGAAGGCCAGATCTGGTGCAGAGAATTGCATTCGGTCCTTGAGACCTTCATTTTTCGTGAAGAATTTATGCTAGAAACGAGCAGTGCACTGAAAGGCTAAGAAAATGTTTCTCCTGTAGTCTGTTGCATGTGGAGCTCTGTTTGGTTGTATGCTGTAGAGATGCATTAAGCCAATGGAGCCTTTGAGCGCTTCTGCAGGTACCAGTTTATTTGAGTATTTGCATCATTTGATTATGAAACTGTAGAGATGCATTAAGGCCAGATCTGGTGCAGAGAATTGCATTCGGTCCTTGAGACCTTCATTTTTCACGAAGAATTTATGCTAGAAACGAGCAGTGCACTGAAAGGCTAAGAAAATGTTTCTCCTAGTCTGTTGCATGTGGAGCTCTGTTTGGTTGTATGCTGTAGAGATGCATTAAGCCAATGGAGCCTTTGAGCGCTTCTGCAGGTACCAGTTTATTGGAGTATTTGCATCATTTGATTATGAAACTGGAGAACTCTGAGTTGCCACACAACAGTTTATCTCCTAGTAGTATAATTTTGATATGGCCGATGTTGATTTTAATTATGCTGGCAACCAAAATAAAGTTCCTCACATCCATGCTAGTAATTTCCAGAAAATCATGTCTTGGAGCTCCTCACATCTCTTGTGTGGCTAGTGACCGACTATTTCGGCGCCCTTTTGCTGAAAATTCAGCAAACTCATGCGTTTGGGACAGTGTCATTGACCTGGGCCTTGATAGGAGTTTTCATACTCTTGGGCAGATGCGAGCCGAGCGCATCTTGCCTAGACCCCCCCTATGACGCCTACCTTCACGTCGGCCCCTTCGTGTTTGGTTGGCATGTCGAGAAGCAGCAGATCACCAGCTTCTTGCTGCAACGTCCTTACATGCCTGGCCCTTGCACATGTATGCGATGATGAGAAGTTGTGTTCTTTTTTTATTGCAGAAAAACTTTCGATCTATTCATCTTCAATCATGACAGAAATAATAAAAGTTACATCAAGCTCCGTAAATCACCTAGCTATCATCGCTTCTCCCTTGCTAAAGCTAGACAAAACTTGTTCTAGTAGATAACTTGGAAGTTGTCGTGCTAAGACCCCATAGGGCCAGCGCAACAGAATGATGAAGAGTATCGTAGATCAGAATGATCCAACCTAAAGACACGAACGTAGATGAATGACGACCAGTTCCAAGAAAACCCACCAAAGATAAATCCGGCGGAGACACACCTCCACATGTCCACCGACACTGCTAGACGCGCCACTGGAACCAGGGCTAGGTGGGGAGAACCTTATTCTAGCATGAATGGAGATGATCTCTTCAAAACAATAGATCAAGAACGGTTGTAAGAGAGGACACTGGTAGTTGTCGAATTTGTTTCTGATGTAGATGATAATGATTGGGCAACATTTTATTCATCTATTATGAGCATGGTCAGAGGAAACAAGATGATAATCCTAGGTCGGAATGAAAACTTAAAGAAATTTGGAACCACCAAACCTATTTCTTTTAATTGTCTCCCATTCGAGGAGTACAAGTACCTGTTCAAGGCACTGGCGTTCGGAAGCGCAAACCCGATGAACCATCCGCAATTACTAACCATAGTGGAAGAGTTGGCCACTGTGTTGGGAGGATCACTCATCTCAGCAAACTTGATTGCATATGCAGTGAGAAAGAATCCAAATCCCCATTTCTGGCTTTACAAATTGGACAGGGTCAGAGCCACGGTCAAGCTGAACATGTCCATATCTGGTGTCAATCCAAATGAGCTTTTCAATCGAGGACGTCCAGTGTGCCCCCACAATGGTCACTACCGAATGGCTTATGACGTGCTAATATTGTTGTATTATATATATATATATATATATATATATATATATATATATATATATATATATATATCATGACAATAATTATACCAAATTGATTGTATCCCTCCCTCCAGATTTTGTTATGTTAAAATGAATTAAGGGGAACACTTATAATCACCTGACGGATTACTCATGCCTTGTCGACCGCCTCAATCGGATGAACGTGTCTCACGGGTCCTCATCCACCGCATCCCTTCTTCCTCAACCTTGTCCTCCTGCTAGTACCATGGATGATATCAGGCGGGAGAGCTCGAGTGGAGACCCACAACGCCTCATCCCTTGACGCATCCTCTTCCCCAGCGCCCCTCTTCTCTGCCCACATAGATCTCATCCCATGGACCAACTCGGAGATGGAGTTTCATTTGGAGACCCTCGGCTCCATGGATGGATGTCACGTGCATAAGCATGGCTCATTGCCAGACAAGAGCTTTGCTGCAGAGACAAGCGGCCCTGCAACAAGTCCGATGTCGTGAGGCCATGTCCATATGTTATCGAAACATGGTTCATATTAAGCGCAAAACAGACCTTGTTGCAAAGGCTACACGACGGGAGATTGTTGTCTCGCGCACCATCGAATGATTGGCAATGACGCCAACTCAATCGATTCATCACTGCCGAGTCCCCATAAATTAAGGTGCCATTAAAAAGAAGACACATGACAGACATGGAGTTTTTGTCCAGACCTCCACGAATGTCATTTCGTTACACAAATATGCAGGCAGCTAAAACATTCATTAATGTTTACAAAAAAATAATTTTACCATTTTTTTGGATTTTACTATTTATGAGAGAGCATGTGAGCTCGGGATCAAATGATCACTTTCGACACAAAACCCCACTTGATTCACGCTGAGTAGCTCCTCGCGTATAAGGCTGGTCATAGTGGGGAGTAACTTATACTAGTGTCATGCACATAACACTAGTCTAAATTACTATCTTTATAGTGTAAAATAACTAAGTAGTAGTGTCATAGATAGTTTCATTTATTAGCTCAGACTCATTTTGCCTCGGGAAGCGCTATGTTACAGTAACATATTATGTTACCACAAGCACCTCTTTTTCTTTATTAAATACTTGCCACATAAGCAAAATTGTCTTGAGATATGTTAAGTTACTACTTAAGTTACCCCATCATGGCTAGCCTAAGAAAAAGAAGAAGAAGGCGCGCCTTGGACAAAACCTCAGAAGGCCCAAAAGAAACCCTAGCCCATCTAAACTTTCCCTTGCCCGACTGCGCCGCCGGCACGAGGCCACGACCGCCGCGCCCTGTCCCAGCGCTGCTCACTCCGACCTCCACCAGATCAACGCGCCGCCGCTCCGGCCGCCTGCCATAGCGCGTCTTTGACTCACCGCTCAAGTGCTGCTTGCGGGTGCGGGATGCAAGCCCCCGGCGGGGACGGGGGTGGGGATGTACACGGGGGAGGTGTCACGGGCAGGCACTACCCGGCTGGGTTTTCCTCATTGCCATCGTTAGGTGCTCCACTGGAGAAGAAGCCTCCTGAGCCTGAGGCAAGCCACGACACCGATGAGCAGAATCAGAAGAAACCTGAGGCAAATCACATCTATGGCTCTTCTGATAGTGCAGGGATTGAGCAGATTGAACATCTCATCTCCACGAGACAGGTCAAAAGAAGAAGAGTGAAAATAACCTGGGCCTGCATAAGGTTCTCAAATATAGTCAGTCCGAAAGAGACGCACATATTTATATATGATCTGAGAAATGCATGCGTGGACCTCGGAATGGATTTTACGACGGTGCAGACGATATCCGCCCATGCAGATTGTGCTCTTAGAATGGGCATTGCGGGAGATGCACGAATTCAACGACAAATGTCTTGATGGAAAACAGCTGGGACTTCTAATAGTGATCATGCCAGATGCCAGAGATTTTGATAAGTGGAAGAGGTGTGTAAAGAACTCGGATTTACGTACCATTGTTGCCTGCCTCAGGATGTTGTGATGCTAAAACAGGAGTATCTAAACAGCGCTGCGCATGAGATAAATGCCAAGGTGAAGAAAAGTGAAGATGGTGACTCCAAAGAATTTTGTGATTTGGATGGGGACACTGGAGATTATTGTGTCTCCAGTTCTGATGAGGAGATATCATCAGGTAGTCTGTTTTGTTCGTCTGAGGACATGATTGACTTTGAACTGTTTGATGAGCGGGGTGAACATGATTATGTGGCTGGATTTTCCTCATTGCCATCGTTAGGCACTCCTCTGGAGAAGAAGCTTCCTGAGCCCGAGGCAAGCCACGACACTCATGAAGAGAAGAAGAAGAAACCTGAGGCAAGTCATATCGGTGGCTCTTCTGATAGCGCAGGGATTGAGCAGATTGAGCATTTTATCTCCATGAGACAGGTCAAAAGAGGAAGAGTGAAAAGAAGCTGGGCCTGCATAAGGTTCTCAAATATAACCAGTCCCGAAGAGACGGCCATATTTATAAATGATCTGAGAAATACATGTGTGGACATTGGGATGGATTTTACGACGGTGGAGACGATATCCGCCCACGCAGATTGTGCTCTTCCGACCGATATAGAATGGGCATTGCGGGAGATGCACGAATTCAACGACGAATGTCTCAATGGAAAACAGCTGGGACTTCTAATTGTGATCATGCCAGATGCCAGAGATTTTGATGACAAAGTGGAAGAGGTGTGTAAAGAACTAGGATTTACGTACCATTGTTGTTTGCCTCAGGATGTTATGATGCCAAGACAGGAGTATCTAAACAGCGCTGCGCATGAGATAAATGCCAAGGTGAATAAATTTCGTGATTTGGATGAGGACACGGGAGAATATGTTTCCAGTTATGACGAGGAGATGCACGGTTTTGGGAACCGATTGCTGCCCAAATTCCTTGTCAACGTGTTTGGTTCGGGGGAATTAGAGATAGGGAATGGGAGTTGAGGGGTAAGGAGATTAAAAGTCCACTGTTTGATTAGAGGTAATGGGAGTTTAAGTGGGAAGGAGTCTGGGAGTTTAGGAAGCCAATTCTCACCAATTTATTCCCAGGGGGTACCCTATTAATTCGTGAGCAGAGTTCTATCCCACGCCAATTCCCATCATATGTCAAACAAGGGAATGGGAGTAAAAATCTACTTCCCATGCCTAATCCCTTCATAAACACCCTTGTGCAAACTCCCATTCCCCTGCCCGAGTGTTTACCAAACAAGCTGTGTGTACTTTTGGTTCGTATGAGGACATGCACGGCTTTAGACGGTTTGATGGGTGGGATGAACATAACATTTGCGACCAAGAGACGAGCGAATCTAAAACATTCGAACTGCCTGATGGTTCTCACAAGAACTTGAGAGAATAGGATGGATCTAAAGCTGCAATCAGCACAGAACACTGCCCCCAAACCGACCAAGAAATCGAGGGTTGTAGCATGCTTGCTGGAAGCAGTGGTGGCCAGCCTCCATTTGAAGCCTTCCTCTGCCCTGTTAAATGTGAGCGCCTTCTTAAGGATGGATGGGGGTCACAAATTGCATACAAGAAACCCAATAACATCCCTTGGGATGAGTACTCCAAGTTATTCGTGATGGCTACTACAAACTCAGCAACAGCCAGCCTGAGGAGGAAAATAATCTGGCCTCTCCTGCCGGTTCTTTTGTTGAGCATAAGGCCGACGTCATTTCTGAAGTATCTGCTCCCCATGTCGCTAACGAGTGCTCAGATTACAAGCCTCTTGAAGAGAATGAGAAGCCACCACTTGGGACTCGTTGAGGTGCATGGAACGAGGAGACATGATATACTGGGCATGTGTAAGTTTTTCATGCATCTTCTGATCGGTTTCTCATTCTGATCGGTTTGATCGGCCTCAATGCTTAAATTTGCTTGGCATTGTTTCAGTAATTAATAATATGGCAGTGTGCATCTTCTGATGCAGAGGCCAGGGGTATATCCTCCTTTTCGAAACAAAAAAGTTTTTCATGCATGAATGGTATGCAGTTACTCAGATTTTTTTGCATAAGCTCCAAGCCAGGTTGATGGCCACTGGAACGCATTTTAGTTCGCGGCCAATAAAGATAGACCAAGTGGAACCTGTTGTTCCTGCTGTGTGTTGAAGAAGGTTTTCCTATGCTGACCTGCCCCGTTTCCGGGAGATGGGATCCCGACCTTCAGTGAAGTTTATTTGAAGCATATGTATTAGGCTGTGTATTGACCCCCAGTACGTTAGTTGCTTTGAGGCTTGGTGCTTCCTGTCACATATCTCATGGCCTGTCAAACGTATCAAGAAACATTGGTCGGTGTTCAAAGTAGAATATAGCTGAGACGAACGGCGACTGTCCGTCTAACTAAGAAAAAAAAGATACAAAGCGGTGTATTTACAGACTATACAGTGGTTTTGCGTTCAACCTTACTCGTAGGGGTGTATTCACAACATTGCATTGGGCACATCTCCGTTTCTCGTCAGGCACCGACGCTCCTCTCCCTGAGGTAGCCGTGGCTGCTCCATGGCAAGTTCAAACCACATCTGCTATCCTAGGTGTATATCGCGGCTGCTTCTCTTAATTTATGCAAATATGTAGAAACTGTTAGAGAGAAAGGGGGCTGTATGTGTCATGTTCCTTGCAACCCTCCTGCAATTTGTGCTATTGATTGGTGAAAACTGAAAAGGGATCCTTTCAAATGTCAGCTCCCCAATCTCAAACAAGAAAAATGTCAGCTCTCAAATATGGCATTTGGAGATACTAGAATAGGTTCTTTTCAACCACAAATCTGTTCGTTTTGTGATCAGGTTGAGACAGCTCAACACTGTTTTTTTACTTGTCCTGTTGCTCGGGTGGTATGGAGAACCGTGGGTTCTGTTTTCGGAACCGATTGCTTCCCAAATTCCTTGTGTACTTTTGGTGCTATGTTTTTTTCCTGAGTGGGGAGAAGTTCTGTACTATGGGTTCGGCTGCAGTATGTCGGGCCATATGGACGTCACACAACAAAGCAACCTTTGAGAAAAAAGATCATCAAGTCCCCTTTTGATGTTGTGTTTGCCGCTTGTTCGCTTTTGTTTTATCGGGCACGTTTGCAGAAGCCGGAGCAAGCTGAAGAGCAAAAGCTGGAGCAGAGATTCTCAAGAACAATGTTGTCAACCTTCTGCGTCTCTGCCAAGGACCGATTCAGGGGTCGAGGGTTGGCTGAGGCTAGATGAAGCTGGAGAAGTGGATGTCTTTTGGTCATGTTTGCCGCTGAAGCGGTCTGTGCTAGTCTTGGTGTATTTTGTGGTTAGTCTTTGTAGTTTGCTTCGTAGTTTGGATGGAACTCTGCATAGTGATGGGTGTTACCAGGTTAGTGGTACATGCTATGTGGCGTGTTACTCCATTCATTACTCTCTTGATCTTTACAGCTCATTTATTTTTCTGTTTGTTCTTCAGAACATGCTAATTTTGTATATGAGTCGAAATACATGATGGTACGCGTTCGAGATTGTATATGTTTATAGCTACTCTTCTGTATTCAGATGATGATTTCTCTTACCTAAACATCCTACATGACCGAAAATATTTATTCTTCACCTTGTAGGCAGTTTTACACTTTTTTCTTATCTTACAAACTTCTCCACTTTGATGTTATTTAGAGGAAGCTCAGTATCTTGAAAATCCAATAGATGTATCTTATTTATTATGCGTTTATAGGCCAAAGTTCAGTTTTTGTGCTTTTGTCAAAGTATCACATATAGTTTATTTGGTACAATATAACCTTGATGGCGGCAGGGTCACTTGTGGACCTCTTATGGCAACGTTCCAATCGGCTTACTCCTGGATTATTTGCCATCTACTAATGCTGGATATGTTGTCCAAGTAGGTTGACGGTGCATTAACTGTGGAATCTATCCACCTTTTTGAGCACTTCATTTCTTCACTTTCCCACTGCTGGGCGCATGTAGTAAGTGTTATGGTTGTTCAGAAATTTTTATTATCTTCTTTGTGTACTCTACCAAAATGTTGTTTGTTCTTTTGGTCAAATATACCGTAAATCCAGTTTCTGACTTAAAGTTCATCAAACTTAATTTGTTGCAGCAAAAGCAGGCATTCTACGCCTCAGCAGAAGAGTTTCAGGATCTGATCAAGGAGGTGCTCTCCTGGGACATCAGATCATTGTCTCAGCGACTCCGCCCTCACTAGGTGACCATTGAAAGCGAGGGGGATGGTTATGGTAGAAAAGCTGATAAGGATTCGAGAAACAGAGAAGATTGCCAAGCCGCTGACTCCTGCTTGATCGTAGCATACCTGTTATCTTCAATGCTGATCAAGCTAGAAGGTTTCAACTGTCAAGGTTAAAGTTTCTGTAAGAAGGTATGCATCTACTAGGTTACTACTTCAGCTAGGATGCATGCTATCATTTATCATCTCACTGTAATAACCTGTTCTGTCTGGATAAGCTATTGACTTGTCAATCTCATAGAGGATGAGTGGCATTCAATCAATATCTCATGACACCACATCACTTATAAAAACATACGCCGGTTACATACATTAATTGTTAAAATTGCATCATAAAGAAGCAGTTTAGAGATGCACAATGAACCCAATTAGATGAGCTTGCCTTTGGGGGTATAACCAAGCTATACTTGAGAAATACAGGAGATTGGCAGCCAGTCAAATAAAATGAGTTTTTGCAGTTCTAATTGTTTACAAGTTTAAACCCTGGCGCAAATGACTATTTATATTACACATGTAGCTCAATAATGATAATTTCCAGGGTTGAACATATTAGCTGAGGTGAGTTCGCTGAGATAACAGGGGAGCTAAAAATGTACTGAACTTCAGATGAGTTCCACTTGCAGGCTAGTTTATTTTTACACCTGAAAACGGCATTGACCCATTGTTGGGCATAACAATGCTTGTCTGTCAGTTCTCAGATACTACTTCTAAACTGGTTTGTTCTTCTAGCCCACTTTCCTCCTGGCCTGCTTGTTGTGTATTTTTTTCTTTTCGAGAAACCTCTTGCGGGGGCAGGGGGTTCCTGTATTTCATTAAGAAGAAGAGAGTTGGTCCAGTTTATAAGGAAAACCGGACCCCCAAAAACCTAACATTCTCGGTTGATCCAATAAACTAGAGCTTGGGGGTAGGGACTCACTATTTTCCTCATTGGGCCTCACTATTTTCCTCATTCATTCCACTTTCCTCTGGTCGATTCTCATTGTCTAACAGTCTTTGTTAACTCGTGCTTCTTTTTGTAGAAATAAATTATCAATGCTAGCAAAAGAGGAGTTGAAGCAACTCCAGTAAGGATAAATAATCCCCTGAAGTTGGCAAATGTGAGTCTGCTTGAACCAGTTACTGGGCCCAAGTTCTGGGAACTGTTTCGATCTCCAATCCATGTCTTCTCGATTTGAATCATAGTACTGAATTGAATGCCACAAAGAATACGAGTGAGAAAAAGAAAGGTGAACCGTCTTTAATTAGCAGTGCTACAAAGAATACGAGGATGATCATCATTTACAAGTCCTATTAGCTAAGTACACGTGTTATCCGGTGGACACCAAATTCAGTTTTAAACGTTGATGAAGGGCGCGCCGGTGATGATCTCCGTGGCCGCCAGAGCAACGAGGCCGAGCATGGCGAAGCGGCCGTTCCAGAGCTCCGCGTTGGCGTTCATGATGGCGCCGGCCCTGCCCTCGGCGCTCTCGCCCTGGAGCAGCGGCACCAGTGACGCCACGGACAGCACTGCCACGGTGTAGGCGAACCACGCCTGCCCGGTGCCGCTGCCGAGCTGGGAGAGGAGCCCGTCGCCGCGGCCCGCCTCCACCGCAAGCGCCGTCACGAAGCCCACCATGGCGAGGCGCCCGTTGATGCGCTCCGGTGCGGGGCCGCTGAAGGCCAGCGCGTCCCAGATCGAGGTGCTCGCCTGTGCCAGGAGCAAATATCAGAAACCTGCCGCCGGGCTGAGTCTAGCAACGGCGCCGTGCTGCTTATACAGTACATGTCATGCTTTGGGAGTACGTACCTTGGGTTTGTTCGGCGGTGGTGCGCTCGGGCCCTCGCTCTGTGCCCTGACGACGAGGGCGCGGCGGCCCGGCGCTGGCAGAGACCTGGCGCCGAGGCGGCCGGCCGGGCCGCGCGGCACGACGGCCGCGCCGGCGAAGGAGCTCATGGCCATCACAGTCGCCATGGATCAGCCGCGGACGGAAGGTGCACGAAAGGAGAAAAAAGCTACAGAAGCTACAACAGGCAAAGATGATTGCTAGTGCAGTGCTGCTTGTTGTTGTTGTTGTGTCGCCGAGTGTTTGCTGATGTATTGTTCAGGGAGAGCGGGCACGATTTATAGGCCGTGCTCCGCGAGAGCCAGCCAACCCGTGACGAGCCGGGCGCGGTGGCCGCGGCGGTGCCCACGTCGCGAGCTGCTCCCGGCCGTGAATTACCCTCTACGGGGAGCGAGGCAGCGAGTACGCGGACGTGGAGGTGGAGGCCACCGTGCGGAGCGCTCCATGAAAGGCCAAACAGACAGAGAAGTTACCAAAAAGAAAAAAACCTCTATTGAACGAGCATGTGATTCACGTCAAGCTAACCAAAAGCACTAGAGAGACGCGTATCTGTGACTGTATACACGTACGCGAAGCCTTGCAGGCATGAAGGCAGCATGTAAACTTTTTTTTTTGCGGGTATGTAAACTTTATTCTTGCTGGTAAAATGGTAACTGTTTTTTCTTTTCTTTTTATGAAGTTTTCTTTAACAAGACCATTAGAGTTTTTTTTGGCCGGACAAATCGTTAGGCGTTGTGCCAAAAACGATATCACAGTATTGATCACCTTTTCTGGTCTCAAGGTGTTGAAGACGATGCACAGTCTGTAGTCTCGCAATGCGCCACTCCACCTGTGCCTATCCTTTAGCATGATCAAACACCTCAGTTGCCACTGCCACTATGCATCTTTTGGATCCTCCTTGGAGAACCACCGTCGCTTTTACATTCTAGACTAGACACCCGTCCAATCATCAATGTAGCAACATATCAACTGAATGACGTCGGATAGGTCCCACGGGAACTCCCTCATAGAAGCACACTTTGTTGCTTGTCTTTCAAATGTCCCATATCAACTGAAGTCAAATGTCTTTCAAGAATGCATAGAATGAATCTGACCCATTCCAATCTCGGCCCCATGTTGCTCCCACGAGTGACCCGGGCGTCAACCCTAGTGCCAATGCCCCTCCCTTCCCTCTCCTTCCTTCTTCCTATCGCCGCCGGCGAGCGCTCGCCGACGGGCGAAGCCCGTGTGACTGCGGCTGCGGCGGGGCGTCTTCATCCCCCGCTTGTCTTTCTGGGCCATGGGGCCTCAAGCGCATGGGGGTGTGGTCCTGATCTGGCGGCCGACGACGGCATGACGGCTAGGTGAAGGTGTGTGGACGCAATGTAGTGGCGTCACATAGGTGTGGGTGGAGCAGCTCGCACGGGGGCGCTCGGCTGGTGGGGGATCTGGCTAAGGCCGTTGCTCCTGGCCTTGGCGGCGTGTGCTATTCCCCTCCAGGGCAGCGTGCGGCGGCAGGTGGTGTTAGGTAGGGCTTGCTTGTGCGGCTCGGAGTGTATCCGGCATGGTGTTGGGGCATCAGTTCTTTGCTGCACGGACGGGGCTCCTCTGGTGATGGACAACGTCCATCGGTGAGTGATTCAGAAGACCGACTTTTCCGAGCTAGTTTGTGCCTCCACGTTGTGCTCTTCTAACCCATGGTTCGGTCATGGTGTCGGTTTGAGTTGAGCTCCCTTGCATGGTTGTGCCATCTCGAAGTTCCGTGGCCTATTTATTACAGAGGCCCGTCTCTCATGGCACATGGTTGTCTCGTGAGGCAACTCCAACGTGGATCGCCAAATCACTTCTACATGTCCTGATCGAACGGTCCTGACCTTTTCTTTCATCCACCCACGGTCACCAAAATTTTCCTAACGGCTCTGGACGTTGAAAATTCCACTAACCGGAACTAAACCTGGGGAGGTATAGGGGTGTTCGGACGTTCGCCACGTCGGACTTCAACACCCTTGGCCCACCAAAATACCCCGTCTGGAGCCATTCCCACCACTCCGTCACCCTCCCCCGGTGTGCTCTGTATCCGCACCCTCGAAGGTTGAGACTGCTACTGTACCACCCTATATGCTGCCCCACCCACCGCCTGGCTCTCCCGGACTAAGCCGCCGTTTAACCCGGATCGGTCCTCAGCCCAGGTATCCTCCGCTCCCGTCAATGCTGTCCATGACGGACACTCCATCCGGCAACTGTTCGGCCAAATGACATTGCCAAAATTTTAAGTTCTCGTTGTTTACTTTGAAGCAAACATGATGGCAACGTTCTCGATGAAGAATGATGAATTGTTGTGTGAGGCGTGGTTGACCATGAGTGTGTAGTTTCAAGCTATGTAGCAAAATGCAGCAGCACTTCGTCAACATGTGCAAGTTTGGTTTCATGAGCACAAGCACTACGTGCCCTACAAGATGAAAGTGATCCATGGTCGTGGTGCAAAGTCGCTACTCTATCGGTGACACGCCATTCAAAAGACCATCAACAAGTATTGCGGTGTGTATGCGCAACTGCAAATAAGGTGGCCTAGGGGCACGCTACTTGAAGAGCTCGTAAGTTTTGCTTCTTGTTGCTCTATGTGTTGGCCATTTCATTGTTTTGCTCAATGTTGCAACTTGCTGATCACGTCATTGTCTAGCCTCAACGCCCGTGCACGATTTACCACATAACAAAAGGGCAAGCCCTTCACACAGAGCCAAATAAGCATAGCAACAGCGTGTCTGCATCAAGAACATGTGCCCATGAAGAAGTTCAACTTCGAGAAGAGAAAGCTTGAGATGAAGACCACTCTTGAATAGCACAATGTGGTCTTTGGTTCGACAACCGGTTCTTTTGTTTTTGGGGTCGACGAATTTTTATCAAAAAAGGCTTTCGCCCTGCTTTATATATAAAGCAAACCACCCGAGCCAAGCATCCAACAAAGGTTCACACCATACACAGACAAAAAGTCCACACACACAGAGTATCAAATGGGGTTAAACCTGAGGGCACAACTCAACAAGCCCTGAAAACACACACACACACATAAAAAAACACACACGACACAACTTGCCAGAATCCATGGAGCGGGTCACGGGTCGATGAATTTTAGAAAGTTGTTGAACATCCCGGTAGTTTTAGATTTAAATGTATGGATAAATTGCTATTGATCTAGATGCATTTGTCGAAATGACCGGAGAATGACATTTGGTTTACTTTTATTCAGTTTTTCCGAGAAAAGAGACATACAATGACTCCGGTAGGATGGCCGGCTCCTCTATCCATATCCTCGACACGATTCAAATGTGCCGGCGAACATTTGATTTGTTCGTTTTGGTGAACAGTTTGGCTGAACTCGAACTATTCACAAAAACTGAACCGGCCATCTAACACACAACGTTTCAAAATTCGGCGCGCAACAGCTGGGCAGCCAACGTCTGAGGATGCCAATCTGGACCACGAACCCTCCGGGAGTTCTTCCCGTCCTCTCTCTCACAAGCAGAAATGGCACCCTATGAATTCCTCTCACCTCGTGCGCCCTTCCAGTTCACCCCAATGAAGCCAGAAACACACCTACACAGCCATCCTTCCCGACCCCCACCAATCCTCGCCGTTGGTGCGCCCGTCAACACTTCAAAAACCATACAAAATGGCGCGCGCCGCGGTCGCAATCTTCTTCTTTGTCCTCGCCGTCGCAGCCTCCAGCACGACGCAGGCCCCTGCAGAGTCGCCGAAGGCGCCCGCAGCCTCCGCTCCTGCCAATGCGCCCGAGGTCGCGAAGAAGGCCGCGTCTGCCACGGCGTCGAGGAAGTCCGGCCCTGCTGCCGCGCCAGCCAGCAAGAGCTCGCAGGCCACCTTCTCTTCACCGGATGCTAGGGCGTCGGCTTCTACCGGCGAGGCGTCTAGCCCACCAGCACCCATGGCCGTGGTGTTTTCTATCGCCGACGGGCCTGGTGCCGCGCCAACCAGCAAGAGCTCGCAGGCCGCCTTCTCTTCATCGGGTGCCAGGGCGTCGGCTTCTACCGGCGAGGTGTCTAGCCCACCGGCGCCCATGGCCGTGGTGTTTTCTATCGCCGACGGGCCTGGTGCCGCGCCAGCCAGCAAGAGCTCGCAGGCCGCCTTCTCTTCACCGGGTGCTAGGACGTCGGCTTCTACCGGCGAGGCGTCTAGCCCACCGGCGCCCATGGCCGTGGTGTTTCCTATCGCCGACGGGCCTGGTGCCGCGCCAGCCAGCAAGAGCTCGCAGGCTGTCTTCTCTTCACCAGGTGCTAGGGCGTCGGCTTCTACCGGCGAGGTGTCTAGCCCACCGGCGCCCATGGCCGCGGTGTCTCCTATCGCCGACGAGCGTGCTGAGGGGTCGGATCCGGCTGACGCTGAGAACTCTGGTGCTGGTGCTCTGGTGGACAACGCCGCCATCGCTATTGCCGGTTTTTTTAGGAAAGAAGGATTATCCCCGTCCTCTACATCTGACTAATGCATGCATCTTCTTTATTAAACAAAAGTATATAAAAGATCTGAGTTTCAGGACAAGTTCGCGCAGAGCTGACAGAGAAATCAAAAAGTGTAAGAAAAGGGGATTGAGAGGGGAATTGCTTCAGTATTCGAATTGCAATAGCTAGTTTACAGGTTTCCAACGGCTCCTGTACGGATAGACGGCCAGGGCGACCAGGGCGGTGATCTCACGCCCTCCTCCGCCTCGTGCGCCCATTCCGCGGGTGCCCTCACCGAGGGGGGCGCGTGGACTGCGGTCCAGCCGGTGATGGGCATGAAGCAAGGCTCTCCACCGCCATGCGTGCACGGCTGGCCGAGGAGCAGATTCTGGGCCCTCGCCGACGAGTGTTCGGACAACGACGACGACGAGGAGGCGTGCGGTGCTGAGGTGAGTGCGGAGCGCGGCCGGACGGTGTGCTTTGTCGGCGACTTCGTGGCGCGGGCGGAGGAGCTTGGGGGCTCCTTCAAGGTCGGGCGGTGGAGCACGTTCGCGCCCGGCCGCCCGGCGGCCACGGGCCTAGGAGGGCTGCTGCGGTGGCTCGTCATGCGCCTCGTGCGGTGCCGGCGGGGGAGACCAGGCGTGGGCGGCCGGAGCTGTTGTAGGAGGCTGGCCTGCTTCTCCTCCCTTGCCCGGGGCCGATCTGGCCGGGAACGGTTGGTTCCGCGGCGGCGGCGGCGCCGGCGGAAGCTCGGGCTCCCCTGCCTAGGGTTGGGGAGGCGACGCCCGCTGGGCCAGTGGGCCCGGTCGTGCAAGTGGGCTGCGGCCTAGCGTTGGGGCCTACAAGTGCTGTGGTACAACCGCCTGCTGAGGGATTCCTGGACTAAGGGGTCCTCGGGCGTCCGGCCTGTTATCCATGGACCGGACTGATGGGCTGTGAAGACATGAAGGCCGAAGACTGCACCGTGTTCGGATTGGGCTCTACTTGGCGTGGAAGGCAAGCTTGGCGACCGAAGATTCCTTCTTATGTAACCGACTCCATGTAAACCCTAGATTCCCTCGGTGTCTATATAAACCGAGGGGGATGGTCCGGAAAGGATACCACATATACTCATTACCATGCCCACATAGGCTAGACTTCTAGGGTTTAGCCATTACGATCTCGTGGTAGATCAACTCTGGTAATACTCGTATTCATCAAGATCAATCAAGCAGGAAGTAGGGTATTACCTCCATAGAGAGGGCCCGAACCTAGGTAAACATCGTGTCCCCTGTCTCATGTTACCATCGATCCTAGACGCACAGTTCGGGGCCTCCTACCCGAGATCCGCCGGTTTTGACACCGACATTGGTGCTTTCATTGAGAGTTCCACTGTGCCGTCGATGAAAGGCTCGATGGCTCGCCTTGTCATTAAAGACAACATTACCGCAGGGGTAGTTTTGGCCTCGGGCCAAGCCCTCTGGCTGGGCGACTTCACTATGATCGCACGTTCGGCCGCGGAGCCGACGATGACCTCTCGGACCATCGAAAATCCCCTTCGCATCTACTCCGAGCACTCCAAGTAGATGGATCCGGTTGAGCTTTCGTCCTTAAACGAACTCCTAGATCGCATCGCCGCTTTGGGAATCGTCACAGATTACAATCAGATCGGGCCTAAAACCGATCAGGGAGAAAACGAAACTCCACCGGTCACCCACCAGACCGCGGCAGTCCTGGAGTAGGACGGCGAGTCTTCTTCTATATTGAAGACAGACTTTGTTCGGGTCACCGTTCATAAAGAACCGGATACTCACCCGCGAAAGGACGCGACCAGACCTCCGAACATAGCATCGGACGACGGTTCCAAACAATCAGAAGATATTCCGAAACCCGGACTGTCTAGTCCGGAAGGTCGTCGGACTCCGGACAACCGGTTAGGTCGGGGTTCGGATTTAATTCCACCCACCCACCCGGACATAGAGGCTCTCATGAGCATAAAACAGCAATCTCAGGAGAAGGTCCACCACTTTTGGGCCAGATTCCTCCTTGTCAAGGACAAGGTAAAAGATTGCCGTGACGAGGACGCAATATCAGCGTTTTGCAAAAACTATGCGAACGAAGGAATCCTCAACGCCATCAATCGCCGCTGAATACTAAAATTTGCTGACTTAGCGACCATCATACAAAAATACTGCGTGATGGAAAGCACCTGGGAAACTCAGGCAGCTCGCTGGGAACCACCAGCCCCAACCCAACTTCCCCTACAGGCGAAAAGGGCGTACCCTCGTGGCACGCCCAATCCAACAGTCAAAAAACACAAAGCCACTATACGACACAGCACTGTTCTGGAAGGGTGGCTCGATGGCCCATGCAAAATACATACAACAACAGATACCGTGGCAACCCACAGCCTTAGAGCATGTTGGATACTACGACAGGTAGCCAAGAGCGGCGAGGACATCCTTATCAAGGACGCCCTAGAACAACACCCCCCAGAAGACGACGACCCAAGAGTATTGACAGTCTTTGAGACATTCGCTTCAAATAACAAGCGCAAAAGGGCACTTCGCGAGCTCAACGAAGTCTGCCAAATCGCTGTAATAAACCCATGGAACGACACGGCTATAACATTCAATGCCGGTGACGAACCAAAGTACAAAATAGTACGAGCACCAGCCGCGTTAGTCCTCAGCCCCATTGTGGATGGGTTTCGACTCACATAGGTCCTCATGGACGGCGGTGTCAGATTAAATCTCATTTATGAGGACACACTCCATAAAATGGAAATAGACAGGAGCCGCATCAAACAAAGTAACACAACCTTCCGGGGAATTATTCCTAGTCGGGAGGCGCGGTGCGCGGGCAAAATCACACTTGACGTGGTATTCGGATCACCAGAGAACTATCGGTCCAAAGAAATAACCTTCCAAGTGGCCCCTTTCAGCAGCGGATATCACGCCCTGTTGGGGCGGGATGTTTTTACACGCTTCCAAGCTATACCTCACTACAGATATATGAAGCTCAAAATTCCCAGACCAAACGGTATAATCACTCTCGTCAGTGATCCGGACATAGCACGCCGCGCTGAAAACAAAACCGCATCCCTGGCCCTGGAGGCGCTATCCGAAGCCCTCGCGGCCGAAGAATTAACCGCACTACGCTCCACAGTGGACAGGGACGATGTGATCCTCGACAAACGCCCCAAATCCACCTCGTTCAAACCGGCAGAAGAAATAACCAAATTCTAGGTCCACCCAACGGACCCGAAGAAGACAGCATCATCGGAGCTCAGCTGAACCCAACAGTTGACGCCGCACTACGAGAATTCCTGCGCGAAAACTGGGACATATTTTCCTGGCACACTTCGGATATGCCAGGGATCCCACGCAAGTTGGCCGAACATAGCCTCAACATATTAAAGGGATTTAAACCAGTCAAGCAAACACTCCGGCGCTTTTCCAAACCTAAGTGACAACCCATGGGGGAGGAGCTGGCCAAGCTCATCGAGGCTGGATTCATCAGAGAAATCAAGCATCCGGACTGGCTGGCAAACCTGGTAATGGTACCAAAGAAAGATAAATCCTGGCGCCTATGTGTCGATTTTAAGGATCTCAACAAGGCTTGCCCTAAGGACCCTTTTCCCCTTCCCCGCATTGATCAAATCATTGACGCCACCGCAGGACACGACTCACTGTGTTTCCTCGATGCATACTCCGGATACCATCAAATCAAAATGAAGGAATCCGATCAAGCGGCAACATCATTTATTACCCCATACAGGCCATTCTGCTTCAATACCATGCCCTTTGGGCTCAAGAACGCCGACGCCACATATCAACGCATGATCCAAACATGCCTGGAGAAACAGATTGGCAAAACAGTAGAAGCTTACGTTGACGACGTCGTCATCAAAACCAGACACGTGGAAACACTAATAGACGACTTACGTCTTACATTCGACAACCTCAGGGCGTATGACATCAAACTCAACCTGAAAAAGTGTGTCTTCGGCGTCCCCGCTGGAAAACTGCTGGGCTTCATCGTCTCCAATAGGGGAATCGAAGCAAACTCAGCCAAAATCCGAGCTTTGTCACAATTGGCTAAGCCAACAGACCTTAAACAAGTTCAAAAACCCGTAGGTTGCGTGGAAATTCTAAGCCGCTTTATCTCAGATTAGGAGAAAAGGCACTGCCACTCTATCGCCTTCTACGATGAACCGACCACTTCGAGTGGACGAACGCGACAACAGCAAGACTGGAAGAAATAAAAACCTTTCTTTCGAGCAATCCAATCTTGGCCGCACCAAACGCCGGCAAACCGATGTTATTATACATATCGGCAACACATCAGGTGGTGAGCGACGTACTCGTCGTCGAACGAGAACAGGACGGACACAAATTCCCGCTTCAGAAGTCAGTATACTACGTATCTACTGTCCTTACACCATGCAAATCCCGGTACCCTCATTATCAAAAAATAGCATACGCGGTCTTCATGGCATCCCGAAAGCTCCGTCACTACTTCCAGGAGTGTTCGATCACGGTGGCCTCCGAAGTACCACTCAACGACATTATAAACAACCGCGATGCTACGGGCCGGATTGCCAAATGGACCATTGAGCTCCTGCCATTTGACATTATATATAAACCACGTCGAGCTATCAAATCCCAAGTACTGCCCGACTTCATCGCCGAATGGACAGAGGCCGAACTCCCTAAAGAGTATGACACATACTCCAATTGGGTCATGCACTTCAACGGCTCCAAAATGCTGGCAGGGTTAGGAGTGGGTGTCGTTTTAACGTCCCCTACCGGAGACGTCGTCCAGTACGTTCTCCAAATACTATACACAGACTCCAATAATGCAGCCGAATACGAGGCCTTATTGCATGGTCTCCGGATGGCTGTCTCCATGGGCATACAATGCCTAGAAGTGCGCGGGGACTCAAACCTTGCAATATCTCAAATAAATGGAGATTTTTACCTAAAGATCCGAAGATGGCAGCGTATCGTAACGTAGTCATAAAAATGTCGGCCCGGTTCGAGGGGCTCGAGTTCCATCATGTGGCTCGAGAAAGTAATCAAGCGACGGATGTTCTTGCTCGTATTGGCGCTAAGCGCGACCCCGTCCCACCTAATATCTTCCTGGAAAGGCTCTTTAAGCCATCCGTGGTGTGGCAGGGGGAAAACGGCAATACTAGTCCGGAATGAAACATAACCCCAGATCCCAGAAACACCGACATAACACCATCGGTGCATCTCATCATGGCAGTCATTGCCCCATGGACCGAACCCTTCCTGGCCTACCTTAATAGGAAGGAGCTTCATGAGGACCAGAATGAGGCCCACTACATTGTCGGGCGCTCAAAGGCCTACAAGGTTCATGATGGAGATCTCTACAAGAAAAGCGCCATCGGAGTACTTCAACAATGTATATCCGAGGAAGAGGGGCGGCAACTCTTGGCTGAAATTCATGCCGGACTCGGCGGCCACCACGCCTTAGCTCGGGCCCTTGTTAGCAAGGCCTTCCGTATAGGGTTTTATTGGCTAACGGCCCGAGCGGACGCACAGGACCTTGTCCAACGTTGCGTCGGATGCCAACTCTTTGCCAATCAAAGCCATACGCCCCCACTGCCCTACAAACAATCCCCATCACTTGGCCTTTTGTGGTCTGGGGACTCTACATGGTTGGAACCCTTAAAGGGGGAAGCCACAAGAAAAAATATCTGCTGGTTATGGTGGACAAATTCACTAAGTGGATAGAGGCTAAACCGATCAAAACGGCTGAGTCCGGCCCGGTAATAGACTTCATATCCGATGTTGTGCACCGTTATGGTGTCCCACACAACATCATCACTGACAACGGCTCCAATTTCACAGCTGACGAGGTAAAAACCTGTTGTACTAATTTGGGCATTAAACTAGATTACGCCTCCGTCTACCACCCACAAACCAACGGTCAAGTCGAACACGCCAATGGTCTTATTATGAGCGGCATCAAACCCAGACTAGTGCGGCCTTTGAAAGAATCAGACAGGCACTGGGTTGAGGAGCTCGACTCCGTACTCTGGGGGCTGCGGCCCACGCCCAACCGTACTACCGGGTACACACCTTTCTTCATGGTGTATTGTGCAGAGGCCGTATTTCCCTGCGATATTATTCACGACTCACCTAGAGTGCGTATGTACGAAGAGAGAGAAGCCGAGCTCGATCAGTAGGACAGCCTAGATGCCCTGAAGGAGGAATGTGATGTCGCAAAAGCCCATTCAGCAGTTTACCAACAGCAGGCTAGAAGATATCAAAGCAGAGAAGTACGGGCCAAGACTTACAACATTGGCGAACTCGTTCTACGCCTCCCGGAGAAGAAAAAGGACAAACTCAAGCCCAAATGGGAGGGTCCCTTCATAATTGACGAAGTTCTCGCCGGAGGAGCGTACCGTCTTCGCGATGCATCAGATAATCGCCTCGAGCCGAACCCCTAGAACGCAGCCAGACTCCAGAGATTCTACGCGTAGCGCTAAACCCCTTGTTCGTCGCCTCCTCCCCTGTAGTTTCCATTATTTTTTCTCTCTTTTCCGATTACTTTCTTCTTTCTCGCTTTAAAGCTTTGGTGCGGCTAGACTGCACACCATTGGCACATACATCTTTAAACATGTACGCCACTAGTACCTGGGGGCTTCTCGGACAGAAGTTCTTGCCATTCCTTGAGCATCAAGCTCCTCACATATGAGTTTCTCCATATGTACCTTTTCTTTGCCATTATATGCATCGATATGACTTAAGTTTTGGCCAAGCTGGGTTGCCTGGCTCCTGTGCTTATGCCCTACGTTCCCGTTAGTTCGGCTAGGGCATAAAGGGAACACCTCTGCGATTGTTACTACCGTGTCATCCGGATGTGTACCTCAGACTGGGTGAAGCCGAAAGCTAGCGTTCTTAAGGGAATATTCGGTCGGTGAATTAAAGATGTTTTTTTTAAACTCACTCCATTGTGCACCCCAGAAGTTATACAAGCCGTGGTGCTCACACCACAATTCGGACATGCGCATTAAATGCATGCACACCCAGGGAAAGGAACCCTTAACGGAACTATTCTCTCCGGAAGATGTTTCTTACGATATCAATGTAATATAACATAGCTAGCCGGATACAACTTGTCTGTTCAAGCAACTATGACCCCTACGCCTAGTTTTCCAGGCATACCCCGGCCTATTCGGCTGTGACGGTATTCGGAAACACTCCGCACCTTCGGGACCGGAGGTTGAAGCGAAAAGGTCTCCCATGACAAATGATATACAATTCAGTTAGATGAGGAAAGTACACAGTCACTTGGGCTCGAAAACCTCCTCTTCTACACCTTCCAACATGCAGTCTAACTTACAATCCTGTTGGGAATATTTGGCGGCCACCTCTACTTGGTCATACACTAAACTAACCGGAATTTCTTCCCCATTCGACCCTAGCGGTCCGACACGAGCCATGTGATTAGGATCCAGCTTGGTATATCGCGTCCTCACCATGGCCTAGGCCTCTCGCGCACCCTCTCGGCGTGCCGATATCTTCCATAGCCGGATACGCCGCCGCACTCCCTTGAACAACTCTACCAGCTTCTCCATGCTTCCCGGAGGGGGGTCAGATGGCCATAAAGCCTTGGCTACACTCCGCATCGCCTGCCGAGCTTGCTCGTGCAACTGCGACAGCCCTTGCAGAAGATCACTCGATGATCCGGACACCTCCTCTTCGGGGCGGTTCGTCAAGACACCTGCAATTACAGCTATATCAGCTACCGTTTCCTCCAAATCTGTTATAAAACAAAAGTGGCCACATACTGAATATGCCGCCTCGCAGCTTCTTGTTCTCCTTCACAGAGTCAGCTAGCTGAGCTCGCACATCTTTCAGTTCTTCGCCCAGTTTGGAGTTCGAGTCCTGGAGTTTCTTTTTCTCTTGAATGACTTTTGTCAATACACGCTCGCCCGCTGCTAGTAGCTTTTTGGCTCCGTGTTCTTCGCTTCGAGCGGCGTCCAACTGCTCTCGTACTTGGTCTAACGATCGAACACAAGGATTAGCACCCAGATTCGCACTATCAGTGTATCATTATGAATTTTTGATAGAAGGAAACTTTACTGGGAGATGCCTTGTATTTCTCTAGTTTGGCATTGGCAGCAAGCAGCCGACGCTGACACTTTTCTAGCTCCTGAGCTAGCTGGGTGTTCTTCTCCGTAAGCACCTGGTCATACATTGATCCTTAAATCAGTTGTTTCAACTCCTTTAAGTCTCGGGGCTACTGGCATATGGTTATCATAGTCAGACAAAATAAATTTACCTGCACATCTTTCAAATGTTGCTTTGTGGCCCTGTTAATCCCATCTCGAGCAGCTCGAATGTACGCATCGGCCAAGTTGAAGGTGTTAAACGACTCTTGTAAAAACCAGGGTCTTGTAAAATGGCCCGGCGGCGCCGATGATTCATCGCACTCTCCACTTCCGAGTTGGTGACGGATACATCATCCGAGTCCTCGGCCGGAGGACTGTCCGGCTGTGCCTCCGCATCAGCCCCCGTCTTCATGGCAGGATTTGAATCTTAGCTGCGGGAAGTATGGCCGCTTGAACCTCCGGATATGGTCCGGCGCATCTTTCTCCTGACACATGGATAACAGGAAGGTCACGGTTGGATGTGACTACTCAGGTGCAGGTTGGCGAATTCACACCTCTTCGATGACGGCACGGCCGTATCTTCGTTTGCTTTCCTCTTGGAAGGCTCGCCCGGAGTGGGGGACGCTCTCTTCGGAGGTACCCTTGGAGTAGTACGGCGCGCCGAACCCTTCCCCTTTTGAGCACAAGACAGTGCGGTGGGTAAGAAGGAAGGAGAGATCTCTTTTGAATAAGGGGTGTTCAGATCACTTACGTGTGAAGCTGGAAGAAGACCGGGGTAATTGGCGATGATGGCCACTTCTGTGCCGTCATAGCTCGTCTGGTAAAACACCCCCTCCGCAAGCACCACAAATATGTCCGGATCCTCTTCGAACCCGGGATCGAGCTCCCGCTTGTGGTCCTCCGGCTGTGGGGCGGGACTATAAAATCCCTCGGTGACCTTTCGCCAGTGCTGTCATAAGCAAACAAGCTATAAGTTTATCAAAGGCAATTCGGAGATGGAAGGAGTAAAAACAGAGGGGTCGGGCCTTACCCACCTGAGAGGGTTATACATAGAATACCCATCCCTAAATTTAATGTGGAGAAATTCCTTTTCCTCCCCTTTGAACAGTTCGGCTAATATCTTAGCCAAAGCGGCAGGGGTATCAGGACCTTTCCGGCCGCAGCGAGAGGCATCGTCCTCCCCATGACAGTGCCACATTGGAAGCCCTTTGTATTGGAGCGGCTGAACCCCTCGCGCTATGGAAATCGCCATAACCTCGATTACTGTGAGTCCGGACTGGGTGAGCTCCTTTATCCTGCTCATCAGCTGACGAACCTCTGCGCCATCTTCCTCTTAAAGACTCCGGGTATGCCAGCTGTGGCGTTTCTGCAGCGGGACGCGCACAAATTCAGGAAGACCCTTTTGAATCGGGTCGGGAAGCGCAACGTCCTCTATATAAAACCATTTAGAGGGCCATTCATCGGGTGCCTTCCTTGGTGTGCCGGATGGATATCCGGTATCGACGATGCGCCATACTTCGGCTCCACCCACTTCAAATATTGACCCTTCGTGATTGCGCGGGACGAGACAGAACAACTTCCTCCACAATTCGAAATGATCCTCGACGCCCAGGAAAAGTTCGCATAAAGCGACGTAACCCGCAATGTGCAGAATAGAGGCCGGAGTGAAGTTGTGCAGCTGGAGGCCGTAGTATTCCAGAAGCCCTTGGAGGAACAGATGGATTGGAAATCCAACGCCTCTTAGAAGGTAGGGGACAAAACACACTCGCTCTCCCCCGAACGGATTGGGGAAGTCCTCTGCATGAGTCCCCTCATTGAAGAAAGCTAGCCCCGATCGAACAGGGACTAGATCTGCATGGGGAAGGAATCCCTGCATTTGCAACTTCGTCAATCGGCTATGAGACACGGAACACCTCTCCCACTCGCCTTTCTCTGGGCCAGGACGAGCGGAGGAGCTGGGAGCACTAGCCATGCTGGAATGGTTTCTCCTAAGCAGTCTCTGGGGGTTTCTTCTATGTAGCGCTGAATGGATCTGGGATCCAATCTCTTTAAGTAGGCGCTCTTCCTCGCATGGATGGGGTGTTATTCGCAAAAATACCCTAACTTTCCACATTCACTCGACACGTGGAGGACAAAGATTATTCAATGCGCAGAAGCCAAGGAGGCGACATTGGATCAATGGCCGAATACATTACTTGGAGATCATTGAAGGGGGAACCCGCCTTGCAATGCCGAAGACAATATATGTGTGCTAAGCACCTCGCTATTGAAGACTGGTTCAGGGGCTACTGAGCGAGTCCTCGACTAAGGGGTCCTCAGGCGTCCGACCTGTTATCCATGGGCCGGACTGATGGGCTGTGAAGACATGAAGTCCGAAGACTGCATCGTGTCCGGATTGGGCTCTACTTGGCGTGGAAGGCAAGCTTGGCGACCGAAGATTCCTTCTTATGTAACCGACTCCATGTAAACCCTAGATTCCCTCGGTGTCTATATAAACCGAGGGGGATGGTCCGGAAAGGACACCACATTTACTCATTACCATACCCACATAGGCTAGACTTCTAGGGTTTAGCCATTACGATCTCGTGGTAGATCAACTCTTGTAATACTCGTATTCATCAAGATCAATCAAGCAGGAAGTAGGGTATTACCTCCATAGAGAGGGCCCGAACCTGGGTAAACATCGTGTCCCCCGTCTCCTGGTACCATCGATCCTAGACGCACAGTTCGGGACCCCCTACCCGAGATCCGCCGGTTTTGACACCGACACCTGCGCCTGAGGCGGGTCCTACGTGTGAGCTCGCCCCTCAGGCCTAGTCCAGCCCAGGCCCGACAGCAAAGCCATATAAGTGGCTGCGGTTGCGCCGGGGAACCCTAGATGCCTCACTAGGGTTTCCAGCCACCAGATCGGAGGTGCGACGCTTCAGTCATTCCGCCCACACTCTCTTCCCCATCCCTTCTCCTCCACCACCCGCGCGCTCCTTCGCCGAGGTGGTGGCGATGTGATCCAAGGCAGATCAACGGGCGGAGAAGCGGGCCATAGAGCCACCGCAGGACCACGACTGTGAGCGGCGTCAGCACCCCTCGGCGCAGTGGGCGGAGCATGCCGGCGAGGAGGGAGGCTGGGGGCCACCGCTTGCTTGGCGGCTCAAGGAGCAGGAAAGGAAAAAGAAGAAGAAGGAGGAGTGCAACAAGCGTGGACTCGAGCTCAAGTGCAAGGGGATGCCGCTGCCCCACCGCGGTGACCGCGCCGGAGATCCATTCACGAAGAAGCAGAAGTTCAAGCCCGTGGGGCGGCGGCCTCCAAGCCGCCCCTCCTGCAGAAATCTGAGGTGCCGCCCTCCTCCAAGGACACGGCAGCGGAGCCGATCCCCGTTGAATAAGCAGATGGCCCAGAGTGCTTCAAGTGCGGCCGTGCCGACCACTACCAAAACGAGTGCACCTTCAAGCCGCTGTGTGTGGTGTGCACCCAGGAGGGCACACTTCTGCCCAATGCCCTTCCCGCGAGAAGCCGCTGCTGCTCCAGACCATGGGGCACGCCATCTCCGGTGAAGGATTCTACTGCCTGCAGTATGCTGAAGATTCGGAGGATGAGCCATAGGACCTTCTTGGGGCCAACGCGGCCCTGCTATCCGCGGCCCCGGGTGCGCTCTCGAAGGCCATCTTGGAGATGGAGCTGCCGCACCTGTTCGAGGGGTCATGGGGCTGGCAGATTACTCAACTCGACGGCGGCTCGTTCTCGGTGGTGTTTCCGGACCCAGCCATGCTGCGGATGGCCACGCGCAACGGCAAACTCTTCCTTTCCCTCAACAACATCACGGCGGACATCCACGACGCCATCCGTGAGGCGCCAAAGGGAGAGGCTATGCCTGCGGTTTGGGTCAAGCTGTGGGGGGTGCCACTCAAACAGTGGCGGATGGACCGGCTCATGGCGGCCACGACGATGCTCAGCAGGCCTCTCTTGGTCGACGAGGAGTCGCTGATCCGTCCGGGGCCTGTCCGCATGTGCTTTGCCTGCCGTAATCCTTCCAAGCTTCGGGGCTCAGTGCAGATTTGGTTCAATGGAGCGTGTTTCAACATGTCAGTGGAGCCGAAGCTCGACCAGGCTCGTCTAGGGGCCCCTGCCCTGCCCTTCCCTACCCTTCCCCTCCCAACAACGGCAAGGGCCCAGACCAGGGCGGCGAGGGGCGGCACGGTGACAAGTATCAAGACGCAAGCATCGATGATGATTCCATTGACATGACGGCATGGGAGAAGCTTGGCATCACGAACAAGGGCGGGGCAGCGCTCCCCCCTCGGCAGGCGGCTTTGGCTGATGCGACGCTGCAAGAAGGGCAGTCCAACGGGATGGAGTTGTCGATCCCCAACCAATACGGCTCTAACTTGGGCTCGGTGATCTCTTCCCCGGTGTGTTTGGTGGACAAGGGGCTCTCGGACCTGGAGGATGTGGTCATGCCGGACGGTGCATGCACTCCTCTAGCCATGTCCGTGGACACCTCACAGCTTCCTCCTCCACGTTCTCCGACCTAGGGCGGGCGCAGCAGCAACAAGACCAGCGAGGCGAGGAAGGCCAAGAAGATGGCGGTGCACAAGGTGAGCGCGGAGGCGGTTTGTGTTGGGGAACGTAGTAATTTCAAAAAAAAAACTACGCACACGCAAGATCATGGTGATGTATAGCAACGAGAGGGGAGAGTGTCGTCCATGTACCCTCGTAGACCGTTAAGTTGAAGCACTATAACAACGCGGTTGATGTAGTCATACGTCTTCACGATCGACCGATCTTCAGTACCGAACGTACGGCACCTCCGCGTTCAGCACACATTCAGCTCGGTGACGTCCCACGAACTCACGATCCAGTAGAGCTCGGGGAAGAGTTTTGTCAGCACGACGGCGTGGTGACGATGTTGATGAAGCTACCGACGCAGGGATTTACCTAAGCACCGCTACGATATAACCGAGGTGGATTATGGTGGAGGGGGGCACCACACACGGCTAAGAGATCAATAGATCAATTGTTGTGTCTTTGGGGGTGCCCCCTACCTCCGTATATAAAGCGGGGGGGGGGGGGGGGGAGGGCCGTCCAAGGGAGAGGCGTGCCCAAGGGGGGGGGGGCAATCCTACTCCAAGTAGGTTTGCCCCTCCCTTTCCTATTCCAAGAAGGAGAAGGGGGAAGGAGGAGGTGGAGAGAAGGAAGGAGAGGGGGGCGCCGCCCCTTCCCCTTGTCCAATTCGGATTAGGGCAAGGGGGGCCACGCGCCACCTCCTGGCTTCCCTCTCTCTTCTCCACTAAGGCCCATAAGGCCCAATAGCTTTCGGGGGGGGGGGTGGTTCCGGTAACCCCCAGTACTCCGGTATATGTCCGAAACCTGCCGGAACCCTTCCAGTGTCCGAACATAGTCATCCAATATATCGATCTTTACGTCTCGACCATTTCGAGACTCCTCGTCATGTCCATGATCATACCGGGACTCCGAACTACCTTCGGTACATCAAAACACAAAAACTCATAATACCGATCATCACAAAACTTTAAGTGTGCGGATCCTACGGGTTCAAGAACTATGTAGACATGATCGAGACACGTCTCCGGTTAATAACCAATAGCGGAACCTGCATGCTCATATTGGTTCCTACATATTCTACGAAGATCTCTATCGGTCAAACCGCATAACAACATACGTTGTTCCCTTTGTCATCTGTATGTTACTTGCCTGAGATTCGATCGTCGGTATCTCAATACCTAGTTCAATCTCGTTACCGGCAAGTCTCTTTACTCGTTCGGTAATGCAACATCCCGCAACTAACTCATTAGTCACATTGCTTGCAAGGCTTATAGTGATGTGCATTACCGAGAGGGCCCAGAGATACCTCTCCGACAATCGGAGTGAGAAATCCTATTCTTGATCTATGCCAACTCCACGAACACCATCGGAGACACCTGTAGAGCACCTTTATAATCATCCAATTACGATGTGACGTTTGGTAGAACACAAAGTGTTCCTCTGGTATTCGGGAGTTGAACAATCTCATAGTCATAGGAACATGTATAAGTCATGAAGAAAGCAATAGCAGTAAACTTAAACGATCAAGTGCTAAGCTAACGAAATGGGTCAAGTCAATCACATCATTCTCCTAATGATGTGATCCCGTTGATCAAATAACAACTCATGTCTATGGCTAGGAAACTCAACCATCTTTGATCAACGAGCTAGTCAAGTAGAGGCATACTAGTGACACTATGTTTGTCTATGTATTCACACATGTATTATGTTTCCGGTTAATACAATTCTAGCATGAATAATAAACATTTATCATGATACGAGGAAATAAATAATAACTTTATTATTGCCTCTAGGGCATATTTCCTTCAGTCTCCCACTTGCACTAGAGTCAATAATCTAGATTACACAGTAATGATTCTAACACCCATGGAGTCTTGGTGCTGATCATGTTTTGCTCGTGGAAGAGACTTAGTCAACGGGTCTGCTACATTCAAATCCATATGTATCTTGCAAATCTCTATGTCTCCCACCAGGACTTGATCCCGGATGGAATTGAAGCATCTCTTGATGTGCTTGGTTCTCTTGTGAAATCTGGATTCCTTTGCCAAGGCAATAGCCCCAGTATTGTCACAAAAGATTTTCATTGGACCCGATGCACTAGGTATAACACCTAGATCAGATATGAACTCCTTCATCCAGACTCCTTCATTTGCTGCTTCTGAAGCAGCTATGTATTCCGCTTCACACGTAGATCCCGCAACGACGCTTCGTTTAGAACTGCTCCAACTGACAGCTCCACCGTTCAATAGAAACATGTATCCGGTTTGTGATTTAGAATTGTCCAGATCAGTGTCAAAGCTTGCATCGACGTAACCATTTACGACAAGCTCTTTGTCACCTCCATAAACGAGAAACATATCCTTAGTCCTTTTCAGGTATTTCATGATGTTTTTGACCGCTGTCCAGTGGTCCACTCCTGGATTACTTTGGTACCTCCCTGCTAAACTAATAGCAAGGCACACATCATGTCTGGTACACAACATTGCATACATGATAGAGCCTATGGCTGAAGCATAGGGAACACTTTTCATTTTCTCTCTATCTTTTGCAGTGGTCGGGCAGTGAGTCTTACTCAACTTCACACATTGTAACACAGGCAAGAAGCCTTTCTTAGCTTGATCCATTTTGAACTTCTTCAAAACTTTATCAAGGTATGTGCTTTGTGAAAGTCCAATTAAGCGTCTTGATCTATCTCTATAGATCTTGATGCCCAATATATAAGCAGCTTCACCGAGGTCTTTCATTGAAAAACTCTTATTCAAGTATCCTTTTATGCTATCCAGAAATTCTATATCATTTCCAATCAACAATATGTCATCCACATATAATGTTAGAAATGCTACAGAGCTCCCACTCACTTTCTTGTAAATACAGGCTTCTCCAAAAGTCTGTATAAAACCATATGCTTTGATCACACTATCAAAACTTTATTCCAACTCCGAGAGGCTTGCACCAGTCCATAAATGGATCGCTGGAGCTTGCACACTTTGTTAGTACCCTTTGGATCGACAAAACCTTCAGGTTGCATCATATACAACTCTTCTTCCAGAAATCCATTCAGGAATGCAGTCTTTACATCCATTTGCCAAATTTCATAATCATAAAATGCGGCAATTACTAACATGATTCAGACGGACTTAAGCATCGCTATGGGTGAGAAGGTCTCATCGTAGTCAACTCCTTGAACTTGTCGAAAACCTTTTGCAACAAGTCGAGCTTTGTAGACAGTAACGTCACCGTCAACGTCAGTCTTCTTCTTGAAGATCCATTTATTCTCGATGGCTTGCCGATCATCGGGCAAGTCAACCAAAGTCCACACTTTGTTCTCATACATGGATCCCATCTCAGATTTCATGGCTTCAAGCCATTTTGCGGAATCTGGGCTCATCATCGCTTCCTCATAGTTCGTAGGCTCGTCATGGTCAAGTAACATGACCTCCAGAACAGGATTACCGTACCACTCTGGTGTAGATCTTACTCTGGTTGACCTACGAGGTTCGATAGTAACTTGATCTGAAGTTTCATGATCATCATCATTAGCTTCCTCACTAATTGGTGTAGATGTCACAGGAACCGGTTTCTGTGATGAACTACTCTCCAATAAGGGAGCAGGTATAGTTACCTCATCAAGTTCTACTTTCCTCCCACTCACTTCTTTCGAGATAAATTCCTCTAGAAAGGATCCATTCTTAGCAACAAATGTCTTGCCTTCGCATCTGTGATAGAAGGTGTACCCAATAGTCTCCTTTGGGTATCCTATGAAGACACATTTCTCCAATTTGGGTTCGAGCTTATCAGGTTGAAGCTTTTTCACATAAGCATTGCAGCCCCAAACTTTAAGAAATGACAACTTTGGTTTCTTGCCAAACCACAATTCATAAGGTGTCGTCTCAATGGATTTTGATGGTGCCCTATTTAACGTGAATGCAGCCGTCTCTAAAGCATAACCCCAAAACGATAGTGGTAAATCAGTAGGAGACATCATAGATCGCACCATATCTAGTAAAGTACGATTACGACATTCGGACACACCATTACACTGTGGTGTTCTGGGTGGCGTGAGTTGCAAAACTATTCCACATTGTTTCAAATGTTGACCAAACTCGTAACTCAAATATTCTCCTCCACGATCAGATCGTATAAACTTTATTTTCTTGTTACGATGATTTTCCACTTCACTCTAAAATTCTTTGAACTTTTCAAATGTTTCAGACTTATGTTTCATTAAGTAGATATACCCATATCTGCTCAAATCATCTGTGAAGGTGAGAAAATAACGATACCTGCCGCAAGCCTCAATATTCATCGGACCACATACATCAGCATGTATGATTTCCAACAAGTCTGTTGCTCGCTCCATTGTTCCGGAGAACGACGTTTTAGTCATCTTGCCATGAGGCATGGTTCGCAAGTAACAAGTGATTCATAATCATGTGATTCCAAAAGTCCATCAGTATGGAGTTTCTTCATGCGCTTTACACCAATATGACCCAAACGACAGTGCCACAAGTAAGTTGCACTATCATTATCAACTCTGCATCTTTTGGCTACAACATTATGAATATGTGTATCACTACTATTGAGATTTAACACAAATAGACCACTCTTGAAGGATGCGTGACCATAAAAGATACTACTCATATAAATAGAACAACCATTATTCTCAGATTTAAATGAATAACCGTCTTGCATCAAACAAGATCCAGATATAATGTTCATGCTCAACGCTGGCACCAAATAACAATTATTTAGGTCTAAAACTAATCTCGAAGGTAGAGGTAGCGTGCCGACGGCGATCACATCGACTTTGGAACCATTTCGCACGCGCATCGTCACCTCGTCCTTAGCCAGTCTTCGCTTAATCCGTAGTCCCTGTTTCGAGTTGCAAATATTAGCAATCACATATACCTTTGTTCACCTTGCCATCCTTCTTATCCGCCAAATACTTGGGGCAGTTCCGCTTCCAGTGACCAGTCCCTTTGCAGTAGAAGCACTCAGTCTCAAGCTTAGGTCCAGACTTCGGTTTCTTCTCTTGAGTAGCAACTTGTTTGCCGTTCTTCTTGAAGTTCCCTTTCTTCTTCCCTTTACCCTTTTTCTTGAAACCGGTGGTCTTGTTGACCATCAACACTTGATGCTCCTTCTTGATTTCTACCTCCGCAGCCTTTAGCATTGCGAAGAGCTCAGGAATTGTCTTATCCATCCCTTGCATATTATAGTTCATCACAAAGCTCTTGTAGCTTGGTGGTAGTGATTGAAGAACTCTGTCAATGACACTGTCAACTGGAAGATTAACTCCCAGCCGAGTCAAGTGGTTATGATATCCAGACATTCTGAGTATATGTTCACTGATAGAACTATTCTCCTCCATCTTGCAGCTGTAGAACTTATTGGAGACTTCATATCTCTCAATCCAGGCATTTGATTGAAATATTAACTTCAACTCCTGGAACATCTCATATGCTCCATGACGTTCAAAACGTCGTTGAAGTCCCGGTTCTAAGCCGTAAAGCATGGCACACTAAACTATTGAGTAGTCATCAGCTTTGCTCTGCCAGACGTTCATAACATCTGGTGTTACTCCTGCAGCGGGTTTGGCACCCAGCGGTGCTTCCAGGATGTAATTCTTCTGTGTAGCAATGAGGATAATCCTCAAGTTACAGACCCAATCCGTGTAATTTCTACCATCATCTTTCAACTTTGCTTTCTCAAGGAACACATTAAAATTCAACGGAACAACAACACGTGCCATCTATCTACAATAACATAGACAAGCAAAATACTATCAGGTACTAAGTTCATGATAAATTTAAGTTCAATTAATCATATTACTTAAGAACTCCCACTTAGATAGACATCCCTCTAATCATCTAAGTGATCACGTGATCCATATCAACTAAACCATAACCGATCATCACATGAAATGGAGTAATTTTCAATGGTGAACATCACTATGTTGATCATATATACTATATGATTCACGTTCGACCTTTCGGTCTCAGTGTTCCGAGGCCATATCTGCATATGCTAGGCTCGTCAAGTTTAACCCGAGTATTCTGCGTGTGTAAAACTGTCTTACACCCGTTGTAGATGAACGTTGAGCTTATCACACCCGATCATCACGTGGTGTCTCGGCACGACGAACTTTGGCAATGGTGCATACTCAGGGAAAACACTTTTACCTTGAAATTTAGTGAGAGATCATCTTATAATGCTACCGTCAAACAAAGCAAAATAAGATGCATAAAGGATAAACATCACACACAATCAATATAAGTGATATGATATGGCCATCATCATCTTGTGCCTTTGATGTCCATCTTCAAAGAACCGTCATGATCACCATCGTCACCGGCGCGACACCTTGATCTCCATCGTAGCATCATTGTCGTCTTGCCAACTATTACTTCTATGACTATTGCTACCGCTTAGTGATAGAGTAAAGCAATTACATGGAGATTGCATTGCATACAATAAAGCGACAACCATATGGCTCCTGCCAGTTGCCGATAACTCCGTTACAAAACATGATCATCTCATACAATAAAATATAGCATCATGCCTTGACCATATCACATCACAACATGCCCTGCAAAAACAAGTTAGACGTCCTCTACTTTGTTGTTGCAAGTTTTACGTGGCTGCTACGGGCTGAGCAAGAACTGTTCTAACCTACGCATCAAAACCACAACGATAGTTTGTCAAGTTAGTGCTGTTTTAATCTTCTCAAGGACCGGGAGTAGGCACTCTCGGTTCAACTAAAGTTGGAGAAACTGACACCCGCCAACCACCTGTGTGCAAAGCACGTCAGTAGAACCAGTCTCGCGTAAGCGTACACATAATGTCGGTCCGGGCCGCTTCATCCAACAATACCGCCGAACCAAAGTATGACATGCTGGTAGGAAATATGACTTGTATCACCCACAACTCACTTGTGTTCTACTCATGCATATAAGATCTACGCATAAACCTGGCTCGGAAGCCACTGTTGGGGAATGTAGTAATTTCAAAAAATTTCCTATGCACACGCAAGATCGTGGTGGTGTATAGAAACGAGAGGGGAGAATGTCGTCCACGTACCCTCGTATACTATTAAGCGGAAGCGTTATAACAACGCGGTTGATGTAGTCGTACGTCTTCACGATCGACCGATCTTTAGTACCGAACGTACGACACCTCCGTGTTCAGCACACGTTCAGCTCGGTGACGTCCCACGAACTCACGATCCAGTAGAGCTCGGGAAGAATTTAGTCAGCACGACGGCGTGGTGACGATATTGATGAAGCTACCGACGCAGGGCTTCGCCTAAGCACCGCTACGATATAACAGAGGTGGATTATGGTGGAGGGGGGCACCGCACACAGCTAAGAGATCAACAGATCAATTATTGTGTCTTTGGGGTGCCACCTACCTCCGTATATAAAGGGGGTGAGGAGGAGAGGGCCGACCAAGGGAGAGGCGCGCCCAAGGGGGGCAATCCTACTCCAAGTAGGTTTGCCCCCTCCCTTTCCTATTCCAAGAAGGAGAAGGGGGAAGGAGGAGGTGGAGACAAGGAAGGAGAGGGGGCCCGCCGCCCCTTCCCCTTGTCCAATTCGGATTGGGGCAAGGGGGGCCGCACGCCACCTCCTGGCTGCCCTCTCAATTCTCCACTAAGGCCCATAAGGCCCAATAGCTTCCCAAGGGGGGGTCCGGTAACCCCCGGTACTCCGGTATATGTCCGAAACCTCCCGGAACCCTTCCGGTGTCCGAACATAGTCATCCAATATATTGACCTTTAGCGGAACCTAGATGCTTATATTGGTTCCTACATATTCTACGAAGATCTTTTATCGGTCAGATCGCATAACAACATACGTTGTTCCCTTTGTCATCGGTATGTTACTTGCCCGAGATTCGATCGTCGGTATCTCAAATACCTAGTTCAATCTCGTTATCGGCAAGTCTCTTTACTCGTTCGGTAATGCAACATCCTGCAACTACCTCATTAGTCACATTGCTTGCAAGGCTTATAGTGTTGTGCATTACCGAGAGGGCCCAGAGATACCTCTCCGACAATCGGAGTGACAAATCCTATTCTTGATCTATGCCAACTCCATGAACACCATCGGAGACACCTGTAGAGCACCTTTATAATCACCCAGTTACGTTGTGACGTTTGGTAGCACACAAAGTGTTCCTCTCGTATTTGGGAGTTGCACAATCTCATAGTCATAGGAACATGTATAAGTCATGAAGAAAGCAACATCAGTAAACTTAAACGATCAAGTGCTAAGCTAACAAAATGGGTCAAGTCAATCACATCATTCTCCTAATGATGTGATCCTGTTGATCAAATAGCAACTCATGTCTATGGCTAGGAAACTCAACCATCTTTGATCAACGAGCTAGTCAAGTAGAGGCATACTAGTGACACTATGTTTGTCTATGTATTCACACATGTATTATGTTTCCGGTTAATACAATTCTAGCATGAATAATAAACATTTATCATGATATGAGGAAATGAATAATAACTTTATTATTGCCTCTAGGGCATATTTCCTTCAGTTTGGCTGGCGGAACAGCTGGGGGCACCAGCGACTCCATGCTAGACGGTCATGGCTCTAGCAGCTCCTACCATCGACCCGCTCCTACAGGAGGCCACCAAGACGGCACCCATCTCGAAGGCCAAGCACTCCAAGACTGTGGCGGCGGCACAGGTGGCTCCGGTGCGGGCTAGCTCTCGCTCCAAGGGCGCCAAGGGCAACATGCCTTTTTCTCCAGCGCGCTCAACTACTTCAAATCTAGAAGAACTTGGAGACCTCAGGTAATCCACCTCATCGCTTCACGATTCTTGATTCCTTCTCAGATGATCACTTGAGCAAGGTGTTGGGGGAGAGTGGTGTGGACATGTTTGGCGCTGGAGGGACCAGTGAGCTCATCTCGCTGATCCATGCCAAGGAATTAGCACAGGCAGCGCTAGCAGCGGTGGTTGCGAAACATGCGGACCAGCTGGCAACAGAGGCAGGGGCCTCGGACGTGCTCGCGGTCCGGCCCGATGGGGAAATAGTAACAGGGGTTGCCTCTCCTGCCTTGCCTTGCCATGGCAAGGTGAGGCGTGTGGCCAAGGTCATCACCTCTAGAGGTGTTCGTTTGCGAAATTGTATAATCTAGATGCGTGCCTTGTTTTGGAATATTCGTGGCTTTGGCCACGTGTGATAACCCACAAGTATAGGGGATCAATTGTAGCCTCTTTCGATAAGAAAGAGTGTCAAACCCAACGAGGAGTTAAAGGTAGAACAAATATTCACTCAAGTTTTATCGACCATCGATACAACTCTACGCACGCTTGACGTTCACTTTACCTAGAACACGTATAAAACTAGAAGTACTTTGTAGGTGTTGTTGGATAGGTTTGCAAGATAATAAAGAGCACGTAAATAAAAACTAGGGGCTGTTTAGGTAAAGAACCAATAAAGTTAGTATAGCGAGTGTGGAAAAGTGGTGGTTGGAGTTGCGAAATTGTCCCTAAGCAATTGACTACTTTACTAGACCGATAGCAAGTTTTATGCGGGAGAGGCCACTGCTAGCATGTCATCCCTGACTTGGAATTCTATGCACTTATGATTGGAACTATTAGCAAGCATCCGCAACTACTAACATTCATTAAGGTAAAACCCAACCATAGCATTAAGATATATTGGTCCCCCTTCAATCCCGTATGCATCAATTTCTATGCTAGGTTGAAGCTTCTGTCACTCTTGCCCTCCAATACATAGTCCAATCAACATACAACTAACCCTATGGTGTGATCCATGTGCGCGCTCATATGATGGGCACCAAAGGACAGCAACATAACCACAAGCAAATTAAACCAATCATAGCAATTCACCAATTACCGATAGGACAACAAAAATCTACTCAGACATCATAGGATGGCAACACATCATTGGATAATAATATGAAGCATAAAACACCATGTTCAAGTAGAGGGTACAGTGAGTTGCGGGAGAGTGGACCGCTGTACATAGATGGGGGAAGGTGATGAAGATGTTGGTGATGATTACAGAGGTGTTGGTGTAGATTGCGGTGATGATGATGGCCCCGCCGGTGTTCCGGCGCCACCGGGAGAGAGGGGGAGAGGGACCCTTCTTCTTCTTCTTCTTCCTTGACCTTCTCCTTAGATGGGCGAAGGGTTTCCCCTCTGGTCCATGGCCTCCATGGCGGCGGAGGGGCGAGAGCCCCTCCGAGATTGGATCTGTCTCTCTGTCTCTCTCTGTTTGTGCGTTCCAGATTCTGGCCTTTCACCATTTCTTATATTCCCGAAGATCTGTAACTCTGATTGGGCTGGAATTTTAACACGATTTCTATCTGGATATTGGCTTTCTTGCGGCGAAAGAAGGGCATCAACTGCCTTACAAGGTGGCCACGAGGGCCCAGGGCGCGCCTGACCCCCTGCCCCCCCACCTCGTGGCCCCCTCGGGCATCGTCTCGCGTTGATTCTTCTTCCCAAAAATCACATATATTCCAAAAAAATCTACGTCCATTTTTATCCCGTTTGGACTCAGTTTGATATGGATTTTCCGCGAAACAAAAAACATGCAACAAACAGGAACTGACACTGGGCACTGGATCAATATGTTAGTCCCAAAAATAGTATAAAAAGTTGACAAAAGTATATGAAAGTTGTAGAATATTGGCATGGAACAATCAAAAAATTATAGATATGACGGAGACATATCAGCATCCCCAAGCTTAATTCTTGCTCGTCCTCGAGTAGGTAAATGATAAAAAAGATAATTTTTGATGTGGAATGCTACCTAGCATAATATTGATCATGTAATCTAATTGTGGCATGAATATTAAGACACGAGTGATTCAAAGCAATAGTCTATCATTTGACATTAAGACAATAATACTTCAAGCACACTAATAAAGCAATCATGTCTTCTCAAAATATCATGGCCAAAGAAAGTTATCCCTACAAAATCATATGGTCTGGCTATGCTCCATCTTCACCACACAATATATTCAAATCACACACAACCCTGATGACAAGCCAAGCAATTATTTCATACTTTTGACGTTCTCAAACCTTTTCAACTTTCACGCAATACATGAGCGTGAGCTATGGATATAGCACTATAGGTGGAATAGAATATGATGATGGAGGTTGTGTGGAGAAGACAAAAGGAGAAAGTCTCACATCGACGCGACTAATCAACGGGCTATGGAGATGCCCATCAATTGATGTCAATGCGAGGAGTAGGGATTGCCATGCAACGGATGCACTAGAGCTATAAGTGTATGGAAGCTCAAACTGAAACTGAGTGGGTGTGCACCCAACCTGCTTGCTCATGAAGACCTAGGACATTTGAGTAAGCCCACCATTGGAATATACAAGCCAAGTTCTATAATGAAAATTCCCACTAGTATATGAAAGTGATAACTCAAGAGACTATCTATATGAAGAACATGGTGCTACTCTGAAGCACAAGTGTGGTAAAAGGATAGTAACATTGTCCCTTCTCTCTTTTCTCTCATTTCTTCCTCATTTCTTCTCTTTTTTTGTAGGCTTCTTTGGCCTCTCTCTTTTTTGGGGGCTTATTTGGCTGCTTTTATTTTGATAACCTCACATGGGACAATGTTCTAATAATGATGATCATCACACTTTTATTTACTTACAACTCAATATTACAACTCAATACTAGAACAAAGATATGACTCTATATGAATGCCTCCGGCGGTGTACCAGGATGTGCAATGATCTAGCATAGCAATGACATCAAAAAATGGACAAGCCATGAAAACATCATGCTAGCTATCTAACGATCATGCAAAGCAATATGACAATAAATGCTATGGAAATGCCATGATCGGTAGGTATGGTGGCTGTTTTGAGGAAGATATAAGGAGGCTTATGTGTGATAGAGCGTATCATATCACGGGGTTTGGATGCACCGACGAAGTTTGCACCGACTCTCAAGGTGAGAAAGGGCAATGCACGATACCGAAGAGGCTAGCAATGATGGAAGGGTGAGAGTGCGTATAATCCATGGACTCAACATTAGTCATAAAGAACTCACATAATTATTGCAAAAATCTATTAGTCATCGAAACAAAGTACTACGCGCATGCTCCTAGGGGGATAGATTGGTAGGAAAAGACCACCGCTCATCCCCGACCGCCACTCATAAGGAAGACAATCCATAAATACCTCATGCTCCAACTTCGTTACATAACGGTTCACCATACGTGCATGCTACGGGAATCACAAACTTCAACACAGGTATTTATAAAATCCACAACTACCCACTAGCATGACTATAATATCACCATCTTTATATCGCAAAACTATTGCAAGGAATCAAACATATCATATTCAGTGATCTACAAGTTTAATGCAGGATTTTATGACTAACCATGTGAATGACCAATTCCTGTCATCTCTCTAAATAGATATAAGTGAAGCAAAAGAGTTTAATTTTTTCTACAAAAGATATGCCCACACTCTAACAAATATAAGTGAAGCAAAAGAGCATTCTACAAATGGCGGTTTTCTAAGTGAAGAGAAATAGGCAATCCAAACTTCAAATGATATAAGTGAAGCACATGAAGCATTCTATAAAGCCATACTCAAAAAATATAAGTGAAGTGCAATGAGCATTCTATAAATGAACCAAGGACTATCTCATACCAGCATGGTGCATAAAACAAAAGTGAAAACTAAATGCAAAAGATGCTCCAAGATTTGCACATATCGCATGAATGAAACGAATCCGAAAACATACCGATGCTTGTTGAAGAAAGATGGGATGCCTTTAGGGGCATCCCCAAGCTTAGACGCTTGAGTCTCCTTGAATATTTACTTGTGGTGCCTTGGGCACCCCCAAGCTTGAGCTCTTGCCTCTCCTCCTTATCCTCACATCGAGACCTCCTCGATCTTCAAACACTTCATCCACACAAAACTCAACAGAAAGCTCGGTAAGATCCGTTAGTATAATAAAGCAAATCACTACTCTAAGTACTGTTGCAAACCAATTCATATTTTGTTTTTGCACTGTAGCTACTTTATATAACTTATCCATGGCTTAATCCACTAATAGAAATAGATAGTTTCAACAAAACAAGCAAACTATGTATCAAAAAAAGAATCTGTCTTAAACATGACAGTCTGTAGTAATCTGAACATTCACCATACTTATGGTACTCTGAAAATTCCGAAAAATTAGGAAAAATAAAAAATTTGTATATAAAGACAGTGCAAATGGTTTCAGAACCGTTTGACATTCCAGTAAAAAATGTAAAATCGCGCACTACAGCCAAAGTTTCTGTTTTGCACCGCACACACCAACAAGCAATGTAAATATCGTAAAGGCAAATCTTGGCACATTATTTTTATTTTTAAACTTTATAAAAGCACGCAACATAAATAAACGACTCTCTAAAACTTCTGGGTTGTGTCCCTGGCAGCGCTTTCTTTAAAGCCATTAAGCTAGGCATATAGTGCTTAAGTAATGGATCCACCCGGATCCCAAGGTATATCAAAGCCAATTTTAATTAACTATGATTTGTGATTTAGTAGTGAGCACAAAGTAACATATATCATGCAACAATGAAGTCTAACTCTCTTCCTATTCATCGGCATGTCATAAAAAACAATTCATGCACACATAGTAAAGGCCAATGCATAGTATAAACAGTTTCTTGTAATTTTATAATATTGGAAACATGGAGAGGCGGAGATGTAGTTACTCTCTCATAATAATTGCAAGTAGGAGCAGCAAGCACATGCATATTATATCTATCAAAATCATCATGTGTAGTAGTAAAACGTAACCCATCAATAGAATCCTTAATAAGGGCAAACTTCTCCGATATAGTGTAGTCGGGAGAATTCAAAAAGATAATAGGACTATCATGCATGGGTGCAATAGCAACAGTTTCATGTTTAACATTAGGAACTATAGAAATTTCATCTCCATAAGCATAATTCATATTGGCATCTTGGCCACAAGCATAGCAAGCATCATCAAAAAGGGACATTTCAAAAGAATCAACGGGATCATAACAATCATCCTTCAGTAAGCACGAAGGGAAATTAAACAATGTATGAGTTGAAGAGTTACTCTCATTAGAAGGTGGGCACGGGTAGCTAATCCACTCTTCCTCCTTTTGTTCTTCGCTCTCCTCACCATCTTTTTCATCCAATGAGCTCACAGTTTCATCAATTTCTTCTTCCATAGACTCCTGCAAAATATTAGTCTCTTCTCGGACAGCGGAGACTTTCTTAATAAATTCATCAATATCATAATTGTATTTATAGTTCTCATAGCAATATTTAAGGATAGCTAAATTTTCAGGTCTATAAACTGAATCATCAAAATCTTCAAACTCTTTAAACAAAGATTCAATTTCACAAGCCCCTTAAAAGCAACAAATTCGTCTATTCGTTCCACATCATAGTAATCGTATATACCATTAGCATAAGAAGCTAAGGTTTCATTATCATTAAGATTGCATGAAAAGGGAAGGTGTGGAGCCTTCATCCTAGAGCAACAAGTATAATCATATCTCAAGCATAGTTGCTGAGCATACCAATGCAACATATAAATTTGATCCCATAATAATTTCCCTTTTTGAGTCAAAAGTGATAATCCCTAAAGTATTCACGTTGATCCAATGTGTCTCCCATTACATAATTGAATGGGGTTTTCTTAGTATTATTAAAGTAGTGCATAATATCTTTCACACAATGAGCATTGAGGGTTTTAGTAGGTTCCCCATCTCCATGAGTAGCAAGTAAACCTAATTTTTTTGGTATTTCGTGTTCCATATCCATAACTAAAGATAGAGAACAACTTAGAACAACAAATAAAAATTACTTAGTGATAAAGCAAAAAAGCACACACGAGAATATTCACCCCACGCTATTGCTCCCCGGCAACGGCGCTAGAAAAAGGTCTTGATAACCCACAAGTATAGGGGATCAATTATATCCTCTTTTGATAAGTAAGAGTGTCGAACCCAGTGAGGAGCTAAAGGTAGAACAAATATTCCCTCAAGTTTATCAACCACCGATACAACTCTACGCACGCTTGACGTTCGCTTTACCTAGAACAAGTATAAAACTGGTAGTACTTTGTAGGTGTTGTTGGATAGGTTTGCAAGATAATAAAGAGAATGTAAATAAAAACTAGGGGCTGTTTAGGTAAAGAAGCAATAAAGTTAGTATAGCGAGTGTGGAAAAGTGGTGGTAGGAGTTGCGAAATTGTCCCTAAGCAATTGACTACTTTACTAGACCGATAGCAAGTTTTATGTGGGAGAGGCCACTGCTAGCATGTCATCCCTAACTTGGAATTCTATGCACTTATGATTGGAACTATTAGCAAGCATCTGCAACTACTAATGTTCATTAAGGTAAAACCCAACCATAGCATTAAGATATATTGGCCCCCCTTCAATCCAGTATGCATCAATTTCTATGCTAGGTTGAAGCTTGTGTCACTCTTGCCCTCCAATACATTTTCCAATAAACATACAACTAACCCTATGGTGTGATCCACGCGCGCGCTCATATGATGGGCACCAAAGGACAGCAACATAACCACAAGCAAATTAAACCAATCATAGTAATTCACCAATTACCGATAGGCCAACGAAAATCTACTCAGACATCATAGGAAGGCAACACATCATTGGATAATTATATGAAGTATAAAGCACCATGTTCAAGTAGAGGGTACAGCGGGTTGCGAGAGAGTGGATTGCTGTAGATAGATGGGGGAAGGTGATGAAGATGTTGGTGAAGATGGCGGAGGTGTTGGTGTAGATTGCGGTGATGATGATGGCCCCGACGGCGTTCCGGTGCCACCGGGAGAGAGGGGGAGAGGGACCCCCTTATTCTTCTTCACCCTTGACCTTCTCCCTAGATGGGAGAAGGGTTTCCCCTCTGGTCCATGGCCTCCATGGCGGCGGAGGGGCGAGAGCCCCTCCAAGATTGGATCCGTCTCTCCGTCTCTCTCTCTTTGTGCATTCCAGATTCTGGCCTTTCACCGTTTCTTATATTCCTGGAGATCCGTAACTCCGATTGGGTTGAAATTTTAACACGATTTCTATCCAGATATTGGCTTTCTTGTGGCGAAAGAAGGGCACCAACCACCTTATGGGGTGGCCACGAGGGTCCAGGGTGCACCTGACCCCCTGGGACGCGCCCCCTGCCTCTTGGCCCCCTCGAGCATCGTCTTGCATTGATTCTTCTTCCCCAAAATACATATATTCCAAAAAAATCTCCGCCAGTTTTTATCCCGTTTGGACTCCAGTTGATACGGGATCAATATGTTAGTCCCATAAATAGTATAAAAAGTTGCCAAAAGTATATGAAAGTTGTAGAATATTTGCATGAAACAATAAAAAATTATAGATACGATGGAGATGTATCAATGTTGGGCGTCGCACCCCACTGAAAGAGTACATTAGGAAAGAGGCTGTCGACATCGTAGGGCTTCAGGAAACGATCAAAGTAAATTTTTGTCACCATGATATTCTTTCTGTCGATCCCCTCGAACGATTCGCGTGGAATCATGCTCCCGCGACAGGCCATTCCGGAGGCATGCTTCTGGGCTTCTGCATTTCCACGTATGAGGTCCCGACCTAGGAAGTTGGCTCCTTCTTCATCGTGGCAAACATTCGCGTTCGCACATCGTCAAGGGAGCTCATGGTCATCCAAGTTTATGGACCTGCGGATCACTCCTGCTCGGCTGAGTTCTTGGGAGAACTCCAAGCCAAGGTGCTTGTGGTCTCCGCAACCCAGATCCACTTGATGGTAGGGGGTGATTTCAATTTGATCCGCTCAGGGGCCGACAAAAACAACAATACCATCAGCTGGCCTAGGGTGGCCATGTTCAACAATGCAATCGCGTCTATGGCGCTTCGGGAAGTGGCTAGGACCGGTGCTAGGTACATATGGACAAACAAGCAGCTTGCCCCGGTGCGCTCCGTGCTGGATCGAGTGTTGATGTCACGCGACTGGGAGGTGCTGTACCCTTTATGCTCGCTTCTCGCAGAAATGCGCATAGGGTCTGATCATGTACCCTTGATCTTATTCTCAGGGGAGGACAAGATCCGATGCAGCCCCCATTTCTTTTTTGAGACGGCCTGGTTCGAGATACCAGGTTTTGACACCATTTTTAAGGAAAAATGGTTGAGCTGCGTGCAACTTATTGGCCCATAGCATGGCCCAATGGAGTTCTGGAATGCGACCGGGGGGGGGGGGTCTCCGTGTGAGCCTCAAGGGATGTGGCGCGAACCAAGGGCGTGACGACAAGTTACTCAGGGTGAGTCTTGTTGATGAGATCGCGCATCTCGACGCCCATGCCGATGTGAGACCATTCTCAGAGCCAGAACGGGCTCATCACTATGCCCTAGAAGGGAAAGTCGAAGCTTTGCTTCATAGTGAGGAGGAATACTGGAGGCGTAGGGGTGGCCTCAAGTGGACGCTCAAGGGGGACGCCAACACCAAGTATTTCCATGCCTATGCTAACGGAAGACGGTGGAAATGCGCGATCCTACGACTGCAATCGGAATAGGGGTTGCTGTTGCGCCAAGCGGATATTATGAACCATGTCTACGAGTTCTATATCAATCTGATGGGGATCAGAGAGGACCAGAGGGCTGGTCTTCGCTCTGACGTCTGGTTGCCCACTCAACGGGTCCTTGATAGTGAGAACGCAGAGTTGGGACTCGCCTTTCTCCCCAAGGAGATCGATGCCGCGCTTATGAGCATGAAATCAGACACCGCTCCGGGCCCGGACGGGTGGCCGATGGTCATGTTCAAACCCTTTTGGCCTTTGCTCCGCAAGCCCATCTTCGAGGTGTGCAATGGATTCATGCGGGGCTCGGTAGATATAGCTAGGCTAAACTACGGTGTCTTATCGCTTATCCCCAAAGTGGCCGGGGCGGACAACCACTACTAGGGAAAACGTTATACACAGAATCTTAGCAGTAGCGCGGTTTAAAAACATGTGCTACTGCTAACTAGCAGTAGCGAACTTAAAGGAACCGTGCTGCTAATAACTAGATAGCAGTAGCGCTCTAGGTGAAACAAGCGCTACTACTATAATTGCCGCTGATTTGCCCCCAGGCTAGATATAGTAGCAGCGCCCTTCCCTGGACGCGCTGCTGCTAAAGTACTTAGTAGCAGCGTGTTTCTGCAAAACTCGCTGCTGCTAAGTGTTGCACCTAATTAAGTTTAGTCCCATACTGCTAAGCGAACAAGGTGTTTACCACCTTAAATATATTGACTATTTAGATTCTACACAAAAAGATCAATGATGACCAACGTATATTTTTGATGCGTGCTTAGACTTAGCAGTAGCGTTTTTCCTGAAAACGCGCTATAGCTACTTTAGCTATAGCGCGTTTCCTGAAGTGCGCGACTGCTAGTTCGACTTAACCACCCGCCTGCTCAAAATTTCGCTAAGTCCTCCCCCCCCCCACTGTTCCCCTACTCCTCTGTCGCCGCCGCCCGAGCCCGAGCCTGCCCTCACCGCCGCCGCTCTCGACCTCACCGTCGCCGCCGCCTCCCCCACCCCTGCGCTCTCGACCTCACCGCCGCTCTCGACCTCACCGTCGCTGCCGCCTCCCCCAACCCCGCCGTTGCCTCCCGATCCCGAGCCTGCCCTCGCCGCCCCTACCTCTCCATCGCCGAGCACCTCCCCGCCATAGTCTCTCCCCTCTCTGTAAGCCCCCCACCCCTCCCCCACCCTCGTTCTCTCTGCTTAGTTAGTACTAGATGTTTTTTAGTAGTAGTAGTAGATGTTAATTTAGGGTTCATAGATAATGATTTTTAGCAGTAGTAGATGTTAATTAGTAGTAGTGATGGTACTAGTTAACTATTGTATAATGTAGTTTATTTTTACTGTTTTTAGTAAGTGTTTAAAATAATTAGTAAGTAAATTAATAAACTAGTTGAACTACTTTAGTTGTAGTTGAACTAGTTTAGTAAGTAAATTAATAAACTAGTTGAACTACTTTAGTTGTAGTTGAACTAGTTTAGTAAGTAAATTAATAAACTAGTTGAACTAGTTGAATTAATAGAACTAATGTATTTTTAGTAAGATAATTAATATAACTAGTTGAACTACTTTATTTTTAGAAAGAACTAGTTTTTTTCTATTTATAGTAAGTTTATATTTAGTAAGAACTAGTTGAATTAATAAAACTAGTTGAACATGTCATATTTGTTGTTATTTTTTAGTTTAAGCAATTATTCGGGATGTATTAGTGATAACTTATACGGTTTTTTCTTTTGCAGAAATCAAGGAGCCCCTCCATCATCCCCGCCGTCGTCCCCGTCACCGACCCCTCCGACATCGAGGTGAGACCAGCCAAATATCCATGTATATCTTGTGTTGCTCAAATAGGATATGTGGTTGCCCAAGTGGCCGTTCATGTTCAGTTTACACCTCCGAGTGGCCTATGTTTTGCCGGAGTGTTGATTAATTTCCGTTCCGGAAAATTTCAGACGCTCGATATGTCCTTTTTTAGCAAAGGTCCTGCCGGATTTTTCCATGAATTCTGGCATGACTTGTGCTAGAATATGTAGGAAAATATCGAGTGGCCTGGATTTTCTTAAAAATAATGATCTAATTTAGGTTTTTTAGTACATATATTTAATTGTACAAGTTTAATCTTTGAATTATGAACGTAGGAAATGTCGTACTCGGACGATGACAGTCTCCCGAGGGAGTGCAGCTGGTGCCACGACGATCGAGGTATGTGCGACAGGTTCGTTGAGCTGGACGAAGATCGGCGCTTCAGCATTAAGCTCGAGGAGACCTTCGATGTTGAAACGGCACACAACAATGACAAGTGTTTTTTCGTAATTAAGCATGACTTCAACTATTTCAACGTCTAATTTTCATCTTTTACAATTCGACTAGATTATCCCATGCCATGCAAGACGCTATGTCTTGGAGAGGATGGGTTTTGAAGACCATGAAAATTTTCAAACAAAGAAAATACACCTAAGGACCCATCATGATATCGATTTTGAAGTAAATCTGTACAATTCTCAGAGCGTAACCCATTTTGGTTGCCAAAATTGGGAAGCACTTTGCAAAATGTATGGTTTTTATGAGGGTATGATTGTCACCATGGATCTTGGTGATCCTGACATCGAGCAAGACAATATGGACATTTGGGTCCTTGTTGATAGGCTTCCGATTCTACCGCAATGTGAGTTTCTCAAACATAGTTATTAACTAATTTATATTGTTTATTTCAAAATAGTTGACAGCTTATTTCCATTGACAGCTTATTTTGAATCTTCAAAGAATGTGCAGAAGATGGTAGACAAAACCCACTACACTGATGGCTCCGAATTAACTTATAAGGAGAAAAGTCATCTGATTGCTTATTGTACTTATCTTGAGAATTACAATACCTATTATCGAACTCCTCCAAATTATGGTGAATACGTGCCACTAGTGCACGTGTTGAACCACGGTAACTTCTATGGAGATACCCTGGTAAGATTTTTTACTATTACGACATCAGTGCATCTTTTGCATACTTCTAAAACTAGTACATCATTGCTAACTACGAAGTTATTACTATGTTTTTCAACAGAAAATCCCGATGGATTGTGTGACTCATCTGATGTATCAGAATGGCCGCCTTGCAGTTCTGAACATACAGCCAGGTCAATCTAAGGATCTCACCTGTGCATATCAGATTTCTAAAACCGATGAACACATGCTAATCAAAGAATGGAAAAAATGTTTGGACATTCGCAAGGAGGTTCTTGGAAGTAACGTTAAGCGAAAGGCAAGAATTGGAGACAGGATAATCTCCATTCTCCATAATGGAGAGTCAGGGGCTATCTTGTTTTTTGCTATTTTACCTTAGAGAATATAGTAGGTCCTAAGAGAATGTAGTAGGTCCTATGAGGTACAATATGTTTATTATGTGATACAATGTGTTAGAGTTGATGATGAGGAGTACTTGTGATTATGACTAGTGACCAATTTGCTATGTGATGTCTCATTGATGAAAACGATGATCTTGAGGAGGTGTTATATGACAATGATGTATTATGATGATAAGTTGTTAATGATATGATGATGATGATATTTATTATATCATTGGGTGAAAGGACCGCGGATTAGTTTCAAGTGGATGTCCATCCACTTGAAACTAGTCCACGGTTCTTTCACCCCGTGATGTAATAACTCATTATGATGTAAAAACAATTTCTAAATTCCTGTTGTATGAAAACTTGTGTAAAGGTGCACGAATACAACATGAAATAAAAAAGAAATAAAATATGAAATAATAGTAGCAGCGCGGGCAGGGAGAAGCGCTACTACTAATTACGAGTAGCGCTCCTCCGGGAAGTCGCTACTACTAAGTCGATTTAGCAGTAGCGTGGGTAGAGGCACGCTACTGCTATACGTTAGCTATAGCGCCTTATTAGTAGCGCATCGCCCCGCGCTACTGATAGGCCTAAAACCCACGCTGCTGCTAGGCTTTTCCCTAGTAGTGAACATTCATCAGTATAGACCCATCACGCTAATTAACGTTCCTTTCAAGATCTGTGCCTAAGCATGTACCACGCGCCTCGTCCCGATCGCTCATCACACTATTAGCCGCTCACAATCTGCTTTCGTTTGTGGTCGCCACATCCTGGAGGGCCCGTTGGCCCTTCAGGAAATTTTGAACGAACTTAAACGTACGAAAGAACAAGCCATCCTTCTCAAAGTGGACTTCAAAAAAGTGTATGACCGGGTTAATTGGCACTTCTTGTGCCAAGTTCTCATTAGTCGAGGTTTCTCGACTGTTTGGGTTCACCGAGTGATGTAGCTGGTCTCGCGGGGCCAGACCGCGATCTCGGTCAACTAAGAAGTAGGGCACTTCTTCCGGAACAAGCGTGGACTCTGTCAGGGTGACCCCATGTCCCCGATCTTATTCAACTTCGTAGTCGACGCGTTGGTGGTGAAGGAAATATGCCCTAGAGGCAATAATAAAGTTATTATTTATTTCCTTATATCATGATAAATGTTTATTATTCATGCTAGAATTGTATTAACCGAAAACATAATACATGTGTGTATACATAGACAAACAGAGTGTCACTAGTATGCCTCTACTTGACTAGCTCGTTGATCAAAGATGGTTATGTTTCCTAACCATAGACATGAGTTGTCATTTGATTAACGGGATCACATCATTAGGAGAATGATGTGATTGACTTGACCCATTCCGTTAGCATAGCACTTGATCGTTTAGTTCGTTGCTATTGCTTTCTTCATGACTTATACATGTTCCTATGACTATGAGATTATGCAACTCCCGTTTACCAGAGGAACACTTTGTGTGCTACCAAACATCACAACGTAACTGGGTGATTATAAAGGTGCTCTACAGGTGTCTCCGAAGGTACTTGTTGGGTTGGCGTATTTCGAGATTAGGATTTGTCACTCCGTTTGTCGAAGAGGTATCTCTAGGCCCTCTCGGTAATGCACATCACTTAAGCCTTGCAAGCATTGCAACTAATGAGTTAGTTGCAGGATGATGTATTACGGAACGAGTAAAGAGACTTGCCGGTAACGAGATTGAACTAGGTATTGAGATACTGACGATCGAATCTCTGGCAAGTAACATACCGATGACAAAGGGAACAACGTATCTTGTTATGCGGTCTGACCGATAAAGATCTTCGTAGAATATGTGGGAGCCAATATGAGCATCCAGGTTCTGCTATTGGTTATTGACTAGAGACATGTCTCGGTCATGTCTACATAGTTCTCGAACCCATAGGGTCCGCACGCTTAAAGTTTCGGTGACGATTGTATTATGAGTTTATGTGATTTGATGTACCCAAGGTAGTTCGGAGTCTCGGATGAGATCGGGGACATTACGAGGAGTCTCGAAATGGTCGAGACGTAAAGATCGATATATTGGACGACTATATTCGGACATCGGAAAGGTTCCGAGTGATCCGGGTATTTTCGGGGGTATCGGGGAGTTACGGGAATACGAGGAAGAAGTAATGGGCCTCATGGGCCAAGTGGTGGAAGAGAGGAGGCAGGGCGCGCCCCCCCCTAGCCCAAACCGAATTGGACTAGGGGGCTGGCCCCCCTTTCCTCTTTTTCCTCCTTCTCCTTCCTTCTCCTTCTCCTCCTTCCTTTCCTCCTCCTAGTAGGAGTAGGAAAGGGGAGTCCCACTCCTACTAGGAGAAGGACTCCTCCTAGCACGCCCATAGAGGGCCGGCCGGCCTCCCCCCTTGCTCCTTTATATACAGGGGCAGGGGGGCACCTCTAGACACACAAGTTGATCAGTTGATCTCTCCCAGCCGTGTGCGGTGCCCCCCTCCACCATATTCCCCCTCGGTCATATCGTAGCGGTGCTTAGGCGAAGCCTTGCGTCGGTAGCAACATCATCACCGTCACCATGCCGTCGTGCTGACGGAACTCTCCTGTGAAGCTCTGCTGGATCGGAGTTCGCGGGACGTCATCGAGCTGAACGTGTGCTGAACTCGGAGGTGCCGTGCGTTCGGTACTTGGATCGGTCGGATCGTGAAGACATACGACTACATCAACCGCGTTGTGCTAACGCTTCCGCTTTCGGTCTATGAGGGTACATGGACAACACTTTCCCCTCTCGCTGCTATGCATCACCATGATCTTGCGTGTGCGTAGGAAAATTTTGAAATTACTACGTTCCCTTACAGTGGCATCCGAGCCAGGTTTTATGCGTTGATGTTATTTGCATGAGTAGAACACAAGTGAGTTGTGGGCGATATAAGTCATACTGCTTACTAGCATGTCATACTTTGGTTCAGCGGTATTGTTGGATGAAGCGGCCCGGACCGACATTACACGTACGCTTACGCGAGACTGGTTCTACCGACGTGCTTTGCACACAGGTGGCTGGCGGGTGTCAGTTTCTCCAACTTTAGTTGAATCGAGTGTGGCTACGCTCGGTCCTTGAGAAGGTTAAAACAGCACCAACTTGACAAACTATCGTTGTGGTTTTGATGCGTAGGTAAGAACGGTTCTTGCTAAGCCCGTAGCAGCCACGTAAAACTTGCAACAACAAAGTAGAGGACGTCTAACTTGTTTTTGCAGGGCATGTTGTGATGTGATATGGTCAAGACATGATGAGATATAAGTTGTTGTATAAGATGATCATGTCTTGTTGAAGTTATCGGCAACTGGCAGAAGCCTTATGGTTGTCTCTTTATTGCATAAGATGCAAGCGCCAAATAATTGCTTTAGAATTATCGCTATGCGATAGCAATAGTTGCAAGAGCAATAGTTGGCGAGACGACCATGTGACGACACATTGATATAGATCAAGATGATGGAGATCATGGTGTCATGCCGGTGACGATGGAAATCATGACGATGTTTTGGAGATGGAGATCAAAGGCACAAGATGATGATGGCCATATCATGTCACATATTTTGATTGCATGTGATGTTTATATTTTATTCATCTTATCTTGCTTTAATTGACGGTAGCATTATAAGATGATCTCTCACTAAATTTCAAGATAAAAGTGTTCTCCCTGAGTATGCACCGTTGCCAAAGTTCGTCGTGCCCAGACACCACGTGATGATCGGGTGTGATAAGCTCTACGTCCATCTACAACGGGTGCAAGCCAGTTTTGCACACGCAGAATACTCAGGTTAAACTTGACGAGCCTAGCATATGCAGATATGGCCTCGGAACACTGAGACTGAAAGGTCGAGCGTGAATCATATAGAAGATATGATCAACATAGTGATGTTCACCATTGAAAACTACTCCATTTCACGTGATGATCTGTTATGGTTTAGTTGATTTGGATCACGTGATCACTTAGAAGATTAGAGGGATGTCTTTCTAAAGTGGGAGTTCTTAAGTAATATGATTAATTGAACTTAAATTTATCATGAACTTAGTCCTGGTAGTATTAGCATATCTATGTTGAAGATCAATAGCTCGCGTTTAGCTCCCCTGTTTTATTTTTTGGAACAATTGTATTCGTGCCCCTAGTTGGGTCACGCTCGACTGATTTGCCCCTATTTTTTCAACAATTGTAGATTTGCCCAGCTCACTTCACTCGCCTTGTGTTTTTGCCCTTCCGGGGCGGTTCCGACCAATCACGGTTCGCCACGTGGCGACTGCTCACTGGTTGGAACCGCCCCGGAAGGGCAAAAACACAAGGCGAGTGAAGTGAGCTGGGCAAAACCGCAATTGTTGAAAAAATAGGGACAAATCCGTCGAGCGTGACCCAACTAGGGGCATGAATACAAAAATCCCTTATTTTTTATATGTTCCTAGAGAAAACTAAGTTGAAAAATGTTAGTAGCAATGATGCGTATTGGATCCGTGATCTGAGGTTTATCCTCATTGCTGCACAGAAGAATTATGTCCTTGATGCACCGCTAGGTGACTGACCTATTGCAGGAGCAGATGCAGACGTTATGAACTTTTGGCTAGCTCAATATGATGACTACTTGATAGTTTAGTGCAACATGCTTAACAACTTAGAATCGGGACTTCAAAGACGTTTTGAACGTCATGGATCATATAAGATGTTCCAGGAGTTGAAGTTAATATTTCAAGAAAATACCCGTGTTGAGAGATATGAAGTCTCCAACAAGTTCTATAGCTAATAGATGGAGGAGAATAGCTCAAGCAGTGAGCATGTGCTCAGATTGTCTGGGTACTACAATCGGTTGAATCAAGTGGGAGTTAATCTTCCAGATAAAATAGTGATTGACAGAATTCTCTAGTCACCATCACCAAGTTAGTAGAACTTCGTGATGAACTATAGTATGCAATGGATGACGTAAATGATTCCCGAGCTTTTCATGATGATGAAATCGATGAAGGTAGAAATCAAGAAAGAGCATCAAGTGTTGATGATTAACAAGACCACTAGTTTCAAGAAAAGGGACAAGGGAAAGAAAGGGAACTTCAAGAAGAACGGCAAGCAAGTTGCTGCTCAAGTGAAGAAGCCCAAGTCTGGACCTAAGCCTGAGACTAAGTGCTTCTACTGCAAAGGGATTGGTCATTGGAAGTGGAAATGCCCTGAATGTCTAGTGGATAAGAAAGATGGCAGAGTGAACAAGGGTATATTTGATATACAGGTTATTGATGTGTACTTTACTAGTGTTTATAGCAACCCCTCGGTATTTGATACTGGTTCAGTTGCTAAGAATAGTAACTCGAAACGGGAGTTGCAGAATGAACAGAGACTAGTTAAGGGTGAAGTGACGATGTGTATTGGAAATGGTTCCAAGATTGATATGATCATCATCGCACACTCCCTATACTTTCGGGATTAGTGTTGAACCTAAATAAGTGTTATTTGGTGTTTGCGTTGAGCATGAATATGATTTGATCATGTTTATTGCAATACGGTTATTCATTTAAGTAAGAGAATAAATTGTTGTTCTGTTTACATGAATAAAACCTTCTATGGTCATACACCCAATGAAAATGGTTTGTTGGATCTCGATTGTGGTGATACACATTCTCATAATATTGAAGCCAAAAGATGCAAAGTTAATAATGATAGTGCAACTTATTTGTGGCACTGCCGTTTAGGTCATATTGGTGTAAAGCGCATGAAGAAAATCCATGCTGATGGGCTTTTGGAATCACTTGATTATGAATTAGTCGATGCTTGCGAACCGTGCCTCATGGGCAAGATGACTAAGACTCCGTTCTCCGGAACAATGGAGCAAGCAACTGACTTATTGGAAATAATACATACTGATGTATGCAGTCCGATGAATGTTGAGGCTCGCGGCGGGTATCGTTATTTTCTGACCTTCACAGATGATTTGAGCAGATATGGGTATATCTACTTGATGAAACATAAGTCTGAAACATTTGAAAAGTTCAAAAACTTCAGAGTGAAGTGGAAAATCATCGTGATAAGAAAATAAAGTTTCTACGATCTGATTGTAGAGACAAATATTTGAGTTACGAGTTTGGTCTTCAATTAAACAATGTGGAATAGTTTCACAAAATCGTGCCACCTGGAACACCACAGCATAATGGTGTGTCCGAACGTCATAACCGTACCATTATTGGATATAGTGCAATCTATGATGTTTATTACCGATTAACCACCATAGTTTTGAGTTTATGCATTAGAGACAGTTACATTCACGTTAAATAGGGCACCATCTAAATCCGTTGAGACGACACCGTATGAACTATGGTTTGGCAAGAAACCTAAGATGTCATTTCTTAAAGTTTGAGGTTGCAATGCTTATGTGAAAAAGTTTCAACCTAATAAGCTCAAATCCAAATCGGAGAAGTAAATCTTCATAGGATATCCAAAAGAAAATGTTGGGTACACCTTCTATCACAGATCCGAAAGGCAACATATTCATTGCTGAGAATGGATCCTTTCTAGAGAAGGAGTTTCCCTCGAAAGAAGTGAGTGGGAGGAAAGTAGAACTTGATGAGGTAACTGTACCTGCTCCCTTATTGGAAAGTAGTTCATCACAGAAATCTGTTCCTGTGACTACTACACAAATTAGTGAGGAAGCTAATGATAATGATCATGTAACTTCAGATCAAGTTACTACCGAACCTCGTAGGTAAACTAGAGTGAGATCCGCACCAGAGTGGTATGGTAATCCTGTTCTGGAGGTCATGTTACTTGACCATGACGAGCCTACGAACTATGAGGAAGCGATGATGAGCCCAGATTCCGTGAAATGGCTTGAGGCCATGAAATCTGAGATGAGATCCATGTATAAGAACAAAGTATGGACTTTGATTGACTTGCCCATTGATCGGCGAGCCGTTGAGATTAAATAGATCTTCAAGAGGAAGACGGACGCTGATAGTAGTGTTACTATCTACAAAGCTAGAATTATCGCAAAAAGGTTTTTGACAAGTTCAAGGTGTTGACCACGATGAGAATTTCTCACTCATATCTATGCTTAAGTCTGTCCGAATCATGTTAGCTATTGCCGCATTTTATGAAATTTGGCAAATGGATAAACAAAACTGCATTCCTTAATAGGATTTATTAAAGAAGAGTTGTATATGATGCAACCAGAAGGTTTTGTCGATCCTAAAGGTACTAAAAAATATGCAAGCTCCAGCGATCCATCTATGGACTGGTGCAAGCATCTCGGAGTTGGAATATACGCTTTGATAAGTTGATCAAAGCATATAGTTTTATATAGACTTGCGGTGAAGCTTGTATTTACAAGAAAGTGAGTGGGAGCACTACAGCATTTCTGATAAGTATATGTATGACATATTGTTGATCGGAGATGATGTAGAATTATTCTGCAAAGCATAAAGGAATGTTTGAAAGGAGTTTTTTCAAAGAAAGACCTCGGTGAAGCTGCTTACATATTGAGCATCAAGATCTATAGAGATAGATCAAGACGCTTGATAAGTTTTTCAATGAGCACATACCTTGACAAGATTTTGAAGTAGTTCAAAATGGAACAGTCAAAGAAGGAGTTCTTGCCTGTGTTACAAGGTGTGAAGTTGAGTAAGACTCAAAACCCGACCACGACAGAAGATAGAGAGAGAATGAAAGTCATTCCCTATGCCTCAGCCATAGGTTCTATAAAGTATGCCATGCTGTGTACCAGACCTATTGTATACCCTGCCCTGAGTTTGGCAAAGGAGTACAATAGTGATCTAGGAGTAGATCACTGGACACTGGTCAAAATTATCCTTAGTGGAATAAGGATATGTTTCTCGATTATGGAAGTGACAAAAGGTTCGTTGTAAAGGGTTACGTCGATGCAAATTTTGACACTGATCCAGATGACTCTAAATCTCAATCTAGATACATATTGAAAGTGGGAGCAATTAACTAGAGTAGCTCTGTGCAGAGCATTGTTGACATAGAAATTTGCAAAATACTTATGGATCTGAATGTGGCAGACCCGTTGACTAAACTTCTCTCACAAGCAAAACATGATCACACCTCAGTACTCTTTGGGTGTTAATCACATAGCGATGTTAACTAGATTATTGTCTCTAGTAAACCCTTTGGGTGTTGGTCACATGTCGATGTGAACTATGGGTGTTAATCACATGATGATGTGAACTATTGGTATTAAATCACATGGCGATGTGAACTAGATTATTGACTCTAGTGCAAGTGGGAGACTGAAGGAAATATGCCCTAGAGGCAATAATAAAGTTATTATTTATTTCCTTATATCATGATAAATGTTTATTATTCATGCTAGAATTGTATTAACCTGAAACATAATACATGTGTGAATACATAGACAAACAGAGTGTCACTAGTATGCCTCTACTTGATTAGCTCGTTGATCAAAGATGGTTATGTTTCCTAACCATAGATATGAGTTGTCATTTGATTAACGAGATCACATCATTAGGAGAATGATGTGATTGACTTGACCCATTCCGTTAGCATAGCACTTGATCGTTTAGTTTGTTGCTATTGCTTTCTTCATGACTTGTACATGTTCCTATAACTATGAGATTATGCAACTCCCGTTTACCAGAGGAACACTTTGTGTGCTACCAAACATCACAACGTAACTGGGTGATTATAAAGGTGCTCTACAGGTGTCTCCGAAGGTACTTGTTGGGTTGGCGTATTTCGAGATTAGGATTTGTCACTCCGTTTGTCGGAGAGGTATCTCTAGGCCCTCTCGGTAATGCACATCACTTAAGCCTTGCAAGCATTGCAACTAATGAGTTAGTTGCGGGATGATGTATTACGGAACGAGTAAAGAGACTTGCCGGTAACGAGATTGAACTAGGTATTGAGATACCGACGATCGAATCTCTGGCAAGTAACATACCGATGACAAAGGGAACAACGTATCTTGTTATGCGGTCTGACCGATAAAGATCTTCGTAGAATATGTGGGAGCCAATATGAGCATCCAGGTTCTGCTATTGGTTATTGACTAGAGACATGTCTCGGTCATGTCTACATAGTTCTCGAACCCATAGGGTCCGCACGCTTAAAGTTTCGGTGACGATTGTATTATGAGTTTATGTGATTTGATGTACCAAAGGTAGTTCGGAGTCTCGGATGAGATCGGGGACATGACGAGGAGTCTCGAAATGGTCGAGACGTAAAGATCGATATATTGGACGACTATATTCGGACATCGGAAAGGTTCCGAGTGATCCGGGTATTTTCGGGGGTACCAGAGAGTTACGGGAATACGAGGAAGAAGTAATGGGCCTCATGGGCCAAGTGGTGGAAGAGAGGAGGCAGGGCGCACGGCCCCCCTAGCCCAAACCGAATTGGACTAGGGGGCCGGCCCCCCTTTCCTCCTTTTCCTCCTTCTCCTTCCTTCTCCTTCTCCTCCTTCCTTTCCTCCTCCTAGTAGGAGTAGGAAAGGGGGGTCCTACTCCTACTAGGAGAAGGACTCCTCCTAGCGCGCCCATAGAGGGCCGGCCGGCCTCCCCCTTGCTCCTTTATATACAGGGGTAGGGGGGAACCTCTAGACACACAAGTTGATTAGTTGATCTCTCCCAGCCGTGTGCGGTGCCCCCCTCCACCATATTCCACCTCGGTCATATCGTAGCGGTGCTTAGGCAAAGCCCTGCGTCGGTAGCAACATCATCACCGTCACCACGCCGTCGTGCTGATGGAACTCTCCCGTGAAGCTCTGTTGGATCGTAGTTCGCGGGACGTCATCGAGCTGAACGTGTGCTGAACTCGGAGGTGCCGTGCGTTCGGTACTTGGATCGGTCGGATCGTGAAGACGTACGACTACATCAACCGCATTGTGCTAACGCTTCCGCTTTCGGTCTACGAGGGTACGTGGACAACACTTTCCCCTCTCGTTGCTATGCATCACCATGATCTTGCGTGTGCATAGGAAAATTTTGAAATTACTACGTTCCCCTACAGGTGGCTATGCTGTGTAGAGCCACCGAGGCTAGCCACATCAAAGGTGTGATTAGCCACCTCATCGTAGGGGGGATATCCCACTTGCAGTATGCAAACGACATGCTACTGATGTTCTATTCGGATCTCCACAATGTGGCTATGGTCAAAGCCCTTCTCCTTAGCTTCGAGCTCATGTCCGGGCTAAAGGTCAACTTCCACAAGTCTGAAGTTTTGCCCATGGGTTTGGAAGCGGATGAGGGCTGGCGCATCATGGACTTGCTCAACTGCAAATTTGGCAAGTTTCCGCTTACGTATCTAGGTTTTCCTTTAGATTCCAAACGCCTTAAGATCAATGATTGGGCCCCGCTCTGGACCAAGGTTGGGGGATGTGTGTATTTGTGGCGGGGCAAATTCCTCTCCTCTACAGCCGGGCTAGTGCTCACGAACATGAGCCTATCCTCCCTGCCTCTGTTTACGATGGAAATGCCATGATAGGTAGGTATGGTGGCTGTTTTGAGGAAGATATAAGGAGGCTTATGTGTGATAGAGCGTATCATATCACGGGGTTTGGATGCACCGGCGAAGTTTGCACCGACTCTCAAGGTGAGAAAGGGCAATGCACGGTACCGAAGAGGCTAGCAATGATGGAAGGGTGAGAGTGCGTATAATCCATGGACTCAACATTAGTCATAAAGAACTCACATACTTATTGCAAAAATCTATTAGTCATCGAAACAAAGTACTACGCGCATGCTCCTAGGGGGATAGATTGGTAGGAAAAGACCATCGCTCGTCCCCGACCGCCACTCATAAGGAAGACAATCCATAAATACCTCATGCTCCAACTTTGTTACATAACGGTTCACCATACGTGCATGCTACGGGAATCACAAACTTCAACACAAGTATTTCTACAATCCACAACTACCCACTAGCATGACTATAATATCACCATCTTTATATCGCAAAACTATTGCAAGGAATCAAACATATCATATTCAGTGATCTACAAGTTTAATGCAGGATTTTATGACTAACCATGTGAATGACCAATTCCTGTCATCTCTCTAAATAGATATAAGTGAAGCAAAAGAGTTTAATTCTTTCTACAAAAGATATGCCCACACTCTAACAAATATAAGTGAAGCAAAAGAGCATTCTACAAATGGCGGTTTTCTAAGTGAAGAGAAATAGGCAATCCAAACTTCAAATGATATAAGTGAAGCACATGAAGCATTCTATAAAGCCATACTCAAAAAATATAAGTGAAGTGCAATGAGCATTCTATAAATGAACCAAGGACTATCTCATACCAGCATGGTGCATAAAACAAAAGTGAAAACTAAATGCAAAAGATGCTCCAAGATTTGCACATATCGCATGAATGAAACGAATCCGAAAACATACCGATACTTGTTGAAGAAAGATGGGATGCCTTTAGGGGCATCCCCAAGCTTAGACGCTTGAGTCTCCTTGAATATTTACTTGTGGTGCCTTGGGCACCCCCAATCTTGAGCTCTTGCCTCTCCTCCTTATCCTCACATCGAGACCTCCTCGATCTTCAAACACTTCATCCACACAAAACTCAACAGAAAGCTCGGTAAGATCCGTTAGTATAATAAAGCAAATCACTACTCTAAGTACTGTTGCAAACCAATTCATATTTTGTTTTTGCACTGTAGCTACTTTATATAACTTATCCATGGCTTAATCCACTAATAGAAATCAATAGTTTCAACAAAACAAGCAAACTATGCATCAAAAAAAGAATCTGTCTTAAACATGACAGTCTGTAGTAATCTGAACATTCACCATACTTATGGTACTCTGAAAATTCCGAAAAATTAGGAAAAATAAACAATTTGTATATAAAGACAGTGCAAATGGTTTCAGAACCGTTTGACGTTCCAGTAAAAAAATGTAAAATCGCGCACTACAGCCAAAGTTTCTGTTTTGCACCGCACACACCAACAAGCAATGTAAATATCGTAAAGGCAAATCTTGGCACATTATTTTTATTTTTAAACTTTATAAAAGCACGCAACAGAAATAAACGACTCTCTAAAACTTCTGGGTTGTGTTCCTGGCAGCGCTTTCTTTAAAGCCATTAAGCTAGGCATATATTGCTTAAGTAATGGATCCACCCGGATCCCAAGGTATATCAAAGCCAATTTTAATTAACTATGATTTGTGATTTAGTAGTGAGCACAAAGTAACATATATCATGCAACAATGAAGTCTAACTCTCTTCCTATTCATCAGCATGTCATAAAAAACAATTCATGCACACATAGTAAAGGCCAATGCATAGTATAAACAGTTTCTTGTAATTTTATAATATTGGAAACATGAAGAGGCGGAGATGTAGTTACTCTCTCATAATAATTGCAAGTAGGAGCATCAAGCACATGCATATTATATCTATCAAAATCATCATGTGTAGTAGTAAAACGTAACCCATCAATAGAATCCTTAATAAGGGCAAACTTCTCCGATATAGTGTAGTCGGGAGAATTCAAAAAGATAATAGGACTATCATGCATGGGTGCAATAGCATCAGTTTCATGTTTAACATTAGGAACTATAGAAATTTCATCTCCATAAGCATAATTCATATTGGCATCTTGGCCACAAGCATAGCAAGCATCATCAAAAAGGGACATTTCAAAAGAATCAACGGGATCATAACAATCATCCTTCAGTAAGCACGAAGGGAAATTAAACAATGTATGAGTTGAAGAGTTAATCTCATTAGAAGGTGGGCACGGGTAGCTAATCCACTCTTCCTCCTTTTGTTCTTCGCTCTCCTCACCATCTTTTTCATCCAATGAGCTCACAGTTTCATCAATTTCTTCTTCCATAGACTCCTGCAAAATATTAGTCTCTTCTCGGACAGCGGAGACTTTCTCAATAAATTCATCAATATCATAATTGTATTTATAGTTCTCATAGCAATATTTAAGGATAGATAAATTTTCAGGTCTATAAACTGAATCATCAAAATCTTCAAACTCTTTAAACAAAGATTCAATTTCACAAGCCCCTTAAAAGCAACAAATTCGTCTATTCGTTCCACATCATAGTAATCTTATATACCATTAGCTTAAGAAGCTAAGGTTTCATTATCATTAAGATTGCATGAAAAGGGAAGGTGTGGAGCCTTCATCCTAGAGCAACAAGTATAATCATATCTCAAGCATAGTTGCTGAGCATACCAATGCAACATATAAATTTGATCCCATAATAATTTCCCTTTTTGAGTCAAAAGCGATAATCCCTAAAGTATTCACGTTGATCCAATGTGTCTCCCATTACATAATTGAATGGGGTTTTCTTAGGATTATTAAAGTAGTGCATAATATCTTTCACACAATGAGCATTGAGGGTTTTAGTAGGTTCCCCATCTCCATGAGTAGCAAGTAAACCTAATTTTTTGGTATTTCGTGTTCCATATCCATAACTAAAGATAGAGAACAACTTAGAACAACAAATAAAAATTACTTAGTGATAAAGCAAAAAAGCACACACGAGAATATTCACCCCACGGTATTGCTCCCCGGCAACGGCGCTAGAAAAAGGTCTTGATAACCCACAAGTATAGGGGATCAATTATATCGTCTTTCGATAAGTAAGAGTGTCGAACCCAGTGAGGAGCTAAAGGTAGAACAAATATTCCCTCAAGTTTATCAACCACCGATACAACTCTACGCACGCTTGACGTTCGCTTTACCTAGAACAAGTATAAAACTGGTAGTACTTTGTAGGTGTTGTTGGATAGGTTTGCAAGATAATAAAGAGAATGTAAATAAAAACTAGGGGCTGTTTAGGTAAAGAAGAAATAAAGTTAGTATAGCGAGTGTGGAAAAGTGGTGGTAGGAGTTGCGAAATTGTCCCTAAGCAATTGACTACTTTACTAGACCGATAGCAAGTTTTATGTGGGAGAGGCCACTGCTAGCATGTCATCCCTAACTTGGAATTCTATGCACTTATGATTGGAACTATTAGCAAGCATCTGCAACTACTAACGTTCATTAAGGTAAAACCCAACCATAGCATTAAGATATATTGGCCCCCCTTCAATCCAGTATGCATCAATTTCTATGCTAGGTTGAAGCTTCTGTCACTCTTGCCCTCCAATACATTTTCCAATAAACATACAACTAACCCTATGGTGTGATCCACGCACGCGCTCATATGATGGGCACCAAAGGACAACAACATAACCACAAGCAAATTAAACCAATCATAGTAATTCACCAATTACCGATAGGCCAACGAAAATCTACTCAGACATCATAGGATGGCAACACATCATTGGATAATAATATGAAGTATAAAGCACCATGTTCAAGTAGAGGGTACAGTGGGTTGCGGGAGAGTGGACTTCTGTAGATAGATGGTGGAAGGTGATGAAGATGTTGGTGAAGATGACGGAGGTGTTGGTGTAGATTGCGGTGATGATGATGGCCCCGGCGGCGTTCCGGTGCCACCGGGAGAGACGGGGAGAGGGACCCCCTTATTCTTCTTCATCATTGACCTTCTCCCTAGATGGGAGAAGGGTTTCTCCTCTGGTCCATGGCCTCCATGGTGACGGAGGGGCGAGAGCCCCTCCAAGATTGGATCCGTCTCTCTGTCTCTCTCTGTTTGTGCATTCCAGATTGTGGCCTTTCACCGTTTCTTATATTCCCGGAGATCCGTAACTCCAATTGGGTTGAAATTTTAACACGATTTCTATCCGGATATTGGCTTTCTTGCGGAGAAAGAAGGGAACGAATCACCTTACGCGGTGGCCACGAGGGCCTAGGGCGCGCTTGACCCCCTGGGACGCGCCCCCTGCCTCTTGGCCCCCTCGGGCATCGTCTCACATTGATTCTTCTTCCCAAAATACATATATTCCAAAAAAAATCTCTGCCAGTTTTTATCCCGTTTGTACTCCGTTTGATATGGATTTTCTACAAAACAAAAACATGCAACAAACAGGAACTGGCACTGGGCACTGGATCAATATTTTAGTCCCAAAAATAGTATAAAAAGTTGCCAAAAGTATATGAAAGTTGTAGAATATTGGCATGGAACAATACAAAATTATAGATACGATGGAGACATATCAATGTTGGGCATCGCACCTAACTGATAGAGTACATTAGGAAAGAGGCTGTCGACATCGTAGGGGTTCAGGAAACGATCAAAGTAGATTTTTGTCACCATGATATTCTTTCTGTCGATCCCCTCGAACGATTCGTGTGGAATCATGCTCCCGCGACAGGCCATTCCGGAGGCATGCTTCTGGGCTTCTGCATTTTCACGTATGAGGTCCCAACCTAGGAAGTTGTCTCCTTCTTCATCGCGGCAAACATTCGTGTTCGCACATCGTCAAGGGAGCTCATGGTCATCCAAGTTTATGGACCTGCGGATCACTCCTGCTCGGCTGAGTTCTTGGGAGAACTCCAAGCCAAGGTGCTTGTGGTCTCCGCAACCCAGATCCCCTTGATGGTAGGGGGTGATTTCAATTTGATCCGCTCAGGGGCCGACAAAAACAACAATACCATCAACTGGCCTAGGGTGGCCATGTTCAACAACGCAATCGCGTCTATGGCGCTTCGGGAAGTGGCTAGGACCGACGCTAGGTACACATGGACAAACAAGCAGCTTGCCCCGGTGCGCTCCGTGCTGGATCGAGTGTTCATGTCACCCGATTGGGAGGTGTTGTACCCTTTATACTCGCTTCTCGCGGAAACGCGCATAGGGTCTGATCATGTACCCTTGATCTTATCCTCAGGGAGGACAGGATTCGATGCAGCCCCCATTTCTTTTTTGAGACGGCCTGGTTCGAGATACCAGGTTTTGACACCATTTTTAAGGAAAAATGGTTGAGCTGCGTGCAAGTTATTGGCCCACAGCATGTCCCAATGGAGTTCTGGAATGCGATAGGGGGGCGTCTCCGTGCGAGCATCAAGGGATGTGGTGCGAACCAAGGGCGTGGCGACAAGTTACTCAGGGTGAGTCTTGTTGATGAGATCGCGCATCTCGACGCCCATGCCGATGTGAGACCATTCTCAGAGCCAGAACAGGCTCATCACTACGCCCTAGAAGGGCAAGTCGAAGCTTTGCTTCATAGCGAGGAGGAATACTGGAGGCGCATGGGTGGCCTCAAGTGGACGCTCAAGGGGGATGCCAACACCAAGTACTTCCATGCCTATGCTAACGGAAGACGGCGGAAATGCGCGATCCTACGGCTGCAATCGGAACAGGGGTTGCTATTGCGCCAAGCGGATATTATGTACCATGTCTACGAGTTCTATATCAATCTGATGGGGATCAGAGAGGACCAGAGGGCTGGTCTTCGCTCTGACGTCTGGTTGCCCACTCAACGGGTCCTTGATAGTGAGAACGCAGAGTTGGGACTCGCCTTTCTCCCCAAGGAGATCAATGACGCGCTTATGAGCATGAAATCAAACACCGTGCCGGGCCTGGACGGGTGGCCGATGGTGATGTTCAAACACTTTTGGCCTTTGCTCTACAAGCCCATCTTCGAGGTGTGCAATGGCTTCATGCGGGGCTCGGTAGATATAGCTAGGCTAAACTACGACGTCTTATCGCTTATCCCCAAAGTGGCCGGGGCGGACAACATTCATCAGTATAGACCCATCACGCTAATTAACGTTCCTTTCAAGATCTGTGCCAAAGTGTGTGCCACGCGCCTCGTCCCGATCGCTCATCGCACTATTAGCCGCTCGCAATCTGCTTTCATTTGTGGTCGCCACATCCTGGAGGGCCCGTTGGCCCTTCAGGAAATTCTGAATGAACTTAAACGTACAAAAGAACAAACCATCCTTCTCAAACTGGACTTCGAAAAAGTGTACGACCGGGTTAACCGGGACTTCTTGCGCCAAGTTCTCATCAGTCGAGGTTTCTCGACTGTTAGGGTTTACCGAGTGATGCAGCTGGTCTCGGGGGGCCAGACCACGATCTCGGTCAACTAAGAAGTAGGGCACTTCTTCTGGAACAAGCGTGGACTCCGTCAAGGTGACCCCATGTCCCCGATCTTGTTCAACTTCGTAGTCGACCCGTTGGTGGCTATGCTTCATAGAGCCACCGAGGCTGGCCACATGAAAGGTGTGATTAGCCACCTCATCCCAGGGGGGATATCCCACTTGCAGTTTGCGGACGACATGCTACTGATATTCTAGTCGGATCTCCACAATGTGGCTACGGCCAAGGCCCTTCTCCTTAGCTTCGAGCTCATGTCCGGGCTAAAGATCAGCTTCCACAAGTCTGAAGTTTTGCCCGTGGGTTTGGAAGCGGATGAGGGCCGGTGCATCGCGGACTTGCTCAACTGCAAATTTGGCAAGTTTCCGTTTATGTATCTAGGTTTTCCTTTAGATTCCAAATGCCTTAAGATCAATGATTGGGCCCCACTCTGGACCAAGGTTGGGGGATGTGTGTGTTCGTGGCGGGGCAAATTCCTCTCCTCTACAGCCAGGCTAGTGCTCATGAACTCGAGCCTTTACTCCCTGCCTTTGTTTGTGATGGGCATTTTTATTTTGGCCGAGGGTGTCCACGCCAAGATGGACATGCCTCGATCGTGTTTCTTTTGGGAAGGAACGGGCCCGAAGCGTAAATACCACATGGTGAAGTGGGTCGCGGTTTGTCGCCCCAAGGCCTTGGGGCCCCTCGGGATTACTGAGGGAGTCCTGGATTAGGGGGTCTCCGGACAGCCGGACTATATCCTTTGGCCGGACTGTTGGACTATGAAGAAACAAGATTGAAGACTTCGTCCCGTGTCCGGATGGGACTCTACTTGGCGTGGAAGGCAAGCTAGGCAATACGGATATGTATATCTCCTCCTTTGTAACCAACCTTGTGTAACCCTAGCCCTCTCCGGTGTCTATATAAACCGGAGGGTTTTAGTCCATAGGACAACAAACAATCATACCATAGGCTAGCTTCTAGGGTTTAGCCTGTCCGATCTCATGGTAGATCAACTCTTGTACTACTCATATTATCAAGAATAATCAAGCAGGACGTAGGGTTTTACCTGCATCAAGAGGGCCCGAACCTGGGTTAAACATCGTGTCCCCTGCCTCCTGTTACCATCCGCCTTAGACGCACAGTTCGGGACCCCCTACCCGAGATCCGCCAGTTTTGACACCAACATTGGTGCTTTCATTCAGAGTTCCTCTGTGTTGTCGCCGTTAGGCTTGATGGCTCCTTCGATCATCGATAGCGATGCAGTCCAGGGTGAGACTTTTCTCCCCGGACAGATCTTTGTATTCGGCGGCTTCGCACTGTGGGCCAACTCGCTTGGCCATCTGGAGCAGATCGAGAGTTACGCCCCTGGCCATCAGGTCAGGTTTGGAAGCTTAAACTACACGACCGATATCCGCGGAGACTTGATCTTCGACGGATTCGAGCACCTGCTTAGTGCGCCACACGGTCACGATGAGCATGATTTAGCTCTGCCATCGGACAGTGTCCTGGAGATCGCGCCTGCAATCGCTCCGACCCTCAATTCGGAGCCAGTTGCGCCATCCATGGGCGGGTGGATAGACCCCGCCACGGAGGACGCACTCTCATCGGCGATCGAGCCGAGTATCGACCTTACCCTTTGTCAGGACCCCGATTCCAAGTCACATCGATCTAGCCGGAAACACCTCATATCACTTTGCGGCCTCACGCACGGTATTCCCACGGGTGTCGCCTTAGCATGGCCCGGGACTGTTTGCACCTTTTGGCTCACGTATATGATAGTGTCGCTAGCATCCATATGACAGAGAACCCGGGCCAACATGACTAGTCGTGAACCCAAAGTGGCACTAAATTACGGGGACATGCATACATGAATCAACATTGAGCATGTCGGTCAGCAGCGTGCGAATCCGGGCTGTAGCATTGGGCTAGCAGGACTCCGGTGAACCGGGCTGTAGCAGGCTAGGCAGGACTCCGGATGTCACCGCGTGACATTTCCCTGAAAGGACAGACACAGGAACGAAGTGAATCACATGCCGGCCAGTCAAGTGTTCCGAAGCAGTAGTGCTGGGCTAGCAGGACTCCGGTGAACCGGGCTATAGCGGACTACCATGGCTCATGGAAGCACAAGACTACATTTCCCCATAAGAGAGGCTACCAAGGATAAACAACTAGGTTGTCGGATCCCACACATACCAAGCATTTCAATCATACACACAATATGCTCAATATGTGCAATACAACATGGCATCACAACAAGACTCTACGACTCAGAGTATTTATTCATTAGGCTCCGAGGAGCGAGATATTACAAGCATGGGTCTCATGACCCAACATTCAGAGCATACAAGTCAAAGCACATGCGGAAGTTTAACATGTCTGAGTATAGACATCTACAAATGAAAAAGGCTGAGAAGCCTGACTATCTACCAGATCCTGCTAAGGCACAAAATCATAGCTGAGGTATCAAGCTAAACGTCGAAGTCCACACGGAACTACTAGCGAGACCGAAGTCTCTCTACAAAACATAAATTAAGCAAACGTGAGTACAAATGTACCCAGCAAGACTTACATCAGAACTAGCTACATATGCATCAGTATCAAGAAAGGGGTGGTGGAGTTTAACTGCAGCAAGCCAGCTTTGACTCGGTGGCTATCCTGAACTACGACTGCAAGTAACTCTTTTGAGGTGGCGCACACGAGTCCACATATTCACCATATCAATACTCCACTATGGATCCGCTCCCGTCTCCCTACGAGAACACCATCCATAGCACTCACGCTTATCTTGCGCATTTTAGAGTACCCACTTTCACTTGTCTATGAACTGTACAAGGGGTCCAAGTTTCCATATCCGAGGAATCCGGCTATTCGAATAGATAATGATAACCCTGCAGGGGTGTACTTCTTCACACACGCTCTCACCAATTACCACCATGTACAGGTCGTGTATCTCGTCAACCTTCAAGCGGAAGCCTGGTGAGGGAGTCGGCCACGACCTGACTAACCACACAAGTCTCTCGTCCAGGTTTATCGCCTATTCGGGTTCCATCCGCAAGGAGATCCGGCCGGGGTGTCGCTCACGGCCCCAAACGATGTGTGCAGGGTTCCCAAGCCCACCATCCGGGTGCCACTTGGTACACCGTGCCGCTGTGCCTAGTCTGTCCCAAGCCCACCTGTACCGGGTGCCACTTGGTAGACTACTAACACTACCTACAAACACCAGAAACTAGTTGCAACTCCTGGACAGAGATCGAGTTGATTAATAAGTCGAGAGAGCTTGGAGTGCCAGGAGCCCAATGTGTGGTAGTAACTGTTCATGGATCACAAACACAGAACTCAGTTCTTGAGGACGGCTGCAATGAGACAACCCACCATGTACTCCTACATGGCCTCTCACTGCTGAAGGAAATATGCCCTAGAGGCAATAATAAAGTTATTATTTATTTCCTTATATCATGATAAATGTTTATTATTCATGCTAGAATTGTATTAACCGGAAACATAATACATGTGTGAATACATAGACAAACAGAGTGTCACTAGTATGCCTCTACTTGACTAGCTCGTTGATCGAAGATGGTTATGTTTCCTAGCCATAGACATGAGTTGTCATTTGATTAACGGGATCACATCATTAGGAGAATGATGTGATTGACTTGACCCATTCCATAAGCTTAGCACTTGATCATTTAGTTTGTTGCTATTGCTTTCTTCATAACTTATACATGTTCCTATGACTATGAGATTATGCAACTCCCGTTTACTGGAGGAACACTTCGTGTGCTACCAAACGTCACAACGTAACTGGGTGATTATAAAGGTGCTCTACAGGTGTCTCCGAAGGTACTTGTTGGGTTGACGTATTTCGAGATTAGGATTTGTCACTCCGACTGTCGGAGAGGTATCTCTGGGCCCTCTCGGTAATGCACATCACTTAAGCCTTGCAAGCATCGCAACTAATGAGTTAGTTGCGGGATGATGTATTACGGAACGAGTAAAGAGACTTGCCGGTAACGAGATTGAACTAGGTATTGAGATACCGACGATCGAATCTCGGGCAAGTAACATACCGATGACAAAGGGAACAACGTATGTTGTTATGCGGTCTGACCGATAAAGATCTTCGTAGAAAATGTAGGAGCCAATATGAGCATCCAGGTTCCGCTATTGGTTATTGACCAGAGACATGTCTCGGTCATGTCTACATTGTTCTCAAACCCATAGGGTCCGCACGCTTAACGTTACGATGATAGTTTCATTATGAGTTTATATATTTTTATGTACCGAAGGTTGTTCGGAGTCCCGTATATGATCACGGACATGACGAGGAGTCTCGAAATGGTCGAGACATGAAGATTGATATATTGGAAGCCTATGTTTGGACATCGGAAGTGTTCCGGGTGAAATCGGCATTTTACCGGAGTACCGGGAGGTTACCGGAAACCCCCGGTAACCTAACGAGCCTTAATGGGACCAGTGGAGGAAGTGGAGAGGAGGCCAAGGGGCAGCCGTGTGCCCCTTCCCCCCAGTCCAAATTGGACAAGGAGGGGGGTCGGCGCCCCCCCTTTTCTTTTTTCCCTCTCTCTCCTTCCCCCAAGTCCTAGTCCAACATGGAAAGGGGGGAGTCCTACTCCCAGGAGGAGTAGGACTCCTCCTGGCGCGCCCCTTGCCTAGCCGCACCTCCTCCCCCTTGCTCCTTTATATACAGGGGCAGGGGGGCACCCCAGACACAACAGTTGATCATTGATCTGTTAGCCGTGTGCGGTGCCCCCCTCCACCATAGTCCTTGATAATATTGTAGTGGTGCTTAGGCGAAGCCCTGCGAAAGTAGAACATCAAGATCGTCACCACGCCGTCGTGTTGACGGAACTCTTCCCCGACATTCTGTTGGATCGGAGTCCGGGGATCGTCATCGAGCTGAACGTGTGCTAAAACTCGGAGGTGCCGTAGTTTCGGTGCTTGATCGGTCGGGCCGTGAAGAGGTATGACTACATCAACCGCGTTGTGCTAACGCTTCCGCTTTAGGTCTACGAGGGTACGTGGACAACACTCTCCCCTCTTGTTGCTATGCATCACCATGATCTTTCGTGTGCGTAGGAATTTTTTTGAAATTACTACGTTCCCCAACAGTGGCATCCGAGCCAGGTTTTTATGCGTTGATGTTGTGCACGAGTAGAACACAAGTGAGTTGGGGGCGATATAAGTCATACTGCTTACCAGCATGCCATACTTTGGTTCGATGGTATTGTTGGATGAAGGGGCCTGGACCGACATTACGCGTACGCTTACGCGAGACTAGTTCTACCGACGTGCTTTGCACACAGGTGGCTGGCGGGTGTCAGTTTCTCCAACTTTAGTTGAACCTAGTGTGGCTACGCCCGATCCTTGCGAAGGTTAAAATAGCACCAACTTGACAAACTATCGTTGTGGTTTTGATGCGTAGGTAAGAACGGTTCTTGCTTAAGCCCGTAGCAGCCACGTAAAACTTGCAACAACAAAGTAGAGGACGTCTAACTTGTTTTTGCAGGGCATGTTGTGATGTGATATGGTCAAGACATGATGCTAAATTTTATTGTACGAGATGATCATGTTTTGTAACCGAGTTATCGGCAACTGGCAGGAACCATATGGTTGTCGCTTTATTGTATGCAATGCAATTGCGCTATAATGCTTTACTTTATCACTAAGCGGTAGCGATAGTCGTGGAAGCATAATATTGGCGAGACAACAACGATGCTACGATGGTGATCAAGGTGTCGCACCGGTGACGATGGTGATCATGACGGTGCTTCGGAGATGGAGATCACAAGCACAAGATGATGATGGCCATATCATATCACTTATATTGATTGCATGTGATGTTTATCTTTTATGCATCTTATCTTGCTTTGATTGACGGTAGCATTATAAGATGATCTCTCACTAAATTTCAAGATAAAAGTGTTCTCCCTGAGTATGCACCGTTGCCAAAGTTCGTCGTGCCCAGACACCACGTGATGATTGGGTGTGATAAGCTCTACATCCATCTACAACGGGTGCAAGCCAGTTTTGGGCATGCAGAATACTCAGGTTAAACTTGTCGAGCCTAGCATATGCAGATATGGCATCGGAACACTGAGACCGAAAGGTCGAGCATGAATCATATAGTAGATATGATCAACATATTGATGTTCACCATTGAAAGCTACTCCATTTCACGTGATGATCGGTTATGGTTTAGTTGATTTGGATCACGTGATCACTTAGAAGATTAGAGGGATGTCTTTCTAAGTGGGAGTTCTTAAGTAATATGATTAATTGAACTTAAATTTATCATGAACTTAGTACCTGATAGTATCTTGCTTGTCTATGTTTGATTGTAGATAGATGGCCCGTGCTGTTGTTCCGTTGAATTTTAATGCGTTCCTTGAGAAAGCAAAGTTGAAAGATGATGGTAGCAATTACACGGACTGGGTCCTTAACTTGAGGATTATCCTCATTGCTGCATAGAAGAATTACGTCCTGGAAGCACCGCTATGTGCCAGGCCTGCTGCTGGAGCAACACCAGATGTTATGAACGTCTGGCAGAGCAAAACTGATGACTACTCGATAGTTCAGTGTGCCATGCTTTACGGCTTAGAATCGGGACTTCAACGACGTTTTGAACGTCATGGAGCATATGAGATGTTCCAGGAGTTGAAGTTAATATTTCAAGCAAATGCCCAGATTGAGAGATATGAAGTCTCCAATAAATTCTATAGCTGCAAGATGGAGGAGAATAGTTCTGTCAGTGAACATATACTCAAAATGTCTAGGTATCATAATCACTTGACTCAACTGGGAGTTAATCTTCCTGTTGATAGTGTCATTGACAGAGTTCTTCAATCACTGCCACCAAGCTACAAGAGCTTCGTGATGAACTATAACATGCAATGGATGGATAAGACAATTCCCGAGCTCTTCGCAATGCTAAAGGCTGCGGAGGTAGAAATCAAGAAGGAGCATCAAGTGTTGATGGTCAACAAGACCGCCAGTTTCAAGAAGAAGGGCAAAGGGAAGAAGAAGGGGAACTTCAAGAAGAACAGTAAGCAAGTTACTGCTCAGGAGAAGAAACCCAAATATGGACCTAAGCCTGAAACTGAGTGCTTCTACTGCAAGCAGACTGGACACTGGAAGCGGAACTTCCCCAAGTATTTGGCGGATAAGAAGGATGGCAAGGTGAACAAAGGTATATGTGATATACATGTTATTGATGTGTACCTTACTAGAGCTCGCAGTAGCACCTGGGTATTTGATACTGGTTCTGTTGCTAACATTTGCAACTCGAAACAGGGACTACGGATTAAGCGAACACTGGCAAAGGACGAGGTGACGATGCGCGTGGGAAATGGTTCCAAAGTCGATGTGATCGCGGTCGGCACGCTACCTCTACATCTACCTTCGGGATTAGTTTTAGACCTAAATAATTGTTATTTGGTGCCAGCGTTGAGCATGAACATTATATCTGGATCTTGTTTGATGCGAGACGGTTATTCATTTAAATCAGAGAATAATGGTTGTTCTATTTATATGAGTAATATCTTTTATGGTCATGCACCCTTGAAGAGTGGTCTATTTTTGATGAATCTCGATAGTAGTGATACACATATTCATAATGTTGAGGCCAAAAGATGCAGAGTTGATAATGATAGTGCAACTTATTTGTGGCACCGCCGTTTAGGTCATATCGGTGTAAAGCGCATGAAGAAACTCCATACTGATGGACTTTTGGAATCACTTGATTATGAATCACTTGTTACTTGCGAACCGTGCCTCATGGGCAGGATGACCAAAACGCCGTTCTGCGGTACTATGGAGAGAGCAACGGATTTGTTGGAAATCATACATACAGATGTATGTGGTCCGATGAATATTGAGGCTCGTGGCGGATATCGTTATTTTGTCACCTTCACAGATGATTTAAGCAGATATGGGTATATCTACTTAATGAAACATAAGTCTGAAACATTTGAAAAGTTCAAAGAATTACAGAGTGAAGTTGAAAATCATCATAACAAGAAAATAAAGTTTCTACGATCTGATCGTGGAGGAGAATAATTGAGTTATGAGTTTGGTCTACATTTGAAACAATGCGAAATAGTTTTGCAACTCACGCCACCCGGAACACCACATCGTAATGGTGTGTCCGAATGTCGTAATCGTACTTTACTAGATATGGTGCGATCTATGATGTCTCTTACAGATTTACCGCTATCATTTTGGGGTTATCCTTTAGAGACGGCTACATTCACGTTAAATAGGGCACCATCAAAATCCGTTGAGACGACGCCTTACGAACTGTGGTTTGGCAAGAAACCAAAGTTGTCATTTCTGAAAGTTTGGGGCTGCGATGCTTATGTGAAAAAGCTTCAACCTGATAAGCTCGAACCTAAATCGGAGAAGTGTGTCTTCATAGGATACCCAAAGGAAACTATTGGGTACACCTTCTATCACAGATCCGAAGGCAAGACTTCCATTGCTAAGAATGGATCCTTTCTAGAGAAGGAGTTTCTCTCGAAAGAAGTGAGTGGGAGGAAAGTAGAACTTAATGAGGTAACTGTACCTGCTTCCTTTTTTGGAAAGTAGTACATCACAGAAACTGGTTTCTGTGACACCTACACCAATTAGTGAGGAAGCTAATGATAATGATCATGAAACTTCAGATCAATTTACTACCGAACCTCGTAGATCAACCAGAATAAGATCTGCACCAGAGTGGTACGGTAATCCTATTCTAGAAGTCATGCTACTAGATCATGATGAACCTACGAACTATGAAGAAGCGATGGTGAGCCCAGATTCCGCAAAATGGCTAGAAGCCATGAAATCTGAGATGGGATCCATGTATGAGAACAAAGTATGGACTTTGGTTGACTTGGCCGTTGATCGAGAAGCAATTGAGAATAAATGGATCTTCAAGAAGAAGACTAATGCTGACGGTAATGTTACTGTATACAAAGCTCGACTTGTTGCAAAAGGTTTTCGACAAGTTCAAGGGATTGACTACGATGAGACCTTCTCACCCATAGCGATGCTTAAGTCTGTCCGAATCATGTTAGCAATTGCCGCATTTTATGATTATGAAATTTGGCAAATGGATGTCAAAACTGCATTCCTAAATGGATTTCTAGAACAAGAGTTGTATATGATGCAGCCAGAAGGTTTTGTCGATCCAAAGGGAGCTAACAAAGTGTGCAAGCTCCAGCGATCCATTTATGGACTGGTGCAAGCCTCCTGGAGTTGGAATAAACGCTTTGATAGTGTGATCAAAGCATTTGGTTTTGTACAGACTTTTGGAGAAGCCTGTATTTACAAGAAAGTGAGTGGGAGCTCTGTAGCATTTCTGATATTATATGTGGATGACATATTATTGATTGGAAATGATATAGAATTTCTAGATAGCATAAAGGGATATTTGAATAAGAGTTTTTCAATGAAAGACCTCGGTGAAGCTGCTTACATATTGGGCATTAAGATCTATAGAGATAGATCAAGACGCTTAATTGGACTTTCACAAAGCACATTCCTTGACAAAGTTTTGACGAAGTTCAAAATGGATCAGGCAAAGAAAGGGTTCTTGCCTGTGTTACAAGGTGTGAAGTTGAGTAAGACTCAATGTCCAACCACCGCAGAAGATAGAGAGAAAATGAAAGATGTTCCCTATGCTTCAGCCATAGGCTCTATCATGTATGCAATGCTGTGTACCAGACCTGATGTGTGCCTTGCTATAAGTCTAGCAGGGAGGTACCAAAGTAATCCTGGAGTGGATCACTGGACAGCGGTCAAGAACATCCTAAAGTACCTGTAAAGGACTAAGGATATGTTTCTCGTATATGGAGGTGACAAAGAGCTCATCGTAAATGGTTACGTTGATGCAAGCTTTGACACTGATCCGGACGATTCTAAATCGCAAACCGGATACGTGTTTATATTGAACGGTGGAGCTGTCAGTTGGTGCAGTTCTAAACAAAGCGTCGTGGCGGGATCTACATGTGAAGCGGAGTACATAGCTGCTTCGGAAGCAGCAAATGAAGGAGTCTGGATGAAGGAGTTAATATCCGATCTAGGTGTCATACCTAGTGCATCGGGTCCAATGAAAATCTTTTGTGACAATAGTGGTGCAATTGCCTTGGCGAAGGAATCCAGATTTCACAAGAGAACCAAGCACATCAAGAGACGCTTCAATTCCATTCGGGATTTAGTCCAAGTGGGAGACATAGAAATTTGCAAGATACATACGGATTTGAATGTTGTAGACCCGCTGACTAAGCCTCTTCCACGAGCAAAACATGATCAGCAGGAAGGCTCCATGGGTGTTAGAATCATTACTGTGTAATCTAGATTATTGACTCTAGTGCAAGTGGGAGACTGAAGGAAATATGCCCTAGAGGCAATAATAAAGTTATTATTTATTTCCTTATATCATGATAAATGTTTATTATTCATGCTAGAATTGTATTAACCGGAAACATAATACATGTGTGAATACATAGACAAACAGAGTGTCACTAGTATGCCTCTACTTGACTAGCTCGTTGATCGAAGATGGTTATGTTTCCTAGCCATAGACATGAGTTGTCATTTGATTAACAGGATCACATCATTAGGAGAATGATGTGATTGACTTGACCCATTCCATAAGCTTAACACTTGATCGTTTAGTTTGTTGCTATTGCTTTCTTCATAACTTATACATGTTCCTAGGACTATGAGATTATGCATCTCCCGTTTACCGGAGGAACACTTTGTGTGCTATCAAACGTCACAACGTAACTGGGTGATTATAAAGGTGCTCTACAGGTGTCTCCGAAGGTACTTGTTGGGTTGGCGTATTTTGAAATTAGGATTTGTCACTCTGACTGTCGGAGAGGTATCTCTAGGCCCTCTCGGTAATGCACATCACTTAAGCCTTGCAAGCATTGCAACTAATGAGTTAGTTGCGGGATGATGTATTACGGAACGAGTAAAGAGACTTGCCGGTAACGAGATTGAACTAGGTATTGAGATATCGACGATCGAATCTCGGGCAAGTAACATACCGATGACAAAGGGAACAACGTATGTTGTTATGCGGTCTGACCGATAAAGATCTTCGTAGAAAATGTAGGAGCCAATATGAGCATCCAGGTTCCTCTATTGGTTATTGACCAGAGACATGTCTCGGTCATGTCTACATTGTTCTCGTACCCGTACGGTCCGCACGCTTAATGTTACGATGATAGTTTCATTATGAGTTTATATATTTTGATGTACCGAAGGTTGTTCGGAGTCCCGGATATGATCACGGACATAATGAGGAGTTTCGAAATGGTCGAGACATGAAGATTGATATATTGGAAGCCTATGTTTGGACATCGGAAGTGTTCCGGGTGAAATCGGCATTTTACCGGAGTACCGGGAGGTTACTGGAACACCCCGGTAACCTAATGGGCCTTAATGGGCCTAGTGGAGGAAGTGGAGAGGAGGCCAAGGGGCAGCCGCGCTCCCCTTCCCCCCAGTCCGAATTGGACAAGGAGGGGGGTCAGCGCCCCCTTTTCTTTTTTCCCTCTCTCTCCTCCCCCCAAGTCCTAGTCCAACATGGAAAGGGGGGGAGTCCTACTCCCAGGAGGAGTAGGACTCCTCCTGGCGCGCCCCTTGCCTGGCCGCACCTCCTCCCCCTTGCTCCTTTATATACAGGGGCAGGGGGGCACCCTAGACACAACCGTTGATCATTGATCTCTTAGCCGTGTGCGGTGCCCCCCTCCACCATAGTCCTCGATAATATTGTAGTGGTGCTTGGGCGAAGCCCTGCGACAGTAGAACATCAAGATCGTCACCACACCGTCGTGTTGACGGAACTCTTCCCCGACATTCTGCTGGATCGGAGTCCGGGGATCGTCATCGAGCTGAACATGTGCTAAAACTCGGAGGTGCCGTAGTTTCGGTGCTTGATCGGTCGGGCCGTGAAGACATACGACTACATCAACCGCGTTGTGCTAACGCTTCCGCTTTCGGTCTACGAGGGTACATGGACAACACTCTCCCCTCTCGTTGCTATGCATCACCATGATCTTGCGTGTGCGTAGGAATTTTTTTGAAATTACTACGTTCCCCAACAACTGCTACCTTTACCAAATCGTGTTCACACACTTAGCTCACAATAGTAGGACATGTTCTCATACCTCTAATTCATCCCCGATGAATCAGACCTGACTCAACTCTAAGCAGTAGCAGGCATGACAACAAGCATGAATGAGTAGGCACATCAAGGCTCAAACAATTCCTACTCATACTAGTGGGTTTCATCTATTTACTGTGGCAATGACAAGTCATGCAGAGGAAAGGGGTTCAACTACCGCATCATGTAACAGTTGAATCGTTGTTGTCCTAATGCAGTAAAAGAGAGCAGGAGCGAGAGAGTGGGATTGTATTGGAATGAACAAGGGGGTTTTGCTTGCCTGGCACTTCTGAAGATAGTACAACTCTTCATCGGTGTCATCGAACTCATCGCCGGATCAACTTCTACTGAGGGGGAACAAATACCGGCAACAGAGAGGAAACACAATCAATGCAATGCACAATATGATGCATGATCGTGACATGGCAATATGCTGTTGATTGAGCTAATGCAACTAGCAACAGGTTAAATGAAGATGGTTTGAACCCAAGATTCAAATTCAAATTCCATATGTGGATATTCAAATGCCAGACCTATGATTTGCCCTATTCAGCAACTATAAGTTGTTCTAACATGCATGAAAATGATACGTTGATAGATTGGATTTTTCTGATCATTTTTCATATATAAATCTTTTCATTTGGAGTTACGGTTGAATTTCTATGAATTTTTGAAGTTTTAAACATTTTCTGGAATTTTCTGAATTACTTTAAATCCAGAAAATGTTTAACTGCATCAGCATTGTGCAAGAATGACGTTAGCGAGTCAACTGACGCTGACCAGGTCAAACCTGACGACCGGGTCCCACATGTCATTGGCTCACTGTTAACTGGGAGTTAATCCTGCGTTGACTGGGATTTGACCCGCTACGGGGCCGGCCTGTCAGTGTCTGTTAGGGAGGGATTAGTGGTGATTAGTGCCTAACTAAGCGACCACGTCAGCCCGCCGGAGATCGGCCGTCGGCGAGCTCAACTGCGGCGGAACCTTGCCGGAAACATGCTAGGGGCTGCGGTTTGTCGCTCGGGAGGCACCGGACATGAGCTCTTGCTCTCGTGCATCTGATGGACCAGACAGGAGGTCACGGGGCGGCCGGAATCTCGCCGGCGACGAGGTTCAATGGCGACCGAGCCACGGCGTTGTGCGGGATGAGTCTACGGTGCACCATTTTCACCACTGGGCAGTGCTACGGACTCCTGCGAGCTCAACTAGCACGGCTGCAAGCTCAAAAGTGGGCGGAGGCGGCTGTGGCCAGGACAACGACATGGCACGGCAGCAGCGAGCTTCGGGCACGGCGGCGCTAGCGCTAGAGGACGTGCGGGGCGATGGGGATAGGGGCAAAACGAAGAGGGGCTCACCCCGCGTAGTTTGGAGACGTCAGCGAGCTCAGGGGAGGCCGGCCGGCGACTAATCGACGTCGGCGATCCAGGGTGGCGGAGGAGGAAGATGGTGATGTTGCCGGTGATGCAGGGCGTCCGTCCTCGCGTGGTTCGGTCGAGAAGATGAGGGGGACGACGGCGGAGCTCTTGAGCCAGTCAGGGAAGCGAGGGGGAGGCGATGGCCGCGGTGGTGCACGTCGGCGACGGCGGGCGCGTTCGGGTGGTGCGAGCGAGAGAGCCAGAGGAGGGGGGGGAAGGGCCTCGGGGAAGAGTGAGAGGGGTCGGGGGTGCGTGTCGACGTCCAGGGCGTCCAGAGTGTCGAGGGGGAGCGGCAAGAAGGAGGTGGCCAGGGCGCGTGGCCGCGCGCACGGGACACACGCCCGGCGTCCTTCTGTCGCGAGGAAGACGACAGGGGGGAGGCCAGTGGGCTGGGCCGCACAGTGCTGGACCAACACAGGTGCTGGGCCGGTTGGTGGGTGCCAGGTTAGTCCTTCTCTCTCTCTCTCTCTTTTATTTAGTTTCTGTTTTCTATTTTTTTGCTATTTGTTTTGATTTAGTAATAATGCTAAACCATTTCATAAAATCCTGGAAACAATTATGGGTGCTTTCTGAATTATTCCAGTGACCCTTAACAGTTTCCAACATTTTTGGAGCATCTAAAATATATATAGCATTTAAATAGCTCCAATTCCAATATGTTTGAATTAATTGAGAGTCCAAATATGTCCTGCAAAAATGTGAACCATTTTTGGTAGATGCTTCCACCTTGATCCAGAAATGATGAACATTTTTAAAGGGCATTTTGAAATCGTTGAAAAATATTTTGGTTGAACCTATTTGAATTCCTTTTGATGCTAGGGTTTGAACATCCCCATTTCAAATTTCCATGAAAGTTAAACATGATGCAAACAAGATGCAAACACTAGGCAGCACCAAAAGCTAGGGATGTGACAACTCGCCCCCACTAAACAAGAATCTCGTCCCGAGATTCAAGCGTGGGTAAAAAGAAGAGGGGACTCGAACTATCACAATCTTCACGATCCATGTTGCACTTCATAGGAACGTGGATTCGATCATCATATTTGATTATGACATCCTTTCCTTCGAGAACTTCATCCAACATGGCGACAAGAGAGCGAGACAACCTCACAAGAGTGGATTATCGATCTTAATGACCACAAGATCAACTCACGGAATGAGATGTAGAAACATCCCTTGAGCTAAGACACAAAACACACATCAGATGATGGATGAGAAACATATGACAAAGGTTCAAATTGGTAGGCGATAATTCCATGCTGGAGTAGGATGGTGCATGGTTTTCAAGGTAGTGAGGAGATAATAGCCATGATTCCATAACGGGGCATCTTAGAGGAGGTGACTCGTAGAATTATTCCCTTAAGTGGCAAAAAGAATTACTTTTGATACAAAGATCATTGAAACTCTTTATACCAGCCTGAGGTAATCACAATCGATCGTTGGAAGGGGTTCGAAAGAATGGCATACTCTGACTAGGATGGATGATGTGGACTACCTTGTTGAAGACAACGCAATGGATGATTTTTAGCTTATCATCAGAAATGGATGGTACCCATGGTAGGACCACTCCTGAAGATGATCCCTTTTCAGCAATTGCTGAGAATGGCAGCCCATGGGAAACTGGCACAATGGCCGTGCAAGCTGGAAACAAAATGCAAATGTTGGAAATGTTCCAACCATCATATCTGCCTGAGATTCAGATCTGGTTGATAACATGATATTTCAGACAACATGCCTGGAAAAGAAGGGTTGCAACACAAATCGACAATATGACGTTGCAAGATTCTCGGGGAATGAACTATGATAGCAAGCTCCAAAACATGAGCAAGTTTTGCTACAACATGTGAACACGCTGTCCCAGACAAGCATGACCACACAATAGTCTTATAATAAAGCACTACCGAGTTCAGTTTGGGAACCATCATTGAAGGTATTGAAGTCCTTGTATAAGCCCCGGGTCTTAAGAAGGAACTTCTTTTCCTTTTACAAATCAATCGGTGGCTTGGTGTACTAGGGAATACATATGGAATGAAGGTTCCAAGTCTCCAAACCACAGAATACTTCGCACGTATGCATGACCGATTTGTGATGATTCCAAAAGAAGCAACATTGACTTTCTCGAATCCACGGCGGCAACTTGCATCAGATACACATGAATTAGAGGAAGTCACATCTTTCATCCGGACATATGCTTCATGAACGGAACATGAGGGCAATGCTTATAAAGTTTCCAACACTAACTGGATGTTCAACACGAATCATGGAGAAGTTAAAAATGTTGCTGATGGGTTCAACAACAATTCATCTAGGTTTCCATGTAAGTGGAATTCCATAATTATGTGAAAAAGTGATAGCATTGGTCAGACCCAAAAGATATAATGGTGTATGCTCGAGGGATCAACCACGAGTAAGACAACATTAAGAATATCGTTGGTTCTGATTTGATTTAACGATAACCCATACTCAAATCAAAGATTGGATAAGATGATAAGTCCATTAATTGATCACGAAGGTCAATCGATGAAAATACCATCTTTCTTCAACACACATACAAGATATCCCCTAAAAATGAACTAAGTCGGATAAGCTTTTATCTCCCAACTCTCCAGGTTATTGTTTAGCTTATCCAACTAGTTCAAGGGTAACCAACACAGATCCTTGGAGAAAGGGTGGTTTAATGGAAAACCAACTTGATCATGAACTCAACATAACAGTCAGGGGACAACCTGGTGATACTTCCGAGAAGATAATCGGTAAATCACGAACCACCAATATGTTATTAAGCTCGAGAGCAATCTTGCTTTTCAAGGCAAGGCGACATGATCAGAATAGCATGGGATTCAATCCTAACTCAAGGATCAAAGAGTGCACCAAAATAAGGACAAGGTAGCACGATCAATCCTAGAATAGTGATTCGATAACCAACACGCTAAGAATGACATTATTGTCCATTAACTACCAAGCAACACGGTTGCTAGGGGTATTGATTTCACACATCATGGTTCACTTGTCGGCATTCCGGTTGCGACAACATGGGACTGAGGAGTGGAAGATGATGGCAAGAAGTATCACTATATCAAGAGTTCATAGGATGGTGTGCAATTCCCATCATATTCCTGACATAAGGAAGGTAATACTCCAGGGTAGAACAGATCATTCCATGAAAGTTAAACATGATGCAAACAAGATGCAAACACTAGGCAGCACCAAAAGCTAGGGATGTGACACCCTTCGCGAGAGCCGTGACGCTGAACTACCGGATTCCTCCCTGGCCACGGACTCTGAACCGCCTGCGCCCGTGCCTATCGAATCCGATTGGGCGCCGATCATGGAGTTTACCTCCGCGTATATTTTTCAGCACTCGCCCTCCGGCGAAATATTGAACTCATTAAGGTCTCTCTCCTTGTCAGGAGAGTCCTGGCCGAACTATGTCCGGCAGGATTGGGATGCGAATGACGAAGAAATTCGCCGCCCACCCACCACCCACTTAGTAGCCATTGTCGACGACTTAACCGACATGCTCGACTTCGACTCCGAAGACATCGACGGTATGGACGACGATGCGGGAGACGAAGAGGAACCACTGTCCACGGGGCACCGGACAGCCACCTCATCATATGATATATACATGGTGGACACACCCAAAGAAGGCAATGGCGACGAGACAACGGAGGATGACCCCTCCAAGAAGCAACCTAAGCGCCAACGTCAGCGGCGCCGCTCTAAGTCCCGCCAAAGCAAAAGCAGTGACACCGGCACAGGAGATAATACCACTCCGGACAGTGTCGAAGACGACAACAATCCCCTCCAGCAAGATTTAGGGCAGGAGGATGGAGAAGCCAGCCCTCCCGAGAGAGTGGCAGATGGAGAGACGGAGGACGATAATTACATGCCTCCCTCCGAAGACGAGGCAAGCCTCGACGATGACGAATTCGTCGTGCTTGAGGATCCCGTCGAACAAGAGCGCTTCAAAGCGCCGGCTTATAGCCACGGCAAATAGCCTTAAGAAAAAGCAACAACAGCTTCAAGCTGATCAAGATTTGCTAGCTGACAGATGGACCGAAGTCCTTGCGGCCGAGGAATATAAACTCGAACGCCCCTCCAAGAGTTACCCAAAGCATAGGTTGCTACCCCGACTGGAGGAGGAAGCACTCAAACCTACATCTCCAGCATATGATGCGGCTGACCGGCCACCTCATGGCCGCGATAGAGAGGCATTTCAGCCAAAAGCTCAGCCCGCACTCCGACGCCACTCAAATAAAAATGTCAAGGCATGCGGAAATACGCCAGACCTGCGAGACGTATTGGAGGACAAAGCAAAACATGCAAGATCGATCTACGGATCACGAGGGCGCGCCACTATGCGAGACGATGACCGTCACGCCAGATATAGTAAAAGTAAGTTCGGCCAGGCTGAACACAGCGGGCAAGACTCATTTGAGCTGCGTCGCGATATAGCCCAGTACAGAGGCGTCGCACACCCCCTATGCTTCACAGACGAAGTAATGGATCACCAAATCCCAGAGGGTTTCAAACCCGTAAATATCGAATCATACAACGGCACAAGAGATCCTGCAGTATGGATCGAGGATTTCCTCCTGCACATCCACATGGCCCGCGGTGATGATCTACACGCCATCAAATACCTCCCACTCAGGCTCAAAGGACCAGCTCGGCATTGGCTCGACAGCCTGCCAGCAGAATCCATTGGCTGTTGGGAAGATCTGGAAGACGCATTCCTCGACAACTTCGAGGGCACTTATGTGCGACCACCAGATGCCGATAACTTGAGCCACATAATTCAGTAGCCAGAGGAATCGGCTAGACAATTCTGGACACGGTTCCTAACAAAGAAAAATCAAATCATCGACTGTCCGGATGCAGAGGCCCTAGCAGCTTTTAAGCACAACATCCGCAACGAGTGGCTCGCCCGGCACCTTGGCCAGGAAAAGCCGAAATCCATGGCATCCCTCACGACACTCATGACCCGCTTTTGCGCAGGAGAAGACAGCTGGCTGGCTCGCAGCAATAACATATCAAAGAACCATGGTACTTCGGATACCAAGGATGTCAATGGCAGGTCACGTCGCAACAAACACAAGCGCCGCATTAACAGCGACAATACCGAGGATACGTCAGTCAATGCCGGATTCAAAGGGTCTAAACCCGGTCAGCGGAAAAAGCCATTCACAAGAAGCACTCCGGGCCCGTCCAGTTTGGACCGTATACTCAACCGCTCGTGTCAAATACACGGCACCCCCGACAAGCCAGTCAACCATGCCAACATGGATTGTTGGGTGTTCAAGCAGGCCGGCAAGTTAAATGCCGAAAACAAAGATAAGGGGTCACATAGCGATGACGAGGAGGAGCCCGGCAGTCGAACACCGGAGGACAGAAGAGGTTCCCCCCACAAGTGCGGACGGTGAACATGATATACGCAACCCACATCCCCAAGAAGGAGCGGAAATGTGCGCTAAGGGACGTATATGCGTTGGAGCCAGTCGCCCCAAAGTTCAACCCATGGTCCTGTTGTCCAATCACCTTCGATCGCAGGGACCACCCCACTAGTATCCGTCATGGCGGATTCGCCGCACTGGTCCTAGACCCAATCATTGACGGATTTCACCTCACTCAAGTCCTTATGGATGGCGGCAGCAGCCTGAACCTGCTTTACCAAGACACAATGCACAAAATGGGTATAGACCCCTCAAGGATCAAACCCACAAAAACGACTTTCAAAGGCGTCATACCAGGTGTAGAGGTCCATTGCACAGGCTCAGTCACACTGGAAGTGGTCTTCGGATCCTCGGATAAATTCCGAAGCGAAGATTTAATCTTCGATATAGTCCCGTTCCGCAGTGGCTATCATGCACTGCTCGGGCGAACCGCATTTGCGAGATTCAATGCGGTACCGCATTATGCATACCTCAAGCTCAAAATGCCAGGACCTCAGGGGGTCATCACAGTTAATGGAAACATAGAGCGCTCTCTCCGCACGGAGGAGCACACTGCGGCCCTCGCAGCAGAAGCGCAAAGCAGCCTCTTAAGGCAATCCACTAGTTCGGCGATTAAGGACCCGGACACCTTTAAGCGCGCCTGGAGTAATCGACATCAAGACCACCTGGCATGTTCCGAGCTCGCATAGCAATGCGTCCCCACCCCGGTCCCAGCCAAATAGAGAAATCCATGCTACGCGTACATAATTACGCATTAAAAATACCATGGGCACAGGTGGGGAGGGGGGCACGAATACGGCACGCCCCAAGACGCGGCTCAACCGCACTAGAGGCTTCCCGCTTTGTTATTTTTCTCTTTCAGGACTTTAATCTCTGGAAACCCTGTCCGGCAGTATGATTGCCAGACACATGATGCAGCAACCAAGGAGGCAGAAAGCTACGTCGCACCACGGAACACCCAGGTGGATTACGATAACGAGTGAAATACTTGCTTTAATACCATTCCTCAGCGTGCCCTTGGAGGGGACATGTCAAATTGTCCTACTTTTTGCTTATCGCACTACTTGTATCATTCTGCTTTAACGCACCTTTTTGAATAAACAATGCATAGCACTAAGACTATCATTGCATTCTTCTTTATATATATATATGTTCATTCATGACATCCAGCACCCGTACACTCTGGTACGGCCAATACGCTAGGGGCTTATGAAGGAAATATGCCCTACAGGCAATAATAAAGTTATTATTTATTTCCTTATAATCATGATAAATGTTTATTATTCATGCTAGAATTGTATTAACCGGAAACATAATACATGTGTGAATACATAGACAAACAAAGTGTCACTAGTATGCCTCTACTTGACTAGCTCGTTAATCAAAGATGGTTATGTTTCCTAACCATGAACAATGAGTTGTTATTTGATTAACGAGGTCACATCATTAGTTGAATGATCTGATTGACATGACCCATTCCATTAGCTTAGCACCCGATCGTTTAGTATGTTGCTATTGGTTTCTTCATGACTTATACATGTTCCTATGACTATGAGATTATGCAACTCCCGTTTACCGGAGGAATACTTTGGGTGCTACCAAACGTCACAACGTAACTGGGTGATTATAAAGGAGCATTACAGGTGTCTCCAAAGGTAGATGTTGGGTTAGCGTATTTCGAGATTAGGATTTGTCACTCCGATTGTCGGAGAGGTATCTCTGGGCCCTCTCGGTAATGCACATCACATAAGCCTTGCAAGCATTACAACTAATGAGTTAGTTGTGAGATGATGTATTACGGAACGAGTAAAGAGACTTGCCTGTAACGAGATTGAACTAGGTATTGGATACCGACGGTCGAATCTCGGGCAAGTAACATACCGATGACAAAGGGAACAACGTATGTTGTTATGCGGTCTGACCGATAAAGATCTTCGTAGAATATGTAGGAGCCAATATGGGCATCCAGGTCCCGCTATTGGTTATTGACCGGAGACGTGTCTCGGTCATGTCTACATTGTTCTCGAACCCGTAGGGTCCGCACGCTTAAGGTTAAGATGGCAGTTATATTATGAGTTTATGCATTTTGATGTACCGAAGGTTGTTCGGAGTCCCGTATGTGATCACGGACATGACGAGGAGTCTCGAAATGGTCGAGACGTAAAGATTGATATATTGGAAGCCTATGTTTGGATATCGGAAGTGTTCCGGGTGAAATCGGGATTTTACCGGAATACCGGGAGGGTTACCGGAACCCCCCGGGAGCTATATGGGCCATAGTGGGCCTTGGTGGAAAAGAGAAGGGGCTGCCCTAGATGGGCTGCGCGCCCCCCTTCCCCTAGTCCTATTAGGACTAGGAGAGGTGGCTAGCCCCCTCCTCCTCTTTTCCCCTCCGAGGAATCCTAGTTGGACTAGGATTGGAGGGGGAATCCTACTCCCAGAGGGAGTAGGACTCTCCTGCGCCTCCTCCCTTGGCCGGCCAGCCTCCCCTCCTCTCCTCCTTTATATACGGAGGCAGGGGACACCTCTATACACACAAGTTGATCCACGTGATCTATTCCTTAGCCGTGTGCGGTGCCCCCTGCCACCATATACCTCGATAATACTGTAGCGGAGTTTAGGCAAAGCCCTGCTGCTGTAGTTCATCAAGATCGTCACCACGCCGTCGTGCTGACGGAACTCTCCCCCGACACTTTGCTGGATCGGAGTCCGGGGATCGTCATCGAGCTGAACGTGTGCTCGAACTTGGAGGTGCCGTAGTTTCGGTACTTGATCGGTTGGATCGTGAAGACGTACGACTACTTCCTCTACGTCGTGTCAGCGCTTCTGCAGTCGGTCTGCGTTGGGTACGTAGACAACACTCTCCCCCTCATTGCTATGCATCACATGATCTTGCGTGTGCGTAGGAAATTTTTTGAAATTACTACGAAACCCAACAGTGGCATCCGAGCCTAGGTTATTTATGTTGATGTTATATGCACGAGTAGAACACAAGTGAGTTGTGGACGATACAAGTCATACTGCCTACCAGCATGTCATACTTTGGTTCGGCGGTATTGTTGGACGAGACGACCCGGACCAACCTTACGCGTATGCTTACGCGAGACCGGTTCCCTCGACGTGCTTTGCACATAGATGGCTTGCGGGCGACTGTCTCTCCAATTTTAGTTGAACCAAGTATGGCTACGCCCGGTCCTTGAGAAGGTTAAAACGGAGTCTATTTGACAAACTATCGTTGTGGTTTTGATGCGTAGGTGAGATTGGTTCTTACTTAAGCCCGTAGCAGCCACGTAAAACATGCAACAACAAAGTAGAGGACGTCTAACTTGTTTTTGCAGGGCATGTTGTGATGTGATATGGTCAAGGCATGATGCTGAATTTTATTGTATGAGATGATCATGTTTTGTAACCGAGTTATCGGCAACTGGCAGGAGCCATATGGTTGTCGTTTTATTGTATGCAATGCAATCGCGATGTAATATTACTAAACGGTAGTGATAGTCGTGGAAGCATAAGATTGGCGAGACGACAACGATGCTACGATGGAGATCAAGGTGTCGCGCCGGTGACGATGGTGATCATGACGGTGCTTCAAGAGATGGAGATCACAAGCACAAGATGATGATGGCCATATCATATCACTTATATTGATTGCATGTGATGTTTATCTTTTTATGCATCTTATCTTGCTTTGATTAACGGTAGCATTATAAGATGATCTCTCACTAAATTATCAAGAAGTGTTCTCCCTGAGTATGCACCGTTGCCAAAGTTCGTCGTGCCCAGACACCACGTGATGATCGGGTGTGATAAGCTCTACGTCCATCTACAACGGGTGCAAGCCAGTTTTGCACACGCAGAATACTCAGGTTAAACTTGACGAGCCTAGCATATGCAGATATGGCCTCGGAACACGGAGACCGAAAGGTCGAGCGTGAATCATATAGTAGATATGATCAACATAAACGATGTTCACCATTGAAAACTACTCCATCTCACGTGATGATCGGTCATGGTTTAGTTGATTTGGATCACGTAATCACTTGGAAGATTAGAGGGATGTCTATCTAAGTGGGAGTTCTTAAGTAATATGATTAATTGAACTTAAATTTATCATGAACTTAGTACCTGATAGTATCTTGCTTGTTTATGTTGATTGTAGATAGATGGCTCGTGCTGTTGTTCCGTTGAATTTTAATGCGTTCCTTGAGAAAGCAAAGTTGAAAGATGATGGTAGCAATTACACGGACTGGGTCCGTAACTTGAGGATTATCCTCATTGCTGCTCAGAAGAATTACGTCCTGGAAGCACCGCTGGGTGCCAGGCCTGCTGCTGGAGCAACACCAGATGTTATGAACGTCTGGCAGAGCAAAGCTGATGACTACTCGATAGTTCAGTGTGCCATGCTTTACGGCTTAGAATCGGGACTTCAACGACGTTTTGAACGTCATGGAGCATATGAGATGTTCCAGGAGTTGAAGTTAATATTTCAAGCAAATGCCCGAATTGAGAGATATGAAGTCTCCAATATGTTCTATAGCTGCAAGATGGAGGAGAACAGTTCTGTCAGTGAGCATATACTCAAAATGTCTGGGTATAATAATCACTTGATTCAATTGGGAGTTAATCTTCCGGATGATTGCGTCATTGACAGAATTATCCAATCACTGCCACCAAGCTACAAGAGCTTCGTGATGAACTATAATATGCAAGGGATGAACAAGACTATTCCCGAGCTCTTCGCGATGCTGAAAGCTGCGGAGGTAGAAATCAAAAAGGAGTATCAAGTGTTGATGGTTAACAAAACCACTAGTTTCAAGAAAAAGGGCAAAGGGAAGAAGAAGGGGAACTTCAAGAAGAACGGCAAACAAGTTGCTGCTCAGGAGAAGAAACCCAAGTCTGGACCTAAGCCTGAAACTGAGTGCTTCTACTGCAAGCAGACTGGTCACTGGAAGCGGAACTGCCCCAAGTATTTGGCGGATAAGAAGGATGGCAAGGTGAACAAAGGTATATGTGATATACATGTTATTGATGTGTACCTTACTAGAGCTCGCAGTAGCACCTGGGTATTTGATACTGGTTCTGTTGCTAATATTTGCAACTCAAAACAGGGACTACGGAATAAGCGGGCACTGGCAAAGGACGAGGTGACGATGTGCGTGGGAAACGGTTCCAAAGACGATGTGATCGCGGTCGGCACGCTACCTCTACATCTACCTTCGGGATTAATATTAGACCTAAATAATTGTTATTTGGTGCCAGCGTTGAGCATGAACATTATATATGGATCTTGTTTAATGCGAGATGGTTATTCATTTAAATCAGAGAATAATGGTTGTTCTATTTATATGAGTAATATCTTTTATGGTCATGCACCCTTGAAGAGCGGTCTATTCCTATTGAATCTCGATAGTAGTAATACACATATTCATAATGTTGAAGCCAAAAGATGCAGAGTTGATAATGAAAGTGCAACTTATTTGTGGCACTGTCGTTTAGGTCATATCGGTATAAAGCGCATGAAGAAACTCCATACTGATGGACTTTTGGAACCACTTGATTATGAATCACTTGGTACTTGCGAACCGTGCCTCATGGGCAAGATGACTAAAACACCGTTCTCCGGTACTATGGAGAGAGCAACAGATTTGTTGGAAATCATACATACCGATGTATGTGGTCCAATGAATATTGAGGCTCGTGGCGGATATCGTTATTTTCTCACCTTCAGAGATGATTTAAGCAGATATGGGTATATCTACTTAATGAAACATAAGTCTGAAACATTTGAAAAGTTCAAAGAATTTCAGAGTGAAGTTGAAAATCATCGTAACAAGAAAATAAAGTTTCTGCGATCTGATCGTGGAGGAGAATATTTGAGTTACGAGTTTGGTGTACATTTGAAAAACTGTGGAATAGTTTCGCAACTCACGCCACCCGGAACACCACAGTGTAATGGTGTGTCCGAACGTCGTAATCGTACTTTACTGGATATGGTGCGATCTATGATGTCTCTTACTGATTTACCGCTATCGTTTTGGGGTTATGCTCTAGAGACGGCCGCATTCACGTTAAATAGGGCACCATCAAAATCCGTTGAGACGACGCCTTATGAACTGTGGTTTGGCAAGAAACCAAAGTTGTCATTTCTTAAAGTTTGGGGCTGCGATGCTTATGTGAAAAAGCTTCAACCTGATAAGCTCGAACCCAAATCGGAGAAATGTGTCTTCATAGGATACCCAAAGGAAACTGTTGGGTACACCTTCTATCACAGATCCGAAGGCAAAACATTCGTTGCAAAAAATGGATCCTTTCTAGAGAAGGAGTTTCTCTCGAAAGAAGTGAGTGGGAGGAAAGTAGAACTTGATGAGGTAACTGTACCTGCTCCCTTACTGGAAAGTAGTACATCACAGAAAACTGTTTCAGTGACACCTACACCAGTTAGTGAGGAAGCCAATGATAATGATCATGAAACTTCAGATCAAGATACTACTGAACCTCGTAGATCAACCAGAGTAAGATCCGCACCAGAGTGGTACGGTAATCCTGTTCTGCAAGTCATGCTACTAGATCATGATGAACCTACGAACTATGAAGAAGCAATGGTGAGCCCAGATTCCGCAAAGTGGCTTGAAGCCATGAAATCTGAGATGGGATCCATGTATGAGAACAAAGTATGGACTTTGGTTGACTTGCCCGATGATCGGCAAGCAATTGAAAATAAATGGATCTTTAAGAAGAAGACTGACGCTGATGGTAATGTTACTGTCTACAAAGCTCGACTTGTTGCGAAAGGTTTTCGACAAGTTCAAGGGATTGACTACGATGAGACCTTCTCACCCGTAGCGATGCTTAAGTCCGTCCGAATCATGTTAGCAATTGCCGCATTTTATGATTATGAAATTTGGCAGATGGATGTCAAAACTGCATTCCTGAATGGATTTCTGGAAGAAGAGTTGTATATGATGCAACCGGAAGGTTTTGTCGATCCAAAGGGAGCTAACAAAGTGTGCAAGCTCCAGGGATCCATTTATGGACTGGTGCAAGCCTCTCGGTGTTGGAATAAACGTTTTGATAGTGTGATCAAAGCATTTGGTTTTATACAGACTTTTGGAGAAGCCTGTATTTACAAGAAAGTGAGTGGGAGCTCTGTAGCATTTCTGATATTATATGTAGATGACATATTGCTGATTGGAAATGATATAGAATTTCTGGATAGCATAAAGGGATACTTGAATAAAAGTTTTTCAATGAAAGACCTCGGTGAAGCTGCTTACATATTAGGCATTAAGATCTATAGAGATAGATCAAGACGCTTAATTGGACTTTCACAAAGCACATACCTTGACAAAATTTTGAAGAAGTTCAAAATGGATCAAGCAAAGAAAGGGTTCTTGCCTGTGTTACAAGGTGTGAAATTGAGTAAGACTCAATGCCCGACCACTGCAGAAGGTAGAGAGAATATGAAAGATGTTCCCTATGCATCAGCCATAGGATCTATCATGTATGCTGTGTACCAGACCTGATGTGTGCCTTGCTATAAGTTTAGCAGGGAGGTACCAAAGTAATCCAGGAATGGATCACTGGACAGCGGTCAAGAACATCCTGAAATACCTGAAAAGGACTAAGGATATGTTTCTCGTATATGGAGGTGACAAAGAGCTCACCGTAAAAGGTTACGTTGATGCAAGCTTTGACACTGATCCGGACGATTCTAAATCGCAAACCGGATACGTGTTTACATTAAACGGTGGAGCTGTCAGTTGGTGCAGTTCTAAACAAAGCGTCGTAGCGGGATCTACATGTGAAGCGGAGTACATAGTTGCTTCGGAAGCAGCGAACGAAGGAGTCTGGATGAAGGAGTTCATATCCGATCTAGGTGTCATACCTAATGCATCGGGTCCAATGAAAATCTTTTGTGACAATACTGGTGCAATTGCCTTGGCAAAGGAATCCAGATTTCACAAAAGGACCAAACACATCAAGAGACGCTTCAACTCCATCCGGGATCTACTCCAGGTGGGAGACATAGAGATTTGCAAGATACATACAGATCTGAATGTTGCAGACCCGTTGACTAAGCCTCTTCCACGAGCAAAACATGATCAACACCAAAGCTCCATGGGTGTTAGAATCATTACAGTGTAATCTAGATTATTGACTCTAGTGCAAGTGGGAGACTGAAGGAAATATGCCCTAGAGGCAATAATAAAGTTATTATTTATTTCCTTATAATCATGATAAATGTTTATTATTCATGCTAGAATTGTATTAACCGGAAACATAATACATGTGTGAATACATAGACAAACAAAGTGTCACTAGTATGCCTCTACTTGACTAGCTCGTTAATCAAAGATGGTTATGTTTCCTAACCATGAACAATGAGTTGTTATTTGATTAACGAGGTCACATCATTAGTTGAATGATCTGATTGACATGACCCATTCCATTAGCTTAGCACCCGATCGTTTAGTATGTTGCTATTGGTTTCTTCATGACTTATACATGTTCCTATGACTATGAGATTATGCAACTCCCGTTTACCGGAGGAATACTTTGGGTGCTACCAAACGTCACAACGTAACTGGGTGATTATAAAGGAGCATTACAGGTGTCTCCAAAGGTAGATGTTGGGTTAGCGTATTTCGAGATTAGGATTTGTCACTCCGATTGTCGGAGAGGTATCTCTGGGCCCTCTCGGTAATGCACATCACATAAGCCTTGCAAGCATTACAACTAATGAGTTAGTTGTGAGATGATGTATTACGGAACGAGTAAAGAGACTTGCCTGTAACGAGATTGAACTAGGTATTGGATACCGACGGTCGAATCTCGGGCAAGTAACATACCGATGACAAAGGGAACAACGTATGTTGTTATGCGGTCTGACCGATAAAGATCTTCGTAGAATATGTAGGAGCCAATATGGGCATCCAGGTCCCGCTATTGGTTATTGACCGGAGACGTGTCTCGGTCATGTCTACATTGTTCTCGAACCCGTAGGGTCCGCACGCTTAAGGTTAAGATGACAGTTATATTATGAGTTTATGCATTTTGATGTACCGAAGGTTGTTCGGAGTCCCGGATGTGATCACGGACATGACGAGGAGTCTCGAAATGGTCGAGACGTAAAGATTGATATATTGGAAGCCTATGTTTGGACATCGGAAGTGTTCCGGGTGAAATCGGGATTTTACCGGAATACCGGGAGGGTTACCGGAACCCCCGGGAGCTATATGGGCCATAGTGGGCCTTGGTGGAAAAGAGAAGGGGCTGCCCTAGATGGGCTGCGCGCCCCCCCTTCCCCTAGTCCTATTAGGACTAGGAGAGGTGGCCGGCCCCCTCCTCCTCTTTTCCCCTCCGAGGAATCCTAGTTGGACTAGGATTGGAGGGGGAATCCTACTCCCAGAGGGAGTAGGACTCTCCTGCGCCTCCTCCCTTGGCCGGCCAGCCTCCCCTCCTCTCCTCCTTTATATACGGAGGCAGGGGACACCTCTAGACACACAAGTTGATCCACGTGATCTATTCCTTAGCCGTGTGCGGTGCCCCCTGCCACCATATACCTCGATAATACTGTAGCGGAGTTTAGGCGAAACTCCGCTCGATATACCTCGATAGTACCTCGATAATGCTGTAGTTCATCAAGATCGTCACCACGCCGTCGTGCTGACGGAACTCTCCCCCGACACTTTGCTGGATCGGAGTCCGGGGATCGTCATCGAGCTGAACGTGTGCTCGAACTCGGAGGTGCCGTAGTTTCGGTACTTGATCGGTTGGATCGTGAAGACGTATGACTACTTCCTCTACGTCGTGTCAGCGCTTCTGCAGTCGGTCTGCGTTGGGTACGTAGACAACACTCTCCCCCTCATTGCTATGCATCACATGATCTTGCGTGTGCGTAGGAAATTTTTTGAAATTACTACGAAACCCAACAGTGGCATCCGAGCCTAGGTTATTTATGTTGATGTTATATGCACGAGTAGAACACAAGTGAGTTGTGGATGATACAAGTCATACTGCCTACCAGCATGTCATACTTTGGTTCGGCGGTATTGTTGGACGAGACGACCCGGACCAACCTTACGCGTACGCTTACGCGAGACCGGTTCCCTCGACGTGCTTTGCACATAGATGGCTTGCGGGCGACTGTCTCTCCAATTTTAGTTGAACCAAGTATGGCTACGCCCGGTCCTTGAGAAGGTTAAAACGGAGTCTATTTGACAAACTATCATTGTGGTTTTGATGCGTAGGTGAGATTGACAAACTATCAGCTCCGAATCATGTCTTGGGTCAATAGTTGGGTTTGCCCGGCTCCCATGTTTTGGTACCGTACGTTCCGCTATATCGGCTAAGGTAGCACTGGGAGAACTACTGCGATTGTGCCTCGGTTCAGCTGGGCTAAGCACCTCAGTAGAGAAAGCTAAAACTGACTGTCATGATAAGGCGAGAGAGTGGTCACTGTTCTAGAGGTTTCGAGTCCCTAAAGACTTATGCCGCTTAGAGCGAGGAGTCGGCTTTGTCCGGCTTAAGGCGTGTATAGCGCCCCAAATTCGGCCTTCCGAATACTAGGGGCTTCACCAAAATTTAAAATTATAGAATTCTATGGCTAAGTGAGAGTGATAAAGCATTATAGTCCGATTGCCTTGTTCATTGCGCTGAGCACCTCCCCTCGAAGGACCCAAAAATGGGAACAAGAGTGCTCAGGTTTATCCCGAACACCCCAGCACTCGTGGCATGGGGGCAGAAGCCGACGATTAGCCATCTCTCAGATTTGATAAACAGCCGAATAGAAGGTAATATTTTAAATTCAAACAAGCGTTGCATAGCGCATATGAACAAGTTTTCATACCACAGGATCACACGAGCAAGTTCATTCAAATATTACATCTTTCGCACACTCGTCTACTACAAGAATGGCACCCTTCAGGACACCCTCACAATACATCCCGGGGTGGCGATGCTCCTTGCCCTGCGGCGGCCCTCCTTCACCAGCTTCTCGGTGTCCATCTTGGCCCAGTGCACCTTCGCACGGGCGAAAGCCCGACATGCACCTTTGATGCAGACGGACCGCTTGATGACTTCCACCCATGGGAAGGCATCCACAAGCTACCTCACCAGGCCGAAGTAGCTATCGGGAAGGGCGTCGCCAGGCCACATCCAGACTATAAAGCCCTTCATGGACTGTTCTGCCGCCTTGTGCAGCTCGACCAGTTGCTTCAGCTGGTCGCTCATAGGCATCGGGTGTTCGGTCCCAGTATACCGAGACCAGAACAACTTCTCCATCGAGCTTCCCTCCTCAGCCTGGTAAAACTTTGCGGCATCCGACACGCTGCGGGGCAAATCTGCGAATGCTCCTGGAGAGCTCTGGACTCAGGTAAGTAACAAGCAATTTACTATCGCATGCTTGCTTTGCATATTGAATGCCTTAATTGCCGCTATATTCCTCATCACCTCAATCTCCTGGAGGGCCTTTTGGGCTTCAGCCTTGGCATTCTTTGCGCTCTCAAGGGCCGCGACAAGCTCAGACTCCCGCGTCTTCGAGTCAAGCTCCAACGCCTCGTGCTTCATCATGAGAGCTTGGAGCTCTTGCTGCACCTCGCCCACCCGTGCCTCTTGCTTTTCCCGCTCGGTGCGCTCCTGGGCCGCTTTGTTTTCGGCTTGATGTCTACTACACAACCTTCTTCTTGTAGATGTTGTTGGGCCTCCAAGTGCAGAGGTTTGTAGGACAGTAGCAAATTTCCCTCAAGTGGATGACCTAAGGTTTATCAATCCGTAGGAGGCGTAGGATGAAGATGGTCTCTCTCAAGCAACCCTGCAACCAAATAACAAAGAGTTTCTTGTGTCCCCAACACACCCAATACAATGGTAAATTGTATAGGTGCACTAGTTCGGCGAAGAGATGGTGATACAAGCGGTATATGGATGGTAGATAAAGGTATTTGTAATCTGAAAATATAAAAACAACAAGGTAACTAATGATAAAAGTGAGCGTAAACGGTATTGCAATATGTTGAAGCAAGGCCTAGGGTTCATACTTTCGCTAGTGCAAGTTCCCTCAACAATACTAACATAATTGGATCACATAACTATCCCTCAACATGCAACAAAGAGTCACTCCAAAGTCACTAATAGCGGAGAACGAACGAAGAGATTATGGTAGGGTACGAAACCACCTCAAAGTTATTATTTCCAATCAATCCGTTGGGCTATTCCTATAAGTGTCACAAACAGCCCTAGAGTTCATACTAGAATAACACCTTAAGACACAAATCAACCAAAACCCTAATGTCACCTAGATACTCCAATGTCACCTCAAGTATCCGTGGGTATGATTATATGATATGCATCACACAATCTCAGATTCATCTATTCAACCAACAGAAAGGACCTCAAAGAGTGCCCCAAAGTTCTGCCGGAGAATCAACGACGAAAACGTGTGCCAACCCCTATGCATAGGTTCATGGGCGGAACCCGCAAGTTGATCACCAAAACATACATCAAGTGAATCACGTGATATCCCATTATCACCACAGATATCCACGGCAAGACATACATCAAGTGTTCTCAAATCTTTAAAGACTCAATACGATAAGATTACTTCAAAGGGGAAACTCAATTCATTACAAGAGAGTAGAGGGGGAGAAGAAACATAAGATCCAACTATAATAGCAAAGCTCGCGATACATCAAGATCGTGCCAAATCAAGAACATGAGAGAGAGAGAGAGATCAAACACATAGCTACTGGTACATACCCTCAGCCCCGAGGGAGAACTACTCCCTCCTCGTCATGGAGAGCACCAGGATGATGAAGATGGCCACCAGAGAGGGATTGCTCCCTCCGGCAGGGTGCCGGAACGGGTCTAGATTGGCTTTCGGTGGCTACAGAGGCTTCTGGCGGCGGAACTCCCGATCTATTGTGTTCACGGATGTTTTTAGGGTATATGGAGATATATAGGCGGAAGAAGTACGTTAGGGGGGCCACGAGGGGCTCACGAGGGTGGAGGGCGCGCCCCTGCCTCGTGACCTCCTCGCAGATCCCCCGATGTGCACTCCAAGTCTTCTGGGCTTCTTTCCTTCCAAAAATGAGTTCCGTGAAGTTTCAGGTCAATTGAACTCCGTTTGGTTTTCCTTTTCTTCGAAACCCTAAAACAGGGTAAAAACAGAAACTGGCATTGGGCTTTGGGTTAATAGGTTAGTTCCAAAAAATGATATAAAAGTGTATAATAAAGCCCATAAACATTCAAAACAGTAAATAATATAGCATGGAGCAATAAAAAATTATAGATACGTTGGAGACGTATCAACATCCCCAAGCTTAATTCCTGCTTGTCCTCGAGTAGGTAAATGATAAAAACAGAATTTTTTATGCGGAGTGCTACTTGGCATAATTTCAATGCAAATCTTCTTAATTGTGATATGAATATTCAGATTCGAAAGATTCAAGACAAAAGTTTATATTCACATAAAAATAATAATACTTCAAGCATACTAACAAAGCAATTATGTCTTCTCAAAATAACATGGCCAAAGAAAGTTACCCCTACAAAATCATATAGTCTGGCTATGCTCTATCTTCACCACACAAAGTATTTAAATCATGCACAACCCCGATGACAAGCCAAGCAATTGTTTCATACTCTAACTTTTTCAATCTTCACGCAATACATGAGCGTGAGCCATGGATATAGCAGTATATGTGGAATAGAATGGTGGTTGTGGAGAAGACAAAAAGAGGGGAAGATAGTCTCACATCAACTAGGCGTATCAACGGGCTATGGAGATGCCCATCAATAGATATCAATGTGAGTGAGTAGAGATTGCCATGCAACAGATGCACTAGAGCTATAAGTATATGAAAGCTCATCAAAAGAAACTAAGTGGGTGTGCATCCAACTTGCTTGCTCACGAAGACCTAGGGCATTTTGAGGAAGCCCATCATTGGAATATACAAGCCAAGTTCTATAATGTTAAAATTCCCACTAGTATATGAAAGTGACATAATGAGAGACTCTCTATCATGAAGATCATGGTGCTACTTTGAAGCACAAGTGTGGTAAAAGGATAGTAACATTGTCCCTTCTCTCTTTTTCTCTCATTTTTTTATTTGGGCCTTTTCTCCTTTTTTATGGCCTTTTTTATTTTTTCGTCCGGAGTCTCATCCCGACTTATGGGGGGATCATAGTCTCCATCATTCTTTCCTCACTTGGAACAATGCTCTAAAAATGATGATCATCACACTTTTATTTTTCTTACAACTCAACAACTCGATACTTAGAACAAAATATGACTCTATATGAATGCCTCCGGCGGTGTACCGGGATATGTAATGAATCAAGAGTGACATGTATGAAAGAATTATGAACGGTGGCTTTGCCACAAATACGATGTCAACTACATGATCATGCTAGCAATATGACAATGATGGAGCGTGCCATAATAAACGGAACGGTGGAAAGTTGCATGGCAATATATCTCGGAATGGCTATGGAAATTCCATGATAGGTAGGTATGGTGGCTATTTGAGGAAGATATATGGTACCGGCGAAAGTTGCGCGGTACTAGAGAGGCTAGCAAAGGTAGAAGGGTGAGAGTGTGTATAATCCATGGACTCAACATAGAGTACTCATATACTTATTGAAAAAATCTATTAGTTATCGAAACAAAGTACTATGCGCATGCTCCTAGGGGGATAGATTGGTAGGAAAAGACCATCGCTCGTCCCCGACCACCACTCATAAGGAAGACAATCAATAAATAAATCATGCTCCGACTTCATCACATAACGGTTCACCATACGTGCATGCTACGGGAATCACGAACTTCAACACAAGAATTTCTCAAATTCATAACCACTAAACTAGCATGACTCTAATATCACCATCTCTATATCTCAAAACAATCATCAAGCATCAAACTTTTCTTAGTATTCAATACTCTATATGAAAGTTTTATTATTAATCTTGCATACCAAGCATATTAGGATTTTAAGAAAATTACCATGGTATTTAAGACTCTCAAAATAATCTAAGTGAAGCATGAGAGATCAATAGTTTCTATAAAACAAATCTACCACCGTGCTCTAAAAGATATAAGTGAAGCACTAGAGCAACAACAAACTACTCTGAAAGATATAAGTGAAGTTCAATGAGTAGTTGAATAATTATGCAACTATGTGAAGATTCTCTAACATTTAATAATTTCAGATCTTGGTATTCTATTCAAACAGCAAGCAAATAAAAATAAAATGACATCTAAGAATAGCAAACATCATGTGAAGAAGCAAAAACTTAGGATCAACCGTTACTAACCGATATTTGTTGAAGAAGAAAGGTGGGATGCCAACCGGGGCATCCCCAAGCTTAGATGCTTGATACTTCTTGAAATATTATCTTGGGGTGCCTTGGGAATCCCCAAGCTTGAGCTTCTGTGTCTCCTTAATTCCTCTCATATCAAGGTCTCCCTAAATCTCAAAAGCTTCATCCACACAAAACCCAACAAGGGCTCGTGAGATATGTTAGTATAAACCATTGCAAAAACCTTATCATACTCTACTGTAGAAAATCACTAAAATTATTATTCAACATTGCATACTAAATGCCTCTGCATATTTAATAGTCCTATCCTCAAATAGAATCATTAAAGAAGCAAACATATGCAAACAATGCAAACATAACAGCAATCTGCCTAAACAGGACAGTCTGTAAAGAATGCAGCAACATCCATACTTCCCTAGCTCCAAAAATTATGAAAGAAAATTATCACTGTAGTAAATTTATCAGATCTTAATATGCAAAATGTTTCAACATTTTATCACATTCTGAATTTTCTAGGGAATTATTGCAACAGCGGTAAACTTTCTGTTTTCAAACAGCAACATGTGGACTTCTAAAATAGGCATAGTAAAGACTATCAATGCCACTTTTATTGAAATAAAAGATGCAAAACATTGTTCTAAATAACAGCAAGCAAATCCTAACAAAATAAATTAACACTCCAAGCAAAACACATATCATGTGGTAAATAAAAATATAGCTCCAAGTAAAGTTACCGATGAACGAAGACGAAAGAGGGGATGCCTTCCGGGGCATCCCTAAGCTTAGGCTCTTGGTTGTCCTTGAATATTACCTTGGGGTGCCTTGGGCATCCCCAAGCTTAGGATCTTGCCACTCCTTATTCCATAGTCCATCGAATCTTTACTCGAAACTTGAAAACTTCACAACACAAAACTTAAAGTAGAAAACTTGTGAGCTCCGTTAGTATAAGAAATAGGGATGGCAATGGGTCGGGTTTGGGGTGGGTGGAGCTGGTCCAAATCCAAACCATGACCCATCTTCCTACCCTCTTCCCATCCATCAAATTATCCATGGGCAAAACTTGTGCCCATGTCCAAACCCACTGGATACCCACATACCCATGGAGCTCCATGGGCATAGAAAAGTCAGCATGAAGCCTTCCCAAAGAGCAAATTAACTCATCATCATTCACTCACAAATGACAACATAAGCTACATGCATAAGTAGGCAACAAGTAATATGATGAGTTCTTAAGTGTGACATACCAGAGGTTGATTCTCCAGCATATAGCTCATGGAACAAGTTGCATATTTCCTGCCACTTCCCATTGATTCGCTCTTTCTACTATCACTGGCATATGGCCCCACATGTCGTATGGGTATCCATTGGATATCCATGGAGCACAAACTATAACCATTCCCAACCCGGCTGTTCGTGGGTATCCATATCCATGGACCCATGGGCGAAAATGTGCTCCATACCCTTGCCCAACCGGGTCGGGTATCCATGGATATCCAGATCCGTGGATAAAATTGCCATCCCTAATAAGAAAACAAAAGACCACTTCAAGGTACTGTAATGAACTCATTCTTTATTTATATTGGTGTTAAACCTACTGTATTCCAACTTCTCTATGGTTTATAAACTATTTTACTAGCCATAGATTCATCAAAATAAGTAAACAACACATGAAAAAACAGAATCTGTCGAAAACAGAACAGTCTGTAGTAATCTGGATCAAACGTATACTTATGGAACTCATAAAATTCTAAAATAAATTGCTGGCCTTGAGAAATTTATCTATTAATCATCATAAAAGGAATTAACTAAATATCACTCTCCAAATAAAAATGGCAGCAATTCTCGTGAGCGCTAAAGTTTCTGTTTTTGACAGCATGATCAACAAGACTTTCCCCAAGTCTTCCCAAAGGTTCTACTTGGCACAAACACTAATTAAACACATAAAACCACATCTAAACATAGGATAGATGAATTATTTACTAAACAGGAACAAAAAGCAAGGAACAAAAAGCAAGGAACAAAAATAAAATTGGGTTGCCTCCCAACAAGCGCTATCGTTTAACGCCCCTAGCTAGGCATGATGATTTCAATGATGCTCACATAAAGGATAAGAATTGAAACATAAATAGAGCATCATGAAGAATATGAATAGCACATTTAAGTCTAACCCACTTCCTATGCATAGGTATTTTGTGAGCAAACAACTTATGAGAACAATAATCAACTAGCATAGGAGGGCAAAACAAGCATAACTTCAAAACTTTAAGCACATAGAGAGGAAACTTGATATTATTGCAATTCCTACAAGCATATATTCCTCCCTCATAATAATTTTCAGTATCATCATGAATGAATTCAACAATATAACCAGCACCTAAAGCATTCTTTTCATGATCTACAAGCATAGACAATTTACTACCCTCCACATAAGCAAATTTCTTCTCATGAATAGTAGTGGGAGAAAGCTCAACAAAATAATTATAATGTGAGGCATAATCCAATTGAAAACTAAAATCATGATGACAAGTTTCATGGATATCATTATTATTTATAGCATACAAGTCATCACAATAATCATCATAGATAGCAACTTTGTTCTCATAATCAATTGGAACCTCTTCCGGAATAGTGGATTCATCACAAAATAAAGTCATGACCTCTCCAAATCCACTTTCATCAATATAATCATCATAAATAGGAGGCATGCTTTCATCATAATAAATTTGCTCATCACTTGGGGGACAAAAAATATCATCTTCATCAAACATAGCTTCCCCAAGCTTGTGGCTTTACATATCATTAGCGTCATAGATATTCAAGGAATTTGTACTAACAACATTGCAATCATGCTCATCATTAAAAGATTTAGTGCCAAACATTTTATAGATTTCTTCTTCTAGCTCTTGAGCACAATTATCCTTTCCATCATACTCACGAAAGATATTAAAAAGGTGAAGCGTATGAGACAAACTCAATTCCATTTCTTTATAGTTTTCTTTTTATAAATTAAACTAGTGATAAAACAAGAAACTAAAAGACTCGATTGCAAGATCTAAAGATATACCTTCAAGCACTCACCTCCCCGGCAACAGCGCCGGAAAAGAGCTTGATGTCTACTACACAACCTTCTTCTTGTAGACGTTGTTGGGCCACCAAGTGCAGAGGTTTGTAGGACAGTAGCAAATATCCCTCAAGTGTATGACCTAAGGTTTATCAATCCGTAGGAGGCGTAGGATGAAGATGGTCTCTCTCAAGCAACCCTGCAACCAAATAACAAAGAGTCTCTTGTGTCCCCAACACACCCAATACAATGGTAAATCGTATAGGTGCACTAGTTCGGCGAAGAGATGGTGATACAAGAGGTATATGGATGGTAGATAAAGGTATTTGTAATCTGAAAATATAAAAACAGCAAGGTAACTAATGATAAAAGTGAGAGTAAACGGTATTGCAATATGTTGAAACAAGGCCTAGGGTTCATACTTTCGCTAGTGCAAGTTCCCTCAACAATACTAACATAATTGGATCACATAACTATCCCTCAACATGCAACAAAGAGTCACTCCAAAGTCACTAATAGCGGAGAACGAACGAAGAGATTATGGTAGGGTACGAAACCACCTCAAAGTTATTCTTTCCAATCAATCCGTTGGGCTATTCCTATAAGTGTCACAAACAGCCCTAGAGTACGTACTAGAATAACACCTTAAGACACAAATCAACCAAAAGCCTAATGTCACCTAGATACTCCAATGTCACCTCATGTATCCGTGGGTATGATTATATGATATGCATCACACAATCTCAGATTCATCTATTCAACCAACACAAAGGACCTCAAAGAGTGCCCCAAAGTTCTACCGGAGAATCACGACGAAAACGTGTGCCAACCCCTATGCATAGGTTCATGGGCGGAACCCGCAAGTTGATCACCAAAACATACATCAAGTGAATCACGTGATATCCCATTGTCACCACAGATATCCACGGCAAGACATACATCAAGTGTTCTCAAATCTTTAAAGACTCAATACGATAAGATTACTTCAAAGGGGAAACTCAATTCATTACAAGAGAGTAGAGGGGGAGAAGAAACATAAGATCCAACTATAATAGCAAAGCTCGCGATACATCAAGATTGTGCCAAATCAAGAACACGAGAGAGAGAGAGATCAAACACATAGCTACTGGTACATACGCTCAGCCCCGAGGGAGAACTACTCCCTCCTCGTCATGGAGAGCACCAGGATGATGAAGATGGCCACCAGAGAGGGATTGCCCCCTCCGGCAGGGTGCCGGAACGGGTCTAGATTGGCTTTCGGTGGCTACAGAGGCTTCTGGCGGCGGAACTCCCGATCTATTGTGTTCACGGATGTTTTTAGGGTATATGGAGATATATAGGCGGAAGAAGTACGCCAGGGGGCCAGGAGGGGCTCACGAGGGTGGAGGGCGCGCCCAGGGGGGTGGGGGTGGGCGCGCCCCCCTGCCTCGTGACTTCCTCGCAGATCCCCCGACGTGCACTCCAAGTCTTCTTGGCTTCTTTCCTTCCAAAAATGAGTTCCGTGAAGTTTCAGGTCAATTGGACTCCGTTTGGTTTTCCTTTTCTTCGAAATCCTAAAAAAGGGTAAAAACAGAAACTGGCACTAGGCTTTGGGTTAATAGGTTAGTCCCAAAAAATGATATAAAAGTGTATAATAAAGCCCATAAACATTCAAAACAGTAAATAATATAGCATGGAGCAATCAAAAATTATAGATACATTGGAGACGTATCACGGCCTTGGATAGCGCTTGCTTCAGAGTCGCCACTTCGGTCGTGGCCCCTGGCAAATTCATGATGATCCTGTCATTTTACAATCGCATGTTTTTTGTGCATATATATCTATAGACAAGGTATTACTTACCTTTGTTCTCCTCGAGCTGCCTGTTAGGAAGGCCGAGCTCTCTCTCGGACCCCTCGAGGTCCTGCTTCAGTGCGGCGACCTCCGCAGTCAGTGCGGCAGAGGTCAGCAGCGAAGCCTGCATACGCATATAGACATACTTATATTAGACTCCTGCAGATATTATTTGATCCTCTATTCCGTTTTTCTTTCCGAACACCAAACAGAGCATCAGGGGCTATTGTCTATGCGGTAATATTTTCCTATATTTTTACTTACCTCAAAGCCCGTTAGAAGGCTGGCACAGGCTTCAGTCAGTCCGCTCTTGGCGGACTGAACCTTCTCGATCACCGCACTCATAATAGTGCGGTGCTCTTCGTTGCTGGAAGCGCCGTGAAGCGCTCCCAGCAGGTTGTCCAATGCCTCTGGATGGACAGAGGTCACCGGCATGGGCGTCTTGCCCCTTTTGGAAGGGGGCCGCCTGCCCGAGTCCGGAACCACTGGAGGTTCCGGCGTGGTGTTCGGCTGAGAGCCGACCTTGGAGCCCCCGGGAGCCTTGCTCCCTTTGCTCCTGGAGTCCGGAAGGTCGCCTTGAGGCGCCTCCGGGACTGTCTCTCCCCGGCTCGGTGCCCCTTGAGACAATACCTCGGCATTGTCCGTAGGGCAAGGGGAGGAGGCGGTCGGAAGTGGATCGCTATCCATATCCGATGAGTCCAAGGATCCGTCCGTCGAGGATACGTCGATACGGGCTTGGGGCGGTCTGCATAATCATATTCGACGTTAGGAGAAGCAGTGCCACAAAGGTATGCTATGAGTTACTCTGGTATTCGAATACTTACGACTTCGCCAGGGGCTTGGCCCTGAGCAGCCACTCGTCTTCGCCTTCGGCGGCGGTGGTGGAGCAGTCCGGAAGGAGAGTCCTTCCTTTCTTGGACCCTTCGGCCTCCCCGTTTGGGGCAGCCTTCCTTTTCTTGTCTTCCCCGACTGGAGGGGGAGCATCTTCATCTTCCTCCTCGTCTTCATGGGAGGAGTGCGTCGTGGAGTTATCGGACGATGAGTCCGATACCACCTGGCACCGGGAACTCTTTCGGGTTCCCTTGGCCTTCTTCTTGGTCTTCTCCGGCACCTTATAAGGAGTTGGAGTCAGCATCTCCATCAGGAGAGCGTCCGCGGTGTCTTCGGGCAGGGGGGTGGACAGTCAATCTGCTCCGATGCCTCCACCCAGTCCTATTAAAGGCATGGGAGCTCAGACCCCGCACATGGTTAAGCTATGGGAAATAAATATCCTACTAGATGTACAGAACTTATCGGATTCGCAGGGCACTTCGCGCTTAGCCCGCGGTCCTTGGTGAGAGAGGGAGTGACCTCGGCGCCCTTGAACAGCACCCTCCAGACGTCCTTATGCGTCGTGTCGAAGAGCTCGTGTAGAGTCTGGTGCCGGGCCGGGTTGAACTCCCATAAGTTGAAATCCCGTTGTTGACACGGGAGGATCCGGTGGAATAGCATGACCTGGACTATGTTGACAAGCTTAAGTTTCTTGCTTGTCATGTTCCGGATACATTTCTGGAGTCCGTCCAGCTCCACCGATGAACCCTAGGACATGCCCTTCTCCTTCCAGGAAGTGAGCCGCGTGGGGATTCCGGATCGAAACTCGGGGGCCGCCACCCAGTTGGTGTCGCGCGGCTCAATGATCTAGAACCACCCTATTGCCACCCCTTTACGGTCTCCACGAAGGAGCCCTCGAGCCATGCAACATTGGGCATTTTGCCCACCATGGCTCCGCCGCATTCCGCTTGTTGGCCGCCTACAACCTTCGGCTTGATATTGAAGGTCTTCAGCCATAGGACGAAGTGGGCCGGATGCGGAGGAAAGCCTCGCACACGATGATGAACGCCGAGATGTTGAGGATGAAATTCGGGGCCAGATCATGAAAGTCCAGCCCGTAGTAGAACATGAGGCTGCGGACGAATGGATGGAGAGGGAACCCCAATCCGCGAACAAAGTGGGGGAGGAAAACCACCCTTTCGTGAGGTTCCAGGGTAGGGACGACCTACCCCGCGTAGCCGGTGCGCGATGTCCGCGGCTAAGTATCCGACTCCATGCAACTTTCTGATGTGCCCCTCCGTGACGGAGGAGGCCATCTACTTGCCTCCCGCTCCGGACATGTTTGGAGGGAGTTGAGGAGGAGGATGCGGACTTGGGCGCTGGAGCCCGAGTGCGCGAGAATGGATGAGCAAGGAGGAAGAAGGCGTGGGTAGAAAAAGGTGAGATCTTATCCCTTTATAAGGGCGGACTAAACTATGCGCCCCCACTAGCCTGGTAAAACTTGCTTATCCACCAAGCGTCGTAATTGATGGCGCGGTTGGGTTACCCACACCCGTATTGATGAGAATCCCGTAATAAGGGGAACACAATCTCTGCTTTGACAAGACGTGTCAAGAAACCGCCTCATGTTATGTGCGGGGCTGGTTAAAGAAAAACGGTCCAAATAATTACCGGGTCGTGGCGTGATGTCATGCTGCCAAAACGTGTCAGCAGATTAGATTTGTGGTAATATTATTCTCTCTACGGTGGTATGTGGAACTTATTTTGCAGGGTCGGACACTATATTGTATTCAAAATTCTTCCGTGGTGTATTCGGAGGAGGAACCCGCCTTGCAATGCCGAAGACAACACTGCGCGCCGGACTCATCGTCATTGAAGCCTGGTTCAGGGGCTACTGAGGGAGTCCTGGATTAGGGGGTCTCCGGACAGCCGGACTATATCCTTTGGCCGGACTGTTGGACTATGAAGAAACAAGATTGAAGTCTTCGTCCCGTGTCCGGATGGGACTCTACTTGGCGTGGAAGGCAAGCTAGGCAATACGGATATGTATATCTCCTCCTTTGTAACCGACCTTGTGTAACCCTAGCCCTCTCCGGTGTCTATATAAACCGGAGGGTTTTAGTCCGTAGGACAATAGACAATCATAACATAGGCTAGCTTCTAGGGTTTAGCCTCTCCGATCTCATGGTAGATCAACTCTTGTACTACTCATATTATCAAGAATAATCAAGCAGGACGTAGGGTTTTACCTCCATCAAGAGGGCCCGAACCTGGGTAAAACATCATGTCCCCCGCCTCCTGTTACCATCCGCCTTTGACGCACAGTTCGGGACCCCCTACCCGAGATCCGCCGGTTTTGACACCGACAATCACCTATACTAGAATCCCAAACATTGCACTCATGTGTAAGTGGACTTGAAAGATATCCCAAGGAGCGACTGGCTTGTTGGCTGATCTGCTGCGTGCCAAGTATTCCCCGAACGGAAACTTCTTCGAAGGTGCAGCAAGGGGCTCACCTTTCTGGAATGACATCCAAGCTATTCGACCGGCTTTTGTCATGGGGGAAAAATATACCATTGGAGACGATAGACCGGCTAGGTTTTGGCTTGACTTTTGGGTTGGCTCCCAACCCCTTTGGTCAGAATTCCAGGACTTGTACACAATCGTGGTAGACCCAGACTTGTCCGTGGCCTCCGCCCTAGCCTCGCCCCCCCGGCGATCTACTTCTGCCGTGAGCTCAATGACCAAGAGCGGGTGAGTTATGCGGCGATGCTTGAGCTCATAAGCTCGAGCTCGCTGTCCACAGCAGCTGACTCAGTGACATGGGCGCTCACTGCACTCACCGCGTCCGACAAGTTTTCTATCAAATCACTTTACAACAAGCTTTTCCAGGGGCCAGCCCAGCCGGTGGTGAAGGGCCTATGGAAGGCACGCCTCTCACTCAAAATCATAGTCTTTTTCTGGCAGCTGTTCAGGAACAGACTGCCCGCTTCTGAAAACGTGGCTAAAAGGCAGGGGCCGTCGACCGGCACTTGTGTGGTCTGTAACATGGTCGAGGACGCAAACCACGTCTTTTTCCGGTGCCCGCTGGCCAGTTTCGCCTGGAGCACGGTCTGGACTGCGGCCGAGGTGTCCTGGTGATACGTCTCCATCGTATCTATAATTTTTTATTGTTTCATACCAATATTATACAACTTTCACATATTTTTGGCAACTTGTTATATGATTTATTGGACTAACCTGTTGATCCAGTGCCGGTTTAAAGCACAAGTGCTCCCTAGGTGGTTTTGATAATTGCTGACAACATATCTCTTGTTGGACTAACACTTCTATCTAGCATGTTTCAGATAAGTTCAACAATGGAGTGGCATGGACTAAAGGTTGTGGGAACTCCTTCAAGATGCTAAGGACAAGGGATTGGCTAAAGCTTCAAGCTCAAGACTCTTCACTTTTACATTTTAGTGATCCAAGATCACATTGAGTCCATAGGAAAAGCCAATACTATCAAGGAGGGATGAGGTGTTGCTTAATGAGCCTCTTGCTTCATGTGCTTAATGATATGCTCCAAAATCCTCAGCTACTTTCCCACTTCCACATATGACCTAAACCCTAAGCCAAACTCGGTCCTACCGATTCTTCCTATCCGGCGCCACCGAGTTTCACTTGTCATTAGCCACTGCCAAACCCTAGCAATTCGGTTCCACCGATAAGGATCTCGGTCTCACCGAGATGGAGTTGCAATCTCTCTGTTTCCCTTTCGTAACTTTTCGGTCCCACCGAAAGAGAGAATCGGTCCCACCGAGATTGCAATGTAAACTCAGTGTTTCCCCTTTGTAACTTTTCGGTCTCACCGAGTTCCACTCGGTCTCACCGAAAGAGCAAATCGGTCCCACCGAGTTTGCCTGACCAACTCTCTGGTTAGCTAATTACCAAATTCGGTCTCACCGAGTTTGTGTAATCGGTCTCACCGAGATTACGTTATGCCCAAACCCTAACCGAATCGGTCCTACCGAGTTGCATGTCAGTCCCACCGAAATTCCTAACGGTCACTAGGTTTACTATTTCGGTCAGACCGAGTTTTCTGATTCGGTCCCACCGAGATTGGTAAATTGTGTGTAACGGTTGGATTTTGTGTGGAGGCTATATATACCCCTCCACCTCCTTCTCACTAAGTGAGAGAGCCATCAGAACACACACATCATTCCAACTCATATGTTCTGAGAGAGAGAACCACCTACTCATGTGTTGAGACCAAGACATTCCATTCCTACCATATGAATCTTGATCTCTAGCCTTCCCAAGTTGCTTTCCACTCAAATCTTCTTTCCACCAAATCCAAATCCTATGAGAGAGAGTTGAGTGTTGGGGAGACTATCATTTGAAGCACAAGAGCAAGGAGTTCATTACCTACACACCATTTGTTACTTCTTGGAGAGTGGTGTCTCCTAGATTGGCTAGGTGTCACTTGGGAGGCTCCGGCAAGATTGTGGAGTTGAACCAAGGAGTTTGTAAGGGCAAGGAGATTGCCTACTTCATGAAGATCTACCGCTAGTGAGGCAAGTCCTTCGTGGGCGATGGCCATGGTGGGATAGACAAGGTTGCTTCTTCGTCGACCCTTTGTGGATGGTTGCTTCTTCGTGGACCCTTCGTGGGTGGAGCCCTTCGTGGACTCGCGCAACCGTTGCCCTTGGGTGGAGCCCTGTGTGGACTCGCGCAACCGTTACCCTTCGTGGGTTGAAGTCTCCATCAACGTGGATGTAGGATAGCACCACCTATCCGAACCACGGGAAAACATCCGTGTCTCCAATTGCGTTTGATCTCTCCAAACCCTTCCCTTTACATTCTTGCAAGTTGCATGCTTTACATTCCGCTGCTCATATACTCTTTGCATGCTTGCTTGATATGTATTGTGTGTGTGCTGAAATTGTGCCTAAACTCCACTTAAACCAAAAAAGCTTAAAAATTGCAACTTTAGCACTAAGTGTCTAATCACCCCCCTCTAGACACATCTACTTCTCGATCCTACAAGTGGTATCAGAGCTTTGGTCTCCATTGCCTTGGTTTAATCACCATTGGAGGAAGATGGATGTGTCTACTCTAGGGAGTCTTAGACATAGAGTGCCTATTCTTGATGGAAAGTATTTTCATGAGTGGAAAAATGAGATGCTTGTAATCTTCAATCAATATCATTTGAACAAGTATATTGCTAGCCCTTGTGCACCCCATATTGATCCCTTGCATCCTACCCTAGATGAAGATATTGACATGATTCGCAATCTTAGAACTATTGAGCTTATCGTTAGAGGATTGCCCAAAAATTTGATTGCTAGTTTGCCTACTCAAAATTGTGCCTATACTACATGGAAATTTCTTGAGGAACGGTTTCCCAATCTTTCCTTGAAAACTTTGGATGAAATTCTCCATAAATCTATTGCCTTGTATAAGATGAACTCTAGTGATCCTAGTTTTGGTAAATGTCTTCTTGAACTTGCCAATCTTAAGCATGCTAAAGGAGATGTTGGAATCATTAATGATATCATATCCAAAGCTATAAGAATTCATAAAAGTAACCAGTTTGATCATTTATCTAATGAATTACCCTCTCTAGGAAATGATGAGTCACAAGATCATGATGAACATGAATATTATGATGATGATGATAGTGACTTCGATCTTGATGATGCAATGAGACATTTTGGTCTTATGGCAAATCTTCGGGGATATGAATCAGGAGGAAAGGAATGGGTTCTTGATAGTGGATGTACTGATCATATGACCGGAGATGAAGAGATGTTTCGTGAGCTTGCTGAAAACAACGACCCTCGAAAATATGTCACCTTTGGTGATAATTCAAAGGGTAAAGTGGTTGGCCTTGGTAAAGTGGCCATCTCACATGATAGTTCCATTCAAAATGTCATGCTCGTTGAATCTCTTGGCTACAACTTACTTTCAGTATCTAGACTTGCTGATTTCGGTTTGAATGTCCTATTTACTGAGGTAGATTGCCAAGTATTTCGTCGAGACAATCATAAAATGGTCTTTACGGGTATGCGTAGAGGTGATCTTTACATTGTCGATTTCTCTAAAAAGGCACAACCTAAAACTTGTTTTGTAGCTAAATCCTCAAAAGGTTGGTTGTGGCATAGACGACTAGGTCACGTTGGCATGAGAAACCTTGACAAGCTTATTAAAGGAAATCATATCCTTGGAGTTAACGATGTCATATTTGATAAGGATAGACTTTGCAGGGCTTGTCAAGCAGGTAAACAGGTTGGAGGAAGACATCCCGTGAAGAACATCATGACCACAAGGAGGCCACTCGAGCTACTTCAGATGGATCTTTTTGGTCCCAATGCCCACAAGAGTCTCGGTGGAAATTCTTTTGGTCTAGTTATAGTTGATGATTTTTCAATATTTACGTGGGTGTTCTTTCTTAATGACAAGTCACAGGTCCAGAAGATCTTCAGAAACTTCGCTAGGAAAGCCCAAAATCAGTTTGATGTGAAGATCAAGAAGGTTCGGAGTGACAATGGAACAGAGTTCAAGAACACAAATGTGGACACCTTTCTTGACGAAGAAGGGATTTCACACGAGTTCTCGGCTACATACACACCTCAACAAAATGGAGTTGTTGAGAGGAAGAACCGGACGCTCATCAAAATGGCAAGAACGATGCTTGATGAATACAAGACGCCGAAGCACTTTTGGGCAGAAGCGGTTGAGATAGCTTGTCACGCAACAAATCGCTTATATCTTCACAAGCTACTCGGCAAGACGACATACGAGCTTCTCACCGGTAACAAACCCCAAGTTGGATACTTTCGAGTATTCGGCTCAAAGTGCTACATTCTTGATAAGCATCGTCGTTCAAAGTTTGCTCCTAAATCTCATGAAGGTTTTCTACTTGGTTATGGATCAAACTATCACACTTACCGTGTCTACAACAATTTCACCCGAAAGGTTGAAGAGACGGTAGATGTGAAGTTTGATGAATCTAATGGCTCGCAAGTAGAGCAATTGCCAATTGATGTAGGAGACAAAGACCCTTCAGAAGTAATTCAAGACTTGTCCATTGGCAAAATTCATCCAACGGAGGTGAAGGAGAGTACTTCATCCGTCCAAGTGGAAGCTTCTACTTCATGACAAGGTGAACCAAGAATCGACACGGAAGCATCCACAAGTGGGACACACCAAGATGAAGATAACGAGGAAGTACGTCAAGATGAACATCAACAACCTCCTTCTCCACCACGACAAGAGAACGACGACGTCAACAATGAAGAAGGCCAAGAAGAAGAACAAGATGAAGAAGATGTTCAACGAAGACCCAAGCAAAAGCTCTCACGAGTTCGAGCAAGAATTGCCAAAGATCATCCTGTCGAGCAAATCCTCGATGATATACAAACCGGGAGAATCACTCGCTCAAAAACTCGTTTAGCTAACTTTTGTGAGAACTATTCATTCATCTCTAGCATTGAACCAATGAAGGTTGAAGAAGCATTGGAAGATCCGGATTGGATAAACGCTATGCATGAAGAGCTACATAATTTTGAGAGAAACCAAGTTTGGACATTGGTTGAGAAGCCCGACAACAACCACAACATCATTGGTACCAAATGGGTGTTTCGCAACAAGCAAGATGAAGATGGACAAGTGGTTCACAACAAAGCACGTCTCGTCGCCCAAGGGTATACACAAGTCGAAGGTATGGACTATGGTGAGACGTATGCTCCCGTTGCTAGACTTGAGTCCATTCGCATCTTACTTGCCTATGCTAATCACCATAATATCACCTTGTACCAAATGGACATTAAGAGTGCTTTTCTAAATGGAGAAATAGAGGAGGAAGTTCATGTCAAACAACCTCCCGGCTTTGTCAATCCTAAGAAACCAAATCATGTTTACAAACTTCACAAAGCTCTTTATGGTCTTAAACAAGCTCCTAGAGCATGGTATAAATGCTTGACCAAGTTCCTTACTACAAGTGGTTTTGAAATTGGTAAAATTGATTCTACTCTTTTTACTAAAAGGGTTAATGGAGAACTATTTGTATGCCAAATTTATGTTGATGATATCATATTTGGTTCAACTAACCCTCTCTTTAGTGAAAAGTTTGGAAAGCTAATGTCAGAGAAGTTTGAGATGTCTATGATGAGTGAACTCAAATTCTTTCTCGGGTTGCAAATCAAGCAAACTAAGGAAGGTACATTTGTCTCTCAAACAAAGTACACCAAGGACTTATTCAAGAAGTTCAATATGCAAGAATGCAAAGGTATGTCTACACCCATGCCTACTAGTGGACATAATGATTTAACCAAAGATGGTGAACCAGTTGATCAAAAAGTTTATCGCTCTATGATTGGTTCATTGTTATACCTATGTGCTCCACGTCCCGATATTATGCTAAGTGTGTGCATGTGTGCACGATATCAAGCTGCTCCTAAAGATTGTCATCTTAAGGCTGTGAAAAGGATAGTGAGATATTTAATCCATACACCAAATTTTGGCATTTGGTATCCTAAGAGGTCTTCTTTTGATCTTGTTGGCTATTCCGACTCGGATTATGCCGGAGACAAGGTTGATAGAAAGTCCACTTCGGGTACTTGTCAATTTCTTGGTAGATCTCTTGTGTCTTGGTCTTCCAAGAAACAAAACTCGGTATCCTTATCCACCGCCGAAGCGGAATACATTGCCGCTGGTTCATGTTGTGCTCAATTACTTTGGATGACCCAAACTCTTAAAGATTATGGGATTTATGTGAAACATGTTCCACTGCTTTGTGACAATGAAAGTGCTATCAAAATTGGTCATAATCCTGTACAACATTCTTGAACTAAGCATATTGAAGTTCGTCATCATTTCATTCGAGATCATGTTGCTAAGGGTGACATCAATCTTAAGCATGTTCGCACCGACAAGCAATTAGCGGATATATTTACTAAACCACTTGATGAAAAAGCGTTTTGCAGGTTGAGAGGAGAATTGAACATCATTGATGCTTCAAACTTGGAGTAGAAACTCCATGGGATACATGCAAGACATGAGCTTATGACTAATCCATGATGTATCTCTTATGATAACTATCTTATGTCTTGGATATATTTGCACCTTGCATGTTGTCTAACCCATGTAGGTGCTTGGTTGAATCTAATTCCATGAGATTGCAACTCACTCACATCTTGAGCAATCTCTACAAGACCAAGACTCTACACAATAGTGGTTGAAGACAAGGAAGCACAAAACCATTCAAACATATCCTTTGACAAATTCTATATTAAGCTTCATGATTAACATTTTTGGATACACAAGTGCTCTTCCTTGCAAGAACTAACCCATGTAGGTAGATGAACTCAAACTCCAAGTGGTGCTCCCAACTCTTGATGAACTACATCAACCCTGAGCACCCACACAAGTTCAACTACATGAGCAAGAACCACATCACCACCCAAGGTATGTCATTCCATCTTAGAGAAGCTTTACTCCAAGACATGAGTCAAAGCAACTCAACAAGATGTGAATACATCAAGATGCTTAAACGAAAAATGGTAACCCCATTTTGAGCTTAAACGATGAGTATGACCTATGATCAAGTGTCCTCACTTGACTCCTAAGTCAATATACTCTAACATAGGTGACTATGTCACCGCCCAATTCTAGATGAAGTTCTCTTGTGTTCCTTTCTGAGTTATTGCATTTGTCCCTTGCATATTTGTTTCCTTCTTTTCTCAAAAACAAAAAAAACTTCATCTAGAAACTTTCACTCTTTTCTTTTTTGTTCTTGTTCTGCATATTTCTGCATCAAATTCATTGCAAATCCTTGTGAGATCTTACTTGACTAGTGAGCTGAGGTGACAAGTGTTTTTCTCTGTGTAAACTCGGTTTCACCGACTTGCAAATTTCGGTCCAACCGAATCTTTTCGGTACCACCGAAATATGCCACTCGGTGCCACCGACTTTGCAATCAGAAAAACAGTTTGCCACTTGTTCTACATTTCTTCTGATCCAGCTCCACTCAATGAATCTTGTCCTCCACAAGCATCACAATTTTATCCTCTACTTTGTGCTGAATCTCAAGGACCAAACCTATTCGACGGATTCCAGGAAAAACCTTCTTGGAAATTGATGTCAAAGGGGGAGAGAGAGATCACATCAAAGCTTGTAGGAGAAAGAGATCACATCAGGGAGAGAAACAGTCTCAAGGACCAAACCTACAAGAGAGAAAGTATTAAGGGGGAGAGAGAGACCTCAAGGGGGAGAGAAAGTCTCAAGGATCCCAGATGCTTGATGTTCAAGAGGAGAGATGCCACATGTCTTTTTTTGGGGAAAGACATGTTCATATGAACTCATTTGAATTAAGTTCTATTCATATTCTTCAGCTCTGATTTTCTATTTCCTATCTTCTCCTAATATCCCATGTAAGATTCAGGGGGAGCAAGACACCTAAGGGAAATGAAATCAGCCAAATTCATTGCATATCTTTATTCTTGAGGACATGTTGAATCCAATGTGGTACCTTGTACTCACTCTCTACATGTCATCCCAGTCTTGGTATTCTTGTGGTTTCTTTTGTTTGCTCTGGCTAGTGGACGTACCTGTGTTATCTAACCTTGTTTGTGCAGGTTCATTCCATCCTAAGCCAACCAGAGACCACAAGGTAAGTATATGCATCAAAATCATGAGTATGAGGAGTTCTTGCTTATGTACATACTGTTTGCAAGAAGGACTCATGAGCATGAAGGTATTTTCCTTGATAATCTTTTGCTCTGACGCATATGGCCAAGATACATGTAACACATTGCCTACTCTGTCATGATTATGCTCTCACATGCCTCTATATTTAATATTTACATGAGTGCATACATGTAGGGGGAGCCTATGCTTGCTACATGTTCTTCCAAAGCTTTACTAGCTGTTCTTTATATCTTTATCTAAAGCTTTGATGTATGTTGCCATCAATTACCAAAAAGGGGGAGATTGAAAGCACAAGTGCTCCCTAGGAGGTTTTGATAATTGATGACAACATATCTCTTGTTGGACTAACACTTCTATCTAGCATGTTTCAGATAAGTTCAACAATGGAGTGGCATGGACTAAAGGTTGTGGGAACTCCTTCAAGATGCTAAGGACAAGGGATTGGCTAAAGCTTCAAGCTCAAGACTCTTCACTTTTACATTTTAGTGATCCAAGATCACATTGAGTCCATAGGAAAAGCCAATACTATCAAGGAGGGATGAGGTGTTTCTTAATGAGCCTCTTGCTTCATGTGCTTAATGATATTCTCCAAAATCCTCAGCTACTTTCCCACTTCCACATATGACCTAAACCCTAAGCCAAACTCGGTCCTACCGATTCTTCCTATCCGGCGCCACCGAGTTTCACTTGTCATTAGCCAGTGCCAAACCCTAGCAATTCGGTTCCACCGATAAGGATCTCGGTCTCACCGAGATGGGGTTGCAATCTCTCTGTTTCCCTTTCGTAACTTTTCGGTCCCACCGAAAGAGCGAATTGGTCCCACCGAGATTGCAATGTAAACTCAGTGTTTCCCCTTTGTAACTTTTCGGTCTCACCGAAAGAGCAAATCGGTCCCACCGAGTTTTCCTGACCAACTCTCTGGTTAGCTAATTACCAAATTCGGTCTCACCGAGTTTGTGTAATCGGTCTCACCAAGATTACGTTATGCCCAAACCCTAACCGAATCGGTCCTACCGAGTTGCATGTCAGTCCCACCGAAATTCCTAACGGTCACTAGGTTTACTATTTCGGTCAGACCAAGTTTTCTGATTTGGTCCCACCGAGATTGGTAAATTGTGTGTAACGGTTGGATTTTGTGTGGAGGCTATATATACCCCTCCACCTCCTTCTCACTAAGTGAGAGAGCCATCAGAACACACACATCATTCCAACTCATATGTTCTGAGAGAGAGAACCACCTACTCATGTGTTGAGACCAAGACATTCCATTCCTACCATATGAATCTTGATCTCTAGCCTTCCCAAGTTGCTTTCCACTCAAATTTTCTTTCCACCAAATCCAAATCCTATGAGAGAGAGTTGAGTGTTGGGGAGACTATCATTTGAAGCACAAGAGCAAGGAGTTCATTACCTACACACCATTTGTTACTTCTTGGAGAGTGGTGTCTCCTAGATTGGCTAGGTGTCACTTGGGAGCCTCCGACAAGATTGTGGAGTTGAACCAAGGAGTTTGTAAGGGCAAGGAGATCGCCTACTTCGTGAAGATCTATCGCTAGTGAGGCAAGTCCTTCGTGGGCGATGGCCATGGTGGGATAGACAAGGTTGCTTCTTCGTCGACCCTTTGTGGGTGGTTGCTTCTTCGTGGACCCTTCGTGGACTCGCGCAACCGTTGCCCTTGGGTGGAGCCCTGTGTGGACTCGCGCAACCGTTACCCTTCGTGGGTTGAAGTCTCCATCAACGTGGATGTAGGATAGCACCACCTATCCGAACCACGGGAAAACATCCGTGTCTCCAATTGCGTTTGATCTCTCCAAACCCTTCCCTTTACATTCTTGCAAGTTGCATGCTTTACATTCCGCTGCTCATATACTCTTTGCATGCTTGCTTGATATGTATTGTGTGTGTGCTGAAATTGTGCCTAAACTCCACTTAAACCGAAAAAGCTTAAAAATTGCAACTTTAGCACTAAGTGTCTAATCACCCCCCTCTAGACACATCTACTTCTCGATGCTTTATTGTTTCATACCAATATTATACAACTTTCACATATTTTTGGCAACTTGTTATATGATTTATTGGACTAACCTGTTGATCCAGTGCCCGGTGCCAGTTCCTGTTTTTTGCATGTTTTTTGTATCTCAGAAAATCCATATCAAACGAAGTCCAAATACAATAAAATTTTACGTAGAATTATTTTGGGATATATGTGATTTTTGGGAGTTGGAATCACCGCAAACGGAGGCCCACACAGCCCACAAGACACTAGGGCGTGCTGTCGTGGTTCTAAGTCTGACAGTAAAGTAGGGGGTAGGAATGTAGAGGCAAGATCCTAGCTACGGTGAGATTGTGCACGCAAGATGTATGAGTTCAGGCCTTCGCGGTGGATGTAACAGCCCTACGTCTCGGTGCCCGGAGGCTTGGTAGATTGGATTACGCGTGAAGTTACAGGGGGTGCGAACCCTTGTGCCAGAGGAGGGGGCGACTTATATAGAGTGCGCCAGGACCCCCGCCATCCCATGTTACACAGGGTTCAATGTACGTTAAGACAGGGCGTTACTGGTAACGCCAGCAGTAAAGTCATATAACTGATCATTGATACTACAGAGTGAATGCCTGACCGTTGCTGCCCGGGTTGACTTTAGGCCTTCTATACTCCGAGTGGTTTCTTGTACAGTCGAGTGATGATATGCCGGTCGAGTGGAATTAGGATATCCTAATGGAGATGTTGGTCGAGTGGGCATGCACTCTGGTGATTCCAGTCGGTTTGAACTTGTTGTCCATTGACTGTAGGGCAGTGTCCTTGGGAAGGGTGCTTAGATCAGGTCTATTGCCCCACCCTAGGTACACAACATCGTCATTAGCCCCCGAATGGTTCTGGGTTCGAGTGGAAAATGGTGTTGAAGGTGGTTTTGACCCAATCTTTATGCTGCGGAAGCATTTTACTGGATTGGTGAACCATGCAACAGCTTCGATTTCACTTTTTCAGTCGCCTTGAGCCATTCAGAGGTTGTCAAGTGGATTTCTGCTGATAAGCTTCGACTACTGGTGTTGCATAAATTTTTTGGCATGATTGACTGCTTTGCCGTTTCCGTATCTCGCGGGATTCTAAATTTGGGGAAGCGCGCGAGGCGGAGAGGGCCGTGGTAATTGGAGCAGATTAGGTAGGGGCGCCTCGATCCCTGTGCCACCTTTTTCGCCATGTACTGCGCGCGCTTGTTGCGGGATTTGACAGGATCGTCTGGGTCCATAGGTCCGTCACTCGGGGAATGGGGCCATATAAGGCGTCGGAGCCGATGCCTTCGCACTGCACGCCCCATTCTCCCCCTTTTCCTCCGCTCCCCATTACTTCCGCCTCTGCTCTCGGCGCCGCCGCCCAGCTGGAGCTCAATCCGCCGCAATGGGGAAGCACAAGACTGCTGCTCTTGAGCACGCGAAGAAGGCGACGACGAAGGCGAAGGGGAACAAGATGAGCCGAGGCGGGTTGTTGTCGAGATCTGCTCTGCCACCCGGCTGGATCCAGGGCGACTGGATCCGGTCGACGATCTTGAAAGAAGATATGGAGGATCTGGTTGATGCGGGGCTAATCGCCCACGAGTCTTGGCGGCTTCCGGGGGACGAGACCGAGCCGCGACCGCAGGAGGGTGAGTGTGTCCTTCTTGCGACCCATGTCGACCGCGGTTTTTCTTTGCCTCCCCATCCTTTCTTCCGGGGTTTTTTGAACTTCTTTGGAGCCCAACTTCATCATTTTTCTCCCAACACCATCACATACCTTGCTGCGTACGTGTCTATGTGTGAAAACTTTCTGGGTTGTCGACCACACTGGGCCTCTTCAAACACATTTTCACTTGCCGTTCTCAGTCAGTTAAGAAGGCCAATCCGAGTGATGAGAGGACACACATGATCCAGATGTGTGGGGGTTTAGGGATCCAGATGAGGGACAAAAGTACTTTCCTTGCTATGATTCTTCCCGAGTCAGTCAGGGGGTGGCAGTCGACTTGGTTCTACTGTAAGGATCAACCAACCCCTGGTCAGTCGACTGGTCTCCCCCCATTTTCCACAGAGCGAGTCGAGAATCCTTCCCCCTTGAGAGTGACTCCAACTGAGAAAGCGGAGGTTAATATGTTGGTTGAGCGAGTCGTCCAGCTTGTCCGCGACGGTGTGACTGGCATGGACCTATTAGAAGCACTTCTTAGTCGACGCATCCAGCCACTCCAAGCCCGTGACCATCCAATGTGGATGTATTCGGGTGTTGAAGACAGCACTCTGATCCATCCGGAGGAGTTCGAAGAGGAGACGGTGGCGCTGTGGCTGCAAGGTATCACTGGCAACAAGGACAACCCTAGGGGGTCTAGGAGGGTTGCTCCACTCGACCACACCACCGAACCTGACAAGGTCTTATTCTTTCCTTCCAAGTGTATCTTGTTCTGCTATGTGTTTGCTATTGAAATTGATTGGTATCCACTCGACTCCTTGTCTTGCAGATCTACACTAAGATGTACTCGATGCCCAACGAAGAGCAGGAGGATGACGGGGAGGCGAGTGGAGGCGACATTGGCAAGTGGCATTCTAATGGAAGGGGAGATGAGGAGAGCGAGGACTTGAGCAGCGGTGAAGAGGTCGAGTCCCCTCCTCGCACCGAAAGGCACTCCAAGCAAAGGCAGGACCCGGTCAGCGTCCGTGGCAAAGCGACTCCACCATCTGCACAAACCTCCAAGCGCACTCGGGCGTCATCTCCCGTGCCGACAGAGAAAGCTCCTAAGCAGCCCAAAGTCATGACATCAAAGCCTCGGAAGGCCATGCCCAATATTAAAGTGGCTGTCCCCATTACTTCTGAGTAACTACTGAGCTTGACCTCTTAGTTCTTGCATGACTCAAACTTTGGTCGACTCACTTTCTTGTTTTGACCGAGTGAATCCTGAAATTTGCAGTGCTGCCTTTGGAACTTCTAATTACCGAGATGACGATGATGAGGAGATGGAGGACGCAGTCACTTCCCATGCGGGTATAACTTTTATCACTTTGACTCTTCTTTTTCAGCCGCTTTGATGGTCGACTGAACTTCTGTAATCGATTGCTTTGCAGCTCCACACAATGTCATTGAACTTCCAGATGATGATGAAGACGTGCCGCAAAGGGCCATGGGAAGGAGGGCAGAGCTTCGAGCAAGAAGGCATCCGCTGGCTAGACGTCTCAATCGGTGCCAGTGGCGGAGCCAGTGATTCAACTGTGTGAAGACGTGGACTGGGCTTCTGTTACCTTTGCTATTCCAGTGTCGAGTGAATGCCCTTCATCATCGACTGTGCCAGCCCCTACTTTATCTATCCAACATCACGCCTTGGATTCTCAGGCTACCGCGACTGAACTACCGTCTCCGTTCTTCACTACCCATTATGTTCCGGAGGACCAGGCAAGCGCCGCTGCAGAAGCCATACGCCAAGCGGGTCTGATGATGGATCGGGTGAAGACGGTGCACGAGAACAACCAAGCTGCTTATGATGCGAGTGCAACCCTCTGAGCCAATGTCCAGGTAAATTGGTTTCCGACTGAACTCTTATCTTGATGCTTGTTCTGTTAGGATATGCTACCCGAAGACTTTTCGTTGCGCTTCCATTTGTTGGTCTGTTATTCGCATCTGTACACCCACTGGGTGTTTCAACTTATGCTGAGTAGTTCTTCCAGTTGAGTCGACTAGGTTATGTCGATTGTAGTTTTGGACTAGTGGGGGCACGCAGAGTGCACCCACTGGGTGTATTCCTCGAGGCCGTCGTCGAATGTGTGATTCGGCGGGGGCCTTGATAAAAATATCTTGTCCTTTAGTTCTTCCACTCGGTCTGGGCGGACCATGTCGAGTGGAATCTGTACCAGTGGGGGCACACAGAGTGCACCCACTGGGTGTAGTCATCGAGACCGCGGTCGACTGCGGGCAGTTGGTTAGGGTATGAGAATAATTGTTTTTTTCCACTCAGTCTGGGCGGACCATGTCGAGTGGAATCTGGACCAGTGGGGGCATGCTAAGTGCACCCACTGGGTGTAGTCCCCGAGACTACTTTTGAATGTTTGATTCTGCAGTAGTCTTAGAGTTGTTTTCACTCGGAAGTGAACCATCTTTGTTTCTGTCCACTGATGTACCTTTTTGCTGATTTCAGAAATCCTGTGAGCTCATCTCCAAATTTGCCGATTTCGAGGAGAAGCAGAGACAACTCAAACTTGACTTGGAGCTGGCCAATCAGAACTTGCAAAAGGCCAAAGACGAAGCAGCTGGTACGGAAGGTAACAACCTGTCGACTGTCTATCTTGACCATCTCACAAGTTATCTCCTCGTTCTTCTCTCTGACCCGAGTGTACATTCTTCGGAGAAAATGAGGCATGCTCTGGCACAGAAGGACCTTGATCTTGCAGCAGCGCAGAAGGAGGCTCAGGAGAAAACAACACTCGCTGATAAGAAGCTGGCTTCAGTCGGGGCACTAAAGGAAGATAACGCCAAGCTGAAGACTGCTCTTACTGAAGCCAACAGAGAAGTGACCCGCCTAAAGAAAGACAAAGTAGCTTTGAACGAGAAGATTGAAAGCATTTCTTGTAAGAGAAATGACCTGGAGGCCTATCTGGGAGCACTCGCCAATAAGTTATTCCTTATGCATGAAGGTATTTTTCCTTGTCTGACTATTTTGCCGTTTATCAAGTCACCCTAAATCGGTGACTCATTAGTTCTTTGTGGTTGCAGAATTCTGCCATAACTTTGAGGAAGAAACTGGGCGAATCGAGACGAGCTTGGGCCCATCAATTCCCCTATCAATGATGAAGCTGCTATGAACGTGCTCTGACTGGAATCTCGCCTTGCCAGCGTCACAGACTACCTCGCCCGCCTGAAAGTTGCGGTGTCGCGAATCGACATGGCGTTCTGGCCAAAGGAGATGCTCCAAAACGACCTCGAGTCTTTGATGAATCAACTTAATGAGATCCATGGTCGAGTGTAGGAATGGAAGAAGTCGTCTGCTTGATGCGGTGCTAACGTAGCTGTGTCACTAGTTCGAGTCCATTGCAAGGAGGCCAAGGAGGAAAAGCTAGCAGCGATCAAGGTTGCCAACACCAGGAAACACGACTTCTAGTCTATCATGGAGACCTTTATTGCTGCCGCCACTCGAATTGCAGATGGAATCGACCTGGATGAGTTCGTCAAGCCTGCCAGTCCTCCTCCCGCGGAGTGAACAAACTTTTATAATCCGATTAAATTTGCCTCGGTATGCCGAGTGGTTTTGTAACCGTTAAACTCTTTCAGGTCTGATGCCCGAGTACTTTAAACTGTGGTCTGGAACCTCAGAGGTTTTATCTGAACTTGGTTGTTTTTGAATCTCTTGGCTCTGAGTGGAATTTGATTCTTCAGTCTGAATTGCTACTGACTTTGTGGTGCAGCTCAGTCGAGTGGGTCATAGACATGGGCATTCGGTGTCGTCCATGACCTGCTCCTCGTTGTCTTTGTAGATAAGGATAGAGTGGACATTGTATTTGTTCTGCAGCTCCAAGGATAAGGTCGCGATGGACCTGCACCTTGTCGTCCTTGTGGATAAGGATGGAGCGGACGTTGTATTTGTGTCGCAACTCCGAGGATAAGGTCGTGGTCGACTTGCACCTCGTTGTCCTTGCAGATAAGGATGGAACGGACATTGTATTTGTGTCGCAGCTCCGAGGATAAGGTCGTGGTCGACCTGCACCTTGTCATCCTTGCGGATAAGGATAGAGCGTGTTTGAAACTTAGGCGAGTACGAGACTGCAGTTAAGCCCCCGAGTGGGAGGGTTGCTCTCCACTCGGTAGGGTTTTCTAAACTTAGGTGAGTACTGGACTGCAGCTAAGCCCCCGAGTGGGAGGTTTGCTCTCCACTCGGTAGGGTTTTCTAAACTTAGGCGAGTATTGGACTGCAGCTAAGCCCCCGAGTGGGAGGTTTGCTCTCCAGTCGGTAGGATTTCATAAACTTAGGCGAGTACTGGACTGTAGCTAAGCCCCCGAGTGGGAGAGTTTCTCTCCACTCAGTAGGATTTTTGAAACTTAGGCAAGTACTGGACTGCAGCTAAGCCCACGAGTGGGAGGGTTGCTCTCCACTCGGTAGGAGTTTTTGAAACTTAGGCGAGTACTGGACTGCAGCTAAGCCCCCGAGTGGGAGGTTTGCTCTCCACTAAGTAGGATTTTTGTTAAAATTTAGGAGAGTACTGGACTGCAGCTAAGCCCCTGAGTGGGAGGGTTGCTCTCCACTCGGTAGGATTTTTTGAAACTTAGGCAAGTACTGGACTACAGCTAAGCCCCTGAGTGGGAGGGTTTCTCTCCACTCGGTAGGATTTTTTTTTAAAACTTAGGCGAGTGCTGGACTGCAGCTAAGCCCCCCTGAGTGGGAGGTTTGCTCTCCACTTGGTAGGATTTTTTAAACTTAGGCGAGTACTGGACTGCAGCTAAACCCCCGAGTGGGAGGTTTCCTCTCCACTCGGTAGGATTTTTTAAACTACAGCGAGTACTGGACTGCAGCTAAGCCCGTGAGTGGGAGGTTTGCTCTCCACTCGGTAGGATTTTTTGAACTTAGGCGAGTACTGGACTGCAGCTAAGCCTCCGAGTGGGAGGAATGCTCTCCACTCGGTAGGATTTTTTGAAACTTAGGCGAATCGGATTCGCGTCTAAGCCACCCACTGGGGGATTTTGTACTCATGTATAAGTAATAACAATCATTTAGGAGACTGTAAAACCATGTCTTTGTTAAACAAACTGAAAGGTACTTCTTATTACATCTCAACAGTCCAACTGTTCAAGTATTAAAATGTCGGAGAAGCTCCGCATTCCAAGTGCGTGGCTCGTCCTTCTTGTGCTCCACATCGTACAGGTGGTATGCTCCATTGTGAAGCACTTTGGTGATGATGAAAGGGCCCTCCCAAGCGGGAGCCAGCTTGTGTGGTTGTTGCTGATCCACTTGGAGAACCAGGTCCCCTTCCTGAAATGCTCGACCCCTGACGTTTCTGGCGTGGAACCGATGAAGGTCTTGTTGATAGATGGTCGACCTGATCAGGGCCATCTCTCCTTCCTCTTCCAGAAGATCAACAACATCTTGCCGGGCTTGTTCTGCTTCTGCCTTTGAGAAAAGCTCTGCTCGTGGGGCATTGTGAAGCAAATCAGTCGGCAGTACGGCTTAAGCTCCATATACCATGAAAAAGGGAGTCCGGCCAGTAGACCGATTTGGTGTTGTTCTCAGACCCCATAGTACTAATGGTAACTCATCTACCCAGGCGCCAGCTACATGCTTGAGGTCTCACATTAATCTGGGCTTCAACCCTTGGAGGATCAAACCATTTTCTCTTTCTTCTTGTCCATTCGACTGTGGGTGAGCGACTGAAGCATAGTCGAATCGAGTGCCTTGGGAAGCACAGAAAGCTCTGAACTCATCTGAATCAAATTTTGAACCATTGTCTGTGATGATGTTGTGTGGGACTCCAAATCTAAATCTTAACCCCCTGATGAAGCTGATGGCAATGCCTGAATCAAGGTTGTTGATGGGCTTGTCTTCAATCCATTTAGTGAACTTGTTGACTGCAACAAGCAGGTGAGTGAAACCACTTCTGCTAGTCCTCAAGGGTCCAACCATATCCAACCCCAAACGGCAAATGGCCAGATGAGTGGAATGGTCTTCAAGGCTGAAGCGGGCTTGTGAGACATGTTGGAATAGAACTGTCAACCCTCACACTTGTCGACTATTTCCTTTGCCATTTCATTTGCTCGCGGCCAGTAAAAACCTGCTCGGTATGCTTTGGCCACGATTGTCTGAGAAGACGCATGGTGACGACAGGTCGTCGAGTGGATATCATTGAGAATCATTCGACCTTCTTCTGGGGTAATGCATCGCTGGGAAACTCTGGTCACACTTTCCCTGTACAATCAACCACTTATCACAGTGAAGGCTTTAGATCGACGGACAATCTGCTACTTCGTCTTCTGGAAGTTCTTTCCTGATAATATATGCGATATATGGTACTATCCAGTCAGGAATGACGACTAAAACCTCCATGACTAAGTCGACCACGGCTGGGACTTCAACTTTAGTTGGATCAGTAGAACTCTTAGGCTGTGGGGGCTCTTCTGTGAAAGGATCCTCCTGGACAGATGGTGTGTGAAGATGCTCCAAAAACACATTGCTGGGAATGGGCTCCCGCTTGGACCCTATTTTTGCCAGGTCATCTGCCGCCTGATTCTTCAGTCGGGGAATGTGGTGAAGCTCCAGTCCTTCAAACTTCCTTTCTAACTTTCTCACTACATTGCAATAGCCAGTCATAGCTGGGCTTCTGACGTCCCACTCCTTCATCACTTGATTAACCACTAAATCTGAGTCGTCGTAGACCATTAGGCGATGGATGCCGAGTGAAATGGCCATTCGCAACCCATACATGAGTGCTTCGTATTCAGCTTCGTTGTTAGAGGAATCAAAGTGAATCTGAAGGACATAACTAAGTTTTTCACCTCGCGGGGATACTAGAACAACACCAGCGCCAGAACCACTCAACATCTCGGATCCATAAAAAAACATAGTTCAATGTTCCAACTGAACTTGAGTCGGTTGCTATTGTTCAATCCACTCGACGAGGAAATCTGCTATTGCTTGGGACTTGATTGCTTTATTTGCCTCAAACTTGATATCCAATGGAAGGAGTTCAATCGCCCACTTTGCCACTCGACCAGTTCCATCTGTGTTGTTTAGTATTTCTGACAATGGAGCATCGCTGACGACTATGATGGAGTGATCTGAGAAATAATGAGCCACTTTCTTCGAAGTCAAGTAAATTCCATAGACAAGCTTATGATAATGCGGATATCTCTGCTTGGACGGAGTTAAGTCTTCAGAAATATAATACACTAGGTGTAGAACCTTATAGGATTAAACTTATTCTTCCCGCTTGACCGTGAGTACTGTACTGACAACTTGTCCAGTGGCTGCAATATAAAGCAGTAAAGGCTCTTTGCTGATCGGAGCAGCAAGCACCGGCTGGGTGGAAAGCAGGGTTTTGAGCTCTGCAAACGCTGCATCAGCATCAGGAGTCCACTCGAACTTATCAGATTTCTTCATCAATCGGTAAGAGGTAATGCCTTTTCACCGAGATGAGAGATGAACTGACTCAAAGCGGCCAAACAACCAGTAAGCTTCTAAACGTCGTGTATGCGCACATCGCGCCTCATTTGGAGTATTGCACCAACTTTCTCTGGGTTTGCATCGATGCCTCATTCGGAAACGAGAAAACCGAGTAACTTTCCACCTGGAACTCCAAATGTTCACTTTGACGGGTTAAGCTTGATATCATATCTCCTCAGATTGGCAAAGGTTTCAGCGAGGTCAGTCAGTAGGTCAGAACCTTTGCGCGACTTAACCACGATGTCATCCATGTATGCCTCCACATTCCGACTGATTTGAGTGAGCAGGCACTTCTGTATCATACACATGAATGTGGCGCCAGCATTCTTGAGACCAAAGGGCATGGTAACATAGCAAAAGCACCCGAATGGGGTGATGAAAGCTGTTTTTATTTCATTGGGTCCATACAGTCGGATATGATGATACTCGGAATATGCGTCCATAAAGGACAATCGCTCACATCCCGCAGTCGAGTCAACTATTTGATCGATGCGAGGGAGAGGGAAGTGATCTTTCGGGCATGCCCGATTGATATGCTTGAAGTCAATACACATACGGAGTGAATCATCCTTCTTGGGAACCATGACTACGTTGGCGAGCCATTCAGAGTGGTAAATCTCTCGGATGAACTCAGCTGCCAGAAGCCGAGCCACTTCCTCGCCAATTGCCTTTCTTTTCTCCATGGCAAACCGTCGGAGGTGCTCTTTTATAGGTCTTGCTTTTGGGTCAACTCACAAACGGTGCTCAGCCAGTTCTCTGGGTACACCTGGCATGTCAGAAGGTTTCCATGCAAAGATGTCCCAGTTCTCACGGAGGAACTGGATGAGCGCTTCTTCCTATTTGCTGTCGAGTGTTGTTGATATATGAGTCGGAGCAGCATTGGGATCAGTCGGGTGAATATGAACTGACTTTGTTTCACCAGACGACTTAAATGCAGATTCTGAAGCAGGCTTCTTAGCTCTCAACAAATCACTCGGATCTGCTGTCTTCTTGTATTCTTCCATTTCTATTGTTGCCATCTATTCATCGGCAATCTTCGAGCCCTTTTGGAAGCACTCTTCTGCTCGCTGCAGATTACCAGTGACTGTGATCACGCCCCTAGGGCCAGGCATCTTGAGTTTGAGATACACATAACACGGCCGAGCCATGAAACGCGCATACACAGTTCTGCCCAGGATAGATGATAGGCATTGTGAAAATCCACGACTTCAAATGTCAACTTTTCCTTAAAGTAATTCTTTGAATCACCGAAAGCCACATCAAGAGTGATCTGGCCGAGTGAATTGGCTTTCTTTCTAGGTATAACTCCGTGGAACTGCATGTTGCTCTCGCTGAGTTTGGACATCGGGATGCCCATCCCTCAAAGGGTCTCAGCATACAAAATGTTCAATCCGCTGCCACCATCCATCAAGACTTTGGTCAATCGGGTGCCCCCAGCGACCGGGTCGACCACCAACGCTTGCCTCCCAGGGGTGGCAACGTGCGGCGGGTGGTCTGACTGGTCGAATGTGATAGGAGTCTTTAACCATTTCAGATATGTCGTCGTCACCGGAGCAACCATGTTTACTTCCCTGTTGATGACTTTCAGTCGACTATTGCTTTCGACGTCAGCAAAAATCACCAAAGTGGAATTGACATTGGGAAATCCTTCATCATCCTCTTCTTTATCCTCATCCTTATCAGATTCCTTCTCTTTCTCATTGGGTTGCTTTTCTCAAAACTGCTGTATAAGGACTCGACACTGTCGAGTGGTATGCTTGGGATAGATAAGATTACCCTCTTCATCCTTCTTGATGTGAATGTGGCATGGAAAATCCAGCACGTCGTTCCCGACTGAATCTTTCACCTTCTTGGGGGTCCAGGGCCCTTGAGGTTTTCCTTTACTTTTCCTTGGGTTGCGACTACGACATCTCCAAGACCCGCAGGTTCTGCTTTACGCTTCTGCTTCCGACTCCAGTGTCCTGGCCGACTGGTTTGCTCTTGCCGCTGCAGAGCCTGTCTTCTTCTTCACCATTTGCGTACCGAGTGGCTATCTCCATCATTCGGGTCAAAGACATATCTCCTGTCCGATCGAATTTCAAGTTGAGCTCCCGATACCGAACGCCCACCTTGAAGGCGCAAACTGCTTGGTGCTGAGACACATTCTCCACCGTGTGATGCAAAGTGGACCATTCTGGAAGTAATCCCTCAAAGTTTCATTCGGTTTTTGCACACAGTGTTGCAATTCTGCCAATCCTGCTGGCCATTTGCACGTGCCCTCGAACGTTCTAACGAACACTCGGCCCAACTCCTCCCAGCTGAAAATATTACCTGGGGTCAACTGATTCAACCAAGCTCTAGCCGACCCTTCAAGCATCAGGGGCAGATGCTTCATGGACACTTCATCGTTTCCTCCACTGATCTGCACAGCCACTCGGTAGTCCTCAAGCCAGGTGTCAGGCTTTGATTCACTAGTGAACTTACTGACCCCAGTCGCCAATCTGAAGTTGGGAGGGATCTCTGCAGCCTTGATGGCTGTGCTAAAACACTCGGGACCAGAAACATGCACTCTGCTTCTAGTCAGGCGATCTCTGTCTTGACCTTCTCTATGTGCTCGATTCCTATCCACCAAACCTTGTATGAAAATGGACCTTGCATCAAACCCTGGTTCTCTTGGGTCGACTGGCCTCCTCTGCTCCTCGCTGTACGAGCGCCTATCATCATAATGCCGGGGCACGTATGATTCGCCCATCGGAGGGGGCGTAGGCACTCAACGGCGGTCATCACGGTTGAGTCGATGATCGTGCTGCTCATGGTTCCGACCCAAATGCTGCCCTTGGTGATGCCCTCGTCCTTCATGCCATGGAGGCGATCTTGGGCTGTGAGCCGACTGAACGGTGTCAGCAACTACAGATCTGTTGTGGATTCTCTTACGCGACTGAGACACTGCAGTATTCTGCTCTCCTGCTGCTCGGAGCAGCGCTCTGATCTGCATCAAACTTCTACCAACTTCCTACTGGGATGGATGAATAGATTCTGCTATACGGGCCACAGCGGTAAGATTCTGAATCTGAGTACGGTATACCTGTGGTTCAGGTGGAAATAGCTGCCGCTGCCATCGACTGGACTCGGGGATCTGTCGGCGAGAACGATCGTCGAGTGCACGCTGAAGGTTCTCCAGTCGGGTGCGCTCAACCAAAGTGGCCAATCGCGCTGCCTCCAAGGCCCGAGCTTCAGAGGACTCACCGACAACAGGTGTGTGGAGGTCCTCCACCTTGCGGCGATGAAGTTCCTCCCTCTGCTGAGAAGAGAGAGTTTTGGGGTGGTACTCTTCATGAACGCGCGATGGATCACCGCCGCCGCCGTCGCCGCCGTTGTGACGCATGCCAGGTGGACTGCGAGGCGTGTCAACCATTAGGACCTCCGCCGTGGGGTCGCTGCTGTCGCACTCTGACAGGGTTTCGACAGAGCCAGTCGACATGTCGAACATGCTGTAGAGAGATTCGTCGGGCTCGATTGCCGCAACTTGAGGGGTGGCCGACTGACGCGCCACCAGATGCTTCACACCCACCGCTGTAGCCGTGACCGACTGGATCACTTGTGACGGTGAACACCAGGGAGCGAAGATGCCGCGGGGTCCAACCGATACTGAGTCGACGGCTGCCGTAGAAGGACGCCGCGAACGCACACGCGAAAGTGCGTCGCCCCGCGGACAGGGAGCGCCTCGACGTCGACAGGAGCTTCCTGTAGCCAAGTGGAGTCGTCGGCGATGAAGACGAGCGCGCCGAGACGGATCTCGCGGCCCTCAGCCAAACCTCCGCCGGAAACCATGATGAAAGGACTCGGAGAAATCGCAACCTCACCGAAAAGTCGCTAAGACACCTGCCCCACGGTGGGCGCCAACTGTCGTGGTTCTAAGTCTGACAGTAAAGTAGGGGGTAGGAATGTAGAGGCAAGATCCTAGCTATGGTGAGATTGTGCACGCAAGATGTACGAGCTCAGGCCCTTCGCGGTGGAAGTAACAGCCCTACGTCTCGGTGCCTGGAGGCTTGGTCGATTGGATTATGCGTGAGGTTACAGGGGGTGTGAACCCTTGTGCCAGAGGAGGGGGCAGCTTATATAGGGTACGCCAGGACCCCCACCATCATACGTTACACAGGGTTCAATGTACGTTAAGACAGGACGTTACTGGTAACGCCAGCAATAAAGTCATATAAATGATCATTAATACTACGGAGTGAATGCCTGACCATTGCTGCCCGGGGTGAATTTAGTCCTTCTATACTCCGAGTGGTGATAACCCACAAGTATAGGGGATCGCAACAGTTTTCGAGGGTAGAGTATTCAACCCAAATTTATTGATTCGACACAAGGGGAGCCAAAGAATATTCTCAAGTATTAGCAGCTGAGTTGTCAATTCAACCACACCTGGAAACTTAATATCTGCAGCAAAGTATTATGATAGTAGTGGTAACGGTAGCAGAAGGTAATGATAACAAAAGTACTGTTTTTGGTATTTTGTAGTGATGATAGCAATAGCAACGGAAAAGTAAATAAGCGAAGAACAATATGTGAAAAGCTCGTAGGCATTGGATCGGTGATGGAGAATTATGCCGGATGTGGTTCATCATGTAACAGTCATAACCTAGGGTGACACGGAACTAGCTCCAGTTCATCAATGTAATGTAGGCATGTATTCTGAATATAGTCATACATGCTTATGGAAAAGAACTTGCATGACATCTTTTGTACTACCCTCCCGTGGCAGCGGGGTTGTAGCGAAAACTAAGGGATATTAAGGCCTCCTTTTAAGAGAGTACTAGACCAAAGCATTAATACATAGTGAATACATGAACTCCTCAAAGTACGGTCATCACTGGGAGTGGTCCCGATCTTTTGCAAGGATTTTTTATTATTTCCAAATAGACGTTCCGTGAAGTTTCAGGTCATTCCATGAACTTTTGTTTTTGCACATAAATAACACCATGGCAATTTTGCTGAAAACGTCAGTCCGGGTTAGTTCCATTCAAATCATGCAAGTTAGAGTCCAAAACAAGGTCAAAAGTGTTTGGAAAAGTAGATACGACGGTGACGTATCAACTCCCCCAATCTTAAACCTTTGCTTGTCCTCAAGCTATTCAGTTGATAAACTAAAAGTGATAAAGAAAAACTTTTACAAACTCTGTTTGCTCCTGTTGTTGCAAATATGTAAAGCCAACATTCAAGTTTTCAGCAAAGATTATGAACTAACCATATTCACAATAACTCTTAGGTCTCATGTTTACTCATATCAATAGCATAATCAACTAGCGAGCAATAATAATGAATCTTGTATGGCAACACTTTCTCAAAACAATCATAATATGATATAACAAGATGGTATCTCGCTAGCTTTTTCTGAGACCGCAAAACATAAATGCAGAGCACCTTTAAAGATCAAGGACTGACTAGACATTGTAATTCATGGTATAAGAGATCCAGTCAAGTCATACTCAATGTAAACTAACAATAATGAATGAAAATGACAGCGGTGCTCTCCAACTGGTGCTTTTTAATAAGAGGATGATGACTCAACATAAAAGTAAATAGATAGGCCCTTCGCAGAGGGAAGCAGGGATTTGTAGAGGTGCCAGAGCTCGGTTTTGAAATAGAGGTGAATAATATTTTGAGCGGTATACTTTCATTGTCAACATAACAACCAAGAGATGGTGATATCTTCCATGCTACACACATTGTAGGCGGTTCCCAAAAAGAATGGTAATGTTTATACTCCCCCTCCACCAACAAGCATCAATCCATGGCTTGCTCGAAACAACGAGTGCCTCCAACTAACAAGAGTCCTGGGGGAGTTTTGTTTGCAGTTATTTTGATTTGATTTGCATAAAGCATGGGACTGGGCATCCCAGTGACCAACCATTTTCTCATGAGTGAGGAGCGGAGTCCACTCCTCTTGAGAATAACCTGCCTAACATGGAAGATACAGATAGCCCTAGTTGATACATGAGCTATTCGAGCATACAAAACAGAATGTTTATTTGAAGGTTTAGAGTTTGGCACATACAAATTTACTTGGAACGGCAGGTAGATACCGTATATATGTAGGTATGGTGGACTCATATGGAACAACTTTGGGGTTTATGGAATTGGATGCACAAGCAGTATTCCTGCTTAGTACAGGTGAAGGCTAGCAAAAGTCTGGTAAGCGACCAGCTAGAGAGCAACAATAGTCATGAACATGCATTAAAATTAATCAACACCAAATGCAAGCATGAGTAGGATATAATGCACCATGAACATAAATATCGAAGAGGCTATGTTGATTTTGTTTTAACTACATGCATGAACATGTGCCATGTCAAGCCACTCGAATCGTTTAAAAGAGGATACTACCCTATCATACCACATCACAACCATTTTAATAGCATTTTGGCACGCAAGGTAAACCATTATAAGCTCCTAGCTAATTAAGCATGGCATAAGGAACTATAATCTCTAATTGTCATTGAAAATATGTTTATTCATAATAGGCTGAATCAGGAACGATGAACTGATCATATTTACAAAAACAAGAGAGGTCGAGTTCATACCAGCTTTTCTCATCTCAATCAGTCCATCATATATCGTCATAATTGCCTTTCACTTGCACGACCGAATGATGTGAATAATAATAGTGCACGTGCATTGGACTAAGCTGAAATCTGCAAGCATTCAATAAACAGGAGAAGACAAGGCAATATGGGTTCTTTTGTCAGATCAACAATAATGCATATAAAAGCCACTTCAACAATTTAATCATGGTCTTCTCCTATCGACCCCCAAAGAAAAGAAAAGAAATAAAACTATTTACACGGGAAAGCTCCCAACAAGCAAAAGAAGAACAGGAAATCTTTTTGGGTTTTCTTATTAATTACTACTACAAGCATGGAAATTAAAACTAGCTAAAAGCTACAACTATTTTTTTTGTTTTTCTTAAGGTTTATTAAGAACACAAGAAGAAAGCATAAAAGGGAATAAACTAGCATGGATGATACAATGAAAAAGTATGAGCACCGACATATAGCAATGAGTGTGTGAACATGAATATAATGTCGGTGAGAAATACGTACTCCCCCAAGCTTTGGCTTTTGGCCTAAGTTGGTCTATGGCCACGGTTGGCCTGGCGGATATCCATAGTAATAGTTGGGGTCGTACTACGAAGAAGAAGACTCTGATTGCCACTGGTTGGCAATCATCTCCGGATCCCATTGGTAATTAGACTGTCGTGGAGGATCAACTTGTGGTTCCGACTCTAGCTCTGTGGATGATGTAGGGTTCCGGTAGGCGTGAATATCCTCCGGTGAGACGAGGTACTAGTCTGTAGATAAATCAAACAAGGAAGGAGCAGGCAAGGTGATAGTCTCCGGATGACGTTTATCAAAGAACAATTTGTATTTAAGCTCCCCTTCCCTATTCTTTATTATAAAATCATGTGCTACCATACTCTTATAATTTAAATAAATAGTAGGCATCAATTTTTCTTCTTTTTCATAGTGCCTAATAGGTATGTTACAGTATGCAGCAAGGCGTGAAGCATAGATACCACCAAAGATGGGGCCCTTTGTACAGTTCAGACTTAACCGTTTAGCAATAATACTGCCCATACTAATAGAGTCATCACGGAATATACCATGGAACAAAATAAAAATATCAGGAACACTAAGGTTTCCACAGTTTCCGCGACCAATTAAGCAACGACTAGCAAATATTGCAAAGTAGCGTAAAACAGGAAAATGTATGCTAGTGATTCTTGCATCGGAAACCTTCCTAGTTTCCCCTACAGTGATAGTGTCAATAAACCCATTCACATCTTTACGATGTGGTTCCTCTAAGCTACCCTCGAAAGGTATTTTGCAAACCCTGCCAAATTCATATAGTGACATCTTCTTAACCACACCATATAAATGAAACTCTACTGAAGGAGGTGATTCCCTAGGATAATAGTAGAAGTTTTGCACAAAAGTATTGGTGAGTAAGAGATATTGTTCGCGTTGGTCGTGGAGGAAGTCGGTAAAGCCTACATTCTTAGCCAATTCATAAAAATCCTCACAAATCCCGGTTTCTCTCAAGAAATCATCGGAGGGCCATTCACACGGCCGAACCTCCACGGTGCGAGGCAGATTATATTTGGGCTTCTTTGCTTCTTTATTTTGCTTTTCCTTCGAGCTTCGGCTCGATGAGCCCCTCAAAAATATCTTCATTATTTTCTGAAAAATTCTGAAATTTTTAGTAAATTCAAAATAAAAGTGAACCAAGCTCAACAAAATTGATAGAAACTACTCATACAAGTGCATAGAGCCTATATCATGCATCAAAACTACTTGGAACCATATAAATTTGACATGCAAGCTCAAGAACAGGGTCACCTAGGCAACACAAATTTGCAACGAATAAAGCACTAGAACAAAAACTAATTGGACTAATGGAGGAGTCACATACCAAGGAACAATCCCCCCAAGCAGTTTTGTGAGAGGTCCTTTGAGCAAGGAGATCGAAAATGGCAGCAAAATGAGCTTGGACTCGGGTTTGAACTGGATAATGGTGTTTGTGGGAGGAGAAAGGAGTGTGTGGGTGCAGGAATAAGTGGAGGAGGACCACCGTGGGCCCACGAGGCAGGGGGGTGCGCCCAGGGGGGTAGGGCGCGCCCTCCATCCTCGTGGCCAGGTGGATGCCCCCCTGCTGTGTTCTTAGTGCCAAATATTCTCAAATATTCCAGAAAAAATCATATTTAAATTTCAGGGCATTTGGAGAACTTCTATTTCCGGGGTATTTTTATATTACATGGATAATTCAGATAACAGACATGAAATACTATTTTTATTTTATTTATTATAAATAACAGAAAGTAAAAAGAAGGTACAGAGAGTTGTGTTTTCTAACTTCATCCATCTCATGATCATCAAAAGGAATCCATTAACAAGGTTGGTTAGGTCTTGTTAACAAACTCATTCCAAGTAACATGGAACCGGAGAATTTCGAATAACACTAAGTTACCTCCATGGGGATACGCACATCCCCAACAATTAGAATATCATATTTCTTCTTGACAGTAGGTAGAGGAAATTCAAAACCTCCAAAAATAATCGAGGGAATTTTTCCAATAGAATTGATACTATGAACTTGAGGTTGTTTCCTCGGAAAGTGTACCGTATGCTCATTACCATTAACATGAAAAGTGACATTGCCTTTGGTGCAATCAATAACAGCCCCTGCAGTATTCAAAAAGGGTCTTCCAAGAATAAGAGACATACTATCGTCCTCGGGAATATCAAGAATAACAAAGTCCGTTATAATGGTAACGTTTGCAACCACAACAGGCACATCCTGACAAATACCGACAGGTATAGCAGTTGATTTGTCAGCCATTTGCAAAGATATTTCAGTAGGTGTCAACTTATTCACATCAAGTCTACGATATAAAGAGAGAGGCATAACACTACCACCGGCTCCAAGATCACATAAAGCAGTTTTAACATAGTTTCTTTTAATGGAGCATGGTATAGTGGGTACTCCTGGATCTCCAAGTTTCTTTGGTATTCCACCCTTAAAAGTATAATTAGCAAGCATGGTGGAAATTTCAGCTTCCAGTATCTTTCTTTTATTAGTAACAATTTCTTTCATGTACTTAGCATAAGGATTCATTTTAAGCATATCAGTTAATCGCATACGCAAAAAGATAGGTCTAATCATTTCAGCAAAGCGCTCAAAATCCTCATCATCCTTTTTCTTGGATGGTTTGGGAGGAAAAGGCATGGGTTTCTGAACCCATGGTTCTCTTTCTTTACCATGTTTCCTAGCAACAAAGTCTCTCTTATCATAACGTTGATTCTTTGATTGTGGGTTATCAAGATCAACAGCAGGTTCAATTTCTATATCATTATCATTACTAGGTTGAGCATCAACATGATCATTATAATTAACATTATCACTAGTTCCAGGTTCATTACCAGATTGTGTTTCAGCATCAGAAATAGAAATATTATTTGGATTCTCAGGTGTTTAAATAACAGGTTAACTAGAAGCATGCAAAGTCCTATCATTTTTCTTTTTCTTCCTTTTAGAAGGACTAGGTGCATCTATATTATTTCTCTGAGAATCTTGCCCAATTCTCTTAGGGTGGCCTTCAGGATACAAAGGTTCCTGAGTCATTTTACCAGTTCTAGTAGCCACTCTAACAGCAAGATCATTATTCTTACTATTCAATTCATTGAGCAAATCATTTTGAACTTTAAGTACTTGTTCTACTTGAGTGGTAACCATAGAAGCATGTTTACTAATAAGTTTAAGTTCACCTTTGACATTAGCCATATAATCACCCAAGTGTTCAAGCATATCAACACTGCGTTTTAATTCTCTACCAAAATAAGCATTGAAGTCTTCTTGCTTAACCATAAATTTATCAAACTCATCTAAGCATGGGTTAACAAACTCAGTGTTGGGGGTTTGGTGCGACATATGCCAACAGATGGCTTATCATGGTGGGGGCGACTAGAACGTCGCCGGTGCCTGGAAACGGGATGAGGCGAAGACATGCACGCCGGTGAATCTTACCCAGCTTCAGGGCTCTCCGGGGAGATAATACCCCTACTGCTGCTCTGCGGGGTCTCCGCATGATCACTATGGCCAAGTGTTTACACGGTTGCTCCTTGAGCTGTTTCTTAGAGGTAGGAGAGGGCAAGGCTAGCTCTCTCCTTCTATCTGGTATGGTCTAGAGCTACTGGGTTCCAACCCTTTGCATGGGTGCCCTGGGGGTTTATATAGGCCTACCCCCAGGGGTACAATGGTAATTCATCTGGGCATGGGCCCAGCCGTCAGTGCCTTTGGCCTCCGATTTCTCCACTGACTGCTGGGGCCTGCCGGTTGGTGGGCCCCGCCGACTGGTCTGGTACGGAGCCGACAGGCCGCGTCCGCCGCGGGCGGGTCTTGTCGGCTGCTGATTACTGTAGCCGTGCTTCTGATGACGCGAGCTTGGTCATGGGGTCGTGGCAACAGTCCCGCCGCCTGGCGGGCGATCACTATTGCCACTCCCCATCACATCTTGATTAATGGCGCATGGGGCCCAGGGGAGGGCTCGACCGACTCCCCGAGCCGACTCCTGACGGATCGGACTAGCGGTCCTCTCGCCGTCTCCTAGGGTCTCACTGACTGGTGGGACCTGCTGCTTCCAGGCCGTTCAGACAAGCTGTCGTGGGCGCAGGACTCGGTACTGTGGTGCTGATGTCAGGGCCGACAGGGCAACAGTGCCACGCCGCACGGAGATCTTCCCGAGTACGGCGTGCTGTGGCCATGCCTGCTCTTGGTAAGGGGCGGGAGTGGGCTTCACTGTAGCCACGCCCCTGCCCCGTCCCCTTCCATGAGGTCATGGGTTTGTTGGAGTCACCGGCCGACTCCCCAAAGCCGGCTTCTCTGGAAGCCGTCCTTGGGACTCGGCCGTGAGCGGGCAGTCGGCCGCCCTGCCGTCGACTCCTCAGGAGGCGGCTCTTCGCCCTGGGGTCTTGAGGGGCGCAGCCTGCCCCGATGTCTTGAAAGGTTATGGGACTCGGGTTGGCCTACCCGTGGCCCATTACTCCGACAGTAGTCCCCGAAGCTGGTGAGGTGCCGCGGGCGATCGGCCGAGAAGCCTCAGCAATTTCTCTTTCCGGGTGCTCAACACATGGTCTTTGACTGACTTCTGCCGGGCCGTCTAGAAGGAGTCGGACTTGCTCAACTCGGACTCACTCAGTTCCGACTTGCTCAGTATTTCGAATGTCGCGGCGGGATTTTAAGTGGCGTGCTAGCTAAACCTCCAGGCCTCCGCCCGTTCTTGGCCTGTCACGCGAGGGCACGTGGCCAGGCCGTCCTGCCAGCCTATGCGAGTGACGGGGCAGGCCCATAGGCAGGGCCCGTTACTACCGCGCCTCGGCGCCCGAGAGGATCCGCTGTGGCCCCGGTGGACGGTTGGGATTCCCATGGAGTTACTGCGTGCAGTAACTTTACGTGGATCGTGGGGGTCGTGGGGTTGTGGGCGCAGTAAATCCCCACGTCCGCCCCCTCGGCTTCGCAGCCCACGGGGCTATAAGTAGGGGGAAGAGGGGGGCACGCGCGCCCCTCCTTCCCACTACTCCTCGTTCTCTTCCTCCTTCCTCTTCTCTTCTTCGCTCCGTCGCACGCCCAAGCTCCAGCGAACGCTGCGGCGACAGCTCGCGATGAGTTCTTCCTCCGTTGCCGCGCCTCGCCCAGTGCGCTCCGGCACCTGGGACGGTTCCGAAGTTCATGAAGACCACATTGAGTTCCTCCGCCGGACCCGTCGGCTTCCCGGCGAGGATCGCATGTAGGTGCGTCTTGCGCCGAAGGGGGAGATTTCCCCCGCACCACAGGAGGGCGAGCGGGTCATCTTTTGCTCGCACTGCCTGCGTGGGCTGGGGCTGCCGGCGAGCAGTTTTTTCCGGTCCTTCCTGGAGTTCTACGGTCTCCAGCCGCACCACCTCACCCCCAACGCAGTGGTGCTGCTGTCCGCCTTCGTGGCCCTGTGCGAAGGCTTCCTCGGAGTCTTCCCCACCCTCGAGCTCTGGGGGGAGTTCTTCTTCTCCAAGCTCGGTATCCAGGCCGCGGGCGTGCCGGCTGAGTGCGGCGCCTTCATCGTCGTGCGAAGGTCGGGGGCCGACAATCCCTTCCCCTCCATCTCACTGATAAAGTCGGTGAAGATGTGGCAGAGATCCTACTTCTACGTTAGGAACGTCGCCACGAGGGGCAACTGGGTCAATCTGCCGGCTTTCGAAGCCGGCCCGTCGGCTGGGACACTGCCCAACTGGTCGTACCGGGCCAGGTCGCTGACGCCTGCGGGAGCTGGCGCCATCATGCGACTCCGAGTGCTAACGCAGTCGGAGGGTCTGACTGGTCTGGACCTGCTGGCCGCCTTCGTTTCGCGTCGAGTTCTCCCACTCCAAGGCCGCCCTCACATGATATGCCAGATGAGCGGGCACTACGACCCGAGTCGGATGTGCACCAAGGACATGCCTCACGAAGAGGTGGCCTTCATGGTGAACTACCTCTCGGACAGTAGGCTCCTGGAGGACTGGCGATTCGGCAAGGAGCCGTACTCCCGCGCCAACCCCCCGCCCGTGGTGAGTCACCTTTCTTTTCTTTCTTTAGATTGTCTTCTTCTTGCCGAGTTTTGTTTTGACCAGTCGGCTTTGGTTGGAATCCCCTTCTTCACCCACCAGCCGGCACGTCGGGGCCGACCCATGAGTTCCTCGCCGACCGGGCGGAGAGCGACATCAATGACCTCGATCTAGGGGCAGCGGCTCTGGAAGACGACGCCGAGGGAGGAGGAGGGACAGCAGGCGTCTTCAGGCCTTCGGCTACCTTCGCCGACTGGTCTGAAGACAACGCCGAGGGAGAAGTCGCCCCTCGCCATCGGCCAGGAGCCAGCCAGCCTGGCGCGGGCTCTTCTGCTGCGCCGGGCGCTCCAGGCAGCGGGAAGAAGTGCAGGGCCATGCCGACTATGTTCGGCAGTCGGCCGAAGAAGCCCAAGGGCTCGGCTGCGGCGACCTGGCGGGACGAGGCAGCCGCGAAGGCCACGCGCTTCCGTAAGGAAGTGAAGAAGCCGTCCTTGGTCTCCGCGTAAGTATTCTATCTTCCAAGTTTTATTCTTTCTTCGTGATTTGTCTGAGTCTCTGCTTGCCCATCTTGCTTCAGGGCTCCCCTCTCTCTTGAGTGGGTCGCCGCCGCCTCCGTCATGGGGTCAGCGGAGACGTCTGCCACCACTCGGCGGATTGACCCCGCTGCTGACCTGCGGGAGGCGATGGAGCGGAATGCGCAGGAGAAGCGCAACGAAGAAGAGGCCATCCGCCTGGAGAAGGCTGAGGCCGACAGGGCGGAGGCCTCCGCTAAGAAAAAACTAGCGGAGGCCAAAGCCGCCGCCGCGGCGAAGCAGCGGGCTGAGGAAGCCGCACGCCGCCAGTCGGCAGTGCTCGTCACCCTATTGAACTCCGCGCCACCGCCTCCGGAGTTCACGGGGCCAACTGGAGAAGCCGGCGGGGAGAACCCTGTCGAGGAGAGTGAAGGCGACGACCCCTCTACTCCGGACGCGAACGTTCCGCCGCCGCCTCCGCCGCCGTCTAAAGGCGTGCAAGGCGAGAAGCCAGCGGACCCTTCGGTGCCGCCGACCGAAGACGAGGCCGTGGCGAGGCTACTCCTCCAAGTTGGCTCGCCAACGCGCCGTCTTCTGGAGAAGGCGACTTCGGCACCCCGCCCCCTGGAAGCTGGCACCGCCAGCTCGGCGGCCCCAGACGCTGAAGCGACGAGCGCCGCACCTATTGGGTGGGTGCGAGGAGGCGGCACAGGGCCGCTGAACCGGGCGCTCCTGGACGTCCAGGCGAAGCTCCGTGCTGAGGGCGACGCTCTCCAGAGTTGCACCAAGGCGTTCCTAGCGTCGCGGGCAGCCGTCCGGGTATGTTTTTTCCTTTGGTCTTTGTTTTCTTGTTCCTCTCTGTGGGGGTGCGCCAGTGCACCCACTGGGTGTAGTCCCCGAGTTTCGGGCCGGCTGCTGAGCAGGCGGCCCGAAACTCCAATTGATGAACTTCTGGGTACTAACTTTGTCTGAAATGCTTGTCGCATGATTACCACAACCTCCGCGTCACTGCCTTCAACCGTAACGTTGAAGAGTTGGGCAAGCGGACCGCCGACTTGGCGGAGAGCCAGAGTAAGTCCTTTTTTCTTCTCTGTGGGGCGCGCTAGCGCACCCGCGGGCTGTAGTCCCCGAGATTCGGGCCGACTGCTGAGCAGTCGGGCCGGATCTCCCCGGTGACCTACTTTATTGACGACTATTATCTTTCTTCCTTTTCTTCAGGAGCCAACGCTGCTCTTCAACAGCAGCTGAGCGAAGCCAACTCCGCCCTGCGTGCCAAAGGGGAGGAGTGCAGCAGGCTCGCGACAGAGCGCGATCTGCTGGCCACTCAGTTGGCAGAGCAGAAGGAGCTGCTTGTGAAGTCGCAGAGGGAGGCGGAGGAGACGGAAACCGCCCTCTTGGCCGAGTTCGCAAGCGAGCGCTCCTCCTGGTCTAACAAGGAGGCGCTGCTGTCCTCTGACTTCCACGAGATTGAAGGCATCGTTGATGGTGAGTCTCTTTATTTTCTTTCTTCGAGCTGCCAATTTAAATCGTGCCGACTCCTGGTTTTTGACTAGCTTCCTCGTTTCTTCGTGTCTTTGCAGACTTCTTCCCTGGGCAGTTGCAGGCCGCCATCCAAGCCACTGAGGCCAACCGTGAAATTCGGAGGGCGCAGAGATCGCCGCCGATGCCCCCCAAACTCTTGACGAGTACATCTTGAGCATCGAGGCTCGCCTCCGGCCGGCTCACCGGATGCTGCGCCGGCTTCAGCGCGTCGGTGCCCAGGCGATTGCCGCCCTTTGGCCGGACATGCAGGCTTTGTGCACCCCCAGCCTGACGGCCAACTGGCTGGAGGTCGTGACTGGTCGTCTTGAGGCCTGGAAGGGCTCTTCGGCCCGGACTGGAGCGCGCCGGGCCTTGGAGTTTGTCAAGGCGTGGTACCTGGGGCTGGATCTAGACCGGTTGGCCACGCTTCGGTCGGAGGCCCAGCCGGAGCTGGCAGCTGAGGAAGATGCCCTCGTCAAACGTGCTGCGGCGGTCGCCGAGTACACCGACACCAGCATCTTCGTCCCCGAGCGGTCTGAAGACGGCGAGGAGGTACCGCCGGAGTGGTTTGGGATGAACCCAGACTACGGCGAAGACTCGGTGGAGGTGATTGGCTCCAGCGTTGAGGAGGAGGAGGAGGCGGAGGATGGAGGTGAGGCGGAGGCACCATAAGACGGAGCAGACGGCCAGCCTCAGCCCGACCGCGCCTCCAGCAACGAGCCACATGCGACCGAGTCGACTGCCACCGGAGGTGATCAAGCCAAGACTAGCCAGCCGGCTGCCACGATGCCTAACGCTGGCGCCTCCTCCGACCCCCCGAATCCGTCTGCTGCCTCCTAAGCTGCCGCTGTATCTTTTATTTTATTTGCTTCAGTAGTTGCATCAGCTGTAAAACCTCCGGAGGAGATTTGCATTCCATGGCCGCTCTATCTCCTTGCCGGAGTCGTCCCTCTTGCGTGCTTGGGGCTTCTGAGCGTCGATCAGGTAGTAGGAATCGTTGCCCAGTACTTTGCTGATGATGAAAGGGCCTTCCCAAGGCGCCGACAGCTTGTGCTGGCCAGCTGTTCGCTGGATCAGCCGGAGCACAAGGTCTCCTTCTTGGAAAGATCTTGGCCTGACCTTCCTGTTGTGGTACCAGCGCAAGCTCTGCTGGTCGATGCTAGACCGGCTGAGTGCCAACAGCCGGCCCTCTTCCAGCAGATTGACGCCATCTTGTCGTGCTTCTTTTGCTTCCTCCTTGGTGTACATGGTGACTCGTGGGGAGTCGAACTCTATGTCTGTTGGGATGACGGCCTCGGCACCATGGACGAGGAAGAAGGGCGTGAAGCTGGTTGACTTGTTTGGAGTCGTGCGTAGACTCCAGAGGACGGCTGGCAGCTCGTCGAGCCAACAGCCAGCCGAGCGCTCCAAAGGCTCGATCAACCGAGGCTTGATGCCGGACAGGATGAGGCCGTTTGCTCGCTCCACTTGGCCATTTGACTGCAGGTGGGCGACGGACGCTAGGTCCAGTCGGATGCCCTGTGTTGCGCAGAAACGGGCCAAGGCGCCTTTGGCAAAATTTGTGCCATTCTCGACAATGATGCTGTGTGGTATGCCGTACCAAATTGTGATATCGGTGATGAAAGTCACGGCAGTCGGACCGTTCAGTTTCTTAATTGGCTTCGCTTCTATCCACTTGGTGAACTTGTCCACTACAACAAGTAGGTGAGTTAAACCACCTCGTGCTGTCTTGAATGGTCCCACCATGTCTAGACCCCAAACTACGAAAGGCCAGGCAATGGGGATGGTCTTGAGCGCAGAAGCCGGCTGGTGCGGCTTGGAGCTGAACTTTTGGCATCCTTTGCATTTTTGGACCAACTCCTTGGCCTCTTCCAAGGCAGTCGGCCAGAAGAAACCATGCCGAAAGGCTTTGGCGACGAGTGCTCCTGAAACCGCATGGTGGCCGCATTCGCCTTGATGGATGTCTTTGAGAATCGCTTGGCCTTGCTCTGGCTCTACGCAGCGCTGGTAGACACCGATGACGCTGCGCCTGACCAGCTCTCTGTTGACTATGGTATAGGCTGCCGCCCAGCGTTGTACTTGCCGAGCTGAGGTCTCATCAGTTGGTAGCTCTTTGTTCACCAGGAATTTGAGGATGGGCTGGGCCCATGAGGGTGCTGCTATTTCTTCGACTACCAGAACTGCGACTTGGACGAGGGCGGCTGGGCTGGGAGGCGGCGGGTTGGAGTCAACAGGCGCTTGCTAGGTTGATGAAGTCCCCAGGCCGACTGGCGCGGTCCTTGGGGCGAGTTCTGGAATCTTTGAGTCCGCCACCGCAGTCCCCGGGCCGGGTTCCGCAGTCCCGGGGCTAGCCTCGACTGTGGCGGCTCCGGAGTCATCTGCCGAGATCCTCGTGCCGCCTCTCGGGGCTCTGGAGGCGGATCCGACGTCTTCGGGAGGAGCCGGTACGAAGATGGAGTCTGATTCTGGTGAGGGCTTGACGGACGGCTTGAGAAGGCATTGAAGGGCGACACCAGATGGTATTGCTTGGCGGGTAGAGCCGATTCGTGCCAATGCATCTGCTTGGTCGTTGTCATTCCTTGGTATATGAAGGAACTCGCATCCTTCGAAATACCCGCTGAGTTGCTGCACGAGGAAACGGTAGCTCGCCATGTTTGCGTCTTTCGCGTCCCAGTCGCCGGATGATTGCTGGACCACTAAGTCCGAGTCACCATAACACAAGATCCGGCGGATGCCAAGCTCTTTGGCAAGCCGGAGCCCGTGAATGAGCGCCGCGTACTCGGCGACGTTATTGGAGGCGGCAACGTGGATTTGCAACGCATACTTGAGCTTGTCGCCTTTGGGAGAGGTGAGGACGACGCCGGCTCCCAAGCCAGTGCGCATCTTGGAGCCGTCGAAATGCATCCGCCAATGGGTGGAATCTGGTGCTGGAGGCAGGTACTGGGTCTCGGCCCAGTCGACGAGGAAGTCGGCCAGTGCTTGTGATTTGATAGCGGTGCGGGGCTGGTAGTAGATGGTGTAAGGAGCCAGCTCTATGGCCCACTTGGCCACTCGACCAGAAGCATCTCGGCTACCGATGATCTCGACAAGTGGGGCCGTGCAGACCACCATGATTGGATGCTCTTGAAAGTAAGGCTTCAATTTCTTGGCAGCAAAGTGTACGCCATAGCACATCTTTTGGTAGTGGGGGTAGTTCTGCTTGTAGGTCGACAGTACCTCGCTCAGGTAATATACTGGTCTCTGGACAGGCAGCGCCTTGCCTTCCTCCTTGCGCTCCACTACAATGACTGTGCTGACTACCCGGCTGGTGGCGGCGATGTACAGGAGCATAGGTTCCTTGGGAGACGGAGCCGCCAGGATAGGCGGAGTAGTCAACATCTTCTTCAACTGGTGAAAAGCTTCGTCCGCCTTATGGTTCCACTCGAAAAAAGTGGTCTTCTTCATGAGTTGGTATAAGGGGAGAGCTTTCTCGCCCAGCCGACTGATGAATCGGCTGATGGACGCTAAGTAGCCGGTGAACTTCTGCACATCTAGCAGTCGGCTGGGTACCTCCATTCTCTCGATGGCCTTGATTTTTACTAGGTTGCATTCTATGCCGTGTTCAGAGACCAGGAAACCTAGTAGCTGGCCGGCTGGTACTCCGAAGACACACTTCTCGGGGTTGAGCTTGATCTGGAACCGGCGCAGGTTCTCAAAGGTCTCCTTGAGGTCTTCCAGCAGTGTTCCATGTTTTTCCGTTTTCACCACTACGTCGTCCATGTAGACGTGGGCGTTCCTGCCGAGCTGCTTGAGGAGACACTTCTGCATGCAACGCTGAAAGGTGGCGCCGGCATTCCTCAAGCCAAACGTCATGGTGAGGTAGCAAAATGCTCCAAACGGTGTGATGAAGGCGGTCTTCAATCTGTCAGCCGGGTTCAGCTTGATCTGGTGATATCCTGAGTATGCATCCAAGAAACTCAATAGCTCGCATCCGGCTGTGGAGTCTATCACCTGATCGATTCTTGGTAGAGAAAATGGGTCCTTGGGGCAGGCCTTGTTGAGGCTCGTGTAGTCAATGCACATTCGCCACTGCTTGTTCTTCTTTAGTACCAGGACCGGATTTGCCAGCCACTCCGGAAAGAAAACTTCCATAATGAAGCCGGCTGCTAGGAGTCGGGCTATCTCTTCTCCGACAACTCTTCTCTTCTCTTCTGATAAGCGGTGCAGGGGCTGCCTGACCGGCTTTGCATCAGATCGGACATGTAACTTGTGCTCGGCGAAATCCGTCGGTACACCTGGCATGTCTTTGGGGGACCATGCGAAGATGTCCCGATTCTCATGGAGGAAATCGACGAGCTCGCCTTCCTATTTGCTGTCGAGGTTTGCACCTACGACGGCATACCTCTCTGGGTGCTTCGGATCCAAGGGTATCTTCTTTGTCTCTTTAGCCGGCTTGAACGAACCCTCAGCCTCCGACTCTTTTGGGCTGGGCGATACCTTAGGCTGCTTGCCGGCCATCGCCACAACTCGCTCAAGGAGCCGCTTGTCAGCCGCGATTACCAGGGACTCGACCAGCCGACTGCTCTCAGCTGCGCAAGCTGACGACTTCCGGTAGTCGCCTGCCACAGTCAGAATTCCCCTGGAACTGGGCATCTTCATCTTGAGGTAAGCGTAGTGGGGGACCGCCATGAACTTGGCCAAGGCAGGTCGGCCAAGTAGCGCATGGTATGGGCTCTCAAGGTCCACCACCTCAAACCAAACAGACTCTCTTCGGAAGTGATCTTTGTCCCCAAAGGGGACGTCCATCAGGATCTTGCCGATCGATGAGCAGGAAAGCCTAGGTACAATGCCGTGGAACACTGTCCGGCTGCTCTGAAGCTGTCTTTGCTTGATTCCTAACTTCTCCATGGTATCCTTGTATAGGATATTGATGCTGCTGCGCCCGTCTATCAGAACTCGCGAGAAATGCGCGGCCTGTCTATCCATAGCAAAGGTGGCGTCCAGGACCAAGGCGTAGGAGCCCAGACTCGGCATCACTTCTGGGTGGTCAGCCCTGCTCCAGCTGATGGGCTTCTCAGACCAGTGCATGAACTCTGGCGTCTCTGAGGCTACTGCGTTCACCTCTTGTCGCTTCAGCCACCTGCTGCGTCGATCATCAGCCATACTGGTGAACACCACATAGGCTCTGTGTTCTTCAGGGTATTCGTCTTGTACTGCGCCGACTGGCCTGACTGCCGGCTGCTGGGGCGGAGGCGGAGGCGGCTGCCCAGCAGGCGGGGGTGGCAGGAGGCCGTCTCCCTTGGCGATCCTGGTGATCCAGTGGCACTTCCGGGTGGTGTGATTCGACGGCTTTGCGCCGCTGTGGAACTTGCAAGGTCCATCCAAGGTCTGCTCATAGGAGAAGGCCGGCAACCAGTTAGGCTTGCCGCCTTTCTGTCGCTTGGCCGGAGGCTGCTCTTCTGGCTGCTGGGCTTCAACGGTCGCGACCTGCTGGCTGCTGGAAGCCGCCTGCGGGGCCTCGCGCTTGTTGTCGCCCTGCTGTTGTCGCCGGCCAGCGTCTGTCGCCGGAGTTCTTGGAGCTTGAGGAGCCACTTTGCTAGTTGTGCTGATTTGAATTTCCGCCTTCATGGAGGAGTCGGCTGTGGCGTACTTGTCTGCTATGATCAGCAGCTCGTCGAGGGTTTCTGGCTCATGGCAGAGGAGCTTGTGCTTGAGGAGGGTGCCTTCTTGACACCCGGCTGTGAAGTACTCGATGGCCTGCACCTCGTGCACGCCCTCACAGGAGTTCCGGAGCTCAGCCCAACGCGTGAGGTAGTCACGAGTCGACTCGTCAGGACCTTGCACGCACAAGGAGAGCTGACGAGGCTTGGGAGGACGCTTGTACGTGCTGGTGAAGTTGCGGACGAACGCTTCGGTGAAGTCGACCCAGCTGTTGATGCTGCGGGGCTTTAGGCTGTTCAGCCATGTCCGGGCCGTGCCCTGGAGCATGAGCGGAACGCACTTTACAGCGACACGCTTGTTGCCGTTCGCTATGCTGACAACCGTGGAGTAGTCGACTAGCCAGTCTTCCGGCTTCATGGAGCCGGTATACTTGGGCGTGTCTCTTGGGAGCATGAACCCTCTGGGAAAGGCTCGTCCCGAATGCGGGGCCCGAAACAAGGCGGACCCAGCTCGTCTTCTTCTTCCAGCGCCAGGGACCGGTGAAGTCGGTCGATCCGGTGGCGGGCGTCATTCTCTCCAACTCCCTCTCGGCGGCCAAGGCAGTCACCGAGAGTCGGATGGTCAACAGGCGGCAGGGAGACTCGCCTCTCCTTACGGGGAGGGGGAGGCGGATAGTCGTCCCGTCGTTCCACTGCTCTCGGGCGGCCATCTCGGTCGCGCTCTATGGTAATGCGAGTCCGACTGTGGCTGACAGCCGGCTCCTTGTCCTTTCTTCCTCGGGCGCCGCCAGTCGGCGTCCGAGAGGTCGTGCCTTGATCTCGGTGCGGGTCGTCGTTTGGCCGCTGTGGCGCCTCCGTGCGGCAGCCGGCCTTGTTCTGCGCGGCGGCCGCGTCGAGGAGCCGCCGGACTCGCTCCATCATGAGGCGGCGTTCTTCGCCCTCGAAATTGTCCAGCTCATCCGCCGCTGCCTGGGCGGCTCGGATGTTCTCCGCTGGTGTAGCGTAGACGGGGCGGCTAGCCCCAAATAGGCTGGCAATGGCTACACCGCGCTGCTGGACCGCGCCAAGGCGGCTGGGCCCTGCCGGGGCCGGCGAGCCGCCAACGGCGCGATCCATCTCCCGCTGGTAAGCTTCTGACAAGCGTCTCATGCTGGCCAACTTCTTCGCGCCTTCAACGAGCTGAAGGCGGCGCGCTTCTAACGTCTCTGCGTCAGCATCTTCCGGAATGGGCGCAGTTAGGTCTTGCAGCGCCGCGCTGAGTGAGTTGGGCGCTCCTCCGCCAGGGAACTCGTCATGACTGATGACTAGCACCTCAGTGACGGTGCTTCCATCACTCTCTGCGTGGGGGAGAGGTTCGTCGTAGACCACCACGTTGGTGGGGAACGCGTCGAGCGACGCGGTGTCGGAGTCGACCGACATCGGGTCAGTGGAGCCTACGGACTCCAAGTCTACGGCAAGCCCGCCGGAAACATGGAGTTGATCGAGGAGGCCCGCGAGGAGGTTCTCGGGGCCGCCCGTGCCAGCGTCGGACGTAGGTTCGTCGGAGAGGCGGACCTCGCTGACAAGTTCGGCCAAGGAGCTGGCTGCGCAGGCGATCTCAACGCCGTGCAGTGCATCGATGCAAACTTCGTCTGGCGTGCCTGGCTGGCTGCGCTCGCCAGGGAGGAAAAGGGTTCCCATCCAGAACAGATCTCCGGACGGCGGTGCACCAGGCCCCACGGTGGGCGCCAAATGTTGGCGGTTTGGTGCGACATATGCCAACGGATGGCTTATCATGGTGGGGGTGAGTAGAACGTCGCCGGTGCCTGGAAACGGGATGAGGTGAAGACATGCACGCCGGCGAATCTTACCCAGCTTCAGGGCTCTCCGGGGAGATAATACCCCTACTGCTGCTCTGCGGGGTCTCCGCATGATCACTATGGCCAAGTGTTTACACGGTTGCTCCTTGAGCTGTTTCTTAGAGGTACGAGAGGGCAAGGCTAGCTCTCTCCTTCTATCTGGTATGGTCTAGAGCTACTGGGTTCCAACCCGTTGCATGGGTGCCCTGGGCGGTTTATGTAGGCCTACCCCCCAGGGGTACAATGGTAATTCGTCTGGGCGCGGGCCCAGCCGTTAGTGCCTTTGGCCTCCGATTTCTCCGCCGACTGCTGGGGCCCGCCGGTTGGTGGGCCCCGCCGACTGGTCTGGTACGGAGCCGACAGGCCGCGTCCGTCGCGGGCGGGTCTTGTTGGCTGCTGATTACTGTAGCCGTGCTTCTGATGACGCGGGCTTGGTCATGGGGTCGTGGCAACAGTCCCGCCGCCTGGCGGGCGATCACTATTGCCACTCCCCATCACATCTTGATTAATGGCGCATGGGGCCCAGGGAAGGGCTCGGCCGACTCCCCGGGCCGACTCCTGACGGATCCGACTGGCGGTCCTCTCGCCGTCTCCTAGGGTCTCACTGACTGGTGGGACCTGCTGCTTCCGGGCCGTTCAGACAAGCTGTCATGGGCGCAGGACTCATTACTGTGGTGCTGATGTCAGGGCCGGCAGGGCAACAGTGCCCCGCCGCACGGAGATCTTCCCGAGTACGGCGTGCTGTGGCCATGCCTGCCCTTGGTAAGGGGCAGGAGTGGGATTCACTGTAGCCACGCCCCTGCCCCGTCCCCTTCGATGAGGTCATGGGTTTGTTGGAGTCGCCGGCCGACTCCCCAAAGCCGGCTTCTCTGGAAGTCGTCCCTGGGACTCGGCCGTGAGCGGGCAGTCGGCCGCCCTGCCGTCGACTCCTCAGGAGGCGGCTCTTCGCCCTGGGGTCTTGAGGGACGCAGCCTGCCCTGATGTCTTGAAAGGTTATGGGACTCGGGTTGGCCTACCCATGGCCCATTACTCCGACACTTAGTAAATGGGATTTCAACTTTATCATATCTATATAGAGAATTTACCTTTACTACCTGTGTCGGGTTATGAAGACCATGTATTTCCTCAAAAGGAGATGGATTAAAATTATGCATTTCTTTGACAGGCGGTAAATTAAGAGCATGCATTTCTTCAATAGGAGGTAATTTCTTAACATCTTCAGCTTTAGTACCCTTTTCTTTCATGGATTTCTTTGCCTCTTGCATATCTCCAAGACTGAGAAATAGAACACCTCTCTTCTTCGGAGTTGGTTTAGGAATAGGCTCAGGAGTTGGCTCAGGAAGTGTCCAATTATTTTCATTAGTCAACATATTATTCAATAGAATTTCAGCTTCATCCGGTGCTGTTTCCTTGAAAATAGAACCCGCACAACTATCCAGGTAATCTCTGGAAGCATCGGTTAGTCCATTATAAAAGATATCAAGTATTTCATTTTTCTTAAGAGGATGACCAGGCAAAGCCTTAAGTACTTGGAGAAGCCTCGCCCACGCTTCTGGGAGACTCTCTTCTTCAATTTGCACAAAATTATATGTATCCCTTAAGACAGCTTGTTTCTTATGAGTAGGGAAATACTTAGCAGAGAAGTAATAAATCATTTCCTGGGGACTACGCACACAACCAGGATCAAGAGCATTAAACCATATCTTAGCATCACCCTTTAATGAGAACGGAAATATTTTAAGGATATAAAAGTAGCGAGTTCTCTCATCATTAGTGAACAGGGTGGCTATATCATTTAATTTCATAAGATGTGCCACAACAGTTTTAGATTCATAGCCATAAAAAGGATCAGATTCAACCAAAGTAATTATATCAGGATCAACAGAGAATTCATAATCCTTATCAGTAACAAAGATAGGTCAAGTAGCATAAGCAGGATCATACTTCATTCTAGCATTCAGAGTTTTTTTGTTTAAGCTTAGCTAATAATCTCTTAAGATCACTTCTATCATTGCATGCAAGAAAGTCTCTTTTAGTTTCTTCATCCATAACATAGCCCTCGGGCACAACAAGCAATTCATATTTATTAGGAGAGCCTTCATCATCACTTTCATCAATATTATCAGTTTCAATAATTTCATTCTCTCTATCCCTAGAAAGTTGTTCATCAAGAAATTCACCAAGTGGCACAGTAGTATCAAGCATAGAAGTAGTTTCATCATAAGTATCATGCATAGCAGAAGTGGCATCATCAATAATATGCGACATATCAGAATTAATAGCAGAAGAAGGTCTAGGTGTCGCAAGCTTACTCAAAACAGAAGGTGAATCAAGTGCAGAGCTAGATGGCAGTTCCTTACCTCCCCTCGTAGTTGAGGGATAAAACTTTGTTTTTGCGTCTTTCAAGTTCTTCATAGTGACCAGCAGATATAAATCCCAAGTGACTCAAAGAATAGAGCTATGCTCCCCGGCAACGGCGCCAGAAAATAGTCTTGATAACCCACAAGTATAGGGGATCGCAACAGTTTTCGAGGGTAGAGTATTCAACCCAAATTTATTGATTCGACACAAGGGGAGCCAAAGAATATTCTCAAGTATTAGCAGCTGAGTTGTCAATTCAACCACACCTGGAAACTTAATATCTGCAGCAAAGTATTTAGTAGAAAAGTAATATGATAGTACTGGTAACGGTAGCAGAAGGTAATGATAACAAAAGTAATGTTTTTGGTATTTTGTAGTGATGATAGCAATAGCAACGGAAAAGTAAATAAGCGAAGAACGCTATGTGAAAAGCTCATAGGCATTGGATCGGTGATGGAGAATTATGCCGGATGTGGTTCATCATGTAATAGTCATAACCTAGGGTGACAGAGAACTAGCTCCAGTTCATCAATGTAATGTAGGCATGTATTCCGAATATAGTCATACATGCTTATGGAAAAGAACTTGCATGACATCTTTTGTCCTACCCTCCCGTGGCTGCGAGGTCCTAGCGAAAACTAAGGGATATTAAGGCCTCCTTTTAATAGAGTACCGGAAAAAATCATTAACACATAGTGAATACATGAACTCCTCAAACTACGGTCATCACCGGGAGTCGTCCCGATTATTGTCACTTTGGGGTTGCCGGATCATAACACATAGTAGGTGACTATAGACTTGCAAGATAGGATCAAGAACTCACATATATTCATGAAAATATAATAGGTTCAAATCTGAAATCATGGCACACGGGCCCTAGTGACAAGCATTAAGCATAGCAAAGTCATAGCAACATCAATGTCAGAACATAGTGGATACTAGGGATCAAACCGTAACAAAACTAACTCGATTACATGATAAATCTCATCCAACCCATCACCGTCTAGCAAGCCTATGATGGAATTACTCACGTACGGCGGTGAGCATCATGAAGTTGGTGATGGAGGATGGTTGATGATTACTATGGCAACGGATTCCCCTCCGGAGCCCCGAACGGACTCCAGATCAGCCTCCCGAGAGGTTTTAGGGCTTGGCGGCGGCTTCGTATCGTAAAACGCGATGAATCCTTCTCTCTGATTTTTCTCTCCCCGAAAGTGAATATATAGAGTTGGAGTTGAGGTCGGAGGAGCTCCAGGGGTCCCACAAGGTAGGGGGCGCGCCCAGGGGGGCAGGCGCGCCCCCACCCTCGTGGCTAGGGTGTGGCCCCCTGGTCTTGATCTTTTGCCGGTATTTTTTATTATTTCCAAAAATACGCTCCATGGAGTTTGATACGTCTCCATCGTATCTACTTTTCCAAACACTTTTGCCCTTGTTCTGACTCTAACTTGCATGATTTGAATGGAACTAACCCGGACTGACACTGTTTTCAGCAGATTTGCCATGGTGTTATTTATGTGCAGAAACAAAAGTTCTCGGAATGACCTGAAACTTCACGGAATATCTATTTGGAAATAATAAAAAATCCCTGCAAAAGATGAAGACCAGGGGGCCCACACCCTAGCCACGAGGGTGGGGGGCGCACCTGCCCCCCTAGGGCGCGCCCCCTACCTCATGGGCCCCCTGGAGCTCCTCCGACCTCGACTCCAACTCTATATATTTGTTTTCAGAGAGAAAAAAATCAGGGAGAAGGATTCATCGCGTTTTATGATACGGAGCCGCCGCCAAGCCCTAAAACCTCTCGGTAGGACTGATCTGGAGTCCGTTCGGGGCTCCGTAGAGGGGAATCCGTCGCCATCATCATCATCAACCATCCTCCATCACCAATTTCATGATTCTCACCGCCGTGCGTGAGTAATTCCATCGTAGGCTTGCTGGACGGTGATGGGTTGGATGAGATTTATCATGTAATGTAGTTAGTTTTGTTAGGGTTTGATCCCTAGTATCCACTATGTTGTGAGATTGATGTTGCTATGACTTTGCTATACTTAATGCTTGTCACTAGGGCCCGAGTGCCATGATTTCAGATCTGAACCTATTATGTTTTCATCAATATATGAGAGTTCTTGATCCTATCTTGCAAGTCTATAGTCAAATATTATGTGTTATGATCTGTTAACCCCGAAGTCTATAGTCAAATATTATGTATTCACTATGTGTTAATGCTTTGGTTCGATACTCTATTAAAAGGAGGCCTTAATATCCCTTATTTTCCGTTAGGACCCCGCTGCCACGGGAGGGTAGGAAAAAAGATGTCATGCAAGTTCTTTTCCATAAGCACGTATGACTATATTCAGAATACATGCCTACATTACATTGATGAATTGGAGCTAGTTCTGTGTCACCCTAGGTTATGACTATTACATGATGAACCACATCTGGCATAATTCTCTATCACTGATCCATTGCCTACGAGCTTTCCATATATTGTTCTTCGCCTATTTACTTTTCCGTTTCTATTGTTACGATCACTACAAAATATCAAAAACATTAGTTTTGTTACCGTTACCTTTTTCTATCATTACCACTACTATCATATTACTTTGCTACTAAATACTTTGCTGCAGATATTAAGTTTCCAATCATGGTTGAATTGACAACTCAGCTGCTAATACTTGAGAATATTCTTTGGCTCCCCTTGTGTCGAATCAGTAAATTTGGGTTGAATACTCTACCCTCGAAAACTGTTGTGATCCCCTATACTTGTGGGTTATCAAGACTATTTTCTGGCGTCGTTGCCGGGGAGCATAGCTCTATTCTTTGAGTCACTTGGGATTTATATCTGCTTATCATTATGAAGAACTTGAGAGATCCAAAAACCAAGCTTTATCCCTCAACTACGAGGGGAGGTAAGGAACTGCCATCTAGCTCTGCACTTGATTCACCTTCTGTTTTGAGTAAGCTCACGACACCTAAACCTGCTTCTGCTATTCGTTCTGATATGTCGCATGTTATTGATGATGTCACTTCTGCTATGCATGATACTTATAATGAAACTACTTCTATGCTTGATACTGCTGTGCCACTTGGTGAATTTCTTGATGAACAACTTGCTAGGGTTAGAGAGAATGAAAATATTGAAATTGATAATATTGATGATAGTGATGATGAAGACTCTTCCCCTAATAAATATGAACCACCTGTTATTCCTGAGGGTTATGTTTTTGAAAAAGAAGCTGCTCTAGCTATTTTAGCTTGCAAAGATAGATACGAGCTCAAGAGGTTATTAGCTAAATGGAAGCAGCAATCTCTTAATGCTAGAATGAAACCTGACCCTACTTTTGCTACTTCACCTATTTGTGTTACTGATAAGGATTATGAATTCTCTGTTGATCCTGATATAATTACTTTGGTTTAATCTGATCCTTTTCATGGCTATGAATCTGAAACTGTTGTGGCACACCTTACTAAATTAAATGATATAGCCACCCTGTTCACTAATGATGAGAGAACTCGTTACTTTTATATCCTTAAAATATTTCCGTTCTCATTGAAGGGTGATGCTAAGATATCGTTTAATTCTCTTGATCCTGGTTGTGTGCGTAGTCCCCAGGATATGATTTATTACTTCTCTGCTAAATATTTCCCTGCTCATAAGAAACAAGCTGCTTTGAGGGATATATATAATTTTGTGCAAATTGAAGAAGAGAGTCTCCCACAAGCTTGGGGGAGGCTTCTCAAGTTACTTAATGCTTTGCCTGATCATCCTCTTAAGAAAAATGAAATACTTGATATCTTTTATAATGGACTAACCGATGCTTCCAGAGATTACCTGGATAGTTGTGCTGGTTCTGTTTTTAGGGAAAGAACACCGGATGAAGCTAAAATTCTATTGAATAATATGTTGGCAAATGAAAATAATTGGACACTTCCTGAGCCAGCTCCTGAGCTTATTCCTAAACCAACTCCGAAGAAAAGGGGTATTCTATTTCTCAGTCCTGAAGATATGCAAGAGGTAAAGAAATCTATGAAAGAAAAAGGTATTAAAGCTGAAGATGTTAAGAATTTACCTCCTATTGAAGAAATACACGGTCTTAATTTACCGCATGTTGAATAAACATATGATCTTAATCCATCTCCTATTGAAGAAATACACGGTCTTGATAACCCAACACAGGTAGTAAAGGTAAATTCTCTCTATAGATATGATAAAGCTGAAATCCCATTTACTAAGTTTAATAGCCCATGCTTAGATGAGTTTGATAAATTTATGGCTAAACAAGAAGACTTCAATGCTTATTTTGGTAGAGAATTAAAATGCAGTGCTGATATGCTTGAACACTTGGGTGATTATATGGCTAATGTCAAAGCTGAACTTAAACTTATTAGTAAACATGCTTCTATGGTTACCACTCAAGTAGAACAAGTACTTAAAGCTCAAAATGATTTGCTCGATGAATTGAATAGTAAAAATAATGATAATGCTGTTAGGGTTATGACTAGAGGTGGTAAAATGACTCAGGAACCTTTGTATCCTGAAGGCCATCCTAAGAGAATTGAGCAAGATTCTCAGAGAAATAATATAGATGCACCTAGTCCTTCTAAAAGGAAGAAAAAGAAAAATGATAGGACTTTGCATGCTTCTAGTGAACCTATTGCTGAAACACCTGAGAATCCAAATGATATTTCTATTTCTGATGCTAAAACACAATCTGGTAATGAACCTGAAACTAGTGATCATGTAAATGATAATGTTCATGATGATGCTCAACCTAGCAATGATAATGATATAGAAATTGAACCTGCTGTTGATCTTGATAACCCACAATCAAAGAATCAAAGTTATGATAAGATAGACTTTGTTGCTAGGAAACATGGTAAAGAAAGAGAACCATGGGTTCAAAAACCCATGCCTTTTCCTCCCAAACCATCCAAGAAAAGGGATGATGAGGATTTTGAGCGCTCTGCTAAAATGATTAGACCTATCTTTTGCGTATGCGATTAACTGATATGCTTAAAATGAATCCTTATGCTAAGTACATGAAAGAAATTGTTAATAAAAGAAAGATACCGGAAGCTGAAATTTCCACCATGCTTGCTAATTATACTTTTAAAGGTGGAATACCTAAGAAACTAGGAGATCCCGGAGTACCAACTATACCATGCTCCATTAAAAGAAACTATGTTAAAACTGCTTTATGTGATCTTGGAGCCGGTGTTAGTGTTATGCCTCTTTCTTTATATCGTAGACTTGATTTGAATAAGTTGACACCTACTGAAATATCTTTGCAAATGGCTGATAAATCAACTGCTATACCTATCGGTATTTGTGAGGATGTGCCTGTTGTGGTTGCAAACGTTACTATTTCAACGGACTTTGTTATACTTGATATTCCCGAGGACGATAGTATGTCTATTATTCTTGGAAGACCCTTTTTGAATACAGCAGGGGCTGTTATTGATTGCACTAAAGGCAATGTCACTTTTCATGTTAATGGTAATGAGCATACGGTACACTTTCTGAGGAAACAACCTCAAGTTCATAGTATCAACTCTATTGGAAAAATTCCATCGATTTTATTTGGAGGTTTTGAATTTCCTTTTCCTACTGCCAAGAAGAAATATGATATTCTTATTGTTGGGGATGTGCATATCCCCATTGAGGTAACCTAGTGTTATTCGAAAATTCTCCATTTCCATGTTATTCGGAATGAGTTTGTTAACAAGACTTGATCAACCTTGTTAATGGATTCCTTTTAATTATCATGAGATGGAGGAATTTAGAAAACACAACTCTCTGTACCCTCCTTTTACTTTCTGTTATTTATATTAAATAAAGAAATAAGCATTTCCGTCTGTTATCTGATTATCCGTGCAATATAAAAATACCCCGAAATAAAAGTTCTCCAAATGCACTGAAATTTAAATATGATTTTTTCTAGAATATTTGAGAATATTTGGCACTGAGAACACAACAGAGGGCATCCACATGGCCACGAGGGTGGAGGGCGCGCCCTACCCCCTGGGCGCGCCCCCTGCCTCGTGGGCCCACGGTGGCCCTCCTCCACTTATTCCTGCACCCACACACTTCTTATTCCCCCCACAAACACGAATATCCAGCTCAAGCATGAGTTCTAGCTCATTTTGCTGCCATTTTTGATCTCCTTGCTCAAAGCACCTCTCACAAAACGGCTTGGAGGGATTGTTCCTTGGTATGTGACTCCTCCATTGGTCCAATTACTTTTCGTTCTAGTGCTTTATCCATTGCAAATTTGTGCTGCTTAGGTGACCCTGTTCTTGAGCTTGCATGTCAAATTTATATGGTCCCAAGTAGTTCTAATGCATGATATAGGCTCTAGGGAATTGTAGGAGTTCTTTCTATCAATTTTGTTGAGCTTGGTTCACTTTTGTTTGAAGTTACTAAAAATTTCAGAAATTTTTTAGAGGAAGAAATATGTTTAGGAAAATGTACTAAGGTGGCTCTTCAAGGAAACAAGAGCCCATGCTTGCAATGAGTGATGCTGATGATGAGCCACCAAGGGACGCTCCAGTGCGGCCCTGTGAATGGCCTTCAAAGGACTTCATGGATCGAGCGGGGATTAAGGATGAATTTAACGCATATTTGCGTAACACTGATCTTGTGAGCTTCGAGGAAGAAAAATGCCGTCGGTACCACTATGTCACTAGTTCCTTTGTGAGGAGGTTTGAATTTTCATCTTAACGTAATTCTCCAACTGTCCTGTTTGATCTTTTTGAAAATTATTACACTATGGCCTTAGAGGATTTTACCACTGCTTGCAAACTTCCACAATGGGGTAGTATCAGGGAACCTCGCAAATATGAATTTAGAGATTTTCTTGCTAGTATAACAGTGGGGGAATCTAGAGATATAACACAAGCTACCATAGGGAGCATTCACTTTCCTGCTATACATTATTTTGCTCTCTTCATAGGTAGATGCATTAATGGTAAAGATGAGGCATGTCACATGTGTGTCCCTGACCTCAGTATCCTTAGGAGTGATGTGTTAGGAGATAAATCTTATAATTTGGGAGCCATTGTTGCACGTAGGTTGCATCTTAATAGATTCAATGGAGATTTCTTTGGTGGAATTTATGCAACCCGCTTAGCTAATTTTCTTGGTGTAACTATACGTAATGATGATATTGAATTACCTCCTACTTACCTAGACTTTAATGCTATGGTTCACCACTAGTTTGTCGAGAGGAATGAATCACCTCTCCAGTATCGCCTAATCTTTGACAAACGTCGTGCTGTCCGTATTACTCTCCCTGCTCCTGCCTTCTTTGATTATCAGGCAAAAGGAAGATATGTTATTACCAGAGAGGAGGCAGATGAGTACGAGAGGAGGGCGGAGGCCGCTCGTCGCCACGCTGCAACTCAGGAGGCGATAGCCGCTGCATCTCAGTACGACCCCAACTATTACTATGGATATCCGCCAGGCCAACCGTGGCCATAGACCAACTTAGGCCAAAAGCCTAAGCTTGGGGGAGTACGTATTTCTCACCGACGTTACATTCATGTTCACACACTCATTGCTAGATGTCGGTGCTCATACTTTTTCATTGTACCATCCATGCTAGTTTATTTTCCTTTTTATGCTTTCTTCTTGTGTGTTTAATAAACCTTAAGAAAAAACAAAAAAATTAGTTGTAGCTTTTAGCTAGTTTTAATTTCCATGCTTGTAGTAGTAATTAAAAAGAAAACCCAAAAAGATTTCCTATTCTTCTTTTGCTTGTTGGGAGCTTTCCCGTGTAAATAGTTTTATTTCTTTTATTTTCTTTGCGGGTCGATAGGAGAAGACCATAATTAAATTGTTGAAGTGGCTCTTATATGCATTATTGTTGATCTGACAAAAGAACCCATATTGCCTTGTCTTCTCCTGTTTATTGAATGCTTGTAGATTCCAGGTTAGTCCAATGCACGTGCACTATTATTATTATCCACATCGTTCGGTCGTGCAAGTGAAAGGCAATTATGACGATATATGATGGGATGACTGAGATGAGAAAAGCTGGTATGAACTGGACCTCTCTTGTTTTTGTAAATATGATTAGTTCATCGTTCCTGATTCAGCCTATTATGAATAAACATGTTTGCAGTGACAACTAGAGATCATAGTTTCTTGTGCCATGCTTTATTAGCCAGAATCTTATAATGGTTTACCTCGCGTGCCAACATGCTATTAAAATGGTTGTGATGTGGTATGATAGGGTGGTATCCTCCTCTGAACGATTTAAGTGACTTGACTTGGCACATGTTCACGCATGTAGTTGAAACAAAATCAACATAGCCTTCACGATATTTATGTTCATGGTGGGTTATATCCTACTCATGCTTGCATTTGGTGTTGATTAATTTCAATGCATGTTCATGACTGTTGTCGCTCCCTAGCTGGTCGCTTCCCAGTCTTTTTGCTAGCCTTCACCTGTACTAAGCGGGAATACTGCTTGTGCATCGAACTCCATAAACCCCAAAGTTATTCCATATGAGTCCACCATACCTAGCTATATACGGTATCTACCTGCCGTTCCAAGTAAATTTGTATGTGCCAAACTCTAAACCTTCAAATAAATATCCTGTTTTGTATGCTCGAATAGCTCATGTATCAACTAGGGCTGTCCGTATCTTCCATGTTAGGCGGGTTATTCTCAAGAGGAGTGGACTCCGCTCCTCACTCACGAGAAAATGGATGGTCACCGGGATGCCCAGTCCCACGCTTTATGCAAATCAAATCAAAATAATTGCAAACAAAACTCCCCTGGGACTCTTGTTAGTTGGAGGCACTCGTTGTTTCGAGCAAGCCATGGATTGATGCTTGTTGGTGGAGGGGGAGTATAACCTTTACCATTCTATTTGGGAACCGCCTACAATGTGTGTAGCATGGAAGATACCGCCATCTCTTGGTTGTTATGTTGACAATTAACGTATACCGCTCAAAATATTATTCACCTCTATTTCAAAACCGAGCTCTGGCACCTCTACAAATCCCTGCTTCCCTCTGCGAAGGGCCTATCTATTTACTTTCATGTTGAGTCATCATCCTCATTAAAAATCACCAGTTGGAGAGCACCGCTGTCATTTACATTCATTACTATTCATTTACATTGAGTATGAGTTGACTGGATCTCTTTTACCATGAATTACAATGTCTAGTCAGTCCTTGATCTTTGAAGGTGCTCTGCATTTATGTTTTGCGGTCTCAGAAAGGGCTCGCGAGATACCATCTTGTTATATCATATTATGATTGTTTTGAGAAAGTGTTGTCATCCGAGATTTATTATTATTGCTCGCTAGTTGATTATGCCATTGATATGAGTAAACATGAGACCTAAGCGTTATTGTGAATATGGTTAGTTCATAATCTTTGCTAAAAACTTGAATGCTGGTTTTACATATTTACAACAAAAAGAGCAAACAGAGTTGGTAAAAGTTTTTCTTTATCACTTTCAGTTTGTCAACTAAATTTCTTGAGGACAAGAAAATGTTTAAGCTTGGGGGAGTTGATATGTCTCCGTCATATCTACTTTTCCAAACACTTTTGCCCTTGTTTTGGACTCTAACTTGCATGATTTGAATGGAACTAACCCGGACTGTCGTTGTTTTCAGCAAAATTGCCATGGTGTTATTTATGTGCAGAAACAAAAGTTCTCGGAATGACCAGAAACTTCACGTAATATCTATTTGGAAATAATAAAAAATCCTTGCAAAATATGAAGACCAGGGGGCCCACACCCTAGCCACGAGGGTGGGGGCGCGCCCCCTACCTCGTGGGCCCCATGGAGCTCCTCCGACCTTGACTCCAACTGTAACGCCCTCGATGTGGCTATATCTCCCACGTGTCGAAGCACGACTTAGAGACATAACCGCATTGAAAGCAATGTCGCAAGTGAGGTATTCTTCACACAACCCATGTAATATATAAGGGACAGAGATACATAGTTGGCTTACAATCGCCACTTCACACAATTACATGAATAACGCATTACATCAACTAAATACACACAAGGTCCGACTACGGAACCAAAATAAAAGAAGACTACCCCAAAAGCTACACAGATCCCTGATCGTCCCGACTGGGCTCCACTACTGATCAACTAGAAACGGAACAACATAAAGGACAAGATCTTCATCGAACTCCTCCTTGAGCTTGGTTGCGTCACTTGCTCGGTAACAGCGGCACCTGCAAACTGGTTTTGGAAGTATCTGTCAGTCACGGGGACTCAGCAATCTCACACCCTCGCGATCAAGACTATTTAAGCCTATGGGTAAGGTAAAGGTATGAGGTGGAGCTGCGGCAAGCGACTAGCATGTCTGGTGGCTAACATATTCGCAAAAGAGAGCGAGAACAGAAGGCAAAGCATGGTCGAGAAACTATGATCAAGAAGTGATCCTAGAACAACCTACGTCAAGCATAACTCCAACACCGTGTTCACTTCCCGGACTCCGCCGGAAAGAGACCATCACGGTTACACACGCGGTTGATGTATTTTAAATAAGGTCAACTTCAGGTTTTCTATAACCGGACATTAACAAATTCCCATCTGCCCATAACCGCGGGCACGGCTTTCGAAAGTTCAAAACCCTGCAGGGGTGTCCCAACTTAGCCCATCACAAGCTCTCACGGTCAACGAAGGATATTCCTTCTAGCGGGAAGACCCAATCAGACTCGGAATCCCGGTTACAAGACATCCTCGACAATGGTAAAACATGTCCAGCAAGACCACCCGCTGTGCCGACAAATCCCGATAGGAGCTGCACATATCTCGTTCTCAGGGCACACCAGATAAGCTAAGCGTACGGGAGCCAACGTAACCCAAGTTGCCAAGGGACGGCCCCGCACGGTGCTCTGGGTTGGACCAACACTTAGAGAAGCACTGGCCCGGGGGGTTTAATAAAGATGACCCTTGGGCTGGCCGACCCAAGGGAAAGAAAAAGGTTAGGTGGCAAATGTTAAAACCAAGGTTGGGCCTTGCTGGAGGAGTTTTATTCAAGGCGAACTATCAAGGGGTTCCCATTATAACCCAACCGCGTAAGGAACGCAAAATCCAGGAACATAACACCGATATGACAGAAACTAGGGCGGCAAGAGTGGAACAAAACACTAGGCATAAGGCCGAGCCTTCCACCCTTTACCAAGTATATAGATGCATTAATTAGATAAGAGATATTGTGATATCCCAACAAGTAAATATGTCCCAACAAGGAACAACATCTCCATTTTCCAACAAGGAACAAACTTCAATCTTCACCTGCAACTAACAACGCTATAAGAGGGGCTGAGCATAGCGGTAACATAGCCAAACAACGGTTTGCTAGGACAAGGTGGGTTAGAGGCTCGGTTCACAATATGGGAGGCATGATAAGCAAGTGGTAGGTATCGCAACATAGGCATAGCAAAAGAGCGAGCAACTAGCAAGCAAAGATAGAAGTGATTTCGAGGGTATGGTCATCTTGCCTGGAATCCCGCAAGGAAGAAGAAGGAGTCCATGAAGAAGACAAACGGACGTAGTCGAACGGGTCCTCACAATCACGACGTTAACGGAACCAACCCGAAGAAGCAAACATCGGAAAGAAGCAAACAACATAGTAAACAACCAACACATGAACATGGTATGATATGCGGGATGTGGTATGCGATGCATATGCATGATTTGCAAGGGAAAGAAAGAACCTGGCCTCAACTTGGAAATCCAAGAGTGCCACTGGAAAGGTGAGGTGATTTCGGTTGAAATCGATATAAAGAACACCGGAATCGGAGGCACGATTTGGAAATCGCAAGCAACACAAATATGGCACCGGTCTGCGATTAACAGCAAGTGCCCCACTAAATGCAACAAGATAAATATGCTACAGCACCCAAACATGGCAAAAAAATACATGGCAGGGATCCACTCATAATGCTTGACAAAAGATGAACACTGAGCTACGGCCAATTCATCCATTAACAGGGTCAAACAAGCATGGCAAAAATGCAATTGGTAAACAGGTTTCAGACTTGGTGAAATTAACACAAGCCTGGAATTTCAGATCAGGTAGCACACGTTGGAGCGAGAAAACTATATGTTACAGGAACTTAACATGAAAAAGAAAGGCATGGCATGGAGCTACTCAAAGAGCTTAACAAAAGTCCCTTAGTGACCTTGGTCCAAAATGGATCAGAAAATACATTTGCAAGCATGTGAACATGGCAAAAACATAATCAGGTTACACACTTAGAGAAAAACTGGAGCATGCAAATCAGATATCAAGTAGACATGTTTACGAGCTCGATGCACTCACTACAGAGCAAGGCATGACAATCTAAGCATACACCCATCAATAATACACATTATACAAGCTAGAAATTGCAAGAACAATAACATAGCATGCACGGATCAACTACAACATCCTCGGCAAAATCGCTAACAAGTAGACAATCTGCCCAGATTTATGAAATAGCAAAAGTAGAGCTCGATTGACTCAAGCTAGGGTGTTCCATAATTACAAACAAAGACATGGATGGATAGAGCACTACAATATTAACAAAACATCCTTACTGATTATCCTCAAAAGAGGCACGGATCACTAGGAAGCAACATGAACATATGGCATATTGATAAAAACAGATCAAGGACTTAGTGGAATTGCTAAGTCCTTGAAATCAGCATTAACGAATGCACCACTTTGCAAGCTTGTGCTAGTCACCACACACATCACAAAAATACATGTATAGCACCTCTGCAAAGATGGCAAAGCATATAACAAAACACGTGTAGAGCTCAGAGGCATATCATGCACACATTAATCATGGCAAAAATGACAAATAGCTATTTGGAGCAGCAGATCTGACAATTAACTCAAATAGCACTCTTCCAACAGCATTTCGGGCATCAAGATGAACTCAAATGAAAATGACGCAATGAGATGAAATGATGTGCCCTCTGAGACGAACATTTTGATATGCTACAGGCATGAATCGGAGCTACGGGTGATGAGTTATGGCATGATGAACAAGGGCATTTGAAACTGGAAATCTCGGGGACTTAGTAGAATTTATACCTCCGCGAAAAGTCAACGCGGGACACAGAGAAGCGGGACGGCAAGGTGCAGATCTGAAATGGGGTGTTTGGTTCGGGGAGTGGTGGATCTGGTCCACCCTCACCAGATCCGGTGACGGAGGGGATCTCCGGTGAGGGGCGGCTCCGGTCGCCGGAGCTTCTCCGGTGAGCTCGAAAGGGGCCAGGGCGGCGCAAGGCGGGGCCGGCTCGGTCCTGACGACGGGGCGGCACGGAACCGCGGAGGGCGGCGACGAAGACCGGTGGCCGGGCAGCGGCGCCGGCGAATGAGAGGCGGGGCCGCGGAGTGGCTCCGGCGGGGCTCGCCGGCGCGGGGGCCGGTGAAGGCGGCGACGGCGAGGCGCGCTGTAGGCTGCGAGGAGGACGGCGCGCGGGGCGCGGGCTCGCAGGCGGCGGGGCGCGCCGAAGACCGGTGACGAGGCGAGCGGCGTTGCGGCCTCCGGCGATGGCGGTGGCGGCGCCGGGCGGCACTCGCCGGCGAGGAAGGCGGCGGGAGGAGGCTCGGGCGGCGCGCGGAGTCTGGCCCGGTTCGGCCCCGAGGCAGGACGGCGATGGGCCTCGGGCGGGTCCGGCGGCGCGACAAAGTGGGCACGCCGGCGCGCGAATCAGACGACGCCACGTGGCGGCGGACGGCGAAGTCGGACGTGTGCGTCGGCGGGATGTTTGTCCGGTGGCGCGAAGATGAAGGGATCTAGGGTTTCGTCCGCGAAAATGGACGGGGAGGACATATTTATAGGTAGAGGGAGCTAGGAGAGTCCAAATGAGGTGCAGTTTTTGGCCACGCGATCGTGATCGAACGACCAAGATGATGGAGGAGGTTTAGGTGGGTTTTGGGCCACTTTGGAAGGGTGTTGGGCTGCAACACACACGAGGCCTTCTCGGTCCCTCGGTTAACCGTTGGAGTATCAAACGAAGTCCAAATGGTACGAAACTTGACAGGTGGTCTACCGGTAGTAAACCAAGGCCGCTTGGCAAGTCTCGGTCCAATTCGGAAATGTTTAACCCCCCACACACGAAAGAAAGGTAGAAAGGACCATCGGAGGATATAGGAGCGCCGGAATGCAAAACGGACAACGGGGAAAATGCTCGGATGCAAGAGACGAACATGTATGCAAATGAAATGCACATGATGACATGATATGCAATGCATGACACGCAAGCAATGACAAAGCAACAACAGCGAATAACTGGAGGACACCTGGCACATCGGTCACGGGGCGCTACAACACTCCACCACTATGAGAGGATCTCGTCCCGAGATCTAGAATGGCACCGGCGGGAAAAAAGGATGAGAAAAGAGAAGAGGTAAAATTAAGTTGCTCCTTTGACAAACGAGTGAAACCAAGAACCTTGAGAGGTTAAGCCATTTCGAGAAAAGAATACAACGGAGATAAACGAAGTTGAAAGCACTCCGTTAATAAAGGGGAAAAGGAAAGAACCGATTCGGGTAGCACTCCGGTTTAGAAGGGATGCAAGACTTGATAAGGCGAAAGGAACTTGAGCAAAAAGGACAAAACACTCTGGTTAAATGGATAAGCAAAAGAAAGAAGCCTGATCTTGACAAAACAAAATGACAGGTTGAAAAGAGCAGCATCGCAATCCCTCCGAAAAAATAGAAGATAGATCATTGAAATAAAAGAATGGAGAAGAGAAAAGGCAACTCCTCCTACAATTGAGCTTGAAAAGGCATCCTTAGGAGAAGGTTCGAACGGAATTGTTGGAAAAAACCCAACAACGCAAGGAATAAGCTCGATATGGTCTTATGGAATACATGTCAAATTATGAGGTGACAAACTGCCACTCACGGGAAAAGAATTGGATTGGTATGACCAAGGAGGCGAGAAAATTATTTCACCGGGAGGATAGATGAAGAACTTGGATCATATATTATCACCATTAATAGCAAAATCCTTAGGGAAAGCTTCAAGTGAAATATAACCCAAGATAACTCAAATGACGAGATTGATGGATTTAAAATACCTCATTCTTAACAATATGTGAATCATGAAGCATGAAGTCAAATTATCAAGAATGACATAATACCACCTCCAATGATACGGAAGAAAGAATTGCACTCCGGATTGCAAGAAGAAGAAAGCTTGAGCTCCTCTAAAAGAATCTTGATGAACACTTCGAGAAAGGATAAAATCCTTTATGGACCATCCTGTAGAGCCTCCATGAAGAACTCCGGTAAACAAAAGAATGGTCAAACGAAAGGAAAGAGAAGTTGAAAACACGAGTTGAATCCTTGTAATGATTTTAGATGGATCTTCGTGATAGATAGAGCTTGGAACTTTGGGAAAGAAAAGATAAAGCATCTCGAACTGAGAATATGATATGATGAACCACTCCGGAAAAAAGAATTAATCACTTGGATGGGACAAGAATAAGAATTATGTTAAGCATATCCTTCCCCAATTAAATTGATGACAATGAACGGATTGGCATATAGCTTATTCTCATAGAAAGGATTAAGATGGATATAGCACAAACTTGAGAAAGTCTTCGATGAACCACCGGTAGAATTAGGAAACAACGAATGCATTGATATGATAAGAAAGAAGAAAAATCTTGAACGAACCACCGTAAGCATTGACAAAGAATGAAGTAAAGGGATAAATCACCGGAAAGGAATCAGAGAATGAATGAAAATACTTGAGGGAAAATAGATCCACGAGAACAAAAGATCATGAGCTGATTAGAGAATATACTTGAATGATGCATCGGTATGATTGGAGAATTATAACTGGAAGCTGACATGAATAATCCAGAATTGATGGACTCTGGATAACAAACTGAGAAGAATCTTGAATTACTCCAGATGGGTGGAAAGAATTCTCACTATCAAAACAGTTATGAGAGGATGACCTCAAGCTAGAGCCATGAATCTTTGATAGAATGAAACAAGATTCAAGGGAAAACTCTTCTTCGGTCTTCAAATGCAGAGAAAGATAACGAGAAACACCACCAAGAATTGTTGGGGCACTCCAGAATGAAAAATTAGAAAGGTTGAGCCAACGATGAAAAGAATTTGAAAGATCTTGGAGAAAACATAAGACCGATGATAATTCATTCTTATGTCAAACTTCGAAAAGAATTTATGATAGCTCCGAAAAAAATAAGAAGAGTCAGGTAAGATCCTGGGAAAAGACCTGTGGGTTAGGGCCCACTCAAGAGAAACACCGTTGAAATGATTTAAAAGAGAGGTTGCACAGGTTGAATTAAATGGCTAGAATGAGATAACAATCTCGAAAGAGCTTGAAAGGATTACGAAAGCAGAGTGGAAACATGAATCTTCTGAGATATCTTGAGCACTCTGAAACAATAGAATAGCGAGAAGTGAATGAATATGAGGAGCACCGACATGATAGGGTATTTGAAACAAGGAGAAAGATATGATCAATAACGCTTGAATTTAAACCACAGGAGAAGAAAAAATGAGTAAAGGGTGACGAACTTGAAGCTCCGTTGGAATCTTCACGAGAATCACCGGATACGAACATTGAAAGAAAAGAATGGAGATACTTCCATCGATACCATGGATACTTGATTAAGGAATCTGAGTCCTTAAGAAATAAGGGTGGGAGGGACGGACAACAAAGAAAACTTGGGATGGATGAACGAACACCGTTTAGAAAGCTGAGATTGAATCTTGCGGATGTTGAACATGAACGGATCCGCTTGGCGAGAGACACACCGGTTGAAAAGGATTGACATGACAATCTCGATGAACAAGAAGGATTAGTATTCACATAGGAGTATGAGAACACCACTTAGGAAAAGGCATGGAATCAACACTTGACATTGAAGCAACTCGAATTTCACAACTCAAAACAAAACGAAGGATTGGCTTGCGGAATAAGCCGGAACTAACATATGATAGAGATTTCGTCCGAAGTTTTCGTGGTGGGGCCTACACGGGCTCGATCATACAGCACCATCATATACAAGGTAGTGCACATGACATACGAAGCGTCCCCGAGTCGGCATAGCCAAGGACTCTTTAAGACACAACGAGACGCTGTAAAACCGACCGTGAATAGGCGGACCACTAGACGTCGAACCCCAATTTCATATCATACATCTGTCGGAAAGATATCCTAAGAGCTACTTGAATTCCCACTTATAAACTCCCGAACCTTTCCAGTTATGCAATCAGGTGTTGGGGATACAGGGGAAGCATAATATCTCACCCAAAACTAGCAAATCCTACATCCAGCTGTATCCATCCTTCAACACATAACCAAGAAACCTTCGGAAATCGTCTACCTCAACCTTCGAAAAGCATCCGTTATACAAGTTATGGCAATACTCCTGAACTCCCGCCCCAGTACTGGGTGGCGTCGAGGTTATCTCACCAACAACTACATAAAAGAGATTTTCGATGTCGGCAAAACTAAACTCAGGCATTCCAGAACTGCAACGATAAAATTGTGACGACAACACCTCGGAGCTTAACTCTCCGGGACACTGCCACAACCCCTAAATGACAGGAGGCACCAAGAATAATGTTCTCGTCACAAATCGATCGGAACGATTCCAAGATACCCGCGTGATCCTAAATTTTTTTAGTGAAATTTGAGAAGAGAAGAGTCAAAACCCTACGTCAGGATGCCTTACCAGAGCAATGAAGGGACTAAGGAGTAAAAAGAATTCCTAACTCTCTGATATATAATTCCTAATTGACTCAAAACATTTTTCTAGACTCAACAACGTCAGCTGATTCGATCAAGCAGTGGGGGCTCCTAAGGTCGGGGAAGGCTCTGATACCAACTTGTAACGCCCTCGATGCGGCTATATCTCCCACGTGTCGAAGCACGACTTAGAGACATAACAGCATTGAAAGCAATGTCGCAAGTGAGGTAATCTTCACACAACCCATGTAATATATAAGGGACAGAGATACATAGTTGGCTTACAATCGCCACTTCACACAATTACATGAATAACGCATTACATCAACTAAATACACACAAGGTCCGACTACGGAACCAAAATAAAAGAAGACTACCCCAAAAGCTACACAGATCCCCGATCGTCCCGACTGGGCTCCACTACTGATCAACTAGAAACGGAACAACATAAAGGACAAGATCTTCATCGAACTCCTCCTTGAGCTTGGTTGCGTCACCTTCTTGTTAACATCGGCACCTGCAAACTGGTTTTGGAAGTATCTGTGAGTCACAGGGACTCAACAATATCACACCCTCGCGATCAAGACTATTTAAGCTTATGGGTAAGGTAAAGGTATGAGGTGGAGCTGCGGCAAGCGACTAGCATGTCTGGTGGCTAACATATTCGCAAAAGAGAGCTTGAAGAGAAGGCAAAGCACGGTCGAGAAACTATGATCAAGAAGTGATCCTAGAACAACCTACGTCAAGCATAACTCCAACACCGTGTTCACTTCCCGGACTCCGCCGGAAAGAGACCATCACGGTTACACACGCGGTTGATGTATTTTTAATAAGGTCAACTTCAGGTTTTCTATAACTGGACATTAACAAATTCCCATCTGCCCATAACCGCGGGCACGGCTTTCGAAAGTTCAAAACCCTGCAGGGGTGTCCCAACTTAGCCCATCACAAGCTCTCACGGTCAACGAAGGATATTCCTTCTAGCGGGAAGACCCAATCAGACTCGGAATCCCGGTTACAAGACATACTCGACAATGGTAAAACATGTCCAGCAAGACCACCCGCTGTGCCGACAAATCCCGATAGGAGCTGCACATATCTCGTTCTCAGGGCACACCGGATAAGCTAAGCGTACGGGAGCCAACGTAACCCAAGTTGCCAAGGGACGGCCCCGCACGGTGCTCTGGGTTGGACCAACACTTAGAGAAGCACTGGCCTGGGGGATTGAATAAAGATGACCCTTGGGCTGGCCGACCCAAGGGAAAGAAAAAGGTTAGGTGGCAAATGTTAAAACCAAGGTTGGGCCTTGCTGGAGGAGTTTTATTCAAGGCGAACTATCAAGGGGTTCCCACTATCAAAGGGTTCCATAATTACAAACAAAGACATGGATGGATAGAGCACTACAATATTAACAAAACATCCTTACTGATTATCCTCAAAAGAGGCACGGATCACTAGGAAGCAACATGAACATATGGCATATTGATAAAAACAGATCAAGGACTTAGTGGAATTGCTAAGTCCTTGAAATCAGCATTAACGAATGCACCACTTTGCAAGCTTGTGCTAGTCACCACACACATCACAAAAATACATGTATAGCACCTCTGCAAAGATGGCAAAGCATATAACAAAACACGTGTAGAGCTCAGAGGCATATCATGCACACATTAATCATGGCAAAAATGACAAATAGCTATTTGGAGCAGCAGATCTGACAATTAACTCAAATAGCACTCTTCCAACAGCATTTCGGGCATCAAGATGAACTCAAATGAAAATGATGCAATGAGATGAAATGATGTTCCCTCTGAGACGAACATTTTGATATGCTACACACATGAATCGGAGCTACGGGTGATGAGTTATGGCATGATGAACAAGGGCATTTGAAACTAGAAATCTCGGGGACTTAGTAGAATTTATACCTCCGTGAAAAGTCAACGCGGGACGGAGAGAAGCGGGTCGGCTCGGTGCAGATCTGAAACGGGGTGTTTGGTTCGGGGAGTGGTGGATCTGGTCCACCCTCACCAGATCTGGTGATGGAGGGGATCTCCGGCGATGGGCGGCTCCGGTTGCCGGAGCTTCTCCGGTGAGCTCGAAAGGGGCCAGGGCGACGCAAGGCGGGGCCGGCGCGGTCCTGACAATGGGGCGGCGCGGAACCGCGGAGGGCGGCGACGAAGACCGGTGGCCGGGCAACGGCGCCGGCGAATGAGAGGCGGAGGCGTGGAGTGGCTCCGGCGGGGCTCGCTGGCGCGGGGGCCGGTGAAGGCGGCGGCGGCGAGGCGCGCTGTAGGCGGCGAGGAGGACGGCGCGCGGGGCGCGGGCTCGCAGGCGGCGGGGCGCGCCGAAGACCGGCGACGAGGCGAGCGGTGTTGCGGCCTCCGGCGATGGCGGTTGCGGCGCCGGGCGGCGCTCGCCGGCGAGGAAGGCGGCGGGACGAGGCTCGGGCGGCGCGCGGAGTCTGGCCCGGTTCGGCCCCGAGGCGGGCCGGTGATGGGCCTCGGGCGGGTCTGGCGGCGCGGCGAAGTGGGCACGCGGGTGCGCGAATCAGATGATGGCACGTTGCGGCGGACGGCAAAGTCGGACGTGTCCGTCGGCGGGATGTTTGTCCGGTGGCGCGAGGATGAAGGGATCTAGGGTTTCGTTCGCGAAAATGGATGGGGAGGACATATTTATAGGTAGAGGGAGCTAGGAGAGTCCAAATGTGGTGCGTTTTTCAGCCACGCGATCGTGATCGAACGACCGAGATGATGGAGGAGGTTTAGGTGGGTTTTGGGCCACTTCGGAAGGGTGTTGGGCTGCAACACACACGAGGCCTTCTCGGTCCCTCGGTTAACCGTTGGAGTATCAAACGAAGTCCAAATGGTATGAAACTTGACAGGCGGTCTACCGGTAGTAAACCAAGGCCGCTTGGCAAGTCTCCGTCCAATCCGGAAATGTTTAACCCCCCACACAAGAAAGAAAGGTAGAAAGGACCACCGGAGGAGATAGGAGCGCTGGAATGCAAAACGGACAACGGGAAAAATGCTCGGATGCAAGAGACAAACATGTATGCAAATGAAATGCACATGATGACATGATATGCAATGCATGACACGCAAGCAATGACAAAGCAAAAACAGCGAATAACTGGAGGACACCTGGCACATCGGTCATGGGGCGCTACACCAACTCTATATATTTGGTTTCGGGGAGAAAAAATCAAGGAGAAGGATTCATCATGTTTTACGATATGGAGCCGCCGCCAAGCCCTAAACCTCTTGGGAGGGCTGATCTGGAGTCCGTTCGGGGCTCTGGAGAGGGGAATCCGTCGCCATCGTCATCATCAACCATCCTCCATCACCAATTTCATGATGCTCACCGCCGTGCGTGAGTAATTCCATCGTAGGCTTGCTAGACGGTGATGGGTTAGATGATATTTATCATGTAATGGAGTTAGTTTTGTTAGGGTTTGATCCCTAGTGTCCACTATGTTGTGAGATTGATGTTGCTATGACTTTGCTATGCTTAATGCTTGTCACTAGGGCCCGAGTGCCATGATTTCAGATCTGAACCTATTATGTTTTCATCAATATATGAGAGTTCTTGATCCTATCTTGCAAGTCTATAGTCACCTATTATGTGTTATGATCCGTTAACCCCGAAGTGACAATAATCGGATACTTACCCGTGATGACCGTAGTTTGAGGAGTTCATGTATTCACTATGTGTGGTCTGGTACTCTATTAAAAGGAGGCCTTATATCCCTTAGTTTCCTCTTGGACCCCGCTGCCACGGGAGGGTAGGACAAAAGATGTCATGCAAGTTCTTTTCCATAAGCATGTATGATTATATTCAGAATACATGCCTACATTACATCGATTTATTGGAGCTAGTTCTGTGTCACCCTAGGTTATGACTGTTACATGATGAACCGCATCCGGCATAATTCTCTATCACTGATCCATTGCCTACGAGCTTTCCATATACTGTTCTTCGCTTATTTACTTTTCCGTTGCTATTGTTATGATCACTACAAAATATATTAAACATTACTTTTGTTACCGTTACCTTTTGCTATCGTTACCACTACTATCATATTACTTTGCTACTAAATACTTTGCTGCAGATATTAAGTTTGCAGGTGTGGTTGAATTGAGAACTCAGCTGCTAATACTTGAGAATATTCTTTGGCTCCCCTTGTGTCGAATCAATAAATTTGGGTTGAATACTCTACCCTCGAAAACTGTTGTGATCCCCTATACTTGTGGGTTATCAGAGTTTCAGGTCATTCCGAGAACTTTTGTTTCTGCACATAAATAACACCATGGCAATTCTGCTGAAAACAACGTCAGTCCGGGTTAGTTCCATTCAAATTATGAAAGTTAGAGTCCAAAACAAGGGGAAAAGTGTTTGGAAAAGTAGATACGACGGAGACGTATCAAGTGGTTTCTTGTACAGTCGAGTGATGATATGCCGATCAAGTGGAATTGGGATATCCGAATGGAGATGTTGGTCGAGTGGGCATGCACTCTGGTGATTCCAGTCGGTTTGAACTTAATGTCCTTTGACTGTAGGGCAGTGTCCTTAGGAAGGGTGCTTAGATCAGGTCTATTGCCCCACCCTAGGTACACAACATCGTCACGCGCCCCAGGCCCCTCGCGCATGGTGGTGGGTTGTGCCCTCCTCGAACGTCGGTTGGAGCTCTACTTCGGGTGCAAGGAAGTTTATATCTGGAAAAAAATCGTGTTAAAATCTCAGCGCAATCGGAGTTACGGATCTCCTGGAATATAAGAAACGGTTTTCAGCCAGATCTGGGAAGGCGAAACCTAAGAGAACAGAGAGGGAGATCCAATCTCGGAGGGGCTCCCGCCCCTCCACCGCCATGGAGGCCATGGACCAGAGGGGGAACTCTCCTCCCATCTAGGGGGTAGGCCAAGGAAGAAGAACAAGGAGGGAGCTCTCCCCCCCTCTCTCCCGGTGGCGCCGGAGTGCCGTCGGGGCAAGGATCATGACGGCGATCTACATCAACAATCTTGCTACCGTCAACACCAACTTTCTCCCCCTCTATGCAGCGATGTAACACCCCTTCTCCCTGCTGTAATATCAACTTAAACATGGTGCTCAACTCCATATATAATTTCCCAATGATCTATGGTTATCCTATGATGTTTGAGTAGATCCGTTTTGTCATGTTGGTTAATCGTGATCTTGGTTGTTATGATTGTATATTTTATTTATGGTGCTGTCCTACGATGCCCTCTGTCTCGCGCAAACATGAGGCGCCCCCTCTGTAGGATGTTGCAATATGTTCATGGTTTGCTTATTATCAGTGTTGCGGGGGTGACAACAGCCTAAACGAGGATAAGTGGGTTATGGTGTATGGGAGTAAAGAGGACTTGATACTTAATGCTATGGTTGGGTTTCACGACCTTAATTATCTTTAGTAGTTGCGGATGCTTGCTAGGTGTAACGCCCTCGATGCGGCTATGGCTCCCACGTGTCGAGGCACGACTTAGAGGCATAACCGCATTGAAAGCAATGTCGCAAGTTAGGCAATCATTACAACATCCCATGTAATACATAATAAAAGGGGGAGGTAATATAGTTGGCTTACACTCGCCACGTCACATCAGAGTACATAAATATCATCCATGAAACAAACACTCATGGCCCGTCTACGGCGCCAAAATAGAAAAGAACCCAACATGCGACAAGGCCCTGAATCAAACCCCAACTAGGCACCACTACTGATCATCGGGAAAGGAAACATAATAACGCTGAGAGTCCTCGTCGAACTCCCACTTGAGCTCGTACTCGTCACATGGAGCGGAATCACCTGGACCTGCATCTGGAATTATAGTATCTGTGAGCCACAGGGACTCAGCAATCTCGCACCCTCGCGATCAAAACTATTTAAGCTTATAGGAAGGATAAGGCAAGTATATGTGGAGCTGCAGCAAGCGACTAGCATATGTGGTGGCTAACTTATCCGCAAAAGAGAGCGAGAAGAGGAGGCAAGGCGCGATCGAGAATCTAGAGGAATAACCTGCGCAAGCATAACTCCAACACCGTGTCCACTCCCCGGACTCCGCCGAGAAGAGGCCATCACGGCAACACACGCAGTTGATTCGTTTTAATTAATTAAGGTTTAAGTTATCTACAACCGGACATTAACAAATTCCCATCTGCCCATAACCGCGGGCACGGCTTTCGAAAGTTCAATCCCTGCAGGGGAGTCCCAACTTAGCCCATGACAAGCTCTCACGGTCAACGGAGGAATAGACCTCCACCCGAGACACACCGATCAGACTCGGTAACCCGGTACAACAAGACAATTCGACAGGTTAAAACAAGACCAGCAACACCGCCCGAATGTGCCGACAAATCCCGATAGGAGCTGCACATATCTCTTTCTCAGGGCACACTCAGATGAGCGCTCCATACAAGTAAAAACCAAACCTTGAGTTTCCCCGAGGGGGCGCTGCACAGGACTCTAGTTTGGACCAACACTCAGAGGAGCACTGGCCCGGGGGGGTTAAAATAAGATGACCCTTGAGTCTGCAGAACCCAAGGGAAAGAAAAGGCTAGGTGGCAAATTGTAAAACCAAGGTTGGGCATTGCTGGAAAAGCCTTAATCAAGGCGAAATATCAAGGGGTTCCCATTATAACCCAACCGCGTAAGGAACGCATAATCCGGGAACATAACACCGATATGACGGAAACTAGGGCGGCAAGAGTGGAACAAAACACTAGGCGAGAGGCCGAGCCTTCCACCCTTTACCAAGTATATAGATGCATTAAGATAACATAGCAATATAATGATATCCCAACAAGTAAATAAATGTTCCAACGAGGAACGACCTCCAAGCTTCACCTGCAACTATCAACGCTATAAGAGGGGCTGAGCAAAGCGGTAACATAGCCAATCAACGGTTTGCTAGGACAATGGTAGGTTAGAGGTTCAATCATGCAATTGGGAGGCTGACAAGAAAGTGGTAGGCATCGTAGCAGTGGCAAAGCAAAAGAGCGAGCAAACTAGCATAGCAAAGATAGTAGTGATTTCGAGGGTATGATCATCTTGCCTGCACAGTTGTCAGAGTTGATTGGATCCTCACAAGCAAACTCAACGGGCTCCTCGGTAGCAAACTCGTCTCCCGGCTCTACCCAACAAGACAAACAAGCAACAAGGATACAATCAACCACGTGCAAGACCAAGCAATATGATGAAATGATGACATGCTATGCGGGATGCAAAATGCAAGATATGACAGGAAATGCATGAACCTGGCCTCAACTTGGAATTCCAAGGGTGCCACTGGATAGAGGGGATGAAATCGCTTGAAAACGATATAAAGATCATTGGAATCGGAGTTACAGTTTGGAAATGGCAAGCGTTTTAAGATGACACCGGTCTGCGATTTACAGCAAGTAGGCATCTAAACGCAACGAAATGAACATGCTACAGCCACCAAACATGACAAAAAAATACATGGCAGGGATGCCCACAAGATGCTTAACAAAATACTAGCATTGAGCCACGGCCAATTCATCCATTAAGAGGTTCAAACAAGCATGGCAAAAACGCAAATGCAAAACAGATTCCAGACTTAGTGAAATTGACACTAGTCTGTAATTTCAGATCATGATGCTCTCTTTGGAGCAGAAAAACAACATGATAAGTGACCTGAACATGACAAGAAAGAACATGGCATGGAGCTACTTAACAATCTTAACAAAACACCCAAAGTGACCTGGGGCCAAAAGGGTTCATAAAATACTCTACCGAGCTCACGAACATAGCTCGAACACAAAGAGTTTTCAGACTTAGTGAAAACTGAGACACGCAGAAATTTAACTCGCGAAGGCATGTAAACGAGCTCGATGCACTCACCATGGTGCAAGTCATAGCAAGGCAAGCATATAACCAGCAAGAAGGCACAATATGCTAGCTACACATGGCAAGAACAAAGGCATAGCATGCTTGGACCACTAACGGTAGCATCGGCAACATCGCAAACAAGTTGACGATCTGCCCAGATTAACAATGAAGCAAAAGTTGAGCTCGATTGAGTCAACCCAGAGCATTCCATATATGCAAAAAAAGACACGGATGGATAGAGAATAACATAGATATCAAAACTCCCTTACTGATCATCCTCAAAAGAGGCACGGATCACTAGGAAACAAGCTGGACATATAGCATCATGAACTAAAATATCCCAGACTTTGTGAAAATCACTAAGTCCCTGAAATCAGCAATCTCAGGTACCTCTCTTCGCAAGCTTGCACAAGACAACACACACATCCTAAAAATTCATGGGTGGCACCTCTGGAAATAAGACAAAATTCTTAACAATTCATCCCAAAGGGGCACAGGCATATCATGCACGGATTAAACATGACAAAAATGACAAAAGTCTATGATGAACTAACGGATCTGCAATTTAACTCACGAAGCCTCCTACTAACAGCATTTTGGGAATCAAGATGACCTCAAATGCAAATGATGCAATGGAATGAAATGATGTACATGTTGGGAAGAAGATTTTGATATATCATATGCCCAAAACGGAGCTACGGTTGCGGAGATACAAACAGTCAAAGAATGCATAAAAATCTGGGAGATTAGGGTTTCTGGGAGAGGTCAACCCGATCCAGATCCAGATCCAAATCGGCACGCAGATCGAGGAACGCCGGGGATCACTGTAGCTGGCCGGAACTTGGCCGCCGGAGACCCGGGAGGAGGCCGGCCGGGGCGGATCCGGTGGTCGCCGGGGCGGTGGCGCCCGGCGCGGTGGCGCGGAGGCCCGCGGGCGGAGGCGGCGGTGGTCCGGCGGCGCTACGGGCGCCGGCCGGCAAGGGCGCGCACGGCGGTGCGGCGGTGGCGATGGCGTCCCGCGGCGGCGCCGGTCGCCGGAGGCGCGGAAGGCGGCGGCGCTCGGGGAAAGGAGGAGGCGCGGGGGCGTGGGCTCGCGGGGGCCGTCCCCGGGCCTGGCGGGCCGCGGCGGCGGTGGAGGCGCGGCTGCCCCGTGGTGAGCCCTCAGTGGCTGCGGGCGGCGGCGGTGGTTGTCCGGGCCGGGACGGACATGTCTGGCTCGACGCGGGGATTTTTAGGGTTTCGGAGGTGGAAGACGATCCGAAAACGGAGGGGCCTTTAAATAGGCATAGAGGGAGCTAGGAGAGTCCAAAAGAGGTGCGGTTTTCGCCCACGCGATCGTGATCGAACGCTCTAGGACATGGAGTAGAGTTTGGTGGGTTTTTGGGCCAAATTGGAGGGGTGTTGGGCTGCAACACACACGAGGCCTTTTCGGTCCCTCGGTTAACCGTTGGAGTATCAAACGAAGTCCAAATGGTACGAAACTTGACAGGCGGTCTACCGGTAGTAAACCAAGGCCGCATGGAAAGTCTCGGTCCAATCCGGAAATGTTTGAACCCCACACACAAAAGAAAGCTAGAAATGGCCACCGGAGCAGAACGAAGCGCCGGAATGCAAAACGGACAACGGGGAAAATGCTCGAATGCATGAGATGAGCATGTATGCAAATGCAATGCCCGAGATGACATGATAAGAGATGCACGAAAAAGAAAAACAACACACAGAGACAAAGACCCGAACCCGAGAAATAAATATAACTTAGCGCCGAAGACGGCAAGAGTTGGAGTACAAATTGGGAAAGTTACATCTGGGGCGTTACAACACTCCACCACTACGAAAAGATCTCGTCCCGAGATCTAGGACTGAAAGAACTCCGGGTACTCCGAACGGAGGTGATCCTCGCGTTCCCAGGTAGCTTCACGGTCGGAATGGTGAGACCACTTGACTTTGAGAAATTTGATTGACTTGTTGCGAGTCTTGCATTCAGTCTCTTCAAGAATAGCAACTTGGTGCTCACGATAGGAGAGATCTTCTTGGAGCTCAATGTCCTCGAAGTTGACGGTGCGGTCAGGAGTCTTGAAGCACTTTCAAAGCTAAGAGACGTGGAACACATCATGAACATTTGCAAAGTTTGAAGGAAGCTCAAGTTGATAGGCGAGGTCGCCTCTCTTGCTGACAATCTTGAAAGGTCCCATGTATCTAGGGGCAAGCTTCCCTTTGATACCGAAGCGACGAGTACCTTTCATAGGAGAGACACGGAGGTAAACATGATCTCCGATCTCGAAAGCCAAATCATGGTGCTTATATCATAGTAGCTCTTCTGGCGGGATTGGGCTGCTTTGAGGTTATCGCGAATGACCTTGCACATTTCTTCTGCCTCTGTGATCAGGTCATTACCCACCAGCTGACGTTCACCGGTTTCAGACCAGTTGAGAGGGGTACGGCACTTCCTGCCATATAGAATTTCAAAGGGGGCCTTGCCCGAACTTGCTTGAAAACTGTTGTTGTATGAGAATTTAGCATAAGGAAGACAATCCTCCCACTTCATGCCGAAGGAGATCACACAAGCCCTGAGCATATCTTCCAGAATCTGGTTGACACGCTCGACTTGACCGCTTGTTTGAGGATGGAAAGCAGTGCTGAAGCGGATGTTGGTGCCCATGGCCTTCTGAAAAGAATCCCAAAACTTGGAGGTAAAGATGCTGCCACGGTCTAAAGATATCACTTGAGGAATACCGTGCAGAGAGACAATGCGAGAGGTATAGAGTTCCGCCAATTGAGCTGCAGTGATCGACTCCTTGATAGGCAGAAAGTGAGCCACCTTGGTGAGCTTATCGATGACAACAAATATAGCATCATTGCCACGCTTGGACTTTGGAAACCCAGTCACGAAGTCCATTTAAATGTGGTCAAACTTCCATTCTGGAATGGCAAGAGGTTGGAGGAGACCAGCTGGCCTTTGGTGTTCTGCCTTCACTATTCTGCAAACATCACATTCATTCACGAATTGAGCGATCTCGCGCTTCATTCGAGTCCACCAATAAGCTTGCTTGAGGTCCTGATACATCTTCGTGCTCCCAGGGTGGATGGAGAGGAGAGAATTGTGAGCCTCGTTCATGATCACTTTACGAAGTTCACCTTTGGGCACAACAATTCGATCCTCGAAGAAGAGAGTGTCATTGTCATCAAGTCGGTAACACTTGTACTTGGACTGACTCTTGGCAATCCCAATCTTCACCTTTTTCACCATCGCATCAAGAAGTTGGGCTTGGCGAATCTGGTCTTCTAAGGTAGGAGAGACTTGAAGGTTGGCGAGGAAACCTTGAGGAACAACTTGCAGATTAAGTTTGCGGAAAGCTTCACAAAGCTCGGGTTGATAAGGCTTGAGAATCAGACTGTTGCAGTAGGCCTTTCTGCTCAAAGCGTCAGCAATCACATTGGCCTTGCCTGGAGTATACTCAATACTCGGATTGTACTCTTGAATCATTTCGACCCATCGAGTCTGCCTTAGGTTGAGATTAGGCTGGGTGAAGATGTACTTGAGACTCTTGTGATCAGTGAAAATGTCCACTTTCCTTCCCAATAGAAGATGTCTCCAAGTCAAAAGAGCATGCACAACTGCCGCCAACTTGAGATCATGAGTGGGGTAGTTCTTCTCATTAGGCTTCAACTGGCGAGAGGTATAAGCAACAACTTTCTTCTCTTGCATCAAAACTGCACCGAGACCTTGGAGAGAGGCATCACAAAAAACCTCGTACGGCTTGGTTTCATCAGGCAGAGTCAGAACTGGAGCAGTGATCAACTTCTCTTTCAAAGTGTTGAAAGCAATATCACACTCCGGAGACCAAACGTACTTGACGTGCTTCTGAAGAAGATTTGAGAGAGGCTTCGCGATCTTGGAAAAGTTTTCAACGAATCTTCTGCAATAACTTGCGAGACCGAGAAAACTGCGGAGTTGCTTCACATTCTGAGGAGGTTCCCAATTCACAATTGCGGATACCTTCTCGGGATTCACGGAAATGCCCTTGGCAGAGATGATATGACCAAGATAAAGAACCTCATCGAGCCAAAATTCACACTTGGAGAACTTGGCGTAGAACTGATGTTCCCTGAGCTTGTCAAGAACCAAACGCAAGTGCTTGGCATGATCTTCTTTGTTCTTGGAGAAAACCAGAATGTCGTCGAGATAGACCAAAACGAAGTCATTGGTGTAGGCGTTGAAGATGAAGTTCATCATGCGAGAGAACGTCGGAGGAGCGTTGGCGAGGCCAAAAGACATGACGGTGTATTCATATGAACCAAAGCTTGTTCTGAACGCCGTCTTGGGAATATCTTGCTCACGAATACGAATATGATGATAACCCATACGGAGATCAAGCTTGGAGAATACTTGGGCACCCTTGAGTTGTTCGAACAACTCATTGATGTTGGGAAGTGGGTATTTGTTCTTGATGGTCTTCTTGTTCACTGGACGGTAATCAACACAAAGTCGACTCGATCCATCCTTCTTCTTCACAAAAAGAACACCACAACCCCACGGAGAAGTACTAGGCCGGATGAGACCCAACCTTTCTTGCTCATCGAGTTGTTTCTTCAACTCCTTCAACTCTTCGGGGCCGAGCTTGTAGGGACGTTTGCACACAGGTTCCATACCGGGCTCAAGTTCAATAACAAATTCAACCGGCCGTTTTGGAGGCATCCCTGGGAGTTCTTCTGGAAAAACGTCTTGATACTCACAAACAACCGGAATCTGCGAAATAGCATCCAATTCACCCTTCTCATTGAGAGAAAACAACCGGATGGTATTATCCCGAGCGGCAAAGACAATTACATCCTCAGACGAATGAGTCAATTGAATCTGCCTGGCAGCACAGTCAAGATGTGCCTTGTGCTTAGAAAGCCAATCCATTCCGAGAATAAGATCAATATCCGAGTTACCGAGAACAATTGGGGAAGAAAGGAACTTGTAGTCACCCAATGTGATAGTAACCTCAGGGACGCAGGTGTTAGCTGTCATCTGCTTGCCCGGTGACACAATTTGCAAGGAACTTTGCAGATACTGATAATCACACTCATACTTTGATGCAAAAGGTTTGGAAATGAAGCAATACGATGCACCCGTGTCAAAAAGAAATTTTTCAGGAATATCATTAACAGGAAGGTTACCCATGATCACATCTGACGAGTCCTCTGCCTGAGCTGCATTCACCATGTTGACCTTGGCGTACTTGGGGTTATGCTTGACCACAGCTGTACTTGCCGATCTCACAGGAGGAGGAGGAGGAAGACGCCTCTGGTTGAAACACTTGTTGGCATAGTGACCCTTCTGTTGGCACTTGTTGCACGTGACCTCTGAAAGCGGACGGTGATACGGAGCACTCGATCTTGGAGCTTGAGACGAAGCCTTGTTCTGAAAGCCTGGGTTGGGTGGGTGGGAAGAACCACTGCCACCTTTGCTCTTCTGCTGATACGGCTGACGGAACGGAGGAGGAGGAAGCCAAAACTTCTGCTGCTTGGCCACTTGAGTAGAGGAAGAAGGAGTAACATCTCTGACTCGCTTCTTGGAAGCATCACACCTCAACTGAGCAGCCTCTTGCTTCAGTGCCATGTTGTAGAACTCATCGTACCTCAAGGGCTCAAAGAGAACAAGAGCGAGCTGAATATCTTCTCTGAGACCACCCCTGAACTGATATATCATGCTCTTCTCATCAGGCACGTCCTGCTTGGCAAAGCGGGCAAGCTTCTGGAACAATTTGTTGTAATCATAGACAGACAAAGAGCCTTGCTTCAGATTGCGGAATTCCTCACGCTTGCTTTCAACCACGCTCTGCGGAATGTGATGAGCTCGGAAATCTCGACGGAAATCATCCCAAGTGATAACACGTTCACCTCTGGAATCCTTGTACTGCTGGAACCATTCTGCAGCTTGATCTTTGAGTTGGAAGGAAGCGAACTTCACAAAGTCCTCAGGCCTGACGTTGCTGCACTCGAAATGCTTACACAGATCCACAAGCCAATTGTCAGCATCGGTTGCCTCAACACAATTACTGAAAGTCTTTGGCCCGTTAGCAAGGAACTGGTTGAGTGTAGCAAAGTGACTCTGATTGCTGCCTTGATTCCCTTGATTGCCTTGATTGCGATCTTGGAGAATTTGCATGATCAGCTGAGTGTTTGCATTGGTTGCGGCCATCACAGCTTGCCACGCCTCTGGAGGAGGTGGAGGCGGTGGCGGATCAGGATTCGGAGTCGTGCGCGTTGGAGGAGCCATCCTGAAGAGGTTGACCACCATTAGCACATTGACAGATAAATATTGAAGCTGAATCCAACGGAATGAAAATTGCAACATATAGTCTTCACATCCGAACAAAATGAACGAATGCATTCCTCTTCAAATGGTCACATATCCATAAATTGAGAAGCCACGACGAATCAGGTAGAAGGGGTACAACAACGAGGGATGGAATAAACATATGACGTCGAAGCAAAACGAATGCCACAACTCGAAATAAAACCAAGGGTTGGCTTGCGGAATAAGCCGGAACAAATACATGATAGAAATTTCGTCCGAAGTTTTCGTGGTGGGACCTACACGGGTTCGATCGTACAGCACCATCATGTACAAGGCAGTGCACATGACCTACGAAGTGTCCCCGAGTCAGCATAGCCAAGGACTCTTTAAGACACAACGAGATCACTGTAAAATCGACCGTGAATAGACGAACCACTAGACGTCGAACCCCAATTTTGATATCATACATCTATCGGAAAGATATCCTAAGGCTACTTGAATTCCCACCTATGAAATTCCCACCTTTCCGGTTATGCAATCAGGTGTTGGGGATACAGGGGAAGCATAATATCTCACCCAAACTAGCAAATCCTACATCCAGCTGTATCCATCCTTCAACACATAACCAAGAAACCTTCGGAAACCCATCTATCTCAACCTTCGAAAAGCATCCGTTATACAAGTTATGGCGATACTCCCGAACTCCCGCCCCAGTACTGGGTGGCGTCGAGGTTATCTCACCAACGAACTGCATAAAGGAGATTTTCGATGTCGCGCACAAATCTCAAGTATACCAGAATTGCAACGATAAAATTGTGACGACAACACCTCGGAGCTCAACTCCCCGGGACACTGCCACAACCCCTAAAGACAGGAGGCACCAAGAACAATGTTCTCGTCACAAAACCATCGGAACAAAACCAAGATACTCGCGTGATCCTAAAATTTTTTTTAGTGAAATTTGAGAAGAGAAGAGTTAAAACTCTACGTCAGGATGCCTTACCAGAGCGATGAGGAGACTGAGAAGTAAAAAGAATTCCTAAGCTCTCCGATATATAATTCCTAAGGACTCAAAACATTTTTCTAGACACAACTCGGCTGCTAAAAACGATCAAGCAATGGGGGCTCCTAAGGTCGGGGAAGGCTCTGATTACCAACTTGTAACGCCCTCGATGCGGCTATAGCTCCCACGTGTCGAGGCACGACTTAGAGGCATAACCGCATTGAAAGCAATGTCGCAAGTTAGGCAATCATTACAACATCCCATGTAATACATAATAAAAGGGGGAGGTAACATAGTTGGCTTACACTCGCCACGTCACATCAAAGTACATAAATAGCATCCATCAAACAAACACTCATGGCCCGTCTACGGCGCCAAAATAGAAAAGAACCCAACATGCGACAAGGCCCTGAATCAAACCCCAACTAGGCACCACTACTGATCATCGGGAAAGGAAACATAATAACGCTGAGAGTCCTCGTCGAACTCCCACTTGAGCTCGTACTCGTCACCTGGAGCGGAATCACCTGGACCTGCATCTGGAATTATAGTATCTGTGAGCCACAGGGACTCAGCAATCTCGCACCCTCGCGATCAAAACTATTTAAGCTTATAGGAAGGATAAGGCAAGTATATGTGGAGCTGCAGCAAGCGACTAGCATATGTGGTGGCTAACTTATCCGCAAAAGAGAGCGAGAAGAGGAGGCAAGGCGCGATCGAGAATCTAGAGGAATAACCTGCGCAAGCATAACTCCAACACCATGTCCACTCCCCGGACTCCGCCGAGAAGAGGCCATCACGGCAACACACGCAGTTGATTCGTTTTAATTAATTAAGGTTTAAGTTATCTATAACCGGACATTAACAAATTCCCATCTGCCCATAACCACGGGCACGGCTTTCGAAAGTTCAATCCCTGCAGGGGAGTCCCAACTTAGCCCATGACAAGCTCTCACGGTCAACGGAGGAATATACCTCCACCCGAGACACACCGATCAGACTCGGTAACCCGGTACAACAAGACAATTCGACAGGTTAAAACAAGACCAGCAACACCGCCCGAATGTGCCGACAAATCCCGATAGGAGCTGCACATATCTCTTTCTCAGGGCACACTCAGATGAGCGCTCCATACAACTAAAAACCAAACCTCGAGTTTCCCCGAGGGGGCGCTGCACAGGACTCTAGTTTGGACCAACACTCAGAGGAGCACTGGCCCGGGGGGGTTAAAATAAGATGACCCTTGAGTCTGCAGAACCCAAGGGAAAGAAAAGGCTAGGTGGCAAATGGTAAAACCAAGGTTGGGCATTGCTGGAAAAGCCTTAATCAAGGCGAAATATCAAGGGGTTCCCATTATAACCCAACCGCGTAAGGAACGCATAATCCGGGAACATAACACCGATATGACGGAAACTAGGGCGGCAAGAATGGAACAAAACACTAGGCGGGAGGCCGAGCCTTCCACCCTTTACCAAGTATATAGATGCATTAAGATAACATAGCAATATAATGATATCCCAACAAGTGAATAAATGTTCCAACGAGGAACGGCCTCCAAGCTTCACCTGCAACTATCAACGCTATAAGAGGGGCTGAGCAAAGCGGTAACATAGCCAATCAACGGTTTGCTAGGACAATGGTAGGTTAGAGGTTCAATCATGCAATTGGGAGGCTGACAAGCAAGTGGTAGGCATCGTAGCAGTGGCAAAGCAAAAGAGCGAGCAAACTAGCATAGCAAAGATAGTAGTGATTTCGACGGTATGATCATCTTGCCTGCACAGTTGTCAGAGTTGATTGGATCCTCACAAGCAAACTCAACGGGCTCCTCGGTAGAGAAATCGTCTCCCGGCTCTACCCAACAAGACAAACAAGCAACAAGGATACAATCAACTACGTGCAAGACCAAGCAATATGATGAAATGATGACATGCTATGCGGGATGCAAAATGCAAGATATGACAGGAAATGCATGAACCTGGCCTCAACTTGGAATTCCAAGGGTGCCACTGGATAGAGGGATGAAATTGCTTGAAAACGATATAAAGATCATTGGAATCGGAGTTACGGTTTGGAAATGGCAAGCGTTTTAAGATGACACCGGTCTGCGATTTACAGCAAGTAGGCATCTAAACGCAACGAAATGAACATGCTACAACCACCAAACATGACAACAAAATACATGGCAGGGATGCCCACAAGATGCTTAACTAAAGACTAGCACTGAGCCACGGCCAATTCATCCATTAAGAGCTTCAAACAAGCATGGCAAAAACGAAAATGCAAAACAGATTCCAGACTTAACGAAAGACTAGCACTGTAATTTCAGATCACGATGCTCTCTTTGGAGCAGCAAAACAACATGATAAATGACCTGAACATGACAAGTAAGAACATGGCATGGAGCTACTTAACAAGATTAATAAAACACCCAAAGTGACCTGGGGCCAAAAGGGTTCACAAAATACTCTACCGAGCTCACGAACATAGCTCGAACACAAAGAGTTTTCAGACTTAGTGAAAACTGAGACACGCAGAAATTTAACTCGCGAAGGCATGTAAACGAGCTCGATGCACTCACCATGGTGCAAGTCATAGCAAGGCAAGCATATAACCAGCAAGAAGGCACAATATGCTAGCTACACATGGCAAGAACAAAGGCATAGCATGCTTGGAACACTAACGGTAGCATCGGCAAAATCGCAAACAAGTTGACGATCTGCCTAGATTAACAACGAAGCAAAAGTTGAGCTCGATTGAGTCAACCCAGAACATTCCATATATGCAAACAAAGACATGGATGGATAGAGCATAACATAAACATCAAAACTCCCTTACTGATCATCCTCAAAAGAGGCACGGATCACTAGGAAAAAAGCTGGACATATAGCATCATGAACTAAAATATCCCAGACTTTGTGAAAATCACTAAGTCCCTGAAATCAGCAATCTCAGGTACCTCTCTTCGCAAGCTTGCACAAGACAACACACACATCCTAAAAATGCATGGGTGGCACCTCTGGAAAGAAGACAAAATGCTTAACAATTCATCCCAAAGGGGCACAGGCATATCATGCACGGATTAAACATGGCAAAAATGACAAAAGTCTATGATGAACTAACGGATCTGCAATTTAACTCACGAAGCCTCCTACTAACAGCATTTTGGGAATCGAGACGAAGATTTTGATATATCATATGCCCAAAACGGAGCTACGGTTGCGGAGATACAAACAGTCAAAGAATGCATAAAAATCTGGGAGATTAGGGTTTCGGGGAGAGGTCAACCCGATCCAGATCCAGATCCAGATCGGCACGCGGATCGAGGAACGCCGGGGATCACTGTAGCTGGCCGGAACTTGGCCGCCGGAGACGTGGGAGGAGGCCGGCCGGGGCGGATCCGGTGGTCGCCGGGGCGGTGGCGCTCGGCGCGGTGGCGCGGAGGCCCGCGGGCGGAGGCGGCGGTGGTCCGGCGGCGCTACGGGCGCTGGCCGGCAAGGGCGCGCACGGCGGTGCGGCGGCGGCGGCGATGGCGTCCCACGGCGGCGCCGGTCGCCGGAGGCGCGGAAGGCGGCGGCGCTCGGGGAAAGGAGGAGGCGCGGGGGCGCGGGCTCGCGGGGGCCGTCCCCGGGCCTGGCGGGCCGCGGCGGCGGTGGAGGCGCGGCTGCCACGTGGTGAGCCCTCAGTGGCTGCGGGCGGCGGCGGTGGTTGTCCGGGCCGGGACGGACATGTCTGGCTCGACGCGCGGATTTTTAGGGTTTCGGAGGTGGAAGACGATCCGAAAACGGAGGGGCCTTTAAATAGGCATAGAGGGAGCTAGGAGAGTCCAAAAGAGGTGCGGTTTTCGCCCACGCGATCGTGATCGAACGCTCTAGGACATGGAGTAGAGTTTGGTGGGTTTTTGGGCCAAATTGGAGGGGTGTTGGGCTGCAACACACACGAGGCCTTTTCGGTCCCTCGGTTAACCGTTGGAGTATCAAACGAAGTCCAAATGGTACGAAACTTGACAGGCGGTCTACCGGTAGTAAACCAAGGCCGCATGGAAAGTCTCGGTCCAATCCGGAAATGTTTGAACCCCACACACAAAAGAAAGCTAGAAATGGCCACCGGAGCAGAACGAAGCGCCGGAATGCAAAACGGACAACGGGGAAAATGCTCGAATGCATGAGATGAGCATGTATGCAAATGCAATGCCCGAGATGACATGATAAGAGATGCACGAAAAAGAAAAACAACACACGGAGACAAAGACCCAAACTCGAGAAATAAATATAACTTAAGCGCCGGAGACGGCAAGAGTTGGAGTACAAATTGGGAAAGTTACATCTGGGGCGTTACACTAGGGGTCCAATCATAAGTTTATATGATCCATGTAGAGAAAGTATGTTAGCTCATGCCTCTCCCTCATATAAAATTGCAAGAATTATTACTGATACTCGTTATCGATTGCCTAGGGACAAATGACTTTCTTGTTGACACAAGCTATCTACTTTTATTACCTTGAACTTTATTCGTAGTTTTATTATCGCAAAGTACTCATAGTTTTATTCTTGTAAAATAGTTTCATACTTGTTTTAGATAATGCAAACATCAAGTGTGCGTAGAGTTGTATCGGTGGTCGATAGAACTTGAGGGAATATTTGTTCTACCTTTAGCTCCTCGTTGGGTTCGACACTCTTATTTATCGAAGAAGGCTACAGATGATCCCCTACACTTGTGGGTTATCAAGACCTTTTTCTTGCGCCGTTGCCGGGGAGCAATAGCGTGGGGTGAATATTCTTTTGTGTGCTTGTTTGCTTTATCACTAAGTAGTTTTTATTTATTGTTCTAAGTTGTTCTCTATCTTTAGTTATGGATATGGAACACGAAACACCAAAAAATTTAGTGGTACTTGCTACTCATGGAGATGGGGAACATCCTAAAACCCTCGATGCTCATTATGTAAAAAATATTATGCACTATTTTGATAATACTGAGAAAACCCCATTCAACTTGATAATGGGAGTAATGTTGGATCAACATGAATACTTCAGGGAGTATCGCTTGACACAAAAAGGGAAACTTTTATGGATCAAATTCATATGTTGCATTGGTATGCTTGGAATTTATGCCAGAGATATGATTATACTTGTTGCTCTAGGATGAGTGCTCCACACCTCCCTTTTCATGCATATTTATTGATAATGAAACCTTGGCTTCTTATGCTAATGGTATATATGATTTCTATGATGTGGAACGAATAGAAGAATTTGTTGCTTTTAAGGGTGCTTATGAAATTGAATCTTTGTTTGAAAAGTTTGAAGATTTTGATGATTCAGCTTAGAGACCTGAAAATTTTGCTATCCTTAAATATTTCTATGATAATTATAAATACAATTCTGATATTGATGAATTTATTGAGAAAATCTCCGCTGTCCAAGAAGAGACTAATATTTAGCAGGACTCTATGGAAGAAGGAATTGATGAAACCGTGAACTCGTTGGAAGAAGGAACTAGAATGCCGAATGCTTCTGAAACTTTTTGCACATTATTGATATACACATTTTTTATTTTCCCTAAATTTTACAGAATTTTTGGAGTACCATAAGTATGGTGAATGTTCAGATTACTACAGACTGTCCTGTTTAAGACAGATTCTGGTTTTGATGCATTGTTTTGCTCGTTTTGATGAAACTATCAATTTTTATCGGTGGTATAAGCCATGGAAAAGTTATATTACAGTAGCTACAGTGCAAAAACAAAATATGAATTGGTTTACAACAATACTTAAAGTAGTGATTTGCTTTATTATACTAACGGATCTTACCGAGCTTTCTATTGAGTTTTGTGTGGATGAAGTGATCAAAGATCGAGGAGGTCTCGATATGAGGAGAAGGAGGAGAGGCAATAGCTCAAGCTTGGGGATGACCAAGGCACCCCAAGTAAATATTCAAGGAGACTCAAGCTTGGTGATGCCCCAGAAGGCATCCCATCTTTCTTCAACAAGTATCGGTATGTTTTCGTCTTCGTTTCGTTCATGTGATATGTGTGAATCTTGGAGCGCCTTTTGTGTTTACTTTTCACTTTTACTTTATTCACCATGCTGGTATGAGATAGTCCATGGTTGATTTATAGAATGCTCATTGCACTTCACTTATATCTTTTGAGTATGGCTTTGTAGAATGCTTCATGTGCTTCACTTATATCATTTGAAGTTTGGATTGCCTGTTTCTCTTCACATAGAAAGCCGTTGTTTGAAGAATGCTCTTTTGCTTCACTTATATTTGTTAGAGAATGATCTTCTGTAGAAAGAATTAAACTCTCATGCTTCACTTATATCTATTTAGAGAGTCAATAGGAATTGGTCATTTGCATGGTTAGTTATAAAATCCGACATAATACTTGTGGATCACTGAATATGATATGTTTGATTCCTTGCAATAGTTTTGCGATATAGAGATGGAATATGTGGGAGGTACTAGTAAACGGCTGTGGTTAGTAAGAATATTGGTGTTAAGGTTTGTGATTCCCGAAGCATGCACATATAGTCTCTCGTTATGCTATGAAGTTGGAGCATGATTTATTATTGATTGTATTCCTTATGAGTGGCGGTCGGGGATGAGCAATGGTCTTTTCCTCCCAATCTATCCCCCTAGGGGTATGTGTTGTAGTACTTTGCTTAGAGGGCTAATAAACTTTTGCCATAAGTATATGAGTTCTTTATGACTAATGTGAGTCCATGGATTATACGCACTCTTACCTTTCCGCAATTTGCCAGCCTCTACGGTACTGTGCATTACCCTTTCTCACCTCGAGACGTGGTGCAAACTTCGCAGGTGCATCCAAACCCCGTGATATGATACGCTCTATCACGCATAAGCCTTATTATATCTTCCTCAAAACAGCCACCATACCTACCTATTATGGCTTTTCCATGGCCATTCCGAGATATATTGCCATACAATTTCCATCATCATCATATACATGACTTGAGCATTCATTGCCATATTGCTTTGCATGATCATATAGCTGACTGATGTCAGTTGAAGCTACATCGGTATTTCCCCAAAGTGGAAGGGATGATGCAGCACAGCGGCGGTAGGTATTTTACTCAGATGTGAAACCAAGGTTATCGAACCAGTAGGAGAACCAAGCAACACAACGTAAACAACACCTACACACAAATAACAACTTCTCGCATCCCGACGTGTTAAAGGGGTTGTCAATCCCTTCCGGGGTACGGCGCCTCAAGATAGGCAAACGGACGTGAGGTAAATTTGTAGTAGATTGATAGATCGAACGCCAAATAAAATAAATAAGAAAAAATTACAGCAAGGTATTTTTGTATTGTTGGTTTAATAGATCTGAAAATAAATGCAAAGGAAAAGTAGATCGCAAAGGAAAATATATGAGAAAGAGACCCCGGGGCCGTAGGTTTCACTAGTGGCTTCTCCCGAGAAAAATAGCAAATGGTGGGTTAACAAATTACTGTTGGGCAATTGATAGAACTTCAAATAATCATGAAGATATCCAGGCAATGATCATTACATAGGCATCACGTCCAAGATTAGTAGACCGACTTATGCCTGCATCTACTACTATTAGTCCACACATCGACCGGTATCCAGCATGCATCTAGTGTATTAAGTTCATGGGGAAACAGAGAAATGCAATAAGAACGATGACATGATTTAGACAAGATCTATCTATGTAGACATAGACCCCATCGTTTTATCCTTAGTAGCAACAATACATACGTGTCGGTTCCCCTTCTGTCACTGGGATCAAGCACCGTAAGATCGAACCCACTACAAAGCACCTCTTCCCATTGCAAGATCAATAGATCAAGTTGGCCAAACAAAACCCAAATATGGGAGAAGAAATACAAGGCTATAAGCAATCATGCATATAAGAGATCAAAGAAACTCAAATAACTTTCATTGATATAAAAACATAGATCTAATCATAAACTCAAAGTTCATCGATCCCAACAACATACCACAAAAGAGTTACATCATATGGTTCTCCAAGACACCATTGTATCGAGAATCAAGAGAGAGAGAGAGAGAGGAAGCCATCTAGCTACTAACTACGGACTCGAAGATCTACAAAGATCTACTCACGCATCATCGGAGAGGCACCAATGGAGGTGGTGAACCCCATCCGAGATGGTGTCTAGATTGGATCTGGTGGTTCTAGACTCCGAGGTGGCCGGATCAATATTTCGTCGACTCCCCTAGGGTTTCTACAATATTGGGGTATTTATAGAGCCAAGAGGGGGTCCGGGGGGCACCCGAGGTGGGCACAACCCACCAGGGTGCCCTGGTGGGTTGTGCTCTCCTCGGAGCACCCCTAGGCACAACCAGGTCCCATTATGTTCCTTCTGGTCCAAAAAAATCTCCGTAAAGTTTCATTGCATTTGGACTCCGTTTGATATTGATTTTCTACGATGTAAAAAACATGGGAAAATAGCTACTAGCACTTGGCACTATGTCAATAGGTTAGTACCAAAAAATGATATAAAATGACTATAAACTGATTATAAAACATCCAAGATTGATAATATAACAACATGGAACAATAAAAAATTATAGATATGTTGGAGATGTATCAGCATCCCCAAGCTTAACTCCTACCCGTCCTCGAGTAGGGAAGTGATAAAAACAAAATTTTTGATGTGGAATCCTGCCTAACATGTCATATCATATTCTTTTATTTATAGCATGGACATTTGGACTTTTAGGTGATTCAAAGCAATAGTCTAGTTTTGACATGATAATTTAAATACTCAAGCATATCAACAAGCAACCATGTCTTCCAAAATATCAACGCTAAAATAAGTTATCCCTAGCCCATCATGCTCAATCATTGATCCATTCATGAAACACACTCACGTATTAGCTACACCCAATACTCAAGTACGATCATATTGCCTCCTAGTTGGTGCTTTTATAAGAGAAGATGGAGACTCAAATTCAAAAATAAAAATTGCATAAAGTAAAAAAAGGCCCTTCGTAGAGGAAAGTAGGGATTTGTAGAGGTGGTAGAGCTCAAAGTGAAAAACTTAGAGATAAATTTTTTTGGGAGGCGTATCCTTCCCACCAACGAAAACGACTTAGAGTTCCCAACACTTTCCATGCTTAGATATATCATAGGCGGTTCCCAAACAGAAAATAAAGTTTATTCCTTTTTTCCACCATACTTTCACTTTCCATGGCTAACCGTATCCGCGGGTGCCTTCCATACCAACACTTTCCAAGGAATTTATTATTTGTCAACATAAAGTAAATTCATTTTTTTTCATTTCCGGAGTGGGCATCCCAAATACCTTTGCCTTACGCGCGTGCAATGACAAGTGAATGAACACTCATCGTGAGAATAACACATCTAGCATGGAAAATATTAGCCACCCTCACCGCTCCACGAGCAAAACGAACACACAAAAGATAAATTTATTTTGAAAATTAGAGATGGCGCATGCAAATTTTCTTAGAACGGCAAAAGAATACCGCATATAGGTAGATATAGTGGACTCATGTGGAAATACTGGTTTAAAGGATTTTGGATGCACAAGTAGAGATCATACTTAGTGCAAAATGAAGGCTAGCAAAAGATTGAGAAGAGACCAACCAAGAAACAAATAATCTCATAAGCAAGCATTAAGCATAATTAACACCGAATAATGCACCACACGTAGGATATAATTTCATTGCATGACTATTGACTTTCGTGCTTGCATATAGGGAATCACAAACCTTAACACCAATATTCTCACTAAAGCATAATTACTCATCAAGATGACTCACATATCACATCATCACACCTCGAAACTATTACTAAGAATCAAGTTTATTTTTTCCAATGATCTTCATGAACATTTTTATTATATCCTTGTTGGATATCTATCACTTTGGGGCTAATTTTCATGTGTTTCTTTTCATAAGCTCAAACAAATATAAGTGAAGATCATGAGCATAATATTTCTTTCTCTCAAATTAATTTAAGTGAAGTAAGAGAGAATTTCTTGAAAATTTTACTAACTCTCAAATAAATCTAAGTGAAGCAAGAGAGCATTTCTTCAAAAATACTAAAGCACACCATGCTCAAAAAGGTATAAGTGAAGCACTAAAGCAAGTCCATAGCTCATAAAAATTTAAGTGAAGCATAGAGAGCAATTCTAATAGGTCATGATATAATTTTGGCTCTCCCAAATAGGTGTGTCCAGCAAGGGGATCAAGACTTAAAACACAAAATAAAAAAAACAAAGACTCATATCATACAAGACGCTCCAAGCAAAACACATAGTATGTGACGGATAAAAAATTAGCTTCGAGTAACATACCGATGTTCGTTAGAAGAAAGAAGGGATGCCACTCAGGGGCATCCCCAAGCTTAGTTGGTTGCTCATTTTTGGATAATAGCTTGGGATGCCGAGGCATCCCCAAGCTTAGGCTCTTCTACTCCTTATTCCTTTATCCATCGTAAGATAACCCAAATCTTGAAAACTTCAACCACCCAAAACTCAACAAAACCTTCGTGAAATCCGTTAGTATAAGAAAATAAATCACTACTATAACTGTTGTATCAAACGAATTCATATTTTGTTCTTGCATTATATCTATTGTATTCCAACTTTTCTATGGAAAAAACTAATCAAAGAACCATAGAGCCATCAAAACAAGCACACAATGCAAAGAAAACAGAATATGTCAAAACAGAACAGTCTGTAACAATCTGACTATTTTGAATACTTCTGTAACTACAAAAATTCTAAAAAAATAGGACGACCTGAGAAATTTGTATATTGATCTACTGCACAAGGAATGGGTATAAAAAGATAGATCTGATAATAAACTCAAAGTTCATTGATCCCAACAAACACACCGCAAAAGAGTTACATCATATGGATCTCCAAGGGACCATTGTATTGAGAATAAGTAGAGAGAGAGAGAGAGCAAGCCATCTAGCCACTAACTACGGATCCGAAGGTCTACAAAGAATTACTCACGCATCATCGGAGAGGCACCAATGGAGGTGGTGAACCCCATCCGAGATGGTGTCTAGATTGGATCTGGTGGTTCTAGACTCTGCGGCAGCTGGATCAATATTTCGTCGACTCGCCTAGGGTTTCTAGAATGTTGGGGTATTTATAGAGTAAAGAGGCGGCTCGGGGGGCACCCGAGGTGGGCACAACCCACCAGGGCGCGCCTGGGCCACCTAGCGCGCCCTGGTGGGTTGTGCTCTCCTCGAACCCCCCAGGCACAGCCAGGGCCCATTATGTTCCTTCTGGTCCAAAAAAAATCTCTGTAAAGTTTCGTTGCATTTGCACTCCGTTTGATATTGATTTTTTGTGATGTAAAAAACATGGAAAAAATAACAACTGGCAATTGGCACTATGTCAATAGGTTAGTACCAAAAATGATATAAAATGACTATAAAATGATTATAAAACATCCAAGATTGATAATATAACAACATGAAACAATCAAAAATTATAGACACGTTGGAGACGTATCACTGACATAGTAGTTGTGGCTCAGCCACCGTTCATCATTTTTCATGCATGTTACGCTAGATCATTGCACATCCCGGTACATGCCAGAGGCATTCATATAGAGTCATACTTTGTCATAGATATCGAGTTGTAATTTTTATTTTTTTGAGTTATAAGTAAATAGAAGTGTGATGATCATCATTATTCATTTTTTAGAGCAGTGCCCCAATGAGGAAAGGATGATGGAGACTATGATTCCCCCACAAGTCGGGATGAGACTCCGGACAATGAGAGAAAAAAAGAAAAAAAGAAAAAAGAAAAAAAAGAAAAAAATAAAAAAAAGAAAAAAAGGAAAAAGAAAAATAAAAAATAAACGAAGAGAGTGAGAGAAAGCGAGAGAGAGAGATAGGGAGAGAGAGAGAGGGAGAGGGAGGAGAGAGGGAGAGAGATGCCTTAGGATTAACCATATTCAACACACATTTTTTTGTTGTTTTGTGTGAACACTGAGGCCATCGCTGGCGAGGGTGAGAAGGAGGATAAGCGGCAGCACAAATATGATGCCTCACAAAAATAAAGGAGATGGACCTATTGTGGTCTGATGACCCACAAGTATAGGGGATCTATCATAGTCCTTTCGATAAGTAAGAGTGTCGAACCCAACGAGGAGTAGAAGGAAATGATAAGCGGTTTTCAGCAAGGTATTCTCTGCAAGTACTGAAATAAGTGGTAACAGATAGTTTTGTGATAAGATAATTTGTAACGAGCAACAAGTAACAAAAGTAAATAAAGTGCAGCAAGGTGGCCCAATCCTTTTTGTAGCAAAGGATAAGCCTGGACAAACTCTTATATAAGGAGAAGCGCTCCCGAGGACACATGGGAATATCGTCAAGCTAGTTTTCATCACGTTCATATGATTCGCGTTCGGTACTTTGATAATTTCACATGTGGGTGGACCGGTGCTTGGGTGCTGTTCTTACCTGAACAAGCATCCACTTATGATTAACCTCTACTGCAAGCATCCGCAACTACAACAAAAGTATTAAGGTAAACCTAACCATAGCATGAAACATATGGATCCAAATCAGCTCCTTATGAAGCAACGCATAAACTAGGGTTTAAGCTTCTGTCACTCTAGCAACCCATCATCTACTTATTACTTCCCAATGCCTTCCTCTAGGCCCAAATAATGGTGAAGTGTTATGTAGTCGACGTTCACATAACACCACTAGAGGCTGGACAACATACATCTCATCAAAATATTGAACGAATACCAAATTCACATGACTACTAATAGCAAGACTTCTCCCTTGTCCTCAGGAACAACGTAACTACTCGCAAAGCATATTCATGTTCATTATCAGAGGGGTAATAATATGCATAAAGGATCTGAACATATGATCTTCCACCAATTAAACCAACTAGCATCAACTACAAGGAGTAATTAACACTACTAGCAACCTACTAGCCCAATCCCAGACTTGGGGACAAGAATTGGATACAAGAGATGAACTAGGGTTTTGAGATGAGATGGTGCTGGTGAAGATGTTGATGGAGATTGCCCTCTCTTGATGAGAGGAGCATTGGTGATGACGATGGCGATGATTTCCCCCTCCGGGAGGGAAGTTTCCCCGGCAGAACAGCTCTGCCGGAGCCCTAGATTGGTTCCGGCAAGGTTCCGCCTCGTGGCGGCGGAGTTTCGTTCCGAAAGGTTGCTTCTGGTTTTTTTTCTCGATGAAAGACTTCATATAGCAGAAGATGGTCATCGGAGAGCCACTAGGGGGCCCACGAGGTAGGGGGCGCGCCCTAGGGGGGGGGGGGGCGCCCCCACCCTCGTGGAAAGGGTGTCGGCCCCCTGGTCTTCATCTTTCGTGAGGATTTTTCATTATTTATTATAAGGTATTCCGTGGAGTTTCAGGACTTTTGGAGTTGTGCAGAATAGGTCTCTAATATTTGCTCCTTTTCCAGCCCAGAATTCCAGCTGCCGGCATTCTCCCTCCTTATGTAAACCTTATAAAATAAGAGAGAATAGCCATAAGTATTGTGACATAATGTGAAATAACAGCCCATAATGCAATAAATATCGATATAAAAGCATGATGCAAAATGGATGTATCAACTCCCCCAAGCTTAGACCTCGCTTGTCCTCAAGAGAAAGCCGATAACAATAAATATGTCCCCATGTTTAGAGGTAGAGGCATCGATAAAAATAAAATACGGACATAAGGGCATCATGATTATTCTCATAACAGCAACATACATAGATATTGTCATATGATTACTTATGTTCAAGTGATGATCTATTCACAATGCAAAAGTATGAATCAGAAACCTTATTGACAACCAACAAACTATAACCTCAGTCATTGAAGCAATTGAAATTTACCATAACATCAGAAAGAGTCTATGTCAGAGCTAAAAAACAAGTCCACATACTCAACTATCATCTAGTCCTTCATAATTGCTAACACTCGTGCAATACTTGTGGTTACGGAGTTTTAATCGGACACAGAGAAAGATAGGGGCTTATAGTTTCGTCCCACAACCTTTTACCTCGAGGGTAATGTCAACAATAATAACTCATGCCCCCCTATATCCAATTAGATATATATATATATATATATATATATACATATATACATATATATATATATTCTTTCCAACATGCTAGGCTTGCCAAAGGATAAAATGAAAAAGGGAGAGGTGAAGACCACCATGGCACTTGCATAAGGTAGAAGATAATAATAAAAGATAGGCCCTTCGCGGAGGGAAGCCGAGGTTGCCATGCGCTTTTATGGTTGGATGCACAAAATCTTAATGTGAAAGAATGTCACTTTATATTTCCCCTTGTGATATGAACCTTTATTATGCAGTCCGTCGCTTTTATTACTTCCACATCACAAGATCGTATAAAGCTTATTTCTCCCACACTACTCATACATATTTAGAGCAATTTTTATTGCTTTGCACCGATGACAACTTACTTGAAGGATCTTACTCAATCCATAGGTAGATATGGTGGACTCTCATGGCAAAACTGGTTTAAGGGTATTTGGAAGCACAAGTAGTATCTCTACTTGGTGCTGAGAATTTGGCTAGCATGAGGGGGAAAGGCAAGCTCAACATGTTGGATGATCCATGACAACATACTTTATCTCAGATATAAGAAAACATAACCCATTACATTGTCTTCCTTGTCCAACATCAACTCTTTAGCATGTCATATTTTTATGAGTGCTCCCAATCATAAAAGATGTCAATAATAGTATATTTATATGTGAAACCTCTCTTTCCTTATTACTTCCTATTAATTGCAACGATGACCAAAGCTATGTCTGCCAACTCCCAACAACTTTTAATCATCACACTCTTTCTATGTGAAGTCATTACTATCAATAAGATCAATATGAACTTTTGTTTCCTCTTATTCTTTTTCTCTTTTCTTTTAATCACCCAAGATCATAGCAAGAAAATCAAGCCCTTGAATCAACACTAATCTTTATTATATAGCTCACGGACTCGATTACATAGAGAGATCATAAGGCCAAACTCAAAACTAGATCATGCCATAAACTTTATTCTACTAGATCAAAATACTACTAATAGGATCGAACTAAGGAAAATGGTAAAGATAGGAGTTGTGATTGTGATACGATACCGGGGCACCTCCCCCAAACTTGGCAGTTGCCAAGGGGAGTGCCCATACCCATGTTATTATATCTCCTTGGTTGGTGAAGAAGGTGGAGGTGTAGTTGATGGTGCGGGCTTGTCATCCATCTTCCAAGGCATAGGTTCACCATCATAGAAGGATGATCGGGTCTCCGGAATCCTCGAATCTGCAGCCAAACTCATTCTTTTGAATCTATATTCATACTCACAGTTTTGGTTTTGCAGGTCATAGATTTGGTCTTGGGGGTGCTCCATCTTCTCATGTAGCTTGAAGATGGCCTCCCCGATGTTCTGGGCATCCGGCTTGTAGTTGTTAGTGAACTCCGCGAGCATCGTGTGGCTAGCGTTGATTCCACGCTCCACCTTACTTGAAAACTTGTTGCTCCATTGCTTCGAGCCTCGTCTCCATGCTTCCGGTTCCCTTTGGTCCCTCAGCATCGCGGATGTGCAGCAACCCATCACGCATCTCAATGGTTTGAGGGTGTCGCAGCACCTCTGCGAGGTAAGGGTTGATGACCTTCTCGAAGAACTTGTCCTTGGAAGCACTTGGGGACGTCATGATAATCTAGATCTGTCAAAAAAACAGCTCGAAACAAAAAACAGAGAATATTTGCGTGATACGGGAGTCAAAACCTTCAGGAGAATATATAGTGAATTTTTACTGACCAAAATACGTATCGTGCAAGAAAACGGAGTCTGGAAGGCACACGAGGAGCTCACGAGGTAGGGGGCGCGCCCAGGGGGGTAGGGCGCACCCTCCACCCTTGTGGGGTCCTCGTGTCCTTCCCGGACTGCTACTTAATTTTCTATTTTTCTAAATATTCGAAAACGGAGAAATATTGCCTTAAAAATTGTTTTGGAGTTGGTTTACTTACCGTACCACATACCTATTCCTTTTCGGAGTCTGAAACGTTCTGGAAAGTGTCCCTTATGTATTCCTCCGGGGTTACGGTTTCAATAATATTGGTTTCAATATTTATGGGATTACCTGAGATATAATGTTTAATTCTCTGACCATTTACCACCTTCGGACTTGTGCCTTCGAAGTTGTTGATTTTTATGGCACCGGAACGATAGACCTCCTCGATAACATAGGGGCCTTCCCATTTAGAGAGAAGTTTTCCTATACAAAATCTTAAACGACAGTTGTATAGCAATACATAATCACCTACATTAAACTCACGCTTTTGTATCCTTTTGTCATGCCATCTTTTAACCTTTTCTTTAAAAAACTTGGCATTTTCATAAGCTTGGGTTCTCCATTCATCAAGTGAGCTAATATCAAATAACCTCTTTTCACCGGCAAGTTTGAAATCATAGTTGAGCTCTTTAATAGCCCAATATGCCTTATGTTCTAGTTCGAGAGGTAAGTGACATGCTTTTCCATATACCATTTTATACGGAGACATACCCATAGGATTTTTATATGCAGTTCTATAGGCCCATAATGCATCATCAAGTTTCTTGGACCAATTCTTTCTAGACCTACTGACAGTCTTTTGCAAAATTAATTTGAGTTCTCTATTACTCAATTCTACTTGACCACTAGACTGCGGGTGATACTGAGATGCAATTCTATGATTGACGTCATATTTAGCAAGCATTTTACGGAAAGCACCATGAATAAAATTTGAACCACCATCATTTATTAAATATCTAGGGACTCCAAACCTCGGAAAAATAACTTCTTTAAGCATTTTAATAGAAGTGTTATGATCAGCACTACTAGTTGGAATAACTTCTACCCACTTAGTAACGTAATCAACAGCAATTAAAATATGTGTATATCCATTAGAGGGAGGAAAAGGTCCCATATAATCAAAGCCCCAAACATCAAACAGTTCAATAACAAGTGAATAATTCATAGGCATTTCTTGACGTTTACTAATATTACCAATTCTTTGACATTCATCACAAGATACACTACAAAAAAATACACTTCCGTGATGATACATGTTTGTCACACTAGGTCGCTTTTTTGTCATGCATGTACATCCATGACAAATTTATGACAGAATCAAGATAGTCATACCTGTGCTGTCGTAGAAGTGTTCCATGACATTACCAAAATTATCATCACGGAAGTGTCCACTTCCATGACGATAAATCGCACGTCACAGAAGTGCTTTCGTCAAGGGTGACCGACACGTGGCATCCACCGTAACGGAACACCGTTAAGCTATCGGGTCAGGTTTTGGATCCGATAACCCGTTAACAGCCCCGACCAATGGGAAATTTCCACGTGTAAAATTCTTATTGGCCGGACGAAACACGTGTCAGCTCGTCAGTGGGTCAGATAGGCGCCTATGATACGTCGACACGTGGCACGACCCAACAGAGGCCCATTCCTGTGAAAAGGCCGGCCCATTTGACTTGGTCAAAAGGTGGCGGGCCGGCCCATGGAAAGCCTGTTAACGGCCTGTTCGCATATAGCCCATTTACATCCCGCTAACCCAAGGCCTGTTACGCCCTATCCAAATTAGGCCCAGTAGCGTCATATGGCCCATCCAATAAGATTCCGGCCCGTTTTCACTTCTGGCCCATGTATGGCCCATGAGTTTCCAAATCGGTCCTTCTCTATAGAGAAAAATGGGAAAATTTGATGTATTATAACCATCATGGAGGTAGGATGTATGGGACGAAGCAAAGTAATTGCCTTGAATAACATTACTTACACATAACTCCTGGACAAACACCTGCAACTGGCATTTTCCTTCATCTTCAGTATAATATTTCCAAGATGGGAAGATACGCACATACGATTTAACAACATCAAAATGCGATATATGCTAAACTACGACTAGCTAGTTGTGCTTCCTCCACAGGAATAGGCATACTAACTGGTGGAGTTGGGGTTCGCCGTGATAGTACTGGCCCTTTGGGCACTAGAGCTGCCTTACTAACTGCTCTTGTTTGGGAGCTCTGTGGTGGAGATGGTGCTGTGTCAATAGGAACTGGGTTACTATCGGCTGGGGTTGGGGTTAGATTGGGTGAAGCTGGTTCTCTGTCCATCGTAGTAGGGGTACAATCTGCGAGAGTTTGGGCTATGTGTGGTAGGGCTGGTTCTTGTGGATGTACAACCGGGGTGCTTTCTCCACCAAGAGGTAGCACTGTTTTATTTGAAGACCGTGTTTTTAGTCCGCTAGATACTGGCATCACCCGCTCCAATTCAAATGGCTGATAAACAGGAAACATAGTTGAATGTACAGACATTGTATGAGAGACAGATGCAATAGATAGTGTGGAAAAAAGAGGGCATGAAATAGTTGACATGTATATTGTTTAACTAAAACGGATAGCATGACATAATTTCACATATATGATGTCTATCTAAACTGGATAGCATAGCATAACATAATTCAAAGATATGATGAATAACTAAACATGATCGCATGACATAATTCACCTACATGTTATCTAAGTAATCAGGATCACATCATTTAATTCACATATGTGATTTATATGCTAAACATAGGGCATTTGATATGATGTCTGAACTAAGAACATGGTGTTGAATATTGTGTATATGATGTCTAAACTATGCAATGCAAGACACCGTATGCATGATATGAGCAGTATAACCGTGCCAGGTTAGAGCATACACCTCAGTGGGGGAATAGGACTGGTCATCTGTCTCTGAATCCATCTCTAAGGAGCTATCGGGACCCAACAAGAGATCTGCTTCAACAGGTAGCACTGTCTGCTCTAAAGGCCTTGTTTTCACTCCAGATTTTTCCATCTCCCACCCAAATGGCTGATTCACAGGAAGAGTAGTTTAATGTACAAACATTGTCGACAAATGGAAATGTAATGAAGAAAATGATGGGCAAGATATCATTCAGATATATGATGCCTGGTTAAATAGGATGACATTGCACATTTCACATATATTATGGCTGGCTAAAAGACATGAGACTGCATAATTCCCATATATGATATAGAAACTAAATAGGTGGCATTACAGAACATGTCTAAAAAAAATCAGATGACATATATGATGTCAAAAGTAGGCACTGCAAGGCAACATATGCATGATATGACTAACATCATCATGCCAAGGTAGAGCAAACACCTTGGGGGGTAAATAGGAGTGGTCAGCGGCGTCTAAATCCGCCTCAGTACAGATATCTTCCTCTGGATTACAATCTAGAGAGGGGTGGGGATGGTTTGCCATTGAACCCACCATGGAGCGATGTCTGCATGACATTGTATTGCGGCGCAAAACTCTTCTCTTTTTCTGTACATGTTCAGCATGACTGTGTACAATATCTGACATGCATACGAAAAAAATATGGTGAGATTATGTAAGGAGAGCATGCAGAAGTTTAGAGTGATGGTAACAACTAGTGGATCGATGTTTTTCCGTTGAACCAAAATAGCCCTAATTGATCGACGTGAATGTATAGTAATAAGTGATGTAACAAGTGTACAACCTCTTTGCCGTAGCCGTGTCGACCTCAGCATCATTGGGTTGGTCGCTGAAGCAGTTGAGGCAGAGGTGGCTGTCGGAGGTGTGGAGGAAGATCTGAGGAATCTGTAGACGGCGTCCAGGGCACTGCTCTGTTGTGATGGATCGTTCTGTCGTTGGAGCAGCTCCAGTGAGCCATAAGACGTCAAGGCTGAAGCAGCACAAGATAGACATCGTCAATATCAAGTGGGATTCTAATAGCATCTCCAATAGATGATGTAAAATGGATGTAAAATTAACATCACCGAAAACCACATGACTACAACAGATGAGGTAAAAACTGTTGACTCTGAACTTAACTGTCGAAACTGAAATTTACTGTGGAATCTGAATGCTACTGTCGAAACTGAACGCAATGGTAGCAGAGAGGCACTTGACATGTAGTTTAGGGAGGGCCTACAGTTCATCTTCAACCTGCACCCCCCTGAACCGCCAGCCACCACCGGCCGAACCGCCGGCCCTAGCGCCGCCTCGCCGCCCCGAAACAACTCGCCACCGCCGCCCCGTCCAGCCCTCTAGGCCCCCCTCCCCCACCCTGAACCCTAGGATAGATAGTGGCATACCTCTTCGGCGAGCCCTCGTCCCCGCTGTGGGTGGTTCTTCCTTAACTCCGGTGAGCCCCCCCAACCCCTGAAAATCGACTGACCCAAAAGTCGATTCAATCGACTGAAGTGTGGCTTAATCGGAGCAGAGCAGCAGCACGAGCAAGGGGGAGAGCAGTAGCAGCAGCTGGGCGAGGGAGCGATCGGGCGAGAGCCGGAGCAGCAGCAGTAGATCCGGCTGGTATGGAGGCTGCCGCCGATGGGGCCTCGCACTGGGGGAGAGCCGCCGTGGAGATGTCGCCCGCGGCGCCGGCTTCAAGGTAGCCGCTCCATGGGGGTGCGGGATGGAGCACCGTCGGCGCCGGGAGGTCGAGTTAAGGAGAAGGTGCGATGCGCTGAGTGTACAACGTCTTTGGTGGCGCCACGTAGGCCTCGGCTTCGTCCGAGGAGTCGGTGAGGATGTTGCGGTTCCGGTGGAGCAGGTTAAGGCGGTGCTGTGGGGATGGAGCAGCCGTGATAGATGAGGTGATCGTCGGAGCAGCCCCTTGGAGGTGGAGGACGGGGCTGCTGAACCAGCGGGACGGTGAGATGGACGACATATCCTCATTCGGGGAGGTGGACGAGGGACGTCGAGCTGTTGCGGTGGACGACGTCATCGGGGAAGAGGCTCCGGCTGGGCAGCGGTGACGTGGCGGACGGAGGAGGTTATGGCGGCCTGGGATTTCGAATGGCGAAAAGGGGGCGATGGGAGGGGGTGGAGCATGACTTCGGAACGCGCTTGTCCAAAATGTAGGGTGTGTTACAAAAGTACCCCCCACCGATTTGAACTAGCGGCCCTTTCGGCTCAGGGTTAGAAGGGGGATTTCGCGTGTCGGGATTTGGCAGCTGGAGGGAGTTTTCGTGCGTGTTGTAATTTCGGGATAGCAAGGCACGAGTTGTGAAGGCGCCAGTTTTGGGAGCACGATATCTGAATTTTAGGGATATAACAAGACGCGGGGTGTATTTTAGGGACAAGCCTAACATGTAGTAATATTGTACTTGTACGTTCCAAATCAATTCGCACTTCCCTCAACCAAAAAGAAAACGAAAAAAATAAAACTATTCACACCACACAAAGAGAGAGTCTTGCCCCGTTTTACTATACAAATGCTATTCAAAGCTACACCCTCCTTCCATCTATATAGGGCCTAATGCATTTTTCGATGCTAACTTTGACCAAATATTAGAGCAATGATATATGATATGCAACTTACACAAAGCACACCGTTAAATTCGTCTGTGAAAGGTTCTTTCAATGATATAATTTTCACATTGTGCATGTCATGTACTATTAATCTTGTCAATAGTCAAAGGCGGTCTTAAAAATCTCATTACGCCCTATATAGATGGAAGGAGGGAGTATGAATCCATGTTATGTCCGATTAAATTTTTTCGCTTGCTGTATAATGCATGTAACCTACTCATACCAACATTTTAGTGCATTCCAAATGTCTATACTACCGCTGCAATTCGAACTAAATTTGAATTCGTTTCTCTAATTCAATAAGAATCTACAATCATGATTGTTGCCAACTTCAACCATCATAGTTTCCTTGCTATCTGCCAGATATAAATCTGGCGGCCTATAATGCAGGATGGCAGGCACACCATCATCAACAACTCCGTTTTTATAAGAGTAGAGATAAAATATATTAAATGTAGTATACCATGTTCATAAACACACCATGTGTATCACTGTTATATATATTCACACATCCGTCGGTTTGAAACACTATGATAAATTCTTCAAATATCCGAATTCGCTTTTTATAATGAAGTATATATGATCTCTATTCGTCTTTTACACCCACACAACCCTCTTATCTTTGTAGCTAGCGCTAACTTTCTCTTGTGCATGCACACACCCGCATCCCTCTCACCCTCCCTTAGCATTCTCTACCTCCATCGCGCAAATTCGTCTTTTCACTTTAGGTCGTTCACCCACGGTGTGTGTAGGCCCCCAGCTCCTTCTTTACGGCACACATCGATCGATATGCCTCCCTAGCCAGGTGTGCCTAGCACAAACACAAGCTTCCCCTCTTCTCTTGTCACCATCCATGCCTCACTCCCACCACTCTTTTCATCATTCTCATACTCGCACACTCCTCCCCCTTGATATAGTATGCCTCTCATACCACCTCCTACATGCATCCCTCTCTCTCTATCCTTCTCCTCGTGCCTCATTTGTTCTAACACACACATGCATGTATACCGATCGATCTCCCAGCATATACCTAGATCAACTTTAACTACCCCCCATCGATCGACGTACCTCACAAGTTATGTGATTGATCTTCCTATGTAGTTATGTCTGCTTACCACAGCCACATCGTCCCCCCTCATCATTCGTGCATGCCTCCTGACCTGTCTCTCACACGCACGTGCACAGACAACAAGCAGCCATCTCCTCTCTTATTGATATTGCGGGCGTGCCCTCCGTTTCTCTAGCAAGCCTATCCCACCTTTGTTAGAAGCAACTCCACTACCACCCCCTTCAACACTCTAGCTTTGTCTCTCTCCCAACCTTATTCATCTCCTGCACATACGCATGGATGCCGATCGATCTCCCTTAATACATGAGGCAGATCTATCTCCTTAATACATGAGGTAGGCCTCTCTCCTCCTCCACACATATACCAGCCATTGTACCTCTATAGTTAATTGGGCCTCCCTCTTCCCCCACCACACACCGATAGTCGAGCGCTGCAGGTAGGTATCCATGCCACAGAGACAAACTGCACATGTCCCATCTCACGTTCCAGTAGGCCAGCCACTCTATATCTTTGACGTGGGCACACACAAATTCGATGGCACTCTTTATCGATCACGCGCGCGCACACACACACACATCATCCCTCTCTTGGATTCTATGGACACCTCAAGCCAATGATACCTCCACTCTCTTCTCGTGGATCGCCCCCTCTATATATATGTTATATCCAGGACTCTATTTCACACACATTGCATATGTTAAATATTTTGATTGACCCCCCCCAAAAAAAACTCTCAAGAACCCACACACTATATCTCTCTAGGTTTGTATCTCTCTCACATAACCCCACGTAGGTGGTGTACGTATACAAGAAGAGAATAGGTGCACCGTGCACGTACTTATGCTTCGTGCCCAGCCAAACCCACGCGGGTACACGGTGGAGCTCATTTCTTTACGAAATGGCAGCCCACGTGCTAATTTAAACGCCTGTAGCTGTTGTTTACCTAGGGAGGTCGTGTACCACGCGTGGACGAAACAAAGTTCGACTTGATGCGTTGTCGCATTATTTTTAAATAAAGTTATAGCGCTCAATGGCACGTACACAGAATATAAAACGATTTTTACGGAGGAAAAGGTAGTCCGCTCTTCAGAGTATCTCACACAAGGCTCCGGTGGCCTCTCTCTCTCACTGTTGGTCACTGATCCGTCCGCATCCCATCCGCCGGGGAAAGGGAGTGCGGTGGCCTCTCTCTCTCACCGTTGGTCACTGATCCGGCAACATCCCGTCCGCCGGGGGAAAGAGAGTGCGGTAGCCTCTCTCTCTCTCTCACTTTTGGTCACTGATCCGGCCGCATCCCATCCGCCGGGGGAAAGGGAGTGTGGTGGCCTCTCTGTCTCTCTCACCGTTGGTCACTGATCCGGCCGCATCCCATCCGCCGGGGGAAAGGGATGAAGTGCATCGTTTCTCCGTTCGACGGCGCCGAGGCAGCACGTCCCGATCTGCGGTACACGCCGTTCTCTCTAACCAAGCTCCGGCGCGGCAGGGCCTACGCCACCTGCTCGTAGATTCTGCCCGCCTCCGCTCACCTAGTTACATCCCGACGACCTCCAGGTATCTCCTCCGCCCTTGCTCCACTGCCCGTTTTCCCACATCGCTGCATGTGGATCTTCCATAGTTCTTTGCCCAAAATGTAGCTCGTCCGGCGTACTTTCCATATTGCATTCTTGTCCTCACACTATTTTAGACAAACACAACCGTGTTGTTATCTTCCCTTAGGACAAGGAATATGCTTCTTTTTTGTCGTCGCATGTGTCATCAACTCTTATTGGCCAGTAATTGTTTCCTTTCTACCTCTTTTTTGCAAACAGGGCTATCCATTTCACCTCATTGCTATTGCGACCTTTTGGTGAACTGCACAAATCACTTTTTTCTTAAGAGTGTTTTGTGCAGTTGTACTAAAATGTCACACGGGCAACATCTCTACATTTCAGTGCGACTGCACAAAGGGAGATTGGTTTTGCTCTATCTTCCTCATCCAACTCCGAGCCTAATCTTCCCCAACTAGTTAGTCTTAAGAGAGACTGCAAAAGGTGATCGGCTTCTATTTGTGTGTTTATTGTTTGATCAGCAGTCCTCGATTATCGTAATCACACTTGATATCTTTGGAACAGGGACTGTCGGTGTCAAAACCGGCGGATCTCGGTTAGGGGGTCCCAAACTGTGCGTCTAAGGCGGATGGTAACAGGAGGCGGGGGACACAATGTTTTACCCAGGTTCGGGCCCTCTTGATGGAGGTAAAACCCTACATCCTGCTTGATTAATATTGATGATATGGGTAGTACAAGAGTAGATCTACCACGAGATCGGAGAGGCTAAACCCTAGAAGCTAGCCTATGGTATGATTATATGTTGTCCTACAGACTAAAACCCTCCGGTTTATATAGACACCGGAGAGGTTAGGGTTACACAAGGTCGGTTACAAAGGAGGAGATACACATATCCGTATTGCCTAGCTTGCCTTCCACGCCAAGTAGAGTCCCATCCGGACACGAGATGAAGTCTTTAATCTTGTATCTTCATAGTCCAACAGTCCGACCAAAGGATATAGTTCGGCTATCCGGAGACCCCCTAATCCAGGACTCCCACAGTAGCCCCTAAACCAGGCTTTCAATGACGATGAGTCCGGCGCGCAGTATTATCTTTGGCATTGCAAGGCGGGTTCCTCCTCCGAATATACCACAGAAGAATTTGAATATAAGGATAGTGTCCGACCCTGCAAAATAAGTTTCCACATACCATCGTAGAGAGAATAAAATTTCCACAAATTCAATTTGCTGACTTATTTTGGCAACACGACATTATGTCACGGCCCGGTGATTATTCGAACCGTTTCCTTTAACTAGCCTCGCACATAATGCGAGGCTGTTTTTTGACACGTCTTGTCAAAGCAGATATCGTGTCCCCTTATCATGGGATTCTCATCAATACGGGTGTGGGTATCCCAACCGCGCCATCGATTAAGGCACTTGGGGGACAAGCGAGTTTTACCAGGCTAGTGGGGACGCATAGTTTCGTCCGCCCATATAAAGGGATAAGGATTTACCTTTTCATCCACGCCTTCTTCCTCCTTTGCTCATCCACCTTCGCACACTCGAGCTCCAGCGCCCAAGTTCGCATTTCCCACCTCGACCTTCTCCAACCATGTCCGGAGCGGGAGGCAGGTGGATGGTCTCCTCCATCATGGAGGGACACGTCAAGAAGCTGAGGAGAGCCGGATACTTGCCCGACGACATCGTGCACCGGCTCCCAGAGGAGGGGCAGCTCATCCCCACCCCCAGGCCCCATGGGAGGGTAGTGTTCCTCACCCATTTCCTCCGCGGACTGGGATTTCCTCTCCACCCATTTGTTCGGGGGCTCATGTTCTACTACGGCCTGGATTTCCACGATCTGGCCCCTAACTTTATCCTCAATATCTCGGCGTTTATCGTCATGTGCGAGGCTTTCCTCCACATCAAGCCCCACTTCGGTTTATGGCTGAAGACTTTCAATGTCAAGCCAAAGGTAGTGAGCGGCCGCCAGGCGGAGTGCGGAGGCGCCATGGTGGGCAAGATGCCCAACGTCACATGGCTCGAGGGCTCCTTCGTGGAGACCATAAAGGGGTGGCAATCGGGGTGGTTCTACATCACCGAGCCGCGTGACCCTACATGGGTAGCGGCCCCTGAGTTCCGATCTAGCTTCCCCACACGGCTCACCTCCTGGAAAGAGAAGGGCCTATCCTGGGGTAGTCCAGGAGAGCTGACCGGACTCCAAACATGTATTCAAAACATGGTGAACAAGAAGCTCAAACTCGTCAACGTAGTCCAGGTCATGCTCCACCATTGGATCCTCCCATGCCAACAACGGGACTTCAACTTGTGGGAGTTTGACCCGGCGCAGCACTGAACTCTGGACAGGCTCTTCGACACAACTCACGAAGATGCCTGGAGGGTGCTGTTCAAGAGCGCGAAGGTCCCCCTCCCATTACTGAGGATCGCCGATTCAGCGCGAAGCGCCAAGCCAGTGCGATAAGCTGCTTTACCTCTCACGGGATACTTATTTTTTATAGATTGACTCCATGCGGGATCTAAACTCCCGTACCTTTGACAGGACTGGCAGGAGACGGCCGGACAGATCGACTGTCCGACTCCATTGCCCGAAGGCCCAGCAGACGCTCTTCTGGCGAAGATGCTGACTCCCGCCCCTTATACGGTGCTGGAGAAGACCAAGAAGGCCAAGGGAACCCGAAAGAGTTCCCGATGCCAGGTGTGGTCGGACTCACCATCCGAGGACTCTATGGTGCAATCCTCCCCCGAAGATGAGGAGGCAGAAGAAGATTCTCCCCCTCCAGACGAGGGAGACAAGAAAAGGAAGGCCGCCCCAACTGGGGAGGCTGAAGGGTCCAAGAAGGGGAGAACTCTCCTTCCGGACTGCTCTACCACCGCCGCCGACGACGAAGACGAGTGGCTGCCCAGGGCCAAGCCCCTAGGGAAGTCGTAAGTATTCAGATACTAGAGTAAGTCATAGTATTCCTTTGTCGCACTACTTCACCTAACACCGAAATATGATTATGCAGGCTGCCCCGAGCCCGTATCGATGTATCATCGGACGGCTCCTTGGGTTCGTCGGATATGGATAGTGATCCAGTCCCGATCGCCACCTCCCCTCATCCTGCGGACGACGCCGAGGTGCTGTCTCACGAGGCACCGGGTCAAGGGGAGACAGTCCCGGAGGCGCCTCAAGGCAGTCTCCCGGACTCCGGGAGCCGAGGGGACAAGACCCCTGAGAGCTCTGAGTTCGGCCCTCAGCCGAACACCACGCCGGAACCTCCAGTGGTTCCGGACTCGGGCAGGCAGCCTCCTTCTAAGAGGGGCGAGACGCCTGTACCGGTGACCTCTGTCCATCCAGAGGCACCGGAAAATCTGCTGGAAGCGCTTCGCAGCGCTTCCATCGACGAGGAGCACCGCACTATCATGAGTGCGGTGATCCAGAAGGTTCAGTCCGCTAAGAGCGGATTAACTGAAGCCTGTGCCAGCCTTCTAACAGGCTTTGAGGTAAGTGTTTAAAATATAGGAAAATATTACAGGCTTCGCTCTGTTTAGTGTTCACAAAGAAAAGCCGAATAGAGGATCAAACAATATAGCAGAAGTCTAATATGAGTATGTCAATATGCATATGCAGGCTTCGCTGCTGGCGTCCGCCGCACTGACTGCGGAGGTCGCCGTACTGAAGCAGGACCTTAAAGGGTCACAGGACGAGCTCGGCCTTGCCAAGAGGCAGCTCGAGGAGAACAAAGGTAAGTAGTACATAGTTTGTGGATATGTATAAAAAGAGTGCGATTGTAAAATGACAGGATCATCATGAATTGGCCAGGGGCCACGACCAAAGTGGCGACCCTAAAGCAAGCATTGTCCGAGGCCGAAGATAACGCGGCCAAGGAGCGCACCAAGCGAGAAAAGCAAGAGGCTCGGGTGGGCGAGGTGCAGCAAGAGCTCCAGGCTCTCGTGACGAAACACGAGGCGTTGGAGCTTGACTCGAAGACGCGAGAGTCTGAGCTTGCCGCGGCCCCTAGAGAGAAAAAAGTGCCAAGGATGAAGCCCAAAAGGCCCTGCAGGAGATGGACGCAATGAAGAAGATAGCGGTGGGTAAGGCATTCTATATGCAGAGCAAGCATGTAAAAGTAAATTACCGATTACTTACCCGAATTCGGAGCTCTCCAGGAGCATTCGCAGATTTGCCCCGTAGCGTGTCGGATGCCATGCAGTTTTACCAGGCCGAGGAGGGAAGCTCAACGGAGAATTTGTTCTGGTCTCAGTATACTGGGACCGAACACCCGATGCCTCTAAGCGACCAGCTAAAGCAGCTGGTCGAGCTTCACAAGGCGGCCGAACAGGCCATGAAGGGCCTGATAATCCGGCTGTGGCCTGGCGACGCCCTTCCGAACAACTACTTTGGCCTGGTGAGGCGGCTTGTGGATGCCTGCCCACGGTTGGAGGTCGTCAAGCGGTCCGTCTGCATCGAAGGTGCGGGCTGGGCTTTCGCCCGTGTGAAGGTGCAGTGGGCCAAGCTAGACGCCGTGAAGCTGATCAAGGAAGGGCCGCCGCAGGGCAAGGAGCATCGCACCCCCGAAATTTATTATGAGGGTGTCCTGAAGGGTGCCCGTCTTGTAGCGGACGAATGTTCAAAGGATGTAATATTTGAGTAAACTTGCTCGTGTGATCCTGTATGATGAAAACTTGTTTCATATGCGCTATGCAACGCTTGTGTGAATTTAAAATATTACCTTCTGTTTGGCTGTTTATCCAATCCAAGAGATGGCTAGTCCTCGGCTTCTGCCCCCATGCCACGAGTGCTGGGGTGTTCGGGATAAACCTGAGCACTCTTGTTCCCATGTTTGGGTCCTTCGAGGGAGGTGCTCAGCACAACGAACAAGGCAACCGGACTAATAATGCTTTATCACTCTCACTTAGCCATATAATTCTATAATTTTAAATTTCGGCGAAGCCCCTGGTATTTAGAAGGCCGAATTCGGGGCGCGATACACGCCTTTACGCCGGACAGGGCCGGCCCTTCGGTCTAAGCGGCATAAGTCTTTAGGGACTCGAAAACCTCACCGAACAGCGACCAGTCTCTCGCCTTATCATGACAGTCAGTTTTAGCTTCCTCTACTGAGGTGCTTAGCCTAGCAGAACCGGGGCACAATCACAGTAGTTCTCCTAGCTCTACCTTAGCCGATAGAGCGGAACGTAAGGTACCAAAACATAGGAGCCGGGCAAACCCAACATTTGACCAAAGACATGATTCCGAGCTGGTGCATATAATGCTATAAGTTCGGGGTGCTGCACTTGTGAAAGTGTTCGGACTTTTCACACCATATTGTGGGGTACGTGAGCCCCTGGTGTATTGGACGTACCAAAGTGTACGGTTGCAAGGCGTCATTATTGAACACGCATATATATAACAAGAATGCAATAATGGTCGTAATGTTATGCATTGTTTATTCAAAAAGGTACGTTAAAGCAGAATGATACAGATGGTGCGACAAGCAAAGAGTAGGGCTATTTCCAAGGGCAAGCTGAGGAATAGTATTAAATCAAATATTTCGCTCATTATTGTAATCCACCTGGGAATGCTGTGGTGTGACGTAGCTTTCTGCGTCCTTGGTTGCTGCATCATGTGTTCGGCAATAGTGCTGCCGGACAGGGTTTCCAGAGATTAAGGTCCTGAAGAAGAGAAAAATAACCAAACGAGAAGTCCCTAGTGCGGTTTAAGCCACGTCTTGGGGCGTGCCGCAGTTGTGCCCCCTCCCCACCTGTGCCCATGGTATTTTTAATGCGTAATTATGTACGCGTGGCACGAGTTTCACCGTTTGGCTGGGACTGGGGTGGGGGCCGCATTGCTACGCGAGCTCAGATCGCGCCAGGAGGTCTAGTTGCCGATTGCTCCGAGCGTGGTTGAAGGTGTCCGGGTCTTGAAACGCCGAACCGGTGGATTGCCTTGAGAGGCTGCTTTGCACTTCTGCTGCGAGGGCCGTGGTGTGCTCCTCCGTTTGGAGGGAGCGCTCTGTGTTTCCATTGACTGTCATAACCCCGCGAGGTCCTGGCATCTTGAGCTTGAGGTATGCATAATGCGGTACCGCATTGAATCTCGCAAATGCGGTTCGCCCGAGCAGTGCATGATAACCACTGCGGAACGGGGCTATATCGAAGATTAACTCTTCGCTTCGGAAGTTATCCAGGGATCCGAAGACCACTTCCGGTGTAATTGAGCCTATGCAATGGGCCTCTACGCCTGGAATGACGCCTTTAAAGGTCGTTTTTGTGGGTTTCATCCTTGAGGGGCCTATACCCATTTTGCGCACTGTGTCCTGATAAAGCAGGTTCAGGCTGCTACCGCCATCCTTAAGGACTCGAGTGAGGTGAAATCTGTCAATGATTGGGTCCAAAACCAGTGCGGCGAATCCGCCGTGACGGATACTAGTGGGATGGTCCCTGCGATCAAAAGTGATCGGATAGGAGGACCATGGGTTGAACTTTGGGGCGACTGGCTCCAACGCATATACGTCCGTGAGCGCACGCTTCCGCTCCCTCTTGGGGATGTGGGTTGCGTATATCATGTTCACCGTCCGCACTTGTGGGGGAAACCTCTTCTGTCCTCCGGTGTGCGGCTGCCGGGGCTCCTCCTCGTCATCGCTATGTGGCCCCTTGTCCTTGTTTTCGGCAATTAACTTGCCGGCCTGCTTGAACACCCAACAATCCCTATTGGTGTGGTTGGTTGGCTTGTCTGGGGTGCCGTGTATTTGACATGAGCGATTGAGTATACGGTCCAAGCTGGACGGACCCGGCGTACTTTGTTTGAATGGCTTTTTCTGCTGACCGGGTTTAGAGCCTTTGAATCCGGTATTGACTACCATATCCTCGGTATTATCGCTGTTAATGCGGCGCTTATGTTTGTTGCGACATGACCTGCTATTGTCGTCCTTGGTATCCGAAGTACCATGGTTCTTTGATATGTTATTACTGCGAGCCAGCTAGCTGTCTTCTCCCGCACAAAAGCAGGTCATGAGTGTCGTGAGGGCTGCCATAGATTTCAGCTTTTCCTGACCAAGGTGCCGGGCTAGCCATTCGTCACGGATGTTGTGTTTGAAAGCCGCTAGGGCTTCTGCATCCGGACAGTCGACGATTTGATTTTTCTTTGTTAGGAACCGAGTCCAAAATTGCCTGGCCGATTCTTCTGGCTGCTGAATTATGTGGCTCAAGTCATCGGCATCCGGTGGCCGCACATAAGTGCCCTGAAAGTTGTCGAGGAATGCGGCTTCCAGGTCTTCCCAACAGCTAATGGACTCTGCTAGCAAGTTGTTAAGCCAATGCCGCGCTGGTCCCTTGAGCTTTAGTGGGAGGTATTTGATGGCGTAAGTCATCACCGCGGGCCATGTGGATGTGGAGGAGGAAATCCTCGATCTATACCACGGGATCTGTTGTGCCGTCGTATGATTCAATATTTACAAGTTTGAAACCTTCTGGGATTTGATGATCCATTACTTTGTCTGTGAAGCATAAGGGGTGTGCGGCGCCTCTGTATTGGGCTATATCGCGACGCAGCTCGAACGGCTCTCGCCCGCTGTGTTCGGCCCGGCCGGATTTACTTTTACTGTATCCGGCGTGACATTTATCGTCTCGCATAGTGGCGCGCCCTCGTGATCCGTAGATCGATCTTGCATGCTTTTCTTTGTCCTCCAATATGTCTTGCAGGTCTGGCGTATCACCCCATGCCTTTTTATTTGAATGGCATCGGGGTGCAGGCTGAGTTTTTGGCTGGAATGCCTCTCTATCGCGGCCACGAGGTGGCTGATCAGCCGCGTCATACGCTTCTTCCTCCAGTCGGGGTAGCAACCTGCACTTTAGGTAACTCTTGGAGGGGCGCTCAAGTTTATATTCCTCGGCCGCGAGGACTTCAGTCCATCTGTCAGCTAGCAGATCCTGATCAGCTTGAAGCTGCTGCTGCTTTTTCTTAAGGCTATTTGCCATGGCTATAAGCCAGCGTTTGAAGCGCTCTTGTTCGACGGGATCCTCTGGCACGGCGAATTCGTCGTCGCCGAGGCTTGCCTCATCTTCGGAGGGGGCATGTAGTTATCATCCTCCGCCTCTCCATCTCCCGCTCTCTCAGGAGGGCTGGCTCCTCCATCCTCCTGCTCTAAATCTTGCTGGAGGGGATTGTTGTTGTCTTCGACACTATCCGGAGTATTATTATCTCCTGTGCCGGTATCACCGCTTTTGCTTTGACGGGTCTTTGAGCGGCGCTGCTGACGTTGGCGCTTGGGTTGCTTCTTGGAGGGGTCATCCTCCGCTATCTCGTCGCCATTGCCTTCGTTGGGTGTATCCACCATGTATATATCGTATGATGAGGTGGCTGTCCAGTGCCCTGTGGGTAGTGGTTCCTCTTCGTCTCCCGCATCATCGTCCATACCGTCGATGTATTCGGAGTTGAAGTCGAGCATGTCGGTTAAGTCATAGACATTGGCTACTAAGTGGGTGGTGGGTGGGCCGCGAATTTCTTCGTCGTCCGCATCCCAGTCATGCCGGACATAGTTCGGCCAGGATCCTCCTAACAAGGAGAGAGACCTTAATGAGTTCAGTATGTCGCCAAAGGGCGAGTGCTAGAAAATATCCGCGGAGGTAAACTCCATGATCGGCGCCCAATCGGATTCAATAGGAACGGGCGCAGGCAGTTCAGAGTCTGTGGCCCGAGAAGGATCCGGCAGTTTAACAACACGGCTCTCGTGCAAGGTAAGGTCGATGTTTGGCTCGATTGCCGCTGAGGGTAAGGCCTCCGTGGCGGGGTCCATCCACCCGTCCATGGACAGCGCAACTGGCTCCGAATTGAGGGTCGGAGCGGTTGCCTGTGCGATCTCCTGGACACTGTCCGATGGTAGAGCTAAATCGTACTCATCGTGACCGCGTGACACACAAGGCAGAGGCTTGGATCTGTAGAAGATCAAGTCTCCACGGATATCGGCTGTGTAGTTTAAGCTTCCAAACCTGACCTGGTGGCCAGGGGCGTAACTTTCAGTCTGCTCCACATGGCCAAGCAAATTGGCCCGCAGTGCAAAGCCGCCGAACACGAAGATCTGTCCGGGGAGAAAAGTCTCACCCTGGACTGCATCGCTATCGATGATAGTAGGAGCCATCAAGCCTAACGGCGATGACACAGAGGAACTCTCAATAAAAGCACCAATGTCGGTGTCAAAACCGGCGGATCTCGGGTAGGGGTCCCGAACTATGTGTCTAAGGCAGATGGTAGCAGGAGGCAGGGGACACAATGTTTTACCCAGGTTCGGGCCCTCTTGATGGAGGTAAAACCCTTCGTCCTGCTTGATTAATATTGATGATATGGGTAGAACAAGAGTAGATCTACCATGAGATCGGAGAGGCTAAACCCTAGAAGCTAGCCTATGGTATAATTGTATGTTGTCCTACGGACTAAAACCCTCCGGTTTATATAGACACTAGAGAGGTTAGGGTTACACAAGGTCGGTTACAAAGGAGGAGATACACATATCCGTATTGCCTAGCTTGCCTTCCACGCCAAGTAGAGTCCCATCCGGACACGAGACGAAGTCTTTAATCTTGTATCTTCATAGTCCAACAGTCCGGCCAAAGGATATAGTCCGGCTCTCCGGAGACCCCTAATCTAGGATTCCCACAGGGATGCTCAGCTCTATTTTAGTGGAACTGCACAAAATGATCGGAATGTTGCATGCTCCAGACAGCTACCTTTTTCCCAACATGCGTTGCTGATTTAGACAGAGCTGGGGGCACGTTGCTGCCAATGAAAGCATGGATCAATTTTAATTTAACACCTTCTCACAACTTTGTCTTCAGTTGTGATGTAATTATTAGCTCTGATCTGCTAATAATTGACATGCATTAGCAAGGAAGTTAGTTTTTTATTGTTTCCAAAAGAGCATCGATGGCAAGACACGCGAAACAAAAGCTGAAAGCTCACACCATTATACAATTTCATGTCGCTGGAAAATTATTTGTATAGTACGTCAATTATGTAAACAAATGATGGAAGCTTGATAGCATTGCCAGAAGCCTCTTCATCATTCGGGTCCATGTGCCATGCACAAAATTATACTCCTTCGTTCCTAAATATTTGTCATTTTACAAATTTCAAACAGGGATATTTTAGAGTGTAGATTCACTCATTTTGCTTCGTATGTGTACTCTCTCCGTTACTAAATATTCTATTCGTCTTAACAGAGATTTCAACAAGTGACTACATACGAAGCAAAATGAGTGAATCTACACTCTAAAATATGTCTATATACATCTATATGTGCTAGTCCATTTGAAATCTCTAAAAAGACAAATATTTGAGTAGTCGCTCGTTGAAATCTCTAGAAAGACAAATACTCTGGAGTATATTTAAGAACCGAGGGGGTAGTGCACAACCGCATGGGAGACTCAGCTCGGTCGTTGCGCCGCATTAATAGTGAGTAATGAGCAGTCAAATCATAAGCCCCACCTTTCCCACTGTAAGTTTCTCTGAAGAAGCAACCATCAATACGCTCTTCTTTGAATCCGCTCATACTACTCCATCTGTCACTGTTTATGCAGCGTGCTTCGGAAAAAAGAAAAAAAATCTGTGGGACCAAGGCGACTAGCGATCGGCCTGAAAAATAGCATTGGTAGTTATAGCACGGCGTCTATTACTAGAGGGAATAATGCATACACACATGCATGCAGTGCTTCCACCCCGGGTACACACATGCATGCACTCGTAGTAGTACAGTACATGGAGAGAAATTTGTGGACTTGATTGCGGTTACCACGCCCTAATTAATTGAGCAGTAAACCAAACGCGTCTAAAGTCTCTCTGGTGGTGGAAATGCATTGAGAGAAATGCATCATAATGAAGCGCACCCTATAAACTGTGACGGAGGGTGGAGTAGTATGAAGGTGCAAAACCAAGTATGCGTACTACTGCGCTTGACTCTTCGCCCCTTCGTGAAGTCAAACAATGATGGTACTCCACATGTTGGGTACTACAGTGTATGCCTCTGACAATCTGACACCGAATGGATTGATGCATGTCCACCGAGGGAAGGTTGCATTAGTCAAAAGGCGTAAGCGAGCTTCACCTTGTCCTGCAAGCTTCTCCTCGTTCTGCGAGTTGACGGGACACACCAAAAAGTAGTGCTAGTCCATACTCCCTCCTTTCCGGTTAATATGGCTTAATCTTTTTTGCGGGTAAATGAGAGAGCTTTATTCATATATAAGCATTCTTAGGACGATCAGCCAAGACACTGGTCACTAGGAAGTGAGGTACCCCGCAAAAAAGAAGTAGGAAGCGAGGTGTTTCATCAAGCCAACTCTCGGCCACATTCAAAGTGCAGCAAGAACGGTTCGCATGAAGATGCGCCGCAAGGTTTGCTGACCTGTTTACATGCTGAATAAGAAAAAAAGAGAAAATATTACTGAGCGCTACTATTTGTAACAGGATATGAGCCAGAATTAAGAGAGAATTGTGGCGAGTGTTCCATGCAATCAACTTCCATTATCACATGCGAGAACCCTCGAAGAGAAACCAATGTGTTGAAGATTGCTTTATCACATTTTAAAATTATAATAAGAGTGCAGACACTCCTCCATCCGGTTCCTAGTACTAGTATAGTACGTACCTTTATGGACTATAGTAGCAGTACTAGTAAACTTTGCGCTTGGCTGGTGGGGAAGTCGAACAATAATAGCACTAGTAGTATAGTGTATGCTTCTGGCAATCTGACACCGAATTAACTGTTGCACGTCCACCGCCTGAGCGAGGGAGAGCTTGCATTAGTCAAAAGCTTCTCCTTGTCCTGCGAGCCACCGCGCGCAAGCTTCTCCCTTCCTGCAACCTTCTCCTTGTTCGGCAAGTTGACGGGACACAGCAAAGTAATGCTAGTCCATGCTGCCTCCTCTCCGGTTAATATGGCTTAATTTCAAACGAGATAAATACACTGTCTGTCACTGTATATTTGTAAAAATACGGTCAGTGGACTTCATAATACGCTCATTGCGCTCAATATATATATTTTCCGGTGTTCATATGGTCACTAGCTCACCCTGACTAAGTATGTGTGTGCATGCATGTGTAGGTTGAGCACTTGAGCGTGACCGTGTGTGTTCCATCGTGTGCTCGGACATGCATGCATTAGGGCGTCACGCGCATTTTTGCGTCCATGTGTACGTGTGACTGTTGCATACATGTAGGGGGAGTACGTGTAGGGGCCACTAAGGAGCAGTCAAATCACACAGTAAGTTAGTCGGAAGAAGCAACCATCATTTCACTCTTGAATGACACGTACGCAATATAAAATGGTTGATGTTGAGAGAAAAAGAAAACCACCATATATACACTAGCAAGAGCCTAAACTACAAGCCTGCTTGCTTAGGTTGCTCTCTTCACAAGCATAGAACGACGGGCCTGATCCCACAGCTGGGGGAAGGGAACAATGTTCTGCGTAGACGCGGTCGACATCGGCGAGGGAGAAAACCCACAGTCGGTGCATCCCAATCGGGGGTCACCTCGGTATGGGCTGATGCCGCGTCCCAACCGCCCTTCTAGCTACAGCCCGATGTCCCAGGTAGTCCATCTTCCTTTTGGAGCCGCCTTGCTCCACTGCCATAGCTCCATCTCCATGTCGATCTTTCTCTACTTCTACCGGCTTCTACTTGTGATGAGTTTATGTCTCATGAACTAGTGCTAGTACTATTATTCTAATCACACTTCTTCAATATCTTTGCCATCAGGGATGCTCAGGTCGATTTTAGCGGAACTACACAAAAGCATCATATGATCCAAGGGTGCCAGCCGTCTTTCCTTCGACAGGTTCTACCTGGCCAGGAAATTAAATCATGTTTGGGTTTAGGGTTTAAGTCGTAGTGACCCCATCAGTAGTTTTTCTATCGTACACGCTCTCACAACTTTTTTCTTTAGTTGTGAAGTAAATATTGGCTATGATCTGTGAATCATTGAGATGCATTAGCATGCGTGTTAGTTTTCCTTTGTATTTGATGGAATGTTGTAATGGGGCAACCTTGGAATAGGAATGAAAATGGAGTGGAAAAGTTTCCGTTTTTTCAAACAAAAAATGGAAACGGAGAGAAACCAATGTTTCGTTTCATTGGATTGCGCCATCGAGCAAAACCAATGTTTAAATCACGTCTGTCATGTTCGTGTCTCACCCTCCTCCACGGCTCGACCACACACAGTCGCTCGGCATGCCACTCACCACAAACCGAGTAGTATACCATAACTTTCCCGCCTGCTTGTCGATGGATCGCGCCATGGAGTACTAGCACTACTAGAAGATATTGATGAGTTGGGGGAGGACAGCTAGTTGTAGCACGGACTCCCAAGAACTTACTACTAGAAGAGATCGTTCATGTTGTAGCCGGCTATTGAGACCTTTGAACACAGAGCGGCCGCGTGCACCCGGAAGCGGCGCGGGCGACGCTCTCTCGGCCGGTGCGCCGCTTCAATGCCAGCGCCAGTGAGAGGTCGTGTCCGCTCTGGCTGGGCATGAATGCGGCACTGACCGTTTCGGGCGGGAAGCACACGCGGGTGATGAAGAGGGTTCAGGTTGGTCAGGACCGGCCGTGGCAGCGGTCCGGACGTGTGCAAACAAGAGATGGTGTATGTTAATATTGCTGCGTATATAATTAACAACGTAAATAATGTGCCAGTTGGACAAATATGATTGGAGATGGAGATGAAAATGGAATTTTACGTAAACACGGATATGCATGTCTATGTCTATGTGTGTGTGCGCGACGACTCTCGCGACCTGGAAGCAGGGGCGTGTTTTTGATCGAGTTTTCTTAAGGGAGGGTAGTGTACCACACGTGAAGGACAGGAAGTGCGACTAGGACGCGTGGGCAAGGATTGTTAGTTCATCAGAAGTAGTACTAGTTTTCTTAACTGTACATTAAATAAAGAGTTTCATTTCGTACTTACACAATTTAAAACGATTGTTATGGAGAGAATAAGAAAACCACTCCACTATATTTTAGTCGTATACACGAGAGTACTATATGGACGCAGCTTCATTGACTTAGTGCACCTGCCTTTGGATTTACGACAGGTGGGCCCAAAATGTGGCTGGCTCATCTGTCATACAGCCAAAAGCAGGTGAAGTGAAGGCACCGGAGCTCAGTCCGTACTAGAGTAGTATATATATAAGCGGGAGCCTCAGTGCTTGTTCGCTAGGGTTTGCACTCTCCACACGCTCGTCGCACTACATATATGTTACACACTGGAGGCTCAGCGTTCATTTGCTAGGGTTTGCTATATTCACAGTCTCTCTCCCTCTCTTCACCAGATCTAAACAAGACTGTGTTGGCCTCTTGTCTCTCTCTCCCCCCTCACAGCTGGTGAAGGAGGCGTCCGTATCCCGTCGCACCGGGAAGGGAGGAGGTGCAGCGTTCACTCTATCGCCTTCGGCGAGGGAGGAAATCCACTACCGGCTGCCCTGTTCTCTTTCACCCAGCGCCTGTGCGGGAGGGCCACCGACCCCTTCTTCCTCGCTGCCGTACGTAGTGTGGGCAGATCCGGCCTCCCGCCGCACGCCTTGCCACATCCCGACGACCCTAAGGTATAAGTTTGTTTGAAACCGTCGTTGCTCTAGCTGCATGTGGATCTTTTTCGATCTGTAGTCGAATCTAGGTCTTGGTTCAAAGAGGAAAGAAGGGTGCGGTGGGCTGGAGCAAGAATCTAGGACGTGGTTCAATGAGGAAAGGAGGGGTGGAAAGTAGTATAGACTGGCTATCCAGCCGCTTTGTAGGTCGAAAAGGGAAAGGGGGGGGGGGTAACCTAGTACACACATCTATAAGGAACTGATCTCTTTGTTGAAAAGGGAAAGAAACTGGGGGGTCGGGTAGTTTGTGCACGACTAGATTTGCTGCCCTCACAAAGGAAGAAGGTTCAAAGAGAACAAATATGGGATCAGCGCATATATGCTGCTTGGCTACATACTCTGCATCACCCATTTATACGTGTGGACGCACGTGGTGCTGGCATGTCCCATGCAGCTATTTTGCTGTTGTTAATCCCAGAATTAACTACTGGTTTGTTTTAAAACAATCTCTCTATTAATATGAATCAATGCAACCGTTTTAGAAATGCTACTGTCCTATACTTTGTTTTCCATCAAGATAAGATAGATGCTTCTTTTTGTGGCCGCATGTTTCATCTTCCTTTATTGGCCAGTAATTGTTTTCTTTTTTGCCTCTTAAAACAGGGATATCTATTCAACTTGTTCCTATAGAAAACTTAAATGTCACACCGGCAACTTTGCTTGATTTCAGTGCAACTGCACAAAACTTGATTGGATTTCCTATTCGTGTTGGTAGATTCATATTTTATGTTGGTCATCTCATGAAAGGTCAGTACAGGCCTTCATCCACATGATTGTGCAGTGTACTTTGAGATGTTGTGCTACTTGTATTGTTACTGTTTTAAATAAATGATGAATTGAAGCTATTGTATTGTTGTCTTTTCCCATTAAGTAGTGAACAAGAATGGGACCAACCCAGACATGATGCTTGTTGCTTTGTTACAACAAATTCAGCATCACCCCCTTTATAAGCCAGTAATTGATGCCACTCTCAAAATTAACTACTGAATCTTATTTCAAAACTGCAACACTTGTTAGGGATTGGCGGGATTACCATTTTTGTGGCCGCATGTTTCATCCTCCTTTATTAGCCAGTAATTGATTCCTGTTTTGCCTCTGTTTATACAGGGATATCTATTCAACTTGTTGCTATTGTGACATTTTGCTTTGCTACGCGAAACACTTTGCTTGATTTCAGTGCAGCTGCACAAAACGAGATTGGATTTCCTATTCGTGTTGGCAGATTCGTACGTGATCTTGTGTGCGTCATGACAGGTTGGTACTTGCCTTCTTCCACATGATCGTGCAGTGTGTTTTGAGATGCTGTGCTACTTGTATTGTACTGTTTTAAATAAATGATGAATTGAAGCTATTGTATTGCTGTCTTTTCCCATTAAGTAGTGAACAAAAATGGGACCAACCCAGACACGATGCTTGTTGCTTTGTTACAACAAATTCAGCATCACCCCCTTTATAAGCCAGTAATTGATACCACTCTCAGAATTAACTACTGAATCTTATTTCAAAACTGCAACACTTGTTAGGGATTGGCGGGATTACCATTTTTGTGGCCGCATGTTTCATCCTCCTTTATTAGCTAGTAATTGATTCCTTTTTTGCCTCTCTTTATACAGGGATATCTATTCAACTTGTTGCTATTGCGACATTTTGCTTCGCTACACGAAACACTTTGCTTGATTTCAGTGCAACTGCACAAAACAAGATTGGATTTCCTATTCGTGTTGGCAGATTCGTATTTTATCGTTGTCGGTCTCATGAAAGGTCAGTACAGGCCTTCATCCACATGATTGTGCAGTGTGCTTTTGAGATGTTGTGCTACTTGTATTGGTACTGTTTTAAATAAATGTTGAATTGAAGCTATTGTATTGCTGTCTTTTCCCATTAAGTAGTGACCAAAAATGGAACCAACCCAGACATGATGCTTGTTGCTTTGTTACAACAAACTCTGCATCACCCCCTTTATAAGTAGATGGAAGCACATACTGTTGTTGCGCCCACTCTGCCTTGGAACTGAATCTTAGTTCAAAACTGCAAACACTTGTTAGGGATCGGCAGGAGTACCATTTCTGTTAGGGATCGGCCGGAGTACATGTTTAAGAAATGTATTGTTCAGATAATGTCTCTGTTATTATATATCAGTTACAGACTTACAGTGTTTTACAAATGGTACTATCCTGCTTTGTAGTTCTTTCTACATGTTTAACCAAGGTATTGTTAAGATAATGTCTCTGTTAAAATGAATTAGTCGCATTGTTTTAGGAATGATACTTTTCTGCTTTTTCGTTCTTTATACATCTTGAAACAAGGCATTGTTAAGATAATGTCTCAGTTAATATGAATGAATCACACTGATTGAGAATTGCTACTCTCCTGCTTTGTTTCCCATTAAGATAAGGTAGATCAGTAGATGTTTTTCTTCTGGGAGTACAAGTCATCAACTGTTATTTCTACGGTGAATAGGGACGATGTGGTACTAGACAAAAGATCCAAGTCCACCTCCTTTAAACCGGCGGACGAAATAGTCAAATTCCAAGTCCATCCAATGGACCCCAATAAAATAGCTTCCATCGGGGCATAGTTAAACCCTGATGTCGACGCCGCATTGCGAGAGTTCCTACAAGAGAACTGGGACATTTTCGCCTGGCACCCTTCAGACATGCCAGGAATCCCACGCAGGCTGGCCGAGCATAGCTTAAATATCCAAGCAGGATTCAAACCTGTCAAACAGGCTCTTCGGCGTTTTTCTGAACCTAAGAGACATGCCTTGGGAGAGGAGCTAGCAAAGCTCTTGGAGGCCGGATTCATCAGAGATATAAAACATTCGGACTGGCTAGCAAACCTGGTGATGGTACCAAAGAAGGACAAATCCTGGCGCCTGTGTGTTGATTTTAAAGACCTTAACAAGGCTTGCCCAAAGGATCCCTTCCCCCTCCCCCGCATCGATCAAATTGTCGACGCTACCGCGGGACACGATTCGTTGTGTTTCCTCAACGCATATTCTGGCTACCATCAAATCAAGATGGCAGAACCAGACCAATCCGCAACCGCATTTATCACATCATACGGGCCATTCTGCTTCAACACAATGCCCTTCGGGCTCAAAAACGTCGGCGCAACATATCAGCGCATGATTCAGACATGTCTGGCAAGCCAGATCGGCAAAACAGTGGAGGCATATGTAGATGATGTGGTCGTCAAAACAAGACATGTCGAATCTCTAGTAGACGACTTGAGGCTCACATTCGATAACCTCCGAACATACGACATCAAGCTCAACCCGGAAAAATGCGTTTTCGGCGTTCCAGCCGGAAAACTCTTGGGCTTCATAGTATCCGGTAGAGGAATTGAAGCAAATCTGGCCAAGATCCGAGCTCTGTCGCAATTGGATATCCCAAAGGACCTCAAACAAATACAAAAGTTAACTGGATGCGTGGCGGCTCTAAGCCGTTTTATCCCCCGCTTGGGAGAAAAGGCCCTACCCCTTTACCGCCTCCTTCGGCGCACCGAACACTTCAAATGGATGGATGCAGCCACGGCCAGACTCAACGAAATAAAAGCCATACTGGCAACAAACCCAGTACTGGCCACACCAAACATTGGCGAACCAATGCTATTATACATTGCAGCAACACATCAGGTTGTAAGCGCAGTGCTCATCGTCGAACGAGAAGCGGACGGACAAAAATTCCCCCTTCAAAAGTCGGTCTATTACATGTCCACGGTCCTCACTCCCTGCAAATCACAGTACCCGCATTATCAAAAGATTGCGTACGCGGTATTCATGGCATCCCGGAAGCTACGACACTACTTTCAAGAGTGTTCAATAACAGTAGCCTCGGAAGTACCACTTCACGATATTATAAACAACCGTGATGCAACGGGCCGGATTGCAAAATGGGCCATTGAGCTCCTCCTGTTTGACATAACTTATAAGCCACGACGAGCCATCAAGTCGCAAGTCTTGGCCGACTTCGTCGCAGAATGGACGGAGGCCGAACTCCCTAAAGAATATGACACATATTCAAATTGGATCATGCATTTCGACGGCTCCAAGATGTTGGCCGGACTGGGGGCTGGCGTCGTTTTGACGTCCCCCACAGGAGACACAGTTCAATACGTACTACAGATTATGTACACGGACTCCAACAATGCAGCCGAATATGAGGCCCTTTTACATGGTCTCCGGATGGGAGTATCCATGGGCATCCAAGGCCTAGAGGTGCGCGGGGACTCGAACCTCGCAATATCCCAAATCAATGGAGACTTCGGTGCCAAGGATCCAAAAATGGCAGCTTACCGCAACGCCGTCCTAAAAATGTCAGCTCGGTTTGAGGGGCTTGAATTTCACCATATAGCCCGGGAAAATAATCAGGCGGCAGATGTCCTGGCACGCATCGGCGCAAAATGCGATGTAGTCCCCCCAACATCTTCTTGGAAAGGCTGTTCAAGCCATCCATAGTATGGGAGGGGGAGCCGAACAATAACAGCCCGGACCCAACTGCATTGCCCGACACCGAACACTCTGACACAATCGGAGGCTCTGCCAATGAAATAACACCTTCATCCCACGTAATAATGGCCGTCATAGCCCCGTGGACAGAACCATTCCTCGCCTACCTTACTAGGCCGGAACTCCCCGAGGACCAAAATGAGGCACGCTGCATAGTGCGGCGATCCAAAGCCTACAGAGTCCACGAGGGAGAGCTTTATAAGAAAAGCACTACCGGAGTCCTTCAAAGGTGCATCTCCGAAGAGGAGGGGCGGAACCTCCTGGCTGAAATTCATGCTGGACTCAGCGGTCATCACGCTGCAGCCCGGTCCCTTGTAAGCAAGGCCTTCCGTACAGGCTTTTATTGGCCGACGGCCCGAGCAGACGCTCAGGACTTAGTCCAACGATGCACCGGTTGCCAGGTCTTTGCAAACCAAAGCCATATGCCACCCACCGCCCTCCAAACTATCCCCATTACTTGGCCCTTCATGGTATGGGGGCTTGACATGGTTGGACCCCTTAAAGGCAGAACCCAGAAGCAAAAATACTTACTGGTCATGGTGGATAAGTTCACCAAGTGGATAGAAGCCCAGCCTGTTAAGATGGCTGAATCCGGACCAGTGATAGACTTTATATCCAGGGTTGTACACCGTTACGGCGTCCCCCACAGCATCATCACTGATAATGGCACGAACTTCACGGCCGACGAGGTAAAACTCTGGTGCAAAAACATGGGCATCAAGCTCGATTATGCTTCCGTCTATCACCCACAAACTAACGGCCAGGTCGAACATGCAAATGGTCTTATCATGAGCGGCATCAAACCCAGATTAGTGCGGTCCCTCAAGGAATCTAACACGCACTGGGTAGAGGAGCTCGACTCCGTACTCTGGGGACTGCGGACCACACCGAATAGCACCAGCGGATACACACCATTCTTTATGGTGTACGGCGCAGAGGCAGTTTTGCCTTGCGATATAATTCATGACTCACCTCAAGTGCGCATGTACGAAGAAAGAGAAGCCGAGCTCAATCGGCAGGACAGCTTGGACGCATTGGAGGAGGAGCGTGACGTGGCAAAAGCCCGTTCCGCATTCTATCAACAGCAGGCTCGAAGATACCAAAGCAGAGAAGTACGGGCCAAAAATTACAACGTTGACGAATTAGTTCTACGACTACCGGACAAGAAAAAGGACAAACTCAAGCCCAAGTGGGAAGGTCCCTTCATAATTGACCAAGTCCTGATTGGTGGAGCGTACCGCCTGCTGGATGCATCGGATAACCGACTCGAGCCAAACCCATGGAACGCAGCCCGTCTCCGAAGATTCTATGCCTAGCGCCGGACTCTGTGTTCGTCTCCTTCCTCTGTCCATTTTTTATATATTTTCTGTCTTACATGTCTCTTCTTCTTCTCTCTCTCTTAGCCTCCAAAGGCTCATAAAGTGACGCGCTATCTGCGCTCATTAAACCTGGGGGCTTCTTTAAACAGAAGATTATTCATACGGGCTTCATGCCCAACACATGTGTCACACTTCCGCATGTACCTTTTATTCACCATTATATGCATCGATGTGACTTAAGTTTTGGCCAAGCTGGGTTGCCTAGCTCCTGTGCTTACCCCTACGTTCCCGATTGTTCAGCTAGGTGGTAAAGGGAGCACCTCTGCGATTGTTACTGCCGGGTCAGCCGGACGTGTACCTCAGACTGGGTGAAGCCGAAAGCTAGCATTCTTAAGGGAATATTCGGTCGGTGAACTAAAGATGATATTTTTTATTTTTATCTATATGCCCCCAGATGTTTTTCCTGCGTTTCTTTTCGCAGCATGGACATGCACCTTAGGGCATGCCTCCTAGGGAGAGGAACCCCTAACGGAACTATTCTCCCTGGAAGATGTTTCTTACTAACCATGTAATATAACATAACTAGTCGGGCACTTGTCTGTTCAAGCCCTAATGACCCCTACGCCTGGTCTCCATGCATTCCCCGGTTCCTATATAACCGCCTGGGAATTCGGACACACTCCGGACTGTCAGGTCCCGAGGCTGAAGCTAAAAGGTCGGCCATGACAAATGATCTACAATCCAGATAGAAGGCATTATAAATGTCAATTAAAGTACATAGTCATTTTGATTGATTGTATTCCTCTTCAATACCATCTAACAGGCTGTCTAATTTACAGTCCTGCTGGGAATACTTTGTGGCCAACTCTACTTGGCCATATACTAAGCTTACAGGGATCTCCTTCCCATCGGGCCCTACAGGACCGACCTCAGCCATGTGGTTGGGGTCAGCCTTTGCGTACCGCGTCTTCACCATAGCCCAGGCCTCCCTAGCGCCTTGACGGCTGTCTGATATCTTCCACAATCGGAAGCGCCGCCGTGCTCCCTTTAGCTTCTCCGCAAGTTCTCCAAGACCTTCGGGCATGGAGGCGGATGGCCATAGGGCCTGGGCGATGCCTTGCATCGCCTGCCGAACTCGATCGAGCAGTTGCGAGAGCTCGGGAAGAAGGTCACCCGTAGAACCGGGCATCTCCTCTGCAGGACGACCTGTTAGCACACCTACAGACATTGCTCTGTTAGTCGACTTCCCCGCTGAACTTTCTTTCAAAGGTTCGTTCAAGCACTTACTAAATATGCCGCGCCGAAGCCGCTGATTCTCCTTCACGGAGTCTGACAGCTGAGCACGAACATCTTTCAGCTCGACGCCCAGCTTGGTGTTGGCATCTTGGAGATCGTTCTTCTCCCGCCTCACCTTTATCAGCACCTTCTCACCAACCTTTAGCCGGCATAGGAGGTGTTGCCTTTCCGGATTCAATCCGGCGCCATCTGCAATTTCATTTTTCAGATTCGCACCAATGCCTTGCTTCGCAAAATACTTATCTTTTGAAGTGTATATTACCAGAGGGGGTCTCCTTGGGCTCCCCTGCCGCAGCTAGTGCGGCCTCAAGTTGGGCTTTGCACTCTGCCAACTCCTTGGGTAGTAGGGAATTCTTTTCTGTAAGAACCTGCATAACAAATGATCCTTAAAACAGTTATTCTAACTGTTCCAAGTCTCGGGGGCTACTGGACTATGAAGATACAAGATTGAAGACTCCGTCCCGTGTCCGGAAGGGACTTTCCTTGGCGTGGAAGGCAAGCTTGGCGATACGGATATGAAGATCTCCTACCATTGTAACCGACTTTGTGTAACCCTAACCCTCTCCGGTGTCTATATAAACCGGAGGGTTTTAGTCCGTAGGACAATGTACACATCAACAATCATTCCATAGGCTAGCTTCTAGGGTTTAGCCTCCTCGATCTCGTGGTAGATCTACTCTTGTACTACCCATATCATCAATATTAATCAAGCAGGACATAGGGTTTTACCTCCATCGAGAGGGCCCGAACCTGGGTAAAACTTCGTGTCCCTTGCCTCCTGTTACCATCCGGCCTAGACGCATAGTTCGGGACCCCCTACCCGAGATCCGCCGGTTTTGACACCGACACCAGCTATACGTCTTTTTGAGGAATACCCAGGCAAGGTCAACTTGTTATTCTCCGCCCCGCTGGGCTGCAAACCTTTCCTAGGAGGGATGCATTAGGCTTAACAGGAAAATGGGCTTTAAAAAAATAATATATGGGATGTAATTATAAAAACTGGGCAGTAACTATAAAAAAATGCACCAAACACGAAATTAGTTTATAAAATATTATTTATGGATTTTGAAAATCTTAAATTTTCATTGTTGCACGCGCAATGTTTCGTTGGATTTTTACGTAATACAAATTTATATTTAATCTGACTAGAAATTTTGGGATAAAAATATTTCGGAGCCCATCAAAATGTGGGAAATTTTATTGAATTCTGTCTTCAACGGTTGGTTGAAATTATTAATCATTGTCCTAGCTAGAAAATGGGCTGTACTTTTAACAAACTATAAATGGGCTGTTGTAAATTCCATTAGAATTCCAAAATGGGCTGTACATTCTTACAAAACGCAAATGGGCTATAAGTTCTCTGCCACAAATTTGTGGGCCTACTAAGTGACGCGTCCCTAAAAAAAATAAGTTGACGCGTATGCAAGGCTTTGCCAACTTATTATAGTCAACACACGGTTCTAGCAGCAGTGGCCGTTGGATGTCTATCCAACGGATGTCATGCTTCTTCTTCAATCTCGGATATTCTTAGCTTCGGCCGCCCAAAAAATGATTCCTCCCCCTGACATCTGGGGCGCACCATTTCGGAGGCTGACCTATGGGCCTACTAAGTTGGAGCATACCAAGGGCTTTGTCAACTTAGTCAATAATAAACGTTTCTAGCTTCAGTGACCGTACGATGTCCATCCAACGGCCATAGTGCTTCTTCAACCTCTGGTCTTCTTGGTCCAGCCGCCCAAAGCAGCGCCGGTCTTGCTGCCTGCTCCTGCCTCCCGTGGCCGGCTGTGCTACCGCGGAGGCCTCACCGCCCCCATACTACTCCCACTGCTGGCCCGGCCATCCGTTCACTCACCCACACCCCCTGTTATTCTGCGGTGATGGCAGCCTCACACTGCAGGCGAACTAGTGAACCCTCGTACTCCTTTCCGCATGGGCTTCCACTGCTGCGTCTTCCCCGGCTCCGTCTCGTCCCCTTCCTAGGCCTCGCCGTCATCCAGACCACCACCCTGGTGCTCTCGGCGCTGCGTGGTCAACGTGGTCAACGACCGACTTCCATCAGAAGAGTATTGTACATGGAGAGGCTGACAGCTGGGTCCAGGCGGCCGCAAGGAAGTGCTTCCTTATTACGCGCAAAATAATTATTCCTCCACCTTACAGCAGGGATCCACCGGACGGGCCACCTTATTTCGCGAAAAAACGTTTCCCCCCTGACTGCTCGGACCCACCGGACGGGCCAGCGTATTTCACGAAACATTCCCCCGCTGTCAACTCGGACCCACCGGAAGTGCCTCCTTATTACGCACAAAAAAATGAATACTCCCCCTGCTAGCTGGGACCCACCATGGTGGGAGGCTGACTTGTGGGCCTACTAAGTTGACTGGGACGGGGCCTTTGTCAACTTTAGTCAATATGAACGATTCTAGCTCCAGTGACTATGCGATGTCCATCCAACGGCCGTAGTGCTTCTTCAACCTCTGGTCTTCTTGCTCCAGCCGCCCAAAGCAGCGCCGAACGTGCCGCATGCTCCTGCCTCCCGTGGCCGGCTGTGCTGCCGCGGAGGCCTCACCGCCCCGTACTATTGCCACCACTGGCCAGGCCCTGCGGCGACGGCAGCCTCACACCGCAGCCGAACCAGTGAACCCTCGTACTCCTCTCCGCACGGGCTTCCACTGCCGTGTCTTCCCCGGCTCCCCGTCGTCCCCTTCCTAGGCCTCACCGTCGTCCACCGCCCTAGTGCTCTCTGCGCGGCGTGGTCAACGTGGTCAAGGAACGACTTCCATCGGACATGGACTGTACGTGGAGAGGCTGACAGCTGGGTCCACGGCCGCTGCAAGGAAGTGCCTCTTTATTACATGCAAAATAATATTCCTCCACCTGACAGCGGGGACCCACCAGACGGGCCACCATATTTCGTGAAAAAACGTTTCCCCCTGACTGTTGGGACCCACCAGCTACGCCTTCGCATGCAAGGAAGTGCGTCCGGGCAAAAAAAATGATTCACCCCCCTGACTGCTGGGACCCACCAGCTACATCTTCGCACACAAGGAAGTGCCTGACAGTCGGGACCCACCTGGTCAAAGCGTACGTAGCGTTGTCATTCTGGTCGCGAACGTGTACGTACATATATACTGGTCGATGTAGAGGCGTGCATGTGTCATAGTAGAGGCGCGCACGTAGCATGTACATGTACGTACAGTGGTCAGGGTGCAAGAAAGAAAATACAACCACATATGTGTACATACGGGTGGGGTCTCAAACGCCTACTCGCGCATACGTATGGCGAGGGATCGTGTACATGGCTGGGTCGGAACGGAGAAACAGCGTTGTCGTCGTGTTCATGGGGAGGCAAAGGAATGCACTGTGTTCATGGGGTGGCAACAAAATGCGTCGTGTTCATGGGGAGGCAACGGAATGTGTCGTGTTCATTGGGAGGGCTTGGACGTAACAGGCGATGGAAACGAGGCCTGGCATATCGCAAAACGGAGGAAACGGCCTTGTGTTCGACCGACCATGTTTGAAACGGGATCCTGTTCATCGGGAGGGGTGTGGCGTACCGCAAAACGGAGGAAACGGGCCTCCTACGGTCGAAACAGGGGTCCTGTTGATCGGGAGGGGTGTGGCATACCGCAAAACGGAGGAAACGGACCTCCTACGGTCGAAACGGGGGTCCTGTTGATCAGGAGGGGTGTGGCGTACCGCAAAACGGCAGAAACAGACTTGTGTTGGAGCGCTACGGTCAAAACGGGGGTCCTGTTCATCGGGAGGGGTGTGGCGTACCGCAAAACGGGACTCCACGGGATACTGTTCATCTCCACCGTCGACCTCCTCCAGCCTCGACGAGCCCCTGTTCATCCAGCCTCCACGGGCTCCTGTTCATCCAGCCTCCACGGGCTCCTGTTCATCCAGCCTCCACCGCGCGCTACTCCACTGGCTACTGTTCAACCACCCCTCCACCGTCTACTGTTCATCCATCCCTCCATACCACGGGGTCCTGTTCAACCACCCCTCCACCGTCTAATGTTCATCCAGCCCTCCACACCACGGGGTCCTGTTCAACCACCCATCCACGGGCACCCCTCCACCGTCTACTATTCATCCAGCCCTCCACCACACCACGGGGTACTGTTCATCTAGAGGCAATGCCACCGCTCACTGTTCATCCAAACCCCCCCGCAACGCTCACTGTTCATCCCAGAGGCAGCATCGATCGGCTTCAGTTAGCAGCAGTAGCGAAGGAATCGCTCGATCGGGTTCAGTTAACATCCATCGATCGATCGCTCGGGTTCAGTAAAGCGTAGCCTGCAGTGCAATCGCTCGGGTTCAGTTAGAGCCCAACGCCTCGCTCAGGTTCAGTTAGAGCCAACGCCTCGCACACACGCGCTTACGTGTACAAGAGAAACACGCATCGCTCGGCCCCCGACCTCCCACCGTAACTGGGAACTCCCCGGAATTTTCCTCCCCCTCGCTTCTACCATGGTTTTTTCCGTCATGGACGGCCCAAAGAATGTCATGCAACTGCGTCTCCGGCCCGCCCAGGACGAAAAGCCCATTTTCTGTCATGATTTTTTGTCATAGAAGTAGGAGCCCACCACATCTATGATGATACCGGGTTTTGTCATAATTATCATCATAGAAGTGTCATATGTATGACAGAAAAAAAATTGTTCGGCCCAAAATGTCACGGATGTGTCTTTTTTTTGTAGTGATAGGACAAACTTACGGGCATCTTTGAAGAGAGTAGGCCAATAAAAACCGGATTGCAATACCTTATGTGCAGTTCTATCTCCCGCATGGTGTCCTCCATAAGTTTCGGAGTGGCACTTGTGTAGGATCTGTTCCTTGTCATGCTCAGGTACACAACGTCTAATAACACCATCTACTCCTTTATAAAGATGTGGGTCATCCCAAAAGTAATGTCTCAAATCATAGAAGAACTTTTTCTTTTGTTGGTATGTGAAGCTAGGTGGTATGAATTTAGCAACAATGTAATTAGCATAATCAGCATACCAAGGGGTACTACGAGAAGTACTTATGACATTTAATTGTTCATCAGGAAAGATATCATCAATAGGTAGTGGGTCATCAAGAATATTCTCTAACCTAGATAAGTTGTCTGCAACGGGGTTCTCAGCTCCTTTTCTATCAACAATATGCAAATCAAATTCTTGTAGCAAGAGAACCCATCTAATTAGTCTAGGTTTAGCATCTTTCTTCTCCATAAGATATTTAATAGCATCATGATCAGTGTGGATAGTTACTTTAGAATCAACAATATAAGGTCTGAACTTATCACAAGCAAATGCAACTGCTAAAAGTTCTTTTTCAGTAGTAGCATAATTTCTTTGAGCATTATCTAGAGTCTTACTAGCATAATGGATAACATTTAATTTCTTATCAACTCTTTGCCCTAGAACAGCACCTACAGCATAATCGCTAGCATCACACATAATTTCAAAGGGTAAATTCCAATCAGGTGGCTGAACAATAGGTGCAGAGACTAATGCTTTCTTAAGTATTTCAAATGCTTCTACACAATCATCATCAAAGACAAATGGTATATCTTTTTGTAATAAATTAGTGAGAGGCGGAGAAATTTTTGAGAAGTCCTTAATGAACCTCCTATAAAATCCGGCGTGACCAAGGAAACTTCTTATACCTTTGATGTCCTTGGGACATGGCATCTTTTCAATAGCATCAACCTTGGCTTTATCAACTTCAATACCTCTTTCAGAAACTTTATGCCCCAAGACAATACCTTCATTAACCATAAAGTGGCACTTTTCGCAATTCAATACAAGATTAGTTTCTTCACATCTCTGCAAAACTCGATCAAGATTGCTTAAGAAATCATCAAAAGAAGATCCATAGACGGAAAAGTCGTCCATGAAAACCTCACAAATCTTTTCACAGAAGTCAGAGAATATAGCCATCATGCATCTTTGAAAGGTAGCAGGTGCATTACATAAACCAAAAGGCATACGTCTATAAGCAAAAGTACCAAAAGGGCATGTAAAAGTAGTCTTTGATTAATCTTTAGCCAACACAGGTATTTGAGAGAAACCAGAATAACCATCTAGAAAGCAGTAATGTGTATGCTTGCATAATCTTTCTAGCATGATAAAAGGTAAGGGGTAATGATCTTTCTTAGTAGCCTTATTTAAGTTGCGGAAATCAATTACCATCCTATAACCTGTAATAATTCTGTGTGGAATCAATTCATCTTTATCATTAGGAACAACAGTAATACCTCCCTTCTTAGGGACACAATGAACAGGACTTACCCACTGACTATCAGCAACGGGGTAAATTATACCAGCTTCTAGAAGCTTTAGTATTTCTTTTCTTACCACTTCTTTCATTTTAGGATTCAGACATCGTTGAGGATCATGAAATGGTTTGGCATCTGCTTCCAAATTTATTTTATGATGACATAGAGTGGGACTAATGCCCTTAAGATCATCAAGAGTACATCCAATAGTAGCACGGTGCTTCTTCAGAGTTTTCAATAATCTTTCTTCTTCATGCTCTAAAAGGTTAGCACTAATAATAACAGGATATATCTTCTTTTCATCAAGATAAGCATATTTAAGATTATCAGGCAACGGTTTAAGCTCAAACACGGGATCACCCTTAGGTGGAGGGGGATCCCCTAGGATTTCAATAGGCAAATTGTGTTTCAGAATAGGTTCCTGTTTAAAGAATACTTCATCTATTTCCCTTCTTTAATTAATAAACATATCATTCTCATGGTCTAGCAAATATTGTTCTAAAGGATCGCTAGGAGGTACGGCAATAGAAGCAAGACCAATAATTTCATCCTTACTAGGCAATTCTTCTTCACGGTATTGTTTACTAAATTTAGAGAAATTAAACTCATGAGTCATATCATCTAAGCCGACAGTAACAACATCCCTTGTTCAATCTATGGTAGCATTAATAGTATTTAAGAAGGGTCTACCAAATATAATGGGACAAAAGCTATCTTGTGGGGAACCAAGAACAAGAAAATCAGCAGGATATTCAGTTTTCCCACACAAGACTTCAACATCTCTAACAATTCCCATTGGTGAAATAGTATCTCTATTAGCAAGTTTAATAGTAACATCAATTTCTTGTAACTCAACAGGTGCAATGACATGCATAATTTCTTTGTATAAGTCAATAGGTATTGCACTAGCACTAGCACCCATATCACATAAGCCATGATAACAATGATCTCCTATTTTAACAGAAATAACAGGCATGCCGACCACAGGTCTATTTTTATCTTTAGCACAAGGTTTAGCAATTCTAGCAGTTTCACCGCAGAACTGAATAACATGCCCATCAATATTATCAGACAAGAGATCTTTAACAATAGTGATATTAGGTTCAACTTTAACTTGCTCAGGAGGTGTATATGTTTTAATATTCCTTTTACGAACCACAATTGAAGCTTTAGCATGATCCTTTATCATAACAGGGAAAGGTGGTTTCTCAACATAACAAGTAGGAACAATAGGATCATTATAAGTGGCAGTCTTTTCTTCAACTTTAATAGGTTCAACTAATTTTACTTCTATGGGAGGATGATATTTAAACCACTTCTCCTTAGGGAGATCAACATAAGTAGAAAAAGATTCACAGAAAGAAGCTACTATCTCAGAATCAAGTCCATATTTAGTGCTAAACTTACGGAAAGTATCGGTATCCTTAAAAGATTTAACACAATCAAACTTAGGTGTCATACCTGACTCCTTACCTTTGTCAAGATCCCAATCTTTAGAGTTGCGTTTAATTCTATCTAATAAATCCCATCTAAATCCAATAGTCTTCATCATAAAAGAGCCAGCACAAGAAGTATCGAGCATGGTGCGATTATTTTCAGAAAGCCGAGCATAAAATTTTTGAAGGATTGTTTCTCTTGGAAGCTCATGATTGGGGCATGAATATAACATTGATTTAGGCCTCCCCAAGCTTGAGCGATGCTTTCTCCTTCGCGAGGCCAAAAATTATATATATTATTGTGGTCACGATGAACAAGATGCATAGGGTAATACTTTTGATGAAATTCCAATTTCAATCTTCTATAGTTCCATGATCTCGTATCATCACATAGCCTATACCATGTCAATGCATCTCCCTTCAAAGATAAAGGGAAGACATTTTTCTTGGCAACATCATTGGGTATACCTGCAAGCTTAAATAATCCACAAACTTCATCCACATATATTAGGTGTCCATCAGGATGCTTTGTTCCATCTCCTGTAAAAGGATTAGCTAGCAATTTTTCTATCATACCCGAAGGATACTCATAAGAAATTTGATTTTCAATTGGTTCAGTAGGTTGAGGAGCAACTCTTTGCTCTACTGGTCAGGGTGAAGATACCCCGAACAAGCCCCTCAGAGCTTACTTTCCATAGTAACAAGTGATAGTAAATTTCAGCACACTATATAAATTTTTCCTTACCAAAGTCCACCTACCAAAGGCGCTTCACTCCCCTGCAACGGCGCCAGAAAAGAGTCTTGATGACCCACAAGTATAGGCGATCTATCGTAGTCCTTTCGATAAGTAAGAGTGTCGAACCCAACGAGGAGCAGAAGGAAATGATAAGCAATTTTCAGCAAGGTATTCTCTGCAAGTACTGAAATAAGTGGTAACAGATAGTTTTGTGATAAGATAATTTGTAACGAGCAACAAGTAACAAAAGTAAATAAAGTGCAGCAAGGTGGCCCAATCCTTTTTGTAGCAAAGGACAAGCCTGGACAAACTCTTATATAAGGAAAAGCGCTCCCGAGGACACATGGGAATATCGTCAAGCTCGTTTTCATCACGTTCATATGATTCGCGTTCGGTACTTTGATAATTTGACATGTGGGTGGACCGGTGCTTTGGTGCTGTTCTTACTTGAACAAGCATCCCACTTATGATTAACCTCTATTGCAAGCATCCGCAACTACAACAAAAGTATTAAGGTAAACCTAACTGAGGGAGTCCTCGATTAGGGGGTCTCCGGACGGCCGGACTATATCCTTTGGCCGGACTGTTGGACTATGAAGATACAAGATTGAAGACTTTGTCCCGTGTCCAGATGGGACTTTCCTTGGCATGGAAGGCAAGTTAGGTAATATGGATATGGATATCTCCTCCTTTGTAACCGACCTTGTGTAACCCTAGCCCCCTCTGGTGTCTATATAAACCGGAGGGTTTTAGTCCGTAGGACAACAGACAATCATACCATAGGCTAGCTTCTAGGGTTTAGCCTCTCCGATCTTGTGGTAGATCAACTCTTGTACTAATCATATTATCAATAATAATTAAAGCAGGACGTAGGGTTTTACCTCCATCAAGAGGGCCCGGACCTGGGTAAAACATCGTGTCCCCTGCCTCATGTTACAATCCACCTTAGACGCACAGTTCGGGACCCCTACCCGAGATCCGCCGGTTCTGACACCGACATTGGTACTTTCATTGAGAGTTCCTCTGTGTCGTCGCCGTTAGGCTTGCTGGCTCCTTCAATCATCGATAGCGATGCAGTCCAGGGTGAGAGTTTTCTCCCCAGACAGATCTTTGTGTTCGGCGGCTTCGCGCAGTGTTCCAACTCGCTTGGCCATCTAGAGCAGATCAAGAGTTATGCCCCTGGCCACCAGATCAAGTTTGGAAGCTTAAACTACACGGCCGATATACGCGGAGACTTGATCTTCGAAGGATTCGAGCCCCTGCCTTGTGCGCCACACGGTCACGATGAGTATGATTTTGCTCTACCATCAGACAGTGTTCAGGAGATTGCACCGGCAACCGCTCCGACCCTCTATTCGGAAACAGTTGCGCCATCCATGGACGGGTGGATAGACCCCGCCATGGAGGCCGTATCCTCATCGGCGATCGAACCGAATATCGACCTTACCCTTCACTAGAGCCATGATGCCAAACTGTCGGATCCTTCTCCGGCCACGGATGTGACACCCCAAAATTTTACCCTTGTTTTATTTAGTAAAAATTTTGCCAGGAAATTTAAACCTTTATTTTCTGGATTTTTCCTTTTGATTTCAGAGCCATTCTTTACCTTATTATTATGGGATTTTTACCTCAAGTGAAAAACTTTCCAAATGTATTATTGGACTTGTTTTCCCCCTCAAGAAAAACATTTCTATTATAAGTGGATTTAATTACATAATTATTTCTCTCTGAGCTTTATTCATTAAAGTGAGTTTTCTTGGGTTTTAGGGCCCCATTTACACTGGAACCCTTTTATAAATTCATCTAATATTCCAACAAAAATTTGGAGATGTCATGTGATGTTTGTAAATCACTTTTATGCAGAAATATATTCCATTCTTTTAACATTTTCAGCTCTACACCAAGTTTTAAAATCTGGTCCAGAGAGCAATTTTACACTACAACCTATTCAAATATTTCTTTAAAACATCCACCAAAATTGTGGGATGTTAGTAGTGGTATGTAATTCAACTCTATGCAAAAACCCAGTGGTGTTCTTTGAAAAATTTGAGTGAATCAACCTCTTTTTCTTTCTGATCCAGTTTGGCTTTTTCTACAGCAACCCTAGTTTAATTTGCTCTAGTACCCTTGAGTTTTCTCCTGCTTATAGCCCACCTTGCAAAACCCTTAAGTCCAGAAGAGGGGACCCATTGGAAGATTTATGGATCATGAAACACTGCCATTTACCTGTTGTCTAGAACTGATGTTTTGCAGAACTTGCACTAACAAGTGTTTGTTTTTGTTAAACTAACCTCACCACCCTCTTACTCATCCAAGGAGACACTGATCTGGAGAATTTGTCCACCCCAAGAGTTGCCTAGATGCCATTGGCATTTTGTCAAACACCCTGAGTGCATGACCAGTTTTGGCTTAGTTTCTGGTTTGTGTTAAGAACTTGATCCCCTGACTAGACCAGCATGTCACATGGATTTTCCCAAGCCTATAGCCCCACCCTGCTAACGCTCTTGTGGATTGGAGCCCCCTAGCATGCCCTGGCATTTGGTCGAACACGTCACGTACGTGCTCTGGGCGCGCCCAGAGCGCACGTTTTGCACGTGCGTGCACCGAGCCGCCGCGTCGCACTGCCGTCGCCTCGCGCTCGTTCTGGCCCTTCCCCGCTCATAGCCAACACCCCGCCCCTTCCCCTCGCCGCAGAGCCACCCCTAGCACTACACAGAGCCGCCGTCAGGTCGGCCGTGGCCGCAAGCGGCTGGCTACAGCAGCCCTGCCGTGGGCGGCGCCGCCCGAGCCACCCACGCGCGCCAGCTCGCCCCCTTGAGCAGTAGGGAACTCGTCGGAATGCGCCGGCCAGCCCAAACCACCGCCACGTCGCCCTGCAGCACAGTACGGCGGTCGCCGACGATCTTATCCCCGGCCGCCGCGGAACTGCCCTTGGCGCCTATATAAGAAGCCCCCGAGCTCGTCAGGCCCTCAAGCAACTCATCTCGCTCCCTCACTGACCCTCCCATAGCAGTGGATAGACCGGAAGTGGTCGTCTTCTCCTTCTCCGGCAACCACAGCCGCCGCCCCTGTCTCGGCCACTCCGGCACCACCAGGGCCTCCCCCACCCTTCCAGCACCACCACCCGACTCCTCTTCATCTTGCGGAGCCGCCCAGACCCCCAGCTACGATGGAGCACCACCCTAGCCAAGACCCCCAAATCGGCCCGAAGCTATCTTCGCCGCGAAGCTCACCGCCGGCGATTCCTTTCGTCCCCACCTACCTAATGACCACCGGGAGGACCGTCCCAGACCCGCGGATCCATCCCCGCCCTCATCTCCCCGCGAGGAACCGCCGTTCGCCGGCGACGATCGCCGGAGCCCTGCCTCCGCTCGGGCAGAGGAAGAGGAGGGAGTGGAGACCAGTCAAACCTGACCAGTGGGCCCGCTGGACCCACTGTCAGTGACCCACGTGCGGTCCACACTGGATAAGTGAAGACGTAAAACACCAGAGTACGTCTTCGCTGCACCGAAAACGCTTTCTTTTTTCGAAATGTTTTCTTTTTCTATTTATTTTAAAAACAGAGTTTGACTGCAACTTTGACTGGCCATAACTTTTTAAATATAAGTCCATATGAATTGGTTCTTTTTCCTACCACTCTCAAATTTCATCTTGTTTATTTTAAGATTTATTTCAAAAATAATTAGGACAACTTTTTGTACTGTTTTTAAAGTATGTGTTGATTTCAAATTTTCTTAAATAGGATTTTTGGAGAGAGAAGAAACTTTCAAAAGTTTTGGAAAGCACCTCACCCCTCCACACCTAGAAGGCAAGCATTCTGAACCCTGGCATAATATTGCCGTGTGTAGTTTGACTTGGTTGCAACGCCACCGTGTCTCGAAGTTTCCAATATTTATTAGGGTGATATGATCCTACTTGTGAGTGCATGTTAATGATACCGTGCTTTTGAACGTGGATATGTTGTGATAGTGGTCACCCTCATATAGCCTTCATACCTACCGGAAGGAAACAGGGAAAGCCTCTATCTTGGGTAGACACGATGCTTGTCTCCAGTTCCTCTTCAAGACAGTTGTGTCCGGTATGGCATGATGAGGTATGCTGAGTGGTGATTCGGTCCATTGGTTTGAAATATATTTGTTATGCTAATCATGCAGGGAATGCCTAAACCTCTTGAGTCGACCATAGATCGAGTCTTGTTCCGGTAACCCCCATACTTGTTTCGTGCTACCACTTGTCCCTGCCATAGGTAGGGTACGGATGAGTAAATTGTCAACCCCTTTCCTAGCACACACCGTATAGAGAGGCCATGGTGGAAGATACCGGCTGCATCCGGTAGGCATGCCACCTGGTCCGGGGGCATGGGTGTTTCGGTTGTAGCCGAATGGGTAGCTCCCCTAGTTTGCGCGCGGTATAAATTTTGTGATCCCATGCTAGTCGAGGTTGTAGCCTCCCCACTTAGAGTTTTGCTTAACAGGTATCAAGGGTGATTCCAGACACCGGTAAGTTAGGCTGGTGTGTGCGGTTAGGTGTGTTTTCGAATGAAAGACCGTGGACGGAATTAGTCCCGATGGACTAAAGGAAATCCATTGCTAGTGGGTAAAGAGTACACCCTCTGCAGAGATTAAACCTATTCGAATAGCCGTGTCCATGGTTAAGGACTACAGTCTGGGATGGGTCAAGTGTCGGTCTAGTGTCGGTCTTCGGAGGAGAAACTACTAAACCAGAATATCGATTATGACTTGTGATATATGATGGTTATGATTATTATTATTGTGGACTAACCATTTGCATTAATTGAAAAAAATGAATATCCCTGGGACGGTTCTACCTCCTGGATATTCACTGTGTTTATTTTTATTTATAAGCCCTTTATGTGGTGTCGCTCAGACGCCCGACTGTGGCATGCTTGTCATTTCATTTAATTATAAGCCCTTTATGTGGTGTCGCACATACGCCCGACTGTGGCATGCTTGTCATTTCATTTACTTATAAGCCCTTTATGTGGTGTCGCACAGATGCCCGATTGTGGCATGCTTGTTATTCCTTTTATATATAAGCCCTTTATGTGGTGTCGCTCAGACGCCCGACTGAGGCATGCTTCATAGTATTATCCTGTTGAGGCGTCGCTTCAGACACCCGATTGGTACTCTACATTTCTACACCCTGATTGTTTACTCATGTTTTATTTAAATGATCTACTTGCGTGCATCATGAACCTTATTTCATAACTGACGAAGTGATCATAGAATATTTTAAAGCATGATTAACGGTGGCTATATTATACCTGCGTTCTTAATGTTTGCGAGTACATTCAAAGTATTCACTGGCTTGTCCCTGGCTATTGTCTTGGCCAGATTTCTTGTGTGGAGAGGAGCGTTGCGATGACAGCCCCGGAACCTACGCAATGGAGAGAGCAGCCTCGTGAAGATAGGACTTGTCTTGGTCAGCTGTTCCCGTGGGAAATGGAGTCCCATAGACGCTGATGATCCGCAAACCGCTGCCGCCTTCAGCCACTAGCAAACCATTTGTTGTACTCATAGGCCAGAATGGTCTTGTACTTCATATTTTGTATTTTGCTTGGAGTTTCTGTAACAAGTTGGTGCCTCATCAGCTAACAGTAATCCTGGGGCTAGTGAGCACAAGGGCCGCTTTTGGGAAATTAATATCCCGAAAATCTGGTCCTGACAACAGACTCCGAACCGCCTGCGCCCCGTGCCTATCGAATCTGACTGGGCGCCGATAATGGAGTTTACCACCGCGGATATCTTTCAGCACTCGCCCTTCGGCGACATACTGAACTCACTAAGGTCTCTCTCCTTGTCAGGAGAGTCCTAGCCGAACTATGTCTGGCAGGATTGGGATGCGGATGACGAAGAAATTCGCCGCCCACCCACCACCCACCTAGTAGCCACTGTCGACGATTTAACCGACATGCTCGACTTCAACTCCGAAGACATCGACAGCATGGACGACGATGCAGGAGGCGAACAAGAACCACTGCCCAGAGGGCACTAGACAACCACTTCATCATATGACATATATATGGTGGACACACCCAAAGAAGGCAATGGCGATGGGACATCGGAGGATGACCCCTCCAAGAAGCAACCCAAGCGCCGACGTCAGCGGTGCCGCTCTAAGTCTCGCCAAAGCAAAAGCGGTGACACCGACACAGGAGATAATAGCACTCCGGACAGTGCCGAAGACGACAACAATCCCCTCCAGCAAGATTTAGGGCAGGAGGATGGAGAAGCCAGCCCTCCCGAGAGAGCGGAAGATGGAGAGGCGGAGGATGATAATTACATGCCTCCCTCTAAAGACGAGGCAAGCCTCGACGATGACGAATTCGTCATGCCTGAGGATCCCGTCGAACAAGAGCGCTTCAAGCGCCGGCTTATAGCCACGACAAATAGCCTTAAGAAAAAGCAACAACAGCTTCAAGCTGATCAAGATTTGCTAGCCGACAGATGGACTGAAGTCCTTGCGGCCAAGGAATATAAACTCGAACGTCCCTCCAAGAGTTACCCAAAGTGCAGGTTGCTACCCCGACTGGAGGAGGAAGCACCAAAACCTACATCTCCAGCATACGACGCGGCCGATCGGCCACCTCATGGCCGTGACAGAGAGGCATTTCAGCCAAAGGCTCAGCCTGCATTCCGACGCCACTCAAATAAAAATGTCAAGGCATGTGGAAATACGCCAGACCTGCGAGGCGTTTTGGAGGACAAAGCAAAACACGCAAGATCGATCTACGGATCATGAGGGCGCGCCACTATGTGAGACGATAACCGTCACGCTGGATACAGTAAAAGTAAATATGGCCGGGCCAAACACAGCGGACAAGACTCATTTGAGTTGCATCGCGATAGAGCCCAATACAGAGGCGCCACACACCTCCTATGATTCACAGACGAAGTAATGGATCACCAAATCCCAGAGGGTTTCAAACCCGTAAATATCGAATCATACGACGGCACAACAGATCCTGCGGTATGGATCGAGGAATTCCTCCCGCACATCCACATGTCACGCGGTGATGATCTACACGCCATCAAATACCTCCCACTCAAACTCAAAGGACCAGCTCGGCATTGGCTCAACAGCTTGCCAGCAGAGTCCATTGGCTGTTGGGAAGATCTGGAAGCCGCATTCCTCGACAACTTCTAGGGCACTTATGTGCGACCACCAAATGCCGATGACTTGAGCCACATAATTCAGCAGCCAGAGGAATCGGCCAGGCAATTCTGGACACGGTTCCTAACAAATAAAAATCAAATCGTCGACTTTCCGGATGCAGAGGCCCTAGGAGCTTTCAAGCACAACATCCACGACGAGTGGCTCGCCTGGCACCTTGGCCAGGAAAAGCCAAAATCTATGGCAGCCCTCAAGACACTCATGACCCGCTTTTGTGCATCAGAGGACAGCTGGCTGGCTCGCATCAATAACATATCAAAGAACCATGGTACTTCAGATACCAAGGACGGCAATGGCAGGTCACGTCGCGACAAACATAAGCGCCGCATCAACAACGACAATACCGAGGATACGATAGTCAATGCCGGATTCAAAGGCTCTAAATCCGGTCAGCGGAAAAAGGCATTCAAAAGAAGCACTCCGGGCCCATCCAGTTTGGACCGTATACTTGATCGCTCGTGTCAAATACATGGCACCCCCGACAAGCCAGCCAACCACACCAACAGGGATTGTTGGGTGTTCAAGCAGGCCGGCAAGTTAAATACCGAAAACAAAGACAAGGGATCACATAGTGATGACGAGGAGGAGCCCTGACAGCCGAACACCGGAGGATAGAAGAGGTTCCCCCCACAAATGCGGATGGTGAACATGATATACGCAACCCACATCCCCAAGAGGGAGCGGAAGCGTGCGCTAAGGGACGTATATGCGTTGGAGCCAGTCGCCCCAAAGTTCAACCCATGGTCCTCTTGTCCGATCACCTTCGATCGCAGGGACCACCCAACTAGTATCCGTCATGGCGGATTCGCCGCACTGGTCCTAGACCCAATCATTGACGGATTTCACCTCACTCGAGTCCTTATGGATGGCGGCAGCAACCTAAACTTGCTTTATCAGGACACAGTGCGCAAAATGGGTATAGACCCCTCAAGGATCAAACCCACAAAAACGACCTTTAAAGGCATCATACTAGGTGTAGAGGCCCATTGCACAGGCTCAGTCACACTGGAAGTGGTCTTCGGATCCCCAGATAACTTCTGAAGTGAGGAGTTAATCTTCGATATAGTCCCATTCCACAGTGGCTATCATGCACTGCTCGGGCGAACCGCATTTGTGAGATTCAATGCGGTACCACATTATGCATACCTCAAGCTCAAGATGCCAGGACCTCGGGGGGTCATCACAGTTAATGGAAACACAGAGCGCTCTCTCCGCACGGAGGAGCACACTGCGGCCCTCGCAGCAGAAGCGCAAAGCAGCCTCTTAAGGCAATCCACTAGTTCGGCGATTAAGGACCCGGACACCTTCAAGCACGCCCGGAGTAATCGGCAACAAGACCGCCTGGCACGTTCCGAGCTCGCATAGCAATGCGGCCCCCACCCCAGTCCCTGCCAAACAGCGAAATCCGTGCCACGCGTACATAATTACGCATTGAGAATACCATGGGCATAGGTGGGGAGGGGGCACGACTACAGCACGCCCCAAACGTGGCTCAACCGCACTAGGGGCTTGCTGCTTTGTTATTTTTGTCTCTTTCAGGACTTTAATCTCTGGAAACCCTATTCGGCAGTATGATTGCCGAACACATGATGCAGCAACCAAGGAGGCAGAAAGCTACGTCGCACCACGGAACTCCCAGGTGGATTACGATAACGAGTGAAATACTTGCTTTAATACCATTCCTCAGCTTTCCCTTGGAGGGGACATGTCAAATAGTCCTACTTTTTGCTTATCGCACTACTTGTATCATTCTGCTTTAACGCACCTTTTTGAATAAACAATGCATAGCACTAAGACTATTATTGCATTCTTCTTTATATATATATATGTTCATTCATGACATCCAGCACCCGTACACTCTGGTACGGCCAATACGCTAGGGGCTTAAGCATACCCCATAATACGGCGTGAGAAGTCCGAACACTTTTGACAGTGCGGCACCCCGAACTTATAGCATTATATGCATCAGCTCCGAATCATGTCTTGGGTCAATAGTTGGGTTTGCCCGGCTCCCATGTTTTGGTACCTTACGTTCTGCTATATCGGCTAAGGTAGCACTGGGAGAACTGAAAGTGCGTTATATCGACTAGAGGGGGGGTGAATAGGCGATTTTTATGAAAGTCTTCAAAACGTGGAAGTTATGAAGACAAACGATAGAAATAAACCTATTACCCTACAGCGGAAGGTAGACTACACTAGGCAAGCCATAGTCAAGTATTCAACAAAGTGAAAGCACAATGACTAATAGCAGCAATGTAGTAAGGATCAGGTAGGAAGATATTATGAAGCCAAACAGAATACGCAGTCACTCAGTGAAGATAAAAGGTAGTGCAATCATACAATGACTTCACAAGGAGTAACAGTATGTAAATACAAGGGAAGGATGGAACCAGTGACACGTTGAAGACAATGATTTGTTGGACCAGTTCCAGTTGCTGTGAAAACTGTACGTCTTGTTAGGGCGGCTAGGTATTTAAACCTGAGGACACACAGTCCCGGACACCCAGTCCTGAACACGCAGCTCAGGACACCCAGTCCTCACCGTATCCCCCTTGAGCTAAGGTCACACAGACCTCGCCCAATCACTCTGGTAAGTCTTCAAGGTAGACTCCCAAACCTTCACAGACTTCGTTCACCGGCGATCCACAATGTCTCTTGGATGCTCAGAACGCGACGCCTAACCGGCTGGAGGATTCACAGTCCTCAAGTGTAATAAGTCTTCAGATCACACAGACAAGAAGACTTAAGTGATGCCTAATTCTCTTTGGCTTTGGGTGGTTAGGGCTTTATCCTCGCAAGGAATTCTCTCTCAAAGGCTTCGAGGTGGGTTGCTCTCAAACGACAAAAGCCGTACACTAACTCTAAGCAGCCAACCGTTTATGGTTGTAGGGGGTGGGCTATTTATAGCCACTAGGCAACCCGACCTGATTTGTCCGAAATGACCCTGGGTCACTAAGGAACTGACACGTGTTCCAACGGTCAGATTTCAAACTCACACAACAACTTTACTTGGGCTACAAGCAAAGCTGATTTGTCCGACTCTGGACAAGATTCTCTCTCATAGTCTTCACTCGAAGACATAGGTTTTTGGTTAGGCATCACTTTAGTCATTCTGACTGGTTCTCTTGGACCCCACTTAATAGTATGGTGGTTCCTATGACTCAATAAAGAAGAAAAAGCACTACGAAAGATCTAAGTCTTCAAGCTCCATAGGCTTCATGTGATGTCTTCTCTTGTCATAGTCTTCAATGTGAATATCTTCATATACCACCTTTGACTTCAATGTCTTCATACATTTTTAGGGGTCATCTCTGGTAGGAAAACTGAATCAATGAGGGACTTCTACCTGTGTTATCCTGCAATTCTCACAAACACATTAGTCCCTCAACTAGGTTTGTCGTCAATACTCCAAAAACCAACTAGGGGTGGCACTAGATGCACTTACAATCTCCCCCTTTTTGGTGATTGGTGACAAACTAGTTGAAGTTTTCAACGGGGAATATAATATGTGAAATTGTAGAGGATAAGGAATTGTCTCCATAAGTCGCAAGGGCTCCCCCTGAAGATGTGCATATAAGTAATTTCCTTTTGGAATGCAAATGCACATGGCAGGTTGTGCTTGTGGAGATCCTCTTCAACTTATGATGACAATCCACTATGCATGTGAAGGTATGTGAAGATAAAGACATGCATAATGGAAAATGGACGTCTGCAAAATGATCTAAGTGCGAAATTTATCGTCGCACATGCGGAATTTATCATCGCATCACAAGGTGGCAAATAAGTAGCAGACGACCATCGAGTTTTAAGTGTTACAACTCAAAGAACCAAATGTATCAAAACGAGAGTTGTAAACACGAAGCAAAATATAAAGCACCCGCCCATATGGAGCCGCTTGAAGACTATCAAACTCATATGCTTCTCCCCCTTTTGTCAGTAAGGACCAAAAAGGTTTGAAGACATAGAGCATCTACTCGTTCCCATGAAGAGTAGGTGAAGCAGCAGGGTCGTCGGTGGTGTTCGGCGGTGCAGAAGAGCTTGGAGCAGTGTCGAAGCGTGCTGAAGGAGGCGTCGGTGAAGTAGCATCGTCGTCATCCTCGATCACTCTGGCATTTACAGTTGCAGGAGAGGAAGAGAACTCAGAGTCTTCAAGAGATGGAGTTCGTTGCAGCACAACCCTTCGAGGAGGTGTGGAGTCAAACTTGAAGCACTCAGAGAAGCCATCCTCTTGAAGATCATCTTCAGAACACATCAGCGTCAGCCCTTTCCATGTGCGTCGAGAAGTTTCATGAGCAACAAAGGCATTCTTGGTGGCAAGATTGCGAATGCGATTAACATCCACCAAGAGGCTTTGCATTTGACGCTTCAGCCAGTCATGATGCCTACCCTGTTTCTGATGAAGAGCCACAAGAAGCTCTCGGTCATTGAGAACACGAGTGCGCTTCTTGGGTCGTGGGGCAGTTGTACTGTCAGTGGCTTCAGTGAGAGCAGGATGTGGTGCACGTGTAGTGCCAGCCAAAGGATACACATGAGTGACTGCTTCAACTCCTTCAATGTTCTGAGAAAAACTTTGATGCTCTGCATTCTGAAGACTTAGAGGTTCCTTGGCAGGCTCAGGATAGATGGCTTCAATAGACATATCCACATCAGGCAGAAAAATCCGATGATTGCGAGTAGATGGCTGATATGAGATAGCGGAGTGAAGTTTGATCAGCCGCCTTACCCATGGGGCGTAGAACTTCAAGCCAAACAGATCAGAGCCTGATGCAGCAAGTTGGCGAATGAAGAAGTCTTGTGCATTAAAGCATTTTCCATGAAGAATATTGAAGACCAAAGTCTTCATTGCACCTTCCAGCTTGGCATGTGGAGAGTGCCCTTTGATGGGCCAGAGAGTTCTCCTTATGATGTGATAAATAGTCCTTGGCAGATACTCTAGGTCTTCAACGAAGAACTCTTTGGGATATGCAGCATCTTGGGATAATGGCTTCATCATACTGAGCATCTGACTCATGTTAGGTTCAGGTTTCTGAAAGATGCTCTCCACAGCTTCACTGTGAAGTTGACAGCCAGATTCGTAGAGATCGCCGGGAGTGGGTAGACCAGTGAGCTCAATGATGTCAAAGGCTTTGGCTTCGTGATGAACGTTTCCTGTCTTCCACTCTAGGACCCAAGTCTTCGGATCTCTGTTATACCCGCGGATGTGAAGTGTGGCATAGAATTGGAGCAGCAACTCTTCATTCCAATGCTCTTGGTCTGTGACGAACGGCAGCAACCCAACCTCTTTGAAGCAATCCAGAGCTTCTTCTAGACAGGGCAGACCAACTATTGCTTCAATGTCAAGACGCTTGTGTGGGAAGATGCGACCTTGATTGTAAAGAATGCAGGAGTAATAGCTCCGCTGCGGATAGCTCCAGAACCGATCAGATGATATTCTTTCCCTTGAGTAGGGGTTCCTGGAGCTATTGAAGAATGTGTTGTCTGCTCTGAAGCCATTGATATTGAAGGATCCAGGTGCTGATGCAGGACCTGGGAACCTGGGCAATCTTGAGATTGGCTTCTGTACCTGAAGCCTGTGCTCAACATGATAGTCGAACTGAGGACCGGCAGCAGGCGCGGGATTAGAAGCAGTGGGATCAGTGGCTTCACTGACTTCTGGTGCTTTTTTTGGTGAGGGCTCCACATTAGCTTCAGCCATGACAGCGTCAGTGGCTTCAGTGGTGTTGGTGGTGGCAGCCTCAAGATTTTCAACCTCCACTTGACGAGCTGGAGGGTCGGTCACAATTACATTCTCCTCGAGAACCGCTTCCTGGTGGGATAGGGGAGTAGCAGATTGTGGGACTTCTTCTTCATCGGCTGATGCAGCCGGAATGTCTTCAGCAGTTTCAGCTTCAGACGCAGAGACTGGAGACCTTGTCCCTTTGCGAAGCCTGTGCAACACAGGCGACGCCTGTGTAGTTGGAGTTGGCTGGGCCTCAAAGTCTTCTTCCTCTTGTGGGCGATCAGCCCATGAAGCATCCTGAGCAATTGGCGTCAGAGGACGACCAATGCTGATGAGTTCGCTGTGCTCGAGCTGAGGAAGGACTGCACCATCTTCTACATGGTCATGGTGACCAATGTCTTCAGCAGCGATGGGATCAGCTGCTGGAAAGTCTTCAGCTTCATGAGCCTCTGTGAAAGCAGGCTTATGGATTTTCAGTTGGCGTTCAGCGTCAGGACGAACCGTGGAAATGGGTTCAACAATCAGGGGCTCTGTGTGAGCAGCCCGTTCCTTCTTGGTCTTCCTCTTCTTCTTGGAGGGGGCAGTAGGAGAGGCTTCAGGATGTTTCCTCTTCCTGGCTTCAGCCTCAGCAGTCCTCGTCTTCTTCAGCTCTAAAGCGGTTGACCGGCTTTTTGGCTTCGAGCCAGTCATTCTAGTTGGGAAGACAATGGGATCTGCTTCCTGCCTTGGTGCATCGGGTTCAGCCATAGCGGGCTTCTTCTTCTTCTTTGTAGCCATCCTGGGGTAGATGCCAGGACACCCAAGGGCCTTGCGCTTCTCAGCCTCATTGTAGGCTTGCACACATCTGTCAGCCAGAACCTTCATGCGCTCACGAGAACCCTGAGCTTCTGCACGTTTCTTGAGAAAGGCTTCCTTGAGCTTGTGCAGCATAATCTTGAAGTTCTTCACCTCTTGCACGCTGAGCTTGGCCATATGCTTCTTGAACTGAGATTTCTCAAAGTCAATCTTCTGCTTCAGTTCAACAATGCGCTGGGCGATAGCTAGCTATGAAGCAATGGCGCCATGGAAGGCGACACTAAGGCCAATGGGAAGTTGCAGATCTTCGAAGCTGATGTTTGGCGTGTCAAACCACTCATCAATGAAGTTGTGGATGATTGTTACATCAAAGAGAGGCAGATCATTGAAGATTTCTGCTTCTTCTTTGCTCTTGATGAGTTGCTCAAGAGCGTCATCTGCAAGATCTTCATCACTTGACAGATCAATGGCATCATTGCGCAGAATGGCAGCAGCTGTTAGCTCTTGGCCGGTGTGTGGCAGAGGCATCTTGACCTTCTTTGGCTTGGAGATGTGTGACAAATCTTCAGACTGCACACTGTCTTCAGGAGATGCAGTTGCCAGTGGCTTCGCCCATGAGATTTTTGGAGCAGAGGCAGGCTTTGAAGCTTTAGGCTGCTTCTTTGGCTTCGGCGCTGCAGGCGCTTCATCTGATTCAGCGTCATCTGCAGGCTCATCCACGGCTGTCCCTTGAACCAAGATATGGGTGATGAGACCTTCAAGGTTGTAGAAAGGACCGACGACATTGGGTTCTGCATCACGTGTGCCGTCAGCCCTTGGAGTAGAAGGACCAGGGTTGAAGTCTAGTCCCAATGTCTTCTTGTTCTGCTTTGCTGAGTTCTGGGACAACTGGAAGTTATGCTTAAACAGATTGTCATCACGACACCATAGCAGGGACGATGGGTCAGCATCCGCAGGCTGTGGTCCACGGACCATGCAGGGATAGAAGCCTTGTTCAATGGCTTCATCTCTAGTCCTGGGTTGAAGATTTTTGTAGAGGATGTCTCCCCATGGTCGCTTGATGGCATTCTTTTCAGCATATTCCTTGGTCACAGATCTGTACTTGAACCACTGTTCGGCCCAATAGCGTCGAATCCATTGGATTCGCGTCTTGCGCTGATTGTAATCCTCTTCAGGATCTGTCTTGTACAACTCTGAGAGGTCATCGGGCAGATCTCTTGATGTTTCTCCACGACGCTTTCTGCCACCCTTCCTTGCTGATTTCTCTGAAGCCATGAACTTTAAACTGAAAGGCTGCAATACGTTCAGAGGCTTCACAGGTTTTCGCTTGCTGGACAAACAGGAATTGGCTTCGGGAGAATTTATGTGATGTTGTAAGAATTCTGCAAATGAATGCAGACTATGAGAACCAAGGGATTCTCCCACGGACATGTACCTGTGACAGCATTAAGGTGCGAGGGAAGGGGAAGAGGTCATATGCATTCTCAGAAGATTTTGAAGATAAATCAGTTTAGAAGACATTGACCTCATCGTGCGAAGACATTCACTCATAGATAAGGAGTTGGTTCCAGATTTGTACGAATCCACAGATCAGTACAAGTGAGGAATCTAACTACTTTGTGAAGCATAAGTGAATATACTAGGCATGTTATGAGATGCAGTATGAAAGAGATCCAACTTGTGTGAATAGAAACTGCTTGTGGTAGAAAGTGATAAAGCTATAGGATCAAAGAGGCCGTAAAAAGGAGGTTTTATTTACCACACGAAGAACTGGTAGACGGAGTGGAAGAGGAGGCCAAGCAGTTCGATTGTCCGTGCCCTAACTTGGCGACGGAGGACACCTACGGCGACGGTGGAGAAGGCGATGTCCGCGGTCGGCGTGAAGACGGCGTTGGAGAGGTTGCGGCAGCGAAGCGCTTCGTCAACGGCGTCGTCGAGGGCTAGCGGTGGCGCTAGGGTTCGTGCGAGAGTGGAAGAAGAGATAATGACTGCTGTGAGGTGTGTATTTATAGGTACTGGGGCGGCACTGCATTATTACACAGGTGCCCCTGGCGATTCGCATCTGAGGAACACGTGGCCATGATGCAGCATATTGGGGTTTGTTCCACGTCCCACGCACGCCTGGATTGTCGGGTGGTCGTTCCCACTTCTCCGGGTTTCAGGTGGAGGAATGAGCATTGAAAACGGACTTAATGGTTGTCTCTGTATCTTCTACTGACAAGGACGCAGAGAAGACATTCGACAGTTTCAATAGAATGCATATGATTTGGAGAGATAGAGTTTGAGATAGAAAGCATAGAGAGGTTAGGGTCCGATCACATTCACTTAGTTCAAAAGATTCAACAAGAAGACATAGCTATAAGTGAATACTGTAGAGGACATAACACTAGTATATATATATATATTCAACATAGTGAAGATAATCATGAAGACATGTTGAGATTTAAGCCAAACCAAATGTGAAGACATAGCAAATGTAACGCCATGAGTGAAACACTTCAAACAGAACATTTGGTGGTGGCGTTACCCACCGTATAGGAAGTATTAGACCCAGACACGGCGCACAATTATCGTGGCGCTCTGAAGTCAAATTCCACATTAATGTATTCACACTTAGAATGTCTGTCTTCATTGATTGAAGATATACTTTACTTGGTGTGTTGCACATCTAAGTCATCAATATGCATAAGTGTTAGGATGTGTGCCTAATCACAGGACATTTGAGGATTCCAAGATATTTAGCTCACACCGTAACTTGCAAAATCTCTTCTCATCCAAGGGCTTGGTGAATATATCTGCCAATTGCTCTTGAGTGTTGACGTGTATGATATCAATGTCTTCCTTCACAACATGATCTCTGAGAAAGTGATGACGAATTTCAATGTGCTTTGTCTTCGAGTGCTGAACAGGGTTGTTGGCAATCTTGATGGCGCTTTCGTTGTCGCAGTAGAGTGGCACTTGCTTCAGATGAATGCCATAGTCCATGAGTGTTTGCTTCATCCACAGAAGCTAAGCGCAACAAGATCGAGCAGCAATGTATTCAGATTCAGCAGTGGAGAGAGATACACAGTTCTGCTTCTTTGAAGACCAACATACAAGTGATCGTCCCAGAAAATGACATGTGCCTGATGTAGACTTGCGATCCACCTTGTCACCAGCATAATCAGCATCCGAGAATCCAACCAGATCAAACTCTGAGCCCTTTGGATACCATAATCCTAGAGTTGGGGTGTGAGCCAAATATCGAAGAATTTGCTTCATAGCTAAGTGATGCGACTCCTTTGGTGCTGCTTGAAATCGAGCACACATGCAAACATTAAGCATAATATCTGGCCTAGATGCACATTGATAAAGTAAAGAACCAATCATGGAGTGGTATACCTTTTGATCGAACTCTTTACCATTGTTGTCGGGACCCAGATGATGTTTGGCTGGCATTGGCGTCGTGAAGCCTTTGTAGTCTTGCATACCAAACTTCTTCAGGCAATCTTTGAGATACTTCTCTTGAGATATGAAGATGTCGTTGCGTTGTTGTCGTATTTGAAGACCGAGGAAGAACTTCAGCTCTCCCATCATGGACATCTGATATTGCTCTTGCATCATATATCCAAACTCTTCACTGTACTTCTGATTGGTGCAGCCGAAGATAATGTCATCCACATATATTTGGCACACAAACAGTTCACCATCATATGTCTTCGTGAACAGAGTGGGGTCGAGGGAACCAGGTATGAAGCCTTTGCTCTTCAGGAAGTATTTGAGTGTGTCATACCAAGCCCGAGGGGCTTGTTTGAGGCCATACAGTGCCTTGTTGAGCTTGTATACCATGTCAGGATGTTTTGGATCTTCAAAGCCAGGCGGTTGTGCAACATACACTTCTTCTTCAATCTTGCCATTGAGAAAAGCACTCTTCACATCCATTTGATATAGAAGTATGCTATGATGATTTGCATAGGCCAGTAGTATGCGTATGGCTTCAAGTCGAGCCATAGGAGCAAATGTTTCATCGAAGTCAATGCCTTCCACTTGAGTATATCCTTGAGCAACGAGACGAGCTTTGTTTCTGACAACTTGACCATGCTCATCTTGCTTGTTGCGGTATATCCATTTGGTGCCTATTATATTGTGCTTCCGAGGATCAGGACGCTTAACCAGTTCCCATACATTATTCAGCTCAAACTGTTGAAGCTCTTCTTGCATAGCTTGAATCCATTCAGGTTCCATGAAGGCTTCTTCAACTTTCTTGGGTTCTGTTATTGAGACGAATGCGAAGTGCCAACAGAAATTTGCCAGCTGAGTCGCCCTTGAATGAGTAAGCGGACCAGGTGCATTGATGCTATCAATTATTCTCTCAATCTGCAGTTCATTGGCAACACGAGGATGTACAAGGCGAAGATTTTGCTCTTGCTGATCATTGTCGTTGTTAGTGGGATTGTCTTCAGGCAGAGCATTGTCTTCAGGTTGATCAGGTGTAGAGATGATAAGTTCCTCTTCAAGTTGAGCTTCAGAGGGTATGATTTCTCCAGTTCCCATTAGCCTGATTGATTCGCTGGATGGAACTTCATCTAGCACATTTGGCAGGTGCTCTCTTTGTGAACCGTTAGTCTCATCGAATCGCACATCCACTGTTTCAACCACTTTATAAAGAAAGAGATTGAAGACTCTATAGGAGTGCGAGTCCTTTCCATATCCAAGCATAAAACCCTCATGTGCTTTTGGTACAAATTTTGAAGTGTGATGTGGATCCTTGATCCAGCACCTGGCACCAAATACTCTGAAGTAACTGACATTTGGCTTCTTGCCAGTAAGGAGCTCATAAGATGTCTTGTTCAGAAGCTTGTGAAGATAAACACAATTGATTGTATGAAATGCAGTATCAATGGCTTCAGGCCAGAATTTTCTTGGAGTCTTGTATTCATCAAGCATCGTTCGGGCCATCTCAATGAGTGTTCTATTCTTGCGTTCGACGACGCCATTCTGCTGTGGCGTGTATGGGGCTGAGAATTCATGGGTGATGCCCAAGGTATCAAGATATGTATCAAGACCAGTGTTCTTGAATTCAGTGCCATTGTCACTTCTGATGTGCTTTATCTTGGCGCCATAGTTGTTCATTGCTCGATTGGCGAAGCGTCTGAAGACATCCTGCACTTCAGTCTTGTAGAGGATTATGTGCACCCAAGTATATCTAGAATAATCATCAACAATAACAAAGCCATAGAGGCAAGCAGTAGTAGTAAGAGTTGAGTAATGAGTGGGACCGAAAAGATCCATGTGGAGCAGTTCGAAGGGTCGAGTGGTTGTCATGATTGTCTTCGAGGGATGTTTGGCCCTCGTCATCTTCCCTGCTTCACAGGCACTGCATAAGTGATCTTTCTTGAACTTGACGCCCTCGATGCCTATGACATGCTTCTTCTTTGCAAGCGTGTGGAGGTTCCTCATGCCAGCATGCCCTAGCCTCCGATGCCAGAGCCAACATTCTGAAGCCTTTGCTAGAAGACATATGGCAAGCTGTGGTCCTGCCGAAAAATCTACCACATACAAATCATCTTTCCGATACCCTTCAAACACTAGAGACTTGTCAGACTCCATTAGTACAAAGCAGCGATATTTTCCAAATATTACGATCATGTTCAAATCGCAAAGCATTGAGACAGACATTAAGTTGAAGCCAAGGGATTCAACAAGCATGACTTTATCCATGTGTTGATCCTTTGAGATTGCAACTCTACCTAGACCCAATACCTTACTTTTACCAGTGTCAGCAAATGTGATGTGACTCTTGTCGGATGGACGTAAGGTTGAGTCCATAAGAAGGCTTCTTTTGCCAGTCATGTGGTTGGTACACCCACTATTAATAATCCATTCTAAAGACGTTGGTGTCGTACCCTACAGTGCAGTTAGGGGGATAGGCTTCACGAAGAGAATTGTGAAGCAAAAACATTTGACGAACCAGTGGGTTATGAAAGCTTAGATCCAGATTAGGACTGATAGGGAGAGTAGCAAGCGATTCAGGAACAAAGTACATAGTAAGACCATTCAGGCATTTGATCTTGCGCCCTACAAGATGTTTAAGGTCCCCAGCAATAGCGTCAGACGATTTTGGTTTTCTGCTGGAGACCTTTCCCTGCAAAAGAGAGTTAAGCTTTCTTAGCCACCCACATCTTCAAGGGTGGCTTAGAAGCAATAAGTCTAAGTGCAGCGTCTGAGAACTTTGGCTTTGGAGCCCTAGCAAAAAGTCTTGCAGGCGGACAATAGTACTCATAAGAATAAGCAGAATAGTTCTTGGTCTTATGAACATGGCGGTTTCATGAACCGTGCTCATATTCATAGGCCTGAGTATGGTTTCCCTGCAAAACATTTGCGTTAGTGCGACTTAGGTGAGACCTCTGTCTGTATGAAGCCTTTGGACCGTATGAAACCTGTGGTCTGAGGTTTGTCTTCTTCACGTGTGGTGTCATGATGACATTCACAGGAAGATTCTCCAGACACTTTTTCGAAACCCAGATCTTCTTCATAGGCGGTCCATTCCTGCAGTTAGTACCAATGTACCTGGCAAACACTTCACCATTCTGATTCTTAAACAGTTTATAGTTTGCATCAAAGGATTCATCAATGACAATGGGGTTTGCACAAGTGAAGCCAGATAGATTGGATAGATCTGCTGAAGATTCCTTTGCAGCAACCCATGTGGTTTTGGGGTACTGCTCAGGTTTCCAGTAAGAGCCATCAGCATTCATTTTCCTTACAAACCGAACACCCTCTTTCCTCGGGTTTCGGTTCAAGATCTGCTTTTTGAGGACATCACATAGTGTCTGATGCCCTTTAAGACTTTTGTACATCCCAGTTTCAAGCAATGTCTTCAACCTAGCATTCTCATCAGCAATAGCAGTGGAATCCTCAGTAGAGGGGTTAGTTCCCACATCAATAGTTGAAGATATTGCAACAGTAGCAGCAGTAGAACATTCAGCAAAAGTAGTAGCATTATCACGCTCAATGCACTTAAGACATGGTGGTTCAAATCCTTCCTGAGCGGAACTGGTCTGTTTGGAGCGAAGTGACTCATTTTCCTTTTGAAGATCTTCATGAGCCGCTCTCAATTTCTCAAGATCTTGCTTCCTTTGAAGATAATCATAGGAAAGCTTTTCATGAGTTGTTGAGAGCATTTCATGACGACTTTCAAGTTCCTCATACTTAACGTGAAGATTTTTTATGTCTTCAATTAAGGACTCAGAACGAGTAGTTTCAGCGCCTAACAGATCATCGCTTTTGTCTAACAGTTTTTGAATATGTTCCATGGCTTTCTGTTGTTCAGTTGCAATTTTAGCAAGTCTTTTGTAGCTGGGTTTTGAATCACAATCAGAGTCATCGTCACTAGATGTTTGATAGTGAGTAGTGCGTGTGTTTACCTTAGCACCGCATGCCATGAAGCAGTAGGTAGGAGCGGAGTAGTCCTTGTCATTTGCATCGGTGTCGGTGATGAGGTGATTGTCTTCAGTGTTGAAGATGGACTTGGCAACGTATGCTGTAGCCAGACTTGCGACGCCAGAATCGGACTCCTCCTCAGACTCCACCTCCGCCTCCGCCTCCTCAGAAGCGAACTCCTCCTCTGAATCCATTTCCTTGACAACAAACGCACATGCCTTGCCAGATGAGCTCTTCTTGTGTGATGAAGACTTCGAAGAAGACTTGGAAGAAGACTTTGAGTATTTCTTCTTCTTCTTGTCGTCAGAGTCATATTCCTTGCTCTTCTTATTCTTTTTGTTCTCATTGTCCCACTGCGGACACTCAGAGATGAAGTGGCTAGGTTTCTTGCACTTGTGACATGTTTTCTTCTTGTAGTCATGAGCAGAAACTTCATCATTCCTTGAGCTTGATCAGGAAGACTTTCTGAAGCCTTTCTTCTTGGTGATTTTTTGGAACTTCTTCACAAGCATAGCAAGTTCCCTTCCAATGTCTTCAGGATCATCAGAACTGCTGTCAGATTCTTCTTCAGATGAGGAGACAGCTTTTGCCTTCAAGGCACGAGTTCGCCCATAGTTTGGACCATAGATATCTCTTTTCTCAGAAAGCTGAAACTCATGTGTGTTGAGCCTCTCAAGTATGTCAGACGGATCGAGTGTCTTGAAATCAGGACGTTCTTGAATCATCAGGGCTAGGGTGTCAAATGAACTGTCAAGTGATCTCAGTAGTGTCTTGACGACTTCATGCTTGGTGATCTCAGTAGCGCCAAGGGCTTGAAGCTCATTCGTGATGTCAGTGAGTCGATCAAATGTGAGTTGGACATTCTCATTGTCATTTCTCTTGAAGAGGTTGTGAAGGACACTGATTCTCTGATCTCTCTGGGTTGAGACGCCTTCGTTGACCTTGGAGAGCCAGTCCCAGACTAGCTTAGATGTTTCGAAAGCACTCACGCGGCCATACTGTCCTTTGGTCAGATGACCACAGATGATATTCTTGGCAGTAGAGTCCAGTTGAACGAACTTCTTAACGTTAGCAGCAGTGACACCTTCTCCAGCCTTGGGAACGCCGTTCTTGACGACATACCATAGGTCGACGTCAATGGCTTCAAGATGCATGCGCATCTTATTCTTCCAGTAGGGATATTCAGTTCCATCGAAGACGGGGCATGCAGCGGAGACTTTGATTATCCCTGCAGTCGACATAGCTAAAACTCCAGGTGGTTAAACCGAATCACATAGAACAAGGGAGTACCTTGCTCTGATACCAATTGAAAGTGCGTTATATCGACTAGAGGGGGGGTGAATAGGCGATTTTTATGAAAGTCTTCAAAACGTGGAAGTTATGAAGACAAATGATAGAAATAAACCTATTACCCTACAGTGGAAGGTAGACTACACTAGGCAAGCCGTAGTCAAGTATTCAACAGAGTGAAAGCATAATGACTAATAGCAGCAATGTAGTAAGGATCAGGTAGGAAGATATTATGAAGCCAAACAGAATACGCAGTCACTCAGTGAAGATAAAAGGTAGTGCAATCATACAACGACTTCACAAGGAGTAACAGTACGTAAATAGAAGGGAAGGATGGAACCAGTGACACGTTGAAGACAATGATTTGTTGGACCAGTTCCAGTTGCTGTGACAACTGTACGTCTGGTTAGGGCGGCTAGGTATTTAAACCTGAGGACACACAGTCCTGGACACCCAGTCCTAAACGCACAGCTCAGGACACCCAGTCCTCACCATATTCCCCTTGAGCTAAGGTCACACAGACCTCGCCCAATCACTCTGGTAAGTCTTCAAGGTAGACTCCCAAACCTTCACAGACTTCGTTCACCGGCGATCCACAATGTCTCTTGGATGCTCAGAACGCGACGCCTAACCGGATGGAGGATTCACAGTCCTCAAGTGTAATAAGTCTTCAGATCACACAGACAAGAAGACTTAAGTGATGCCTAATTCTCTTTGGCTTTGGGTCGTTAGGGCTTTATCCTCGCAAGGAATTCTCTCTCAAAGGCTTCGAGGTGGGTTGCTCTCAAACGACAAAAGCCGTACACTAACTCTGAGCAGCCAACCGTTTATGGTTGTAGGGGGTGGGCTATTTATAGCCACTAGGCAACCCGACCTGATTTGTCCGAAATGACCCTGGCTCACTAAGGAACTGACACGTGTTCCAATGGTCAGACTTCAAACTCACACGGCAACTTTACTTGGGCTACAAGCAAAGCTGACTTGTCCGACTCTAGACAAGATTCGCTCTCATAGTCTTCAGTCGAAGACATAGGTTTTTGGTTAGGCATCACTTCAGTCATTCTGACTGGTTCTCTTGGACCCCACTTAACAGTACGGTGGTTCCTATGACTCAATAAAGAAGAAAAAGCACTACGAAAGATCTAAGTCTTCGAGCTCCATAGGCTTCATGTGATGTCTTCTCTTGTCATAGTCTTCAATGTGAATATCTTCATATACCACCTTTGACTTCAATGTCTTCATACATTTTTAGGGATCATCTCTGGTAGGAAAACTGAATCAATGAGGGACTTCTACCTGTGTTATCCTGCAATTCTCACAAACACATTAGTCCCTCAACTAGGTTTGTCGTCAATACTCCAAAACCAACTGGGGGTGGCACTAGATGCACTTACAAGAACTACTGCAATTGTGCCCCGGTTCAGCTGGGTTAAGCACCTCAGTAGAGAAAGCTAAAACTGACTGTCATGATAAGGCGAGAGTTGGTCGCTGTTCGAGAGGTTTCGATTCCCTAAAGACTTATGCCGCTTAGAGCGAGGAGTCGGCTTTGTCCGGCTTAAGGCGTGTATAGCGCCCTGAATTCGGCCTTCCGAATACTAGGGGCTTCGCCAAAATTTAAAATTATAGAATTCTATGGCTAAGTGAGAGTGATAACGCATTATAGTCTGATTGCCTTGTTCGTTGTGCTGAGCACCTCCCTCGAAGGACCCAAAAATGGGAAAAAGAGTGCTCAGGTTTATCCCGAACACCCCAGCACTCGTGGAATGGGGGCAGAAGCCAACGACTAGCCATCTCTCAGATTTGATAAACAGTCGAACAGAAGGTAATATTTTAAATTCAAACAAGCGTTGCATAGCGCATATGAACAAGTTTTCATAATACAGGATCACATGAGCAAGTTCATTCAAATATTACATCTTTCGCACACTCGTCCGCTACAAGACGGGCACCCTTCAGGACACCCTCATAATACATCTTGGGATGGCGATGCTCCTTGCCCTGCAGTGGCCCCTCCTTTACCAGCTTCTCAGCGTCCATCTTGGCCCAGTGCACCTTCGCATGGGCAAAGGCCCGACATGCACCCTCGATGGAGACGGACCGCTTTATGGCCTCCAGCCGTGGGCAGGCATCCATAAGCCGCCTCACCAGGCCAAAGTAGCTGTTGGGAAGGGCGTCGCCAGGCCACATCCGGACTATAAGGCCCCTCATGGCCTGTTTGGCCGCCTTGTGCAGCTCGACCAATTGCTTCAGCTGGTCGCTCATAGGCATCGGGTGTTCGGTCCTAGTATACTGAGACCAGAACAGCTTCTCCGTCGAGCTTTCCTCCTCGGCCTGGTAAAACTTTGCGGCATCCGACACGCTGCGGGGCAAATCTGCGAATGCTCCTATAGAGCTCCGGAATCGGGTAAGTAACAAGTAATTTACTTTCACATGCTTGCTTTGCATATTGAATGCCTTACCTGCCGCTATCTTCCTCATCGCCTCAATCTCCTGGAGGGCCTTTTGGGCTTCAGCCTTGGCATTCTTTGCGCTCTCAAGGGCCGCAGCAAGCTCAGACTCTCGCGTCTTCGAGTCAAGCTCCAACGCCTCGTGCTTCGTCACGAGAGCTTGGAGCTCTTGCTGCACCTCGCCCACCCATGCCTCTTGCTTTTCCCGCTCGGTGCGCTCCTGTGACGCTTTGTTTTCGGCCTCGGACAATGCTTGCTACAGGATCGCCACTTCGGTCATGGCCCCTGGCAAATTCATGATGATCCTGTCATTTTGCAACCGCATCTTTTTTGTATATATATATAGACAAGGTATTACTTACCTTTGTTCTCCTCAAGCTGCCTCTTGGCAAGGCCGAGCTCTTTCTCGGACCCCTCGAGGTCCTGCTTCAGTTCGGCGACCTCCACAGTCAGTGCGGCAGAGGTCAGCAGCGAAGCCTGCATACGCATATAGACATACTTATATTAGACTCCTGCAGATATTATTTGACCTCTATTCGGCTTTTCTTTGTGAACACCAAACACAGCATCATGGGCTACTGTCTATGCGGTAATATTTTTCCTATATTTTAAATACTTACCTCAAAGCCTGTTAGAAGGCTGGCACATGCTTCAGTCAGTCCACTCTTGGCGGACTGAACCTTCTTGATCACCGCACTCATAATAGTGCGGTGCTCTTCGTCGATGGAAGCGCCGTGAAGCGCTCCCAGCAGGTTGTCCGGTGCCTCTGAATGGACAGAGGTCACCAGCACTGGCATCTTGCCCCTTTTGGAAGGGAGCCGCCTGCCCGAGTCCGGAACCACTGGAGGTTCCGGCGCGGTGTTCGGCTGAGAGCCGAACTTGGAGCCCCCGGGAGCCTTGCTCCCTTTGCTCCTGGAGTCCGGAAGGTCGCCTTGAGGCGCCTCCGGGACTGTCACCCCTCGGCTCGGCGCCCCTTGAGACAATACCTCAGCATTGTCCATAGGGAAAGGGGAGGAGGCGGTCGGAAGTGGATCGCTATCCATATCCGAAGAGTCCAAGGAACCGTCCGACGAGGATACATCGATACAGGCTTGGGGCGGTCTGCATAATCATATTCGGCGTTAGGAGAAGCAGTGCGACAAAGGTATGCTATGAGTCACTCTGGTATCTGAATACTTACGACTTCGCCAGGGGCTTGGCCCTGAGCAGCCACTCGTCTTCACCTTCGGCGGCGGTGGTGAAGCTGTTCGAAAGGAGAGTCCTTCCCTTCTTGGACCCTTCGGCCTCCCCGATTGGGGCGGCCTTACTTTTCTTGTCTCCCCCGACTGGAGGGGGAGCATCTTCATCTTCCTCCTCGTTTTCATGGGAGGAGTGCGTCGCAGAGTTATCGGACGATGATTCCGATACCACCTGGCGCCGAGAACTCTTTTGGGTTCCCTTGGCCTTCTTCTTGGTCTTCCCCGGCTCCTCATAAGGAGCCGGAGTCAGCATCTCCGTCAGGAGAGCGTCCGCAGTGTCTTCGGGCAGAGGGGCCGGACAGTTAATCTGCTCCGATGTCTCCACCCAGTCCTATCAAAGGCATGGGAGCTCATACCCCGCACATGGTTAAGCTATGGGAAATAAACACCCTACCAGATGTACAGAACTTACCGGATTCGCAGAACGCTTCGCGCTTAGCCCGCATTCCTCGATAAGAGAGGGAGGGACCTTGGCGCCCTTGAACAGCACCCTCGAGACGTCTTTATGCGTCCTGTCGAAGAGCTCGCTTAGGGTCTGGTGCTGGGCCGGGTCGAACTCCCATAAGTTGAAATCCCATTGTTGACACGGGAGGATCCGGCGGAAGAGCATGACCTATACTATGTTGACAAGCTTAAGTTTCTTGCTTATCATGTTCCAGATACATTTCTGGAGTTCGTCCAGCTCCAGCGATGAACCCGAGGGCAGGCCCTTCTCCTTCCAGGAAGTGAGCCGTGTGGGGAATCCGGATCGAAACTCGAGTGCCACCACCCAGTTGGTGTCGCGTGGCTCGGTGAAGTAGAAACACCCCGATTTCCACCCCTTTATGGTCTCCACGAAGGAGCCCTCGAGCTATATAACGTTGGGCATTTTGCCCACCATGGCTCCGCTGCATTCCGCTTGTCGGCCGCCCACCACCTTCGTCTTGATATTGAAGGTCTTTAGCCACAGGCCGAAGTGGGGCCGGATGCGGAGGAAGGCCTCGCACACGACGATGAACGCCGAGATGTTGAGGATGAAGTTCGGGGCTAGATCATGAAAGTCCAGCCCATAATAGAACATGAGGCCGTAGACAAATGGATGGAGGGGCAACCCCAGTCCGCGGACGAAGTGGGGGAGGAAGACCACCCTCTCGTGAGGTTCTGGGGTAGGGATGACCTGCCCCACGGCTGGCAGCTGGTGCGCGATATCCGCCGCTAAGTATCCGGCTGCACGTAGCTTTTTGATGTGTCCCTCCGTGATGGAGGAGGCCATCCACTTGCCTCCCGCTCCGGACATGTTTGGAGTTGAGGAGAAGGATGTGGACTTGGGCGTTGGAGCTCGAGTGTGCGAGAATGGATGAGCAAGTAGGAAGAAGGCGTGGGAAGAAAAAAAGTGAGATCTTATCCCTTTATAAGGGCGGACTAAACAATGCGCCCCCACTAGCCTGGTAAAACTCGCTTATCCCCCAAACGCTGTAATTGATGGCGCGGTTGGGTTACCCATGTCCGTATTGACGAGAATCCCATAATAAGGGGAACACGATCTCTGCTTTGACAAGATGAGTCAAGAAACCGCCTCGCGTTATGTGCGGGGCTGGTTAAAGAAAAACGGTTCGAATAATTACCGGGCCATGGCATGATGTCATGCTGCCAAAACGTGTCAGCAGATTAGATTTGTGGAAATATTATTCTCTCTATGGTGGTATGTGCAACTTATTTTGCAGGGTCGGACACTATCCTTGTATTCAAACTCTTCTGTGGTGTATTCGGAGGAGGAACCCACCTTGCAATGCCGAAGACAACGCTGCACGCCGGACTCATCATCATTGAAGCCTGGTTTAGGGGCTACTGAGGGAGTCCTGGATTAGGGGGTCTCTGGACGGCCGGACTATATCCTTTGGCCAGACTGTTGGACTATGAAGATACAAGATTGAAGACTTCGTCCTGTGTCTGGATGGGACTCTCCTTGGCGTGGAAGGCAAGCTAGGCAATACGGATATGGATATCTCCTCCTTTGTAACCGACCTTGTGTAACCCTAGCCCCCTCCGGTGTCTATATAAACCGGAGGGTTTTAGTCCGTAGGACAACAGACAATCATACCATAGGCTAGCTTCTAGGATTTAGCCTCTCCGATCTCATGGTAGATCAACTCTTGTACTACTCATATTATCAAGAATAAATCAAGCAGGACGTAGGGTTTTACCTCCATCAAGAGGGCCTGAACCTGGGTAAAACATCGTGTCACCTGCCTCCTGTTACCATCCGCCTTAGACGCACAGTTCGGGACCCCCTACCCGAGATCCGCCGGTTTTGACACCGACACTAACCATAGCATGAAACATATGGATCCAAATCAGCCCCTTACGAAGCAACGCATAAACTAGGGTTTAAGCTTCTGTCACTCTAGCAACCCATTATCTACTTATTACTTCCCAATGCCTTCCTCTAGGCCCAAATAATGGTGAAGTGTTATGTAGTCGACGTTCACATAACACCACTAGAGGCTAGACAACATACATCTCATCAAAATATCGAACGAATACCAAATTCACATCACTACTAATAGCAGGACTTCACCCTTGTCCTCAGGAACAAACGTAACTACTCACAAAGCATATTCATGTTCATAATCAGAGGGGTAATAATATGCATAAAGGATCTGAACATATGATCTTCCACCAATTAAACCAACTAGCATCAACTACAAGGAGTAATTAACACTACTAGCAACCTACTAGCACCAATCCCGGACTTGGAGACAAGAATTGGATACAAGAGATGAACTAGGGTTTTGAGATGAGATGGTGCTGATGAAGATATTGATGGAGATTGCCCTCTCCCAATGAGAGAAGCGTTGGTGATGACGATGGTGATGATTTCACCCTCCGGGAGGGAAGTTTCCCCGGCAGAACAGCTCTGTCAGAGCCCTAGATTTGTTCCACCAAGGTTCCGCCTCGTGGCGGCAGAGTTTCGTCCCGAAAGGTTGCTTCTTGTTTTTTTATCGACGAAAGACTTCATATAGCAGAAGATGGTCACCGGAGAGCCACCATGGGGCCCACGGGTAGGGGGCGCGCCCTAGGGGGGGGGCGCCCTCCACCCTCATGGAAAGGGTGTGGGCCCCCTGGTCTTCATCTTTGGCGAGGATTTTTCATTATTTATTATAAGGTATTCCATGGAGTTTCAGGACTTTTGGAGTTGTGCAGAATAGGTCTCTAATATTTTCTCCTTTTCCAGCCTAGAATTCCAGCTACCGGCATTCTCCCTCCTTATGTAAACCTTGTAGAATAAGAGAGAATAGCCATAAGTATTGTGACATAATGTGAAATAACAACCCATAATGCAATAAATATCGATATAAAAGCATGATGCAAAATGGACGTATCATGGTCTTGAGTGATTGTTGTTGAGTTAAGAGCTTGTGTTATGTTTTCTCTCCTGTTGCAACGCATGGGCTCTTTTCCTACTCCTAGTATCTACTTAAACATGGTGCTCAACTCTATATTTTATTTCCCAATAATCTATGGTTATCCTATGATGGTTGAGTAGATCCGTTTTGTCCTGTGGTTTAATCGTGTTCTTGGTTGGTATGATTGTATATTTTATTTATGGTGCTATCCTATGGTGCCCTCCGTCTCGCGCAAATGTGAGGCCCCTCCGCTATAGGGTGTTGTAATATGTTCATGGTTTGCTTATTGTCGGTGTTGCGGGGGTGACAGCAGCCTAAACGCAGATAATTGGGTTATGGCGTATGGGAGTAAAGAGGACTTGATACTTAATGCTATGGTTGGATTTCACGACCTTAATGATCTTTAGTAGTTGCAGATGCTTGCTAGGGGTCCAATCATAGGTGCATATGATCCTAGTAGAGAAAGTATGTTAGCTCATGCCTCTCCCTCATATAAAATTGCAAGAATGATTACCAGTACTTGTTATCTATTGCCTAGGGACAAATGACTTTCTTGTTGACACAAGTTATCTACTTTTATTACCTTGAAATTTATTCGTAGTTTTATTCTCGCAAAGTACTCATAGTTGTATTCTTGCAAAATAGTTTCATACTTGTTTTAGATAAATCAAACGTCAAGTGTGCGTAGAGTTGTATTGGTGGTCGATAGAACTTGAGGGAATATTTGTTCTACCTTTAGCTCCTCGTTGGGTTCGACACTCTTATTTATTGAATAAGGCTACAAGCGATCCCCTACACTTGTGGGTTATCACCTGGGACCCGAGGTCAACCAGCGACCTTGTGGCTATCCTTGACTCGGTCCAGGGGAGCAGTAAATGTGTGCTATGCAGATGTGTAGGGGCAGTGTTCTGGGCGCTTTGGTTAACTAGGAACGAACTAGCTATTGAGGGGATCTTCCCGACTCACCTGGCTAATATCATCTAGAAATGCAACTTATTCCTGTAGTAGTGGAGTCCGTTGGCGAGGCGCAAGGATACTGAGAGGATGAAACATGCTCAAGTACATCTTCGCTAGGTGTACATGGTGGCTAGGGAGCCAGCCGCCACTTCTTGATTTGGAGTGGCCCTTTTGTTCCGTGCGCGAGCCTGCATGCTCAATGTTTGGTGTTTGAGACATGTAACTTCCGCTCACGCTCTTTTGGCCATGAACCCTATAACTTCCTCTGTGTGTGTGTGGCCTGAGCCCTTTTGTGATGTGTGTAAGGTTTGGACTTGGTTGGTATGCTACCTATGTTGTTGGCTTTATTAATTTAAAGTCGGACGCTGCTAGCATCTTTGTTCTAAAAAAAGTTTACAGGTTTCTCCTTTTACAAGCTGACAGCAGAGCCATTCAGCCAATGGCCGGGTTCCACATCACACAATCGCATCATCTATATAGCTACTGGTCCCAGTCCTCTGATGTGTAGCACTGCGCTGGCGTTCTCTTCCTTCTCCTGGGCTATGCCGTCTTCAGTATATGTACCTGGGCAGAGTGTAACATTCCCCCTTCCTTGAAAACCATCTTGTCCCCAAGCTGGAGCTTGAGGAAAACGTTGTTTCAGTTCATCTAGATCCTCCCACATCGCCAATGCTTTTGATTGCTCCAGCCATTGGATCAAGCCTTGAGGAATGGCACACGTGGTGATACGTCTCCATCATATCGACTTTTCCTAACGCGTTTCCTCTTGTTTTGGACTCTACTTTACATGATTTGGATGAAACTAATCCGGAACTAACACTGTTTTCAGCAGAACTACCATGGTGTTGTTTTTGTGCAGAAATGAAAGTTCTCGGATTGGAACGAAACTTCGCGAGGAATTTTTATACAATAAAAGATAATTTCTGGAGCCAAGAACCACCGGAGGGGGGCACTTGGGTGGGCACAACCCACCAGGGCGCGCCCCCTCCAAGCGCGCAAATGTGGGTTGTCCCCACCTGGTGGCTCCGCAGACCTCAACCCTGATACTATAAAATCTCATATTCGGAGAGCAAAGTGAGGGAGAAAGAATTATCGCTTTTCATGAGATGGAGCCATCGCCACCTCCTGTTCTTCATCGCGAGGCCAGATTGGAATCCGTTTGGGGCTCCGAAGAGGGGGATCTTCGATCTTCATCATCACAAACCCTTCTCCATTGCCAATTCCATGATGCTCCCCATCGGGAGTGAGTAATTCCTTCGTAGGCTCACTGGTCGGTGAGAGTTGGATGAGATTCATCATGTAATCGAGTTAGTTTTGTTAGGGCTTGATCCCTATAGTATCCATTATGTTTTGAGATTGATGTTGACTTTGCCATGCTTAATGCTTGTCACTTTGGGCCCGGGTGCCATGATTTCAGATCTGAACCGTTTATGTTATCATCATTATATCTATGTTCTAGATCCAATCTTGTAAATTATAGTCACCTATTACATGTTATGATCCGTAAACCCTGGAGTGATAGAATTCGAGATGCTTTCTGGTGATGACCGTAATTTGAGGAGTTCATGTATTCACTATGTGTCAATGCTTTCTTCCGGTTCTCTATTAAAAGGAGGCCTTAATATCCCTTCATTTCCAATAGGACCCCGCCGCCATGGGAGGGTAGGACAAAAGATGTCATGCAAGTTCTTTCCATAAGCACGTATGACTATTTACGAAATACATGCCTACATTATATTTATGAACTGGAGCTAGCGCCATATCGCCCTAGGTTATGACTGTTATATGATGAATATCATCCAACTAATTCACTGATCTAATGCCTACGAATTTCTCCATATTGTTCTTGCTAAGTTACTACTGCTATCGTTACTGTTACACTTGCTACAAAATCATTGCTATCACTGTTACTATTGCTATTGTTACTACTATCAAAACTATCATACTACTTTGCTAGTCATCACTTTGCTATAGATAATTAATCTCCAGGTGTGGTTGAATTGACAACTCAGCTGTTAATACTTGCAAATATTCTTTCGCTCCCCTTGTGTCGAATCAATAAATTTGGGTTGAATACTCTACCCTCGAAAACTATTGTGATCCCCTACACTTGTGGGTTATCAAGACCTTTTTCTGGCGCCGTTGCCGGTGAGCATAGCTATATTTGTTGAGTTACTTGGGATTATTATCAAATTATCACTATGAAGAATCTTAAGGATGCTAAGACAAAAAATCCCATCTAAGACGAGGGGAGGTAAGGAACTGCCATCTAGCTCTGCACTTGATTCACCTTCTGTTATAAGTAGACTTGCAACACCACCACATGCTATTAATCCTGATATATCGCAAGTTATTGATGATTCTACTTATGCTATGAATGATACTCATGATGATGCTAGTACCTTGCTTGATGATAATGTTCCACAAGGTGAATTTCTCGATGAACAAATTTCTATAACTAAAGCTTTTGAGAATGCTGAAACTGATGAAGAGCTTGAAACTAAAAATCTTGAAACACCTACTAAATCTAGTTCTGCTAGATATGAATTGCCTAATATACCGGAAGGTTATGTTATGGATGAGGAGACAACTAGAGACTTTCTTGCTTTGTAAGTGCATCTAGTGCCCCTTAGTGATTTTGGTGTATTGAAGACTTATAGGTTAAGGGAGTAATGCGTTTGTGAGTGTACACAGGTCTATAAGTCTATGAGGAGTTTGATATTTATGGGAAAAGTCGACCCCTAAAAATGAATATCTTCGACTGAAGATTTTGGTATTTCTGAAGACTTTCATGAAGACTTTGAAAGTTAAGAAATTGATGTGTCCGTGAAGACTTGATATTCATGCGAGGAGTATGAAGCTTGAAGACTTTCGTTTTCATAGTTTTGTTTTTCTCTTTCTTGAGTCATAGGAAACACCGTACTGTTAAAGGGGGTCGAGGAAATACTAAGGAAAAATTTCCATGTGATGCTCAACTCAAAATCCTACGTCTACCAATCCCTTCGAGTGAAGCCATTGGAAATCTCATACAGTTCAGTCAATTTCTTCAGTGACAGAGACGAAGTTCTTCTGGTCTCTGAGGAATTTGTCCTGACTGAGGAGTTAGGAATTCGCCAGTGCGGATTGCCTACACAGTGAGGAACATGATAGCACTGAGGATTTTGCTACTTAAAATTCCGACCGTTGCTGTGCTATGCGCGAGCTGTCCCAAAATATCTATCCACCTAACGGTCATATCATTGAAGGGCATTTATGTCTTATCATGTCGGGCTGCTCCCTAGGCTATAAATAGCCACCCCCTTACAACCACTAGCTGGTTGGCTGCTCCAAGAGAAACTGACACTTGTCATTTGAGAGTAACCCATCCTCCTAGGACTTTTAGCGAAAATCATCAAGTGAAGAAAAACCAAAAACCCCAAACCCAAACACCTACAAATCCCAAGTGATTGAGCATCACTGAAGAGATTGATCCTGAGTGGATCCGATGCTTGTTACCTTTGAAGACTGTGCTTCTTCCAGACAGTTAGGCGTCATGGTCTAGAGCATCCAAGAGGAATTGTGGATCGCCGAGTGACCAAGTTTCTGAAGGTTTGGAAGTCGCCTGAAGACTTACCACGAGTGATTGGACGAGGTCTGTGTGACCTTAGTTCAAGGAGAATACGGTGAGGACTGGGTGTCTTGGAATAAGTGTCCTTGACTGGGTGTCCGGGACTGTGTGTCCTCGAGTTTAAATACTCAACCGCTCCAACCAGACGTACAACTGAGACAACAGTTGGAACTGGTCTACCAAATCATTGTCTTTATCAAGCTTACTGGTTCTATTTCCTCAACTCTTTCATTTCCTCATAACTGTGTTGTGTGCTTGTTCATATCTGTGTTTGAAGACTTTGACTGAAGGCTTTCTCAATTTCCTCAGTTCAATTTCTTCAGTCTGTTTGTCTTCATCATGTGTTATCCTGTGATTACGCTTCCTGTACTCTATGCCTGTCTTCATTTCATCATGATGACTATGCTTGTATTCTATTATGTTTACTTTTGAGTACTTATTCCGCTGCTAGTAGTTCTTCGCTAAGGAATTTCCTCACCGGCAAATTCCTCGGTGAAGAATTTCATAAAAATCGCCTATTCACCCCCCTCTAGTCGATATAACGCACTTTCATGCTTGCAATGATAGGGATGATCTTAAGCAATTATTATGCAAACTCAAAGAAAAATCTTTGAATGCTAGAATCAAATGTGATCCTAAGTTTGCTATTTCACCTATCTTTGTTGATGATAAGGATTATGAATTCTCTGTCGACCGAGAGTTAATTACTTTGGTTGAATCTGATCCTTTCCATGGTTATGAAACTGACACTGTCGTGTCACATCTTACTAAGTTAAATGACATAGCCACCCTTTTTGCTCATGATGAGAAGATTCCTTATTATTATATTCTCAAATCATTTCCGTTCTCATTAAAGGGTGATGCTAAGACTCGGTATAATACTCTTTCTCCTGATTGTGTGCATAGTCCCCAGGATATGATTTGTTACTTCTCTGAAAAATATTTTCCTGCTCATAAGAAACAAGCTGCCTTACAGGAAATATTTAACTTTGTGCAAATTGAAGAAGATAGTCTCCCACAAGCTTGGGGAGGCTTCTCCAATTCCTTAATGCTTTACCTGATCATCATCTTAAGAGAAATGAAATACTTGATATCTTCTATAAGAGAGTAACCGATGCTTCTAGGGATTTCCTAGATAGTTGTGCTGGCCGTGTTTTCAGGGAACAAACTATTGAACAAGCTTAAGAACTATTGAATAACATATCTAAAAATTATGATGGTTGGACTCTTATATCTCAGTCCTAAAGATATGCAAGAGGCAAAGAAATCAATGAAGGAAAAAGGTATTAAAGCTGAGGATGTAAAAAAAATTACCTCCTATTGAAGAAATACATGGGCTAAATACACCACCACCACCTAAGGTGGTAGAGGTAAATTCTTTAATGAAATTCAATGACAATGACAATCCTTATAATATGCATCCTAGTCAATGCTTTTATGAGATTGGTAATTACATTAGAAAACAAGATCACTTCAATGCAAATGTTATGAAACAATTGAAATACAATTCGGATATGATAGCTCGCTTGAGTGACTTGTTATTTAGAATTACCAATGATGTTAGAGGTGTAGAAAAGCATGCCTCTATGGTTCAAACTAAACTGGAACAAGTTTCTTAATCTCAAAGAGAATTGCTTGATGAAATGAACAATAATATAAATGACTTTGGTGTTAGAGTAGCAACTAGAGGAGGTAAAATGGCTTAGGAACCATTTTATCCTGAGGGATACCCAAAGAGAATTGAACAAGACTCTCAAAGAATTAACACTGATGCACCTAGTCCTTCCAAAGAGAAAAAGAAAAACGAGAGGACTTTGCATGCCTCTAGTGAACCCGAAGTAGAAAAACCTCCTGATGCTACTAATGATGTTTCTATTTCTGATGCTGAAACTCAATCTGGTAGTGAACACTCACTTTCTGATAATGAAAAAGATAATGATGAGGTTCATGGAGATACTCAAACAAATAATAAAGAACCTGGCAATGATGTTGGAATAGAACCAACTATTGATCTTGATAACCCACAACCCAACAATAAAAGGTATGATAAAAGAGACTTTGTTGCTAGAAAACATGGTAAGGAAAGAGAACCATGGGTTCAAAAACCTATGCCTTTTCCACCTAAGTTAACTGATACGTCTCCAACGTATCTATAATTTTTGATTGCTCCATGCTATATTATCTACTATTTTGGACATTATTGGGCTTTATTATCCACTTTTATATTATTTTTGGGACTAACCTATTAACTGGAGGCCCAACCCAGAATTGCTGTTTTTTGCCTGTTTTAGGATTTCGAAGAAAAGGAATATCAAATAGAGTCCAAACGGAATGAAACCTTCGGGAACATGATTTTCTCATCGAATACAACTCAGGAGACTTGGACCCTACGTCAAGCCACGTAACAGGAGGCCACGAGGTAGGGGGCGCGCCTACCCCCCCCCCCCCCAGGCGTGGCCTCCACCCTCGTGGGCCCCCTGTTGCTCCACCGACGTACTTCTTCCTCCTATATATACCCATGTACCCCCAAACAATCAGATACGGAGCCAAAACCCTAATTCCACCGCCGCAACTTTCTGTATCCACGAGATCCCATCTTGGGGCCTGTTCCAGAGCTCCGCCGGAGGGGGCATCGATCACGGAGGGCTTCTACATCAACACCATAGCCCCTCTGATGAAGTGTGAGTAGTTTACCTCAGACCTACGGGTCCATAGTTAGTAGCTAGATGGCTCCTTCTCTCTTTTTGGATCTCAATACAATGTTCTCCCCCTCTCTTGTGGAGATCTATTCGATGTTATCTTCTTTTTGCAGTGTGTTTGTTGAGACCGATGAATTGTGGGTTTATGATCAAGTCTATCTATGAATAATATTTGAATCTTCTCTGAATTCTTTTATGTATGATTGGTTATCTTTGCAAGTCTCTTCGAATTATCAGTTTGGTTTGGCCTACTAGATTGATCTTTCTTGCAATGGGAGAAGTGCTTAGCTTTGGGTTCAATCTTGCGGTGTCCTTTCCCAGTGACAGTAAGGGCAGCAAGGCACGTATTGTATTGTTGCCATCGAGGATAACAAGATGGGGTTTTATTCATATTGCATGAGTCTATCCCTCTACATCATGTCATCTTGCTTAAGGCGTTACTCTGTTTTTAACTTAATACTCTAGATGCATGCTGGATAGCGGTCGATAAGTGGAGTAATTGTAGTAGATGCAGGCAGGAGTCGGTCTACTTGTCTCGGACGTGATGCCTATATACATGATCATACCTAGATATTCTCATAACTATGCTCTATTCTGTCAATTGCTCAATAGTAATTTGTTCACCCACCGTAGAATACTTATTCTCTCGAGAGAAGCCACTAGTGAAACCTATGGCCCCCGGGTCTATATTTATCATATCAATCTCCTACTACTTAGTTATTTACTTTGCTATTTACTTTGCCTTTATTTTACTTTGCATCTTTATCATAAAAATACCAAAAATATTATCTTTATCATATCTATCAGATCTCACTCTCGTAAGTGTCCCTATAGGGATTGACAACCCCTATTTGCGTTGGTTGCGAGGATTTATTTGTTTTGTGCAGGTGCGAGGGACTCGCGCGTAGCCTCCTACTGGATTGATACCTTGGTTCTCAAAAACTGAGGGAAATACTTATGCTACTTTGCTACATCATCCCTTCCTCTTCGGGGAAAACCAACACAGTGCTAAAAGAGGTAGCAAGAAGGATTTCTGGCACCGTTGTCGGGGAGGCCTACGCAAAAGTCAACATACCAAGTACCCATCACATACCCTTATCTCCCGCATTACATTATTTTCCATTTGCCTCTCGTTTTCCTCTCCCCCACTTCACCCTTGCTGTTTTATTTGCCCTCTCTCTCTATCCTCCCTCTATTTGCCTCTTTTTGCCTGCTTGCTTTTTGTTTGCTTGTGTGTTAGTTTGCTTGCTTGTCATGATAACTCAAGATAATACTAAATTGTGTGACTTCACCAATACCAACTACAATGATTTTATTAGCACTCCGATTGCTCCTCTTACCGATGCTGAATCTTTTGAAATTAATGTTTCTTTGCTGAATCTTGTTATGAAAGATCCGTTCTCCGACCTTCCTAGTGAAGATGCCGCTACCCATCTAAATAGATTCATTGATTTGTGTGACATGCAAAAGAAGAAATATGTGGATAATGATATTGTTAAATTGAAGCTATTCCCTTTTTCGCTTAGAGATCGTGCTAAAGCTTGGTTTTCGTCTTTGCCTAAAAATAGTGTTGATTCATGGAACAAGTGCAAAGATGCTTTTATCTCTATGTATTTTCCTCCTGCTAAGATCATCTCTCTTAGAAACGATATTATTAATTTTAAGCAACTTGATCATGAACATGTTGCACAAGCTTGGGAGAGAATGAAATTAATGATACGTAATTGCCCTACTCATGGTTTAAATTTATGGATGATTATACAAAATTTTATGCCGGATTGAATTTTTCTTCTAGAAATCTTTTAGATTCGGCTGCGGGAGGCACTTTTATGGAAATCACTTTAGGAGAAGCTACTAAACTCCTAGATAATATTGTGGTTAATTATTCTCAATGGCATACTGAAAGATCTACTAATAAAAAAGGTGCATGCGATAGAAGAAATTAATGTTTTGAGTGGAAAGATGGATGAACTTATGAAATTATTTGCTAATAAGAGTGTTTCTTCTGATCCTAATGATATGCCCTTGTCTACTTTGATTGAGAATAATAATGAATATATGGATGTGAATTTTGTTGGTAGGAATCATTTTGGTAATAACGCGTAGAGAGGAGATTTCAACCCTAGGCCTTATCCTAGTAATCCCTCTAATAATTATGGTAATTCCTACAAAAATTCTTATGGAAATTATAATAAGATGCCCTCTGATTTTGAATCTAATATTAAAGAATTTATTACTTTGCAAAAGAATTTTAATGCTATGATTGAAGAAAAATTGCTTAAGATTGATGATTTGGCTAGGAACGTTGATAGAATTGCTCTTGATGTTAATTCTTTGAAAATTAGATCTATTCCACCTAAGCATGATATGAATGAGTCTCTCAAAGCCATGAGAATTTCCATTGATGAGTGCAAATAAAGAACCGCTAGGATGCGTGCTAAGAAAGATGCCTTTATAAAAGCGTGTTCATCTAGTTCCTATGAAAATAATGATGAAGATCTAAAAGTTATTGATGTGTACCCTATTAAATCTTTGTTTTGAAATATGAATCTTGATAATGATGGGACTGAATATGATCCACCTTTACCTAGAAGGCGTTCTGAGAATTCTGAATCTTTTGATCTTGATGCTAAATTTGATAAAAAGTGGGATTGAAGAAATTAAAACCATAGATGTTGCTAAACCCACTATTATGGATTTCAAGGAATTTAACTATGAAAATTTCTCTCTGATTGATTGTATTTCCTTGTTGCAATCCGTGCTAAATTCTCCTCACGCTTATAGTCAAAATAAAGCGTTTATTAAACATATCGGTGATGCCTTGATGCAATCTTATGAAGAAAAACTTGAATTGGAAGTTTCTATCCCTAGAAAACTTTATGATGAGTGGGAACCAACTATTAAAATTAAAATTAAAGATCATGAATGCTATGCTTTATGTGATTTGGGTGCTAGTGTTTCCACCATTCCAAAGACTTAGTGTGATTTGTTAGGTTTCCGTGATTTTGATGATTGCTCTCTAAACTTGCACCTTGCGGATTCCACTATTAAGAAACCTATGGGAAGAATTAATGATGTTCTTATTGTTTCAAATAGGAATTATGTGCTCGTAGATTTTATTGTTCTTGACATAGATTGCAATCCTTCATGTCCTATTATTCTTGGTAGACCTTTCCTTAGAATGATTGGTGCAATTATTCATATGAAGGAAGGAAATATTAGATTCCAATTTCCATTAAGGAAAGTCATGGAACACTTTCCTAGAAATAAAATTAAATTACCTTATCAATCTATTATGAGAGCCACTTATGGACTGCCTACCAAAAATGGCAATACCTAGATCTATTCTTGCTTGTTATGCCTAGCTAGGGGCGTTAAATGATAGCGCTTGTTGGGAGGCAACCCAATTTTATTTTTATAACTTGCTTTTTTCTCCTTTTTAGTAATAAATAAATTATCTAGCCTCTGTTTTGGTTGTGTTTTTTGTGTTTAATTAGTGTTTGTGCCAAGTAGAACCGTTGGGAAGACTTGGGGAAAGTCTTGTTGAACTTGCTGTAAAAAACAGAAACTTTAGCGCTCACGAGAACTGCTGTCATTTTTATTTGGAAAGTGCTATTTAGTTAATTATTTTTGAAGGTAATTAAAAGATAAATTCCTCACGTACAGCAATTTATTTTAGAATTTTTGGGGTTCCAGATCTTGCGCTAGCTACAGATTACTACAGACTGTTCTGTTTTTGACAGATTCTGTTTTTCGTGTGTTGTTTACTTATTTTGACGAATCTATGGCTAGTAAAATAGTTTATAAACCATAAAGAAGTTGGAATACAGTAGGCATAACACCCATATAAATAAAGAATGAGTTCATTACAGTACCTTGAAGTGGTCTTTTGTTTTCTTTCGCTAACGGAGCTCATGAGATTTTCTACTTTAAGTTTTGTGTTGTGAAGTTTTCAAGTTTTGGGTAAAGATTTGATGGATTATGGAAAAATGAGTGGAAAGAGCCTAATCTTGGGGATGCCCATGGCACCACCAAGATAATCTAAGGACACCTAAAAGCCAAAGCTTGGGGATGCCCCGGAAGGCATCCCCTCTTTCGTCTACTTCTATCGGTAACTTTACTTCGAGCTATATTTTTATTCGCCACATGATATGTGTTTTGCTTGGAGCGTCTTGTATTATTTGAGTCTTTGCTTGCTAGTTTACCACAATCATCCTTGTTGTACACACCTTTTGAGAGAGCCATACATGATTTGGAATTTGTTAGAATACTCTATGTGCTTCGCTTCTATCTTTTGAGTTATATAATTTTGCTCTAGTGCTTCACTTATATCTTTTAGAGCACGGTGGTGGATTTGTTTTATAGAAACTATTGATCTCTCATGCTTCACTTAGATTATTTTGAGAGTCTTAATAGCATGGTAATTTGCTTAAAATCCTAATATGCTTGGTATGCAAGATTAATAATAAACTTTCTTATGAATGTGTTGAATACTAAGAGAAGTTTGATGCTTGATGATTGTTTTGAGACATGGAGGTAATAATATCAAAGTCGTGCTAGTTGAGTAGTTGTGAAATTGAGAAATACTTGTGTTGAGGTTTTCAAGTCTCGTAGAATGCACGTATGGAAAACGTTATGCAAAAAATTTGAAACATGAGGTGTTATTTGATTGTCTTCCTGATGAGTGGCGGTCGGGGACGAGCGATGGTCTTTTCCTACCAATCTATCCCCCTAGGAGCATGCGCGTAGTACCGAGGTTTTTGATGACTTGTAAATTTTTGCAATAAGTATGTGAGTTCTTTATGACTAATGTTGAGTCCATGGATTATACGCACTCTCACCCTTCCATCCTTGCTAGCCTCTTCGGTACCGTGCATTGCCCTTTCTCACATTGAGAGTTGGCGCAAACTTCGCCGGTGCATCCAAACCTCGTGATATGATACGCTCTTTCACACATAAACCTCCTTATATATTCCTCAAAACAGCCACCATACCTACCTATTATGGCATTTCCATAGCCATTCCGAGATATATTGCCATGCAACTTTCCATCATTCCGTTCATCATGACACATTCATCATTGTCATATTGCTTAGCATGGTCATGTAGTTGACATAGTATTGTGGCAAAGCCACCGTTCATAATTCTTTCATACATGTCACTCTTGGCCCAATGCATATCCTGGTACACCGTCGGAGGCATTCATATAGAGTCATCTTTGTTCTAGTATCGAGTTGTAATCATTGAGTTGTAAATAAATAGAAGTGTGATGATCATCATTTTTAGAGCATTATCTCAAGTGAGGAATAAATTAAAAAAATGAGAGAAAAAGAGAGAAGGGACAATGTTACTATCCTTTGCCACACTTGTGCTTCAAAGTAGCACCATGATCTTCATAGTAGAGAGTCTCTCATGTTATCACTTTCATATACTAGTGGGAATTTTTCATTATAGAACCTACACTACAAAAAAAAGACACATCTGTGACATTTTGGGCCGAACGAAATTTTTTTCTGTCATACATATGACACTTCTATGACGATAATTGTGACAAAACCCGGTATCATCATAGATGTGGTGGGCTCCTACTTCTATGACAAAAAATCATGACAGAAAATGGGCTTTTCATCCTGGGCGGGCCGGAGATGCAGCTGCATGACATTCTTTGGGCCGTCCATGACGGAAAAAACCATGGTAGAAGGGAGGGGGAGGAAAATTTCGGGGAGTTCCCGGTTACTGTGGGAGGTCGAGGGCCGAGTGATGCTCATTTCTCTCGTACACGTACGCGCGTGTGTGTGAGGCGTTGGCTCTAACTGAACCCGAGTGAGGCGTTGGGCTCTAACTGAACCCGAGTGATTGCACTGCAGGCTACGCCTTACTGAACCTGAGCGATCGATCGATGGATGTTAACTGAACCCGATCGAGCGATTCCTTTGCTACTGCTGCTAACTGAAGCTGATCGATGCTGCCTCTGGGATGAACAGTGAGCGTTGCGGGCGGGGGGGGGGTTGGATGAATAGTGAGCGGTGGCGTTGCCTCTAGATGAACAGGACGCCGTGGTGTGGTGGAGGGCTGGATGAACAATAGACGGTGGAGGGGTGCCCGTGGAGGGGTGGTTGAATAGGACCCCATGGTGTGGAGGGCTGGATGAACAGTAGACGGTGGAGGGGTGGTTGAACAGTAGCCGATGGAGTAGCGCGCGGTGGAGGCTGGATGAACAGGAGCCTGTGGAGGCTGGAGGAGGTCGATGGTAGCCCGTGGAGGCTGGAGGAGGTCGTCGGTGGAGATGAACAGTATCCCGTGGAGTCTTGTTTTGCGGTACGCCACACCCTCCCGATGAACAGGACCCCCGTTTCGACCGTAGGATGTCCGTTTCGTCCGTTTTGCGGTATGCCACACCCCTCCCGATCAACAGGGCCCCCGTTTCGACCGTAGGGGGTCTGTTTCCTCCATTTTGCAGTACGCCACACCCCTCCCGACCAACAGGACCCCCGTTTCGACCGTAGGAGGTCTGTTTCCTCCGCTTTGCGGTACGCCAGACCCCTCCCGATGAACAGGATCCCGTTTAGAACGTGGCCGGTCGAACACAAGACCGTTTCCTCTATTTTGCGGTACGCCAGGCCTCGTTTCCATCACCTGCTCCATCCAAGCCCTCCCGAACATGACCACGCATGTCGTTCCGACCCAGCCGGTTGGCTCCTACGTGTTCCGTTTCCTCCCGATGAACACGACGCATTCTGTTGCCTCCCCATGAACATGACGCATTCCGTTGCCTCCCCATGAACACGACGACGACGCTGTTTCTCCGTTCCGACCCAGCCATGTACACGAGCCCTGGCCGTACATATGCACGAGTAGGTGTTCGAGACCCTGCCCATATGTACGTACGTGGCCGTATTTTCTTTCTTGCACCCTAGCCGATGTACGTACGTGTACATGCTACGTGCGCGCCTCTACTACGACACGTACGCGCCTCTACTATGACACATGCGTGCCTCTACATCGACCAGTATATATGTACGTACATGTTCGCGACCAGAATGACAACGCTACGTACGCTTCGCCAGATGGGTCCCGACTGTCAGGCACTTCCTTGCCTGCGAAGATGTAGCTGGTGGGTCCCAACAGTCAGGGGGGCGAATCATTTTGTTTTTTTTGCCCGGACGCACTTCCTTGCGTGCGAAGATGTAGCTGCTGGGTCCCAGCAGTCAGGGGGAAATCGTTTTGTCTTTTTTGCCGGACGCACTTCCTTGCGTGCGAAGATGTAGCTGGTGGGTCCCAGCAGTCAGGGGAGTGAATCGTTCTTTTTTCGGACGCACTTCCTTGCGTGCGAAGATATAGCTGGTGGGTCCCAGCAGTCAGGGGGGCGAATCGTTTTTTTTCGGACGCACTTCCTTGCGTGCGAAGATGTAGCTGGTGGGTCCCAGTAGTCAGGGGGAAATGTTTTTTTCACGGAATACGGTGGCCCGCACTACATAAAAAGGACACATCCGTGACATTTTAGGACGAACAAATTTTTTTTCTGTCATACATATGACACTTCTATGAGGATAATTGTAACAAAACCTGGTATCATAATAGATGTGGTGGGCTCCTACTTCTATGACAAAAAATCATGACAGAAAATGGGCTTTTCGTCCTGGGCGGGCCGGAGACGTAGCTGCATGACATTCTTTGGGCCGTCCATGACGGAAAAACCCGTGGTAGAAGCGAGGGCGAGGAAAATTTCGGGAGTTCCCGGTTACGGTGGGAGGTCGGGGGCCGAGCGATGCGCGCTTCTCTCGTACACGTACGCGCGTGTGTGCGATGCGTTGGCTCTAACTGAACCCGAGCGAGACATTGGGCTCTAACTGAACCCGAGCGATTGCACTGCAGGCTACGCGTTACTGAACCCGAGCGATCGATCGATGGCTGTTAACTGAACCCGATCGAGCGATTCCTTCACTACTGTTGCTAACTGAAGCCGATCGATGCTACCTCTGGATGAACAGTGAGCATTGCGGGGGGGGGGGGTGGATGAACAGTTCTTGGTGGGGGTGGATGAACAGGACCCCGTGGTGTTGCCTCTGGATGAACAGGACTCCGATCGATCGAGTCGGTTGGGGTTGGATGAACAGGACCCCGTGGAGGGCTAGATGAACAGTAGACGGTGGAGGGCAGGATGAACAGTAGCCCGTGGAGGGGTGGTTGAACAGGAGCCCGTGGAGAGGGCTGGTTGAATAGTAGCCGGTGGAGTAGCGCGCGGTGGAGGCTGGATGAACAGGAGCCCGTGGATGAACAGTCATAGGTGGAGGCTAGAGGAGGTCGATGGTGGATGAACAGTAGCTCGTGGAGGCTGGAGGAGGTCGACGGTGGAGATGAACAGTATCCCGTGGAGTCCCGTTTTGCGGTACGCCACACCCCTCCCGATGAAAAGGACCCCTGTTTCGACCGTAGTGCTCCAACACAAGTCCGTTTCCTCCATTTTGCGGTACACCACACCCCTCCCGATGAACAGGACCCCCGTTTCGACCATAGGAGGTCCGTTTCCTCTGTTTTGCAGTACGCCAGACCCCTCCCGATCAACAGGACCTCGTTCTGAACGTAGGAGGTCCGTTTCCTTCATTGTGCGGTACGCCAGGCCTTGTTTCCATCGCCTATTCCGTCCAATCCCTCCCGATGAACACGGCCACGCATTCCGTTCCGACCCAGCCGGTTGGCTCCCACGCGTTCCGTTGCCTCCCGATGAACACGACGCATTCCGTTGCCTCCCCATGAACACGACGCATTCCGTTGCCTCCCCATGAACATGACGCATTCCGTTGCCTATTTGTCCGTTCTGACCCAGCCATGTACACGAGCCCTCGCCGTACGTATGCGCGAGTAGGTGTTCGAGACCCCGCCCGTATGTACACATACGTGGCTGTATTTTCTTTCTTGGACCCTGGCCGCTATACGTACGTGTACATGCTACGTACGCGCCTCTACTACGACACGTGCGCGCCTCTACATCGACTAGTATGTACGTACATGTTCATGACCAGAATGACAACGCTATGTACGCTTCGACCAGGTGGGTCCCGACTGTCAGGCACTTCCTTGCCTGCGAAGATGTAGCTGGTGGGTCCCAGCAGTCAGGGGGCGAATCGTTTTTTTTGCCCGGACGCACTTCCTTGCGTGTGAAGATGTAGCTGGGTAGGTCCTAGCAGTCAGGGAGAAACCCTTCGACCAGGTGGGTCCCAGCTGTCAGGTGGAGGAATCATTATTTTCAGCGTAATAAGGAGGCACTTCCTTGCTGCGGCCGTGGACCCAGCTGTCTGCCTCTCCACATACAGTCCACGTCCGATGGAAGTCGTTCCTTGACCATGTTGACCACGCCGCACTGAGAGCACCAGGGCGGTGGACGACGGCGAGGCCTAGGAAGGGGACGACACGGAGGCAGGGAAGACTTGGCAGTTGTTTCCCACGCGGAGGGGAGTACGACTGTACGAGGGTTTACTGGTTCGTCTGCCGTCGCCGGAGAATAACAGCAGATGTGGGTGAGTAGAGGGATGGCTAGGCCAGCAGTGGGAGTACGGTGGGGCGGTGAGGCCTGCGTGGCAGCACAACCGGCTGCGAGGAGGAGGGAGCAGGCAGTCCCGCTGGCGCTTGTTTGAGCGGCTGGAGCAGGAAGAGCAGAGATTGGAGAAGCAGGACGGTCGTTGGATGGACATCCAACAGTCAGTGCTTGTACGTCAACCTTTTTTAAGGAAAGCCTCAAATCTGTTGAAAACAGCATACAACCCATCTGCCATTATTTCTAATAATTTATAGCCCATTTGCTAATTCTTAAGGTTTTTTTGGAGACCATATTCTTTTTGTTAGCATTACAGCCCATATTGTGGCAATAGTTAAAAAATTATACAAAATTTTGCATATTTCGGTGCGGTCCGAACTGTTTTTAATCCCGAAATTTCGACTCATATGCAAACTGATTTTAAAAATAAATGTATATCAATATAAAATCCATCAAATTCTCCACGCATAAAAATTAATGTAATTTAAAATCTTGAAATGAAGAAAAGATATTTGAAACTAATTGCCGGTTTGATGTGTTTTAAAAATGTACAACCCATTTCTCATTACTGATGGGCCATTTTCTCGGCTAGCCGAATGAAAGCTCTCCTCGTCTAGAAAGATTTGCAGCCCAACATGCCTGACAAAGCGACTTACTTGGCAAATCACAAAAAACTGGCCTGTGGCCTTGGACCCAGCTATCAGCCTCTCCCCGTACAGTACTCTTCCGATGGAAGTCGTTCCTTGACCATGTTGACCACGCCACGCGGAGAGCACCACGGCGGTGGACGACAACGAGGCCTAGGAAGGGGACGACACGGCAGTGGAAGCCCGCGCGGAGAGGACTACGAGGGTTCACTGGTTCGGCTGCGGTGTGAGGCTGCCGTCGCCGCAGGGCCTGGCCAGCGGTGGGAATAGTAGGGGGCGGTGAGGCCTCTACGGCAGCATAGCCGGCCATGGGAGGCAGGAGCATGCGGCACGACAGGCGCTGCTTTGGGCGGCTGGAGCAAGAAGACCAGAGGTTGAAGAAGCACTACGGCCGTTGGATGGACATCGTACGGTCACTGGAGCTAGAATCGTTCATATTGACTAAGTTGGGCTATATGCGAATAGGCCGTTAACAGGCTTTACATGGGCCGGTCCGCCACCTTTTCACCAAGTCAAACGGGCTGGCCTTTTCACAGGAATGGGCCTCTATTATGCCGTGCCACGTGTCGACATATCATAGGCACCTATCTGACCCACTGACGAGCTGACACATGTTTCGTCTTGCCAATCAGAATTTTACACGTGGAAATTTCCCATTGGTCGGGGCTGTTAACGGGTTATCGGATCCAAAACCCAACCCGATAGCTTAACGGCATTCTGTTACGATGGATGCCACGTGTCGGTCACCCTTGATGGAAGCACTTCTGTGACGCGCGATTTATCGTCACGGAAGTGGACACTTCCGTGATGATAATTTTGGTAATGTCATGGAACACTTCTACGATAGCACATGTATGACTATCTTGATTTTGTCATAAATTTGTCATGGATGTACATGCATGACAAAAAAAGCGAACTACTGTGACAAACACGTATCATCACGAAACTGTATTTTTTTTGTAGTGTCGTCCGGTGGGTCCTCGCTGTCAGGTGGAGGAATAATTATTTTGCGCGTAATAAGGAGGCACTTCCTTGCTGCGGCCGTGGACCCAGCTGTCAGTCTCTCCACGTACAGTCCATGTCCGATGGAAGCCATTCCTTAACCACGTTGACCACGCCGCGCCGAGAGCACCAGTGCGGTGGACGACGGCGAGGCCTAGGAAGGGGACGACGCGGATCTGGGGAAGACGCGGCAGTGGATGCCCACGTGTAGAGGAGTATGAGGGTTCACTCGTTCAACTGCGGTGTGAGGCTGCCATCGCCGCAGAATAACAGGGGGTGTGGGTGCGTACAGGGATGGCTTGGCCAGCGGTGGGAGTAGTAGGGGGCGGTGAGGCCTCTGCGGCATCACAGCCAGCCACGGGCGGCAGGAGCAGGTGGCATGACCAGTGCTGCTTTGGGCGGCTAGAGCAAGAAGACCAGAGGTTGAAGAAGCACTACAGCTGTTGGATGGACATCGTACGGTCACTAGAGCTAGAATCGTTCATATATTGACTAAAGTTGACAAAGGCCTCCGTCCCAGTCAACTTAGTAGGCCCACAAGTCAGCCTCCCAACAAGGTGGGTCCCAGGTAGTAGGGGGTATTCATTTTTTTGTGCGTAATAAGGAGGCACTTCCGATGGGTCCGAGCTGACAGTGGGGGGAACGTTTTTTTCGCGAAATACGGTGGCCCATCCTGTGGGTCCCAGCAGTCAGGGGGAAACATTTTTTTCACGAAATACTGGTGGCCTGTCCGGTGGGTCCCTGCTGTCAGGTGGAGGAATAATTATTTTCCGCGTAATAAGGAGGCACTTCCTTGCGGCTGCCGTGGACCCAGCTGTCAGCCTCTCCACGTACAGTACTCTTCCGATGGAAGTCGGTCGTTGACCACGCTGCGCCGAGAGCACCATGGCGGTGGACGACGGCGAGGCCTAGGAAGGGGACGACGCGGAGCCGGGGAAGACGCAACAGTGGAAGCCCGCGCGGAGAGGAGTATGAGGGCTCACCGGTTTGGTTGCGGTGTGAAGCTGCCGTCGCCGCAGAATAACAGCGGGTGTGGGTGAGTAGAGGGATGCCCTGGCCAGCGGTGGGAGTTGGAGGGGCGCTGAGGCCTGCGCGGCAGCACAGCCGGCCACGGGAGGCGGGAGTAGGCGGTCCCGCCGACGCTGCTTTGGCGGCTAGAGCAAGAAGATCAGAGATTGAAGAAACACGACGGCCGTTGGATTGACATCCAACAGTTACGTCTGCTAGAATCGTTTATTGACGTATATAATAACTAAAAAAATCTTGCATACGCATCAACTAAACAGGCCCACAAGTCAGACCACTCCCTCTTTTTTTAAATAATTTATATGTAGCTCATGGCAACTTCTTATGCAATTTATTGCAGTCGTTTTTTTGGTTGGCCAGGGCCAATTTCGCATATTTCTATGGGTTCCAAACTATTTTTAATACCGAAATGTCGAGCCAGATTTAAAGCACTTTGAAGATATATTTAAATTAGGTTAATGCCTAGTGAAATAGGAATCTGAAAATGTGAAAAAAATCAGAAATTATAAAGTAATTGCCAATTTATCATTTGTTTTTATATTTACAACCCATTTCATATTACTTTCAAGATTTGCAGGCTTCTTGAAAGAGTTACAGCCCATCAGGGCATAGAAAAGTTAGTAGGCCTGGATTGGGTATTCTTCAGAAAAAATAAACTAGGCTCATTTTCACAAAGAAAAAATGGCTCGGCTGGTCACATGGTGAACATAAAATATAAGCCTGGGCTAGACGGGCCACAGCCCAGTTCAAACCCTACTCCGTCTCAACAATACCATACAAAAAAAATATTGCTCGAGTAGCTACGTCCCAGGTGTCAGCCGATCTTGTGCTGTTCTCTTGTCTATTGACTATATACGCTCACAATGTCGTGGGCCCCAGATGTCAGGAAAACACTAGGAGGAAGCATTTTATTTTTCCATACGCTGGTGTGGTGGGCCCCTACTGTCATCCTCTCCACGTACTTCTGCCGATTCCTGTTGTTTGTTGACCATGTTGACAACGCGAGAGGGCGGTGCCGCGGCGAGCACACGAAAGCGTGCGGAGGACATCGGCGTTGACGATTTTGGAGACGGTGGGGCGGCGATGCGTGCGCTGAGGCGCAGCCAGCCGTGGGAGGCGGAAGCAGGCGGCCCCGCCGGCGCTGGTTTGGTTTTGGCGACTGGAGGAAGACAGGACTGAAGAATCATGACAGACTGTAAAAGCAGCAGGAGTACTTAACAACCTTAACTGAAACTAGCAGGGGCACTTAACAACCAAAGCTGAAAGCAGTATGAGTACTTATACAGGTTCAACCATACAAAGCACGCCTCGAACAATGCTACTTTGCCTACAGTTAACCAAGGGTGAGGCCGCCAAGCCCCAGGACAAGGCCCAGGCGCCACCCCGCGCATCCACAACCTTCTGAAAGCGGCTTCATCTCGCAACATGGTCAATAAACAGGATATTCGCTTTAGGGCCATGGAAAAGAATGAACATAATCTTCTGTCCTATTCTCCAAGATGGACGGGCCTTCATTATTTGAGACCACCCATGAATAAGTATCTTTTCACCTCCAAGGGGAATTGAGTAGGTCGACATAAACATCATGTTGTGACCAAGCGCAAGTCTGACCCGACCATGGTCAGGCATCTGTATAGGAACAATAGAACTCGGCAGTTCCTGTTTCAAGAAGATCACAACTGTAAAACTGTGTATAAGCAATAGTTTATGAACAACATATATAACAGAAAACAGCTTGTACCATAAGTTTCTCCACATAGTTGGACCTGTTCAACGAGTGCAACAGTGGCACACATATCCCACATGGCCTTCCACCATTGAAACGCCCCACAAGGACCTCAAGACGATCAATAAAGTGTAGGAACTTGTGGATGTCGATCCAGTCAACTTCAGTGCCATTAGTAACAGCCAAGTTATTACAGAGTAACAAACGAGCAGACTGCTTAACTCTGAAAAAACCTACACATGCCACCAATTATAAGAAAATATTAGTTAGAAGTAGCATCTTCGTGAGAGATTCGTTGCTACTTCTAAAGTTAAATTGTGATTAGTTAGACAGAGTAGGTGGATTAAGAAGTAATCAAGGCAACAAGAAAGAACCAGATACAAAACTAACATGGATGAACAATTGGAACGACGTCGGGGTGGAAGTTCGCAGTGAAGAAGAGACTAAGTTCTGCTATTTCCATCAACATTCGTGCCCCAACTTTCAGTCTGTAACACTTGAGAAAGTTTATCCAAGTTCGGCCATAAAAAAGCAGCGATCTTCTTGGTTCATTTACCCAACTCGGAACTTATATCCATGGCTTGTCTTCACTGTGACCATTAAACTTGTGTATTCAGTTATGGCAAGGCCGAGCATCTTGAGTACATGTGTTCTGGCAGAGCAAATAATACACTGCAGGAAAAATAATATGAGAACACAGCATGTTCAAAAAAACCCCACCCTCCCTGATAGAAAAGAGGATTCTAGGAACATACTGTGCGCGTTTCAAAATGATGTGTTAGGATGAGAAGGAACAAGTGTGGCGTCTTGCCGAGGGCACATAATCCTGTAGGGTACTCACACTTTGGGCACTACACATGAAACACACTAGATTCAGTAGGAAGAAAAATGCATCAACGGCGGCGGCTGCCATCCTAGGATTACCTGCGACCAAGGGACTTGGATTTATGGGGGATGGATGAAGAATTCGTACCTGGTTCTCCATGAGAAAACCCTATGCAATCGCCGAGAGGGGGTTTTCGCTGAACAAGCAGACGAGGGAGAAGGGGATTCAGGCCTAGTGAAATATTGTCGCTTCATCCGTCCAGCTTACTGCTAAAGCTGGAAAGGGGGGTTGTGATTTGATGGCTCATTGGGCATTACTGCGGCGCTACGACCAGGGTGTGTCTACTGTGAAGTTGTGCACTCTAATTTGTGCATATGGCACGTGGACCCCGTTGCCGGTTGCCCCACATATCAGCGAAAGGAAGTAGAAAGACAGGAGTAACTAGTTACACATAAATATATTTTTTGACAGAGAGATACTCCCTCTGTAAAGAAATATACAAATCTTTTATATCACAGGCTCACCTTGCCGCTCTGCAACGCACGGGCATTATGGGGGTTCAGCTTTTTTTATGGGGGTTCAACTGAGAATATAATACTCAGATAGGCTCACGGTTCTGGACTTTGGGCCGCAGGACGACCCTGCATGTTTGGGGGCCCAGGTGTTCTACCTCAGCGCTTTTCATATTGCAAGCGATCGGTACGGCGCTGGTTTTAGATGCTGTCGCAAGGCAAATACACAAAATTGAATAAAGCACATCAGTTGTTGGAATGAAATCGAATGAAAGTTCCTAACCAGCAATCAGAGTTGCAATTCTATCAATGATATACCATGTGATAAATAATACTGTTGTACTACTTACACACACAGGACACTTGTTTCACCATGCCAGATTATTACATCAAAATATCTCGGGGGATAGATCAGTTCGGCAGTTGCGTGCTGTTACTGAAGAATTTCAAAGTTGATTTGGACCAGCTCTCCTTGCCGAGAAAGTTTGATTTTGACATCATCCCCTACCGCAAGATATGATTTTGATTTGAACGTTGACCATCCTTTAGCATCAATCATCATGCAACCATCCTTTGTACTTACGGTATATTGAGAAGGTTCATTCACACCAAGGCTGCGCATGGTAAGAGAAACTTGGCCACAGTCACCCGGATTGTTGAACGACTCCCTCGTTGCTGTAGGAATTCTCTATTTGCAAACAAGAAGACATACCCAAAAAGTTAGATCAACACAGTGAATCATGTGAAACAACATGGAAAGAAAAACGAACGAAGCACTTGGGCGGCTAATGCTTACCAAGAAGGTGGACATGTCGGTTTTTGTAAGGACTTTGGTATATGAAGTGCGAACTGCAGCCCAGTCTGTTGTCGGTGCAACTGCACGGGCCGGAGCAGATGCAAGTGCAAGTGTTGGTGCAGGTGCCGAAGCCGCTGCTGCTGCCGGATATGGTGCTCCTTGTAGAGTTGGTGCCGGTGTCGGAGCAGGTGCCGGTGTCGATGCCCGATCCTCCGGTAGATCAAACTGATCTGCTGACGCGGTCGGTGCCCAATCCTCAACTGGATCAGACTGAGCTGCTGCCGCTGTCAGTGCTAGAGCAATTGCCGGTGCTCGATCTGTGCGAGACAGCGGTGATCGTGTCTGGTCTGCTATGATCAGCTTTCTAACTTGACTAGGATCCATGACCATGATCCAGTTTTTCTTCATTTCTTTTAAACGCGAGAAGGACTAATTGTGGCATTTTTGTTAAACCAAACTGCAGTTCATCATAGGGATTCATCTTGTACTCAAACAACAGACTGATCCAATTTTTTCCAGTAATATAAGTGATGGACAGTGCCTTCATTACTGACACGACATAAGAAGTGAAACCTGCAAAAATAGCCATCGTAGAGCAAACCAAATAGTTTATTCTGTGATGAATGTCACATGGCAAAACCTGCATCGTAAAATTGCAAGAAAAGAATGAAAACATGACATTAAATCAATAAGATTTAGACAGTAAATCAATAAGATTTACTTGATGTGACACGAGTGAATCCTTACCACGAAATCACTATGTTGAAGTACTAAACAGAAGATTGATCGTCCAACTACGCATGGCATGTAGGGGCCCCGCCTACTCCCACAAGCAGGAAAGTCCAAAGGTCGTGACAAATCGTATGGACCGAACATCTGTGGGACTAGAAATCCTGGTGGGTGCGATAAACCCTGCAATGCATACAGATATTGGAGTGTAACCATAATTGATAAACCATCCTCACAAAAAATATGATCTGGATACTTCAAAATATACAGACTGAATTGAGTGGACAGACACATAGACCGTTCTCAGGACTGACCACACACCAAAAGCGGCAGTACTAATAAACAATACAGGGTTCACAAACACAAATCAAGTACTGAACAATAGTACTTACTACAGACAAGCAAACTTGCACTAACTAAACTCTGCAGACTATTTCTTACCACCGACCTACGGGATGAACCCCGCATAACTGACTAGGCCATGGACTTCAGGCGAGATGTCTACATGCACCATCACCATCTTGTCAACCTTGGAGAACCTAACAGAGTGGTCTTTCCACTCATAAACATGATGATGAAGACAGGCCGCATCAGATTTTTTGGGAAGCTTTACAAGAACCACACCATTCGTAATCGAAGGCACTGCCAGGAAATTGTTGTGGTCAAGTACAGCCTCGAGAACACGCCTGACAACAATGCTACAGGAAAACACTAGTTCAGGACACGTGGCGACAAGGACACACCAGCTGGATAGTTCAGCAGTAGAACTCATCATCAGGTCTTCCAGTTCACACGACATGACTTTGAGAACTTCATCTCCACTGCGGACATGGTTCTAATTCAAACAGAAACCATATTTTATTACTACCACCGTTCAGAAATATAAGATGATTTTCGATATTATACTCCATATATGACTACATATACGCACATAAATGAGTGAACAAAGACACTAGAAAATGTCTTCCAAGGCATGAGAGCAGAGGGATTACATGCAATATCCATAACACAAGTTACTGAGGCAAATATACCCTCTTAAAAGGTAGCATTGATGTTCATAAAGTACTCCCTCCGTCCCAAAATTCTTTTCTTAGATTTGTCTAGATACGGATGTATCAAGTCACATTTTAGTATTAGATACATCCATATCTAGACAAATCTAAGACAAGAAATTTGGGACAGAGGGAGTAGTTGAAAGTAATCTATAAGAAATCAGTGTCAACCTCTCGCATGTTTTGGTCAAAAGAGGAATTTAGAACCGTCATTTGGCACACTAAAATCACATGCAAGATCACCCAGAAAGTTGTACTACCAGTACTAGTACTGCGTGTTAGATGAAAAAACACGATCAAGATCAAGAAAAAGATCGTCAACAAGAGACATTACCTGGACTTGCTTAATGAGGGATCCCGGAGCGGGGGGCTTGGACAGGGCGATGGCTTTGAGCTTGTTTGCGGTAGTCTCGGTGGGGTGCTTGCGCTTCTTCGTACCATGAGCCTCAACGGTTTTGGCCAGAGCCATAGACATCACGTCGGCCGGTGCTCCGGCGTCCATCTAAGAGAGGAAGCTGAGAGAGAAGAGTGAAAGGAGGAACGAGATGAGGGAGAAGCGAAGCGAGTGGGGGGTTTTCTTCAAGAGAGGAAGCTGAGAGAGAAGAGTGAAATGATGGTTGCTTCGTTCGTCCAACTTACTGCTGGAAAGGAGGGGGTTTTGTGATTTGATGGCTCATTGGGCATTACTGCGGCGGTTCGATCGGGGTAGTCTACCGTCACTCTACTACGGAGTAATTTAGTGCATGGCTGGTGGACCCAGGTGCTGGGTATCCCACACGTCGGTCAAAGTGAGTAATTTAGTGCATGGATGGAGGAGGATCCGCACGGTAGAGCGGTTCCATTGTTTTTCTAAAGAAAAAAATGATTACAGCAAGCGTTTCCACTCTTACAATGGAGGAGTGCGAAACATGGCAGCCACATGAACATACACAGTGCTCCTACGACTAGGCATGTGCAGTGGTTCATACGTCAGTACTACACAATCTTGTTGCTAGTGTAGTAAGATATGACGATAACAAATGATGTTGTGCACATGTCAACTACTCCTATATGTAACATAGTACCGCTTTTTCGACTGTCCGGTCGAGAATGAACGGTGAGATCAATGTTAACAGAACTAGGTCCACAGCGCACGGAGAGTACAGTGCTACAGTACTCCACGAAACATGAACCATATGAAGCACGAATGGATTCCGGTGATGGAGCCCTGAAAGGATTCGTGCGGCAATGGCGACGGCAGCCCGCAACCCCTCCTTGTCCAGCTCAGCACCCACCATCGCACGGAGATGGCTCAGCTCCTCGGAGATATAGGTGAAGAAGGAGACCAGGCCAGGAAGCCGCAGCTCATTGAAGTCGATCGGGTGGTCGAACGGGTTTAGCCCGACGGCCGGCATCGTCACGCTGGCACGACGGTAGGCATCGCGCAACCGCAACACGTGTGTGGCAACTTGGTTCACCAAGTGGCTGAGGCGATCCTGGACCTTGTCACGATCAGCCCGCTCACGCTCCAGCTGGCTCCCCTGACGGCCTATAGTATCTCCCACTTTCTGCAGCAACGCCGCCGACGCCTCAAGCATCTTTGTGGTGGACACCTGCCGCTTTTGAAGCTCAGTGAACTCCCGCACATAACGGAGGAGCATGGCACTCCTCTCCTCATTGAGCTCACGGAGCTCCATGTCCTTGGCCCTGAGCTCCGCATCCTTGGCATGGAGCTCCTGTGTCAGGAGCCTCACCTCGGACTCCGTGATCTGCTGCGCCGCCATGGCACCAGGTAGAAGCAATGGGGAGAGGAAGCAAAGGGGGCGAAACGGCTGAAAGGCAATGCAATCTACAGGAAGGCGGAGGGAGCAGTGGGTTTTTACAGGTGGAGTCATCGTGACTAATTGCTAACGCGCCTGCTCCCGTCAATCAAAAAATTAACAATCATGCCGCGCCTGCTCGCGTCAATCAAAAAATTAAAAATCTTGCCGCACCCAAACACCAGAGAAACGCCGCGGTGGATATTTAAATTTACCTTCCGGCAAGTAGATAAAAAAAGGGGTGAAAAAACAAATGTGGCGGCGGCCTAGCTAATCGGTCGAACTAGCCCAACTAGCTAGCCACCATGCTTCACTGATGTACTCGGCGGGAAAGATGGTCTTTCGTGATTTGGCGACTCATTTACTTGCTTCGGCGCTACGACCGAGGAGGACCCAGAAAACGCGTGGTAGGGCGTCCCACGTCAGGAAGAATATATGCGTGCACCACCCGGGATGACCCCGAAACCGCGCGCGGTAGGGTGTGCCACGTCTCGGCACGGAGGAAAAATATGCGTGTAAAAATATACTGTATCAGACGTAGTACCTATGGTTCGACCTCGGGACCCAGCCAGTCGGTCGAAAACACCCCACTAGCCACACAGCTTCATCATGCAAACGACGCACGGAGGATAGATGTGGTTAGCTCCGTCTTGACCAGCCACAATGTCTCTTGTTCTAGGCGATTCTTCTATTTTCCAAGCTTTTTTTAGTTGTAATAACACCACGGCAAGCTAGCGCCGCTCTTCGTGTGTGCCCGTGCAAAGGTTAGGCGATGGAGAGAAGAGAGATTGAGATCGCAGACTTGGGACCCACCAGTAAGTGAGACAACGGTCATGCACGTGTTGACGAGGCACTCCCTCTACTCTACTCAACGCAAGTACTGTATAAAATCAAGTTATGGGACAAAGGCAACAACCGTTCGTTCTTTCAGGCTATCGACTTACGCTTTGTAGTCCAGGTTGCCAGTTCGAATCTCGTCTTGCAGATTTGTTAGTTTTAGGTCCAAATTTGATAAATGACAAGTGGGACCCCCATGTGTTGTTCCGATATTTCAGTGTAGGATGGTTTTTTTGAACAAATACTTTGCACGGTTAGACAAGTAATGGCACGAGTTACACGTATTTTGCAAGTTTACGAACAAAAATGACAGCGGCATAGAATATCACATCCACCCCGCAGCTTAGATACTATGGTGATACGAGTTTTTACGCCGTTGGAAGTGAGATCCAATGGCTTGGGAGCAGTCTTTGTAATTATGCACAATTTCCAAACTCTCCAAAGGTTTTTTTGCAAATAAAACATTCAGGCCTCGTGTGTGCCGCTGCATCTTCGATCCAATGGCTCCCCGATGCTCATATTAGGTGCTCCCCGTAGCTTAATTACCCGCTACGGTGAGAGGAGCATCTAGGTCGTATGATCAGTGATCAGATGGCACATGCGTAGTACTTGTACTTTCTGTGCATTTCCCAAACTCTATCAGCCGTATATTGCAAAAACATTCAAACCTCCTACTGTGGGCCGTTAGATCTCAGTGAACTCGTATCACCATAGAATCTAGCTATGGTGCGGGAGCACCTCATACTCTCCCATGCGAGAAAACATAAGGTCCTATCGCAGATTGGATGCTACGGCGATACGAGCTTGGAGGTCGTTTGATCTGAGATCCAATGGCATCTGAGCAGTCTTTGTGCTTGTAAGCAGTGGCCGAACTCTTTTGGGGCTTTTCTGCAAAAAAACCATTCGAACCACCGAGGAGGTGTTGGGTCACAAATCCAACGCCTCCGAAGAGCTTGTATCACCAAAGCATCTAAGGTGTGGTAGCACATGATATTCTTACATACAGGAGAATATGATGTCCTCCTTCATCTTAGATGCTACGGTGATACAAGCTTTGAGGTTGTTGGATATGGGATCAAAGGGCATCTAAGTAGTTTTTGTACTCATCAAGGTTTCCTGCAAAAATATTAAGACACATCATGTGAGCTGCTATATCTCAGATCTACAAGCTCCAAGCAACTCGTATTGGCACATAGCATCTAAGGTATGGGGGCACATGATATTCTCCCGGGGAGGAGGGGTGGGGGTGCACAACCAATTGGTGGTTGGGAGGATGGGGACAAATATAATCTAAACAACCCTAAACAGAGCTCCACAATTTTATCTAAGGTCGAGGGGTTGACCCCCGACAATCATACCTCCGCCTAAACACAACATTTGCATGTACTATAGTACTAGACTTAATATTCATGTTTCAGTTTCAAGTTCATTTTAAATATTGAACTGAGGACCATGGATGTCTTACATTTACTCCCTTCGTTCCTAAATATTAGTCTTTTTAGAGGCTTCAAATGGACTGGCACATACGGATGTATATAGACATATTTTAGAGTCTAGATTCACTAATTTTGCTCTGTATGTAGTCAGTTGTTGAACTCTCTAAAAGACTAATATTTAGGAATAGAAGGAGTATTTTTGAAGTCGTGTCATACATGCATGGTTTGGAAAAATAGATGCACTATACTTATTGGATTGTTGTTGCGTTCGTGTGCGTGTGTCTGTGTGTGTGTGTGTGGTCATATTCTTGATACATACAAAGTTTTCTCACCTCCCTATTGTTCATCTTTTAAATTTGAATTTGCATTGGAAAACTTACTAGGGATACCATGAAATGTGAAATCCATGTTGAGATCATTATATCACAAACTCACTCTAATTCAACAACTCGTCATAAATCAATTACCACGTTGATATTAGTATTTGCAAGGAAAATACAGGTATTGTAATACACATAGATTCGTTCGGCAATTTAAAAGGTTCCTTTCGTATTCTCAAATGGTAGGACCCAACGGCGTACCAGCCAGACCTTGGCTTGTGTTGATCCTTAAAAAAACCGGGCTCGTGTCCTTCGGTGGCATGCGTGGTACGCACATTAGGCAACCCCAACCAGTCGAGCCTCAGCGTTTCAAGTCGAAATATCTGGCGGCCAGAATTCCAGACCTAGGAAATTCCCCTCATGTACCTGGTCCATAATGACTACCGATGAACAACAGAGGGATGCTTTAGTAACTAGACAACGTTACCTACCGTGCCGAGCACGGTTCAATTCCCTCGGTCGCCGCTCGTCAAGGTCACCCGTCAACTACATTGCCTAGTACTACTACTACACTAGGATGAGCACAGAATTGAGCCCGTTTGTTCGTGCCTAGTACTTGAGTTAATATATCAGGCAATGCACTGGTACAGAGGGATTATCCTTTTACTCTGCATATATAACTTGTCTGAAGTCTAACTAAGCAAAATGTTTGACCAAATCCGTTCTTAAGAAATACAACAAGACAGATGTACGGCTTGAAAATTTATTGCATGATGCAGGTTATGATATTTTTCGAATCCTGGATCTTAAATTTCAGAAAATCCAAAAGTGAGCATAAATTCTTGAAACTAAGCATGGTCACGTGATATGGCACAAATATTACTTTGTAAGTTTTTTCTTCAATTTGAGACAAGCTGCTTATGACAAGTTGCACAAATGAAGAGCCAAGGTATTTTGGAACAAAGGAAGACCTGTCACGTTAAGGCGAACGCTTTCACTATTGAAACCGTGGGCGTTTATGTGCCACCACGAGTCCCAGCTTCTCATCGGCAGATGCCGTCCGAGTAAGTGTGTGAGTCGACGGGAGGCGTGCGAGCAGACCGCTGCGCCGACTGTCAGGGAGGCGTGCGAGTAGACCGCTGTGCAGGCTCACCGGGAGGCAAGCCCTTTGACAAGGCTCCGCCGCCCACCGTCGTCCCAACTGCTCCCACTTTTAATGTCGCCGGTGCCGCAGTTTAAAATCAACCCCGCACTACCCGGTATCGCTACAATCCTCTCTTTTCCTCTCCGCTTCTCCTGTCGTCTACCTCCAACTAGCCTGACCTAAACGTACGCCATGCCGCATCACGATGGTATGCCCTTAGTGTTCCAGTTTCCTGAGGAAGACACCTAGCCGGAGTCTCAAGAACATAAGGCGCTTCAGGACGAGCTTGAACTGGCGTTGCGGGAAGATGCCACGCCTGTCCCCGCTCCTGTTCCAGCTCCCGTCACCCTGACTGCGCATGCGCCTGCGCGTGCACTGACGCGCACGCCCGTGCCGGTGCCCGTGCTCCTGCCAGCGCATGCGCCTGCGCGTGCACTAACGTGCGCGCCAGTGCCGGTGCCCGTGCACATAAATGTATCCACCGCGCCGTTGATAGCGCATGTCCCCGCGCGGGTGCCAGTGCCCCCCTCAGCGGCATGGATGGCCACCGTCGACCGCTTCCTTGCACCAACGCCAGTCGCCTCCTCCCGCCAGTTGACTTGCTCCGAAGTCCAGAACATTTTGGCCATCCTTGAAGCTAGGCTAACGTCCAGGAGTACACCAACAACGGCGCAAGACGCCGCCGTCGCCGTTGGTCAGTGGCCCGACGACACACAGAGCACGGTAGAGGAGCCGCTTCCCACCACGAGACGCCCCCGCCGCCGCCGCGGAATCTAAATTTGCCAGGAAAAACGTTCGGATTGCCATGCTTAAAATCCAAACGTTTATCATTTCCGTTTATTTTATATCGATCGTCGTATAATTTAAAGTCGGAGTCAGCCTGAACGAAATGTATGGTTTGATCGATTGAATGTTCTTCTAGAGCCGTATCAAATTAAATATAAAACGCCATCAAGCCACATGTATTCCTTATCATCCAACGACCTAGACTGCATCAATGTCGAGCGCTCAACACGTTTAGCGTGCAGTTAATTTCATGCCAAAAATAGTGCTAATCACATGACAACACGCAAATAATATCCTAGTAGTTAATATCCGCATGCACTTAATATACTTCCAAATTAACGTGCATTGCACGTACACACTGACTAGTGCTGCTAGTACGTGAAACTAGTGCTGTGAGTTGTGAACTCGTCAAGATATGGTCAACGGCAACATCGCCCGCGAGTTCTTCCTGTTTGCCCGTGCGTCTAAACGCAGAAGGGGAGGAGAGAGAGAGCACACATGGAACCCACCAGTAAGTGAAGGCGAAGAGAGAGAGAGAGAGAGCATACATGTTATCCATTAATTAGGCTGTGGTAATATAAAAGCATTATGTGAACAAAGGGGGTACAACAAACATTGCTATTCTACGTATGTTGCCTATTAACGTGCGGCTTGAAGGCCCGGTCGCATGTTCGATCCTCGTCCTTTATTTTTAATTTATATATGGGTCCAAATTTGTTTCATGACATGTGGGCCCCTCGGAGTGTAGTTTGTAGCACTTTAATTTGTTGGTCGAAATTTGTTCCATTCCAAGTGGACTATCGGTGTGTAGTTTTGTAGCTTATTTATAATAATTAAAGAGAACAACATAGTTTTTTCAATAATACCATGGTGCGACGTTGAAGGCGAGAAAGGACATGCAAGAGAGCGATGACCGAGCCAGAGGAAAATCAACTAGGGGAGTTGCGTGGGTTGCAACGTTGTTTGGAGTAGTGGTGGGCCGAATGCTACGAAAATATAATCTAAACCGACCAGAACAAATGCCTACACAGATTAATCCAAGGTTGGAGTGCCCCTCGCAATGAAAATAGCTCCAGCTTTGCGAGGGATGGAGAGGTAGTAGCTTCAACGTGTGGAAGATACGGTGTGAGAAAGCGAGGTCAATCGAGAGACATATAGATAGAGAGACAAAGTGAGTGTGGTCCGACATTCATTGAACAAATATATATGCTCTGGAGAGATATTGTCCGATTGAGCTTTTTGGCAAGGGTGAGGGTTGTAAGATAGAGCTTGAGAGATGGTCCAGTCACAGACGTGTAGATATATTTTGTGCGTGGGAGGAAGCAAGGTCAACCGATCACATAGGGTCGCCGTGCGATCGAAAAAGTGAGACGGGTTGGAGAGAGTGACCTAGATAGACGATGTGCGTGAGAGAGTATACAATGTGAATAGGTCGAATTGGGCTCGAACATGGTGATATATCGTTTTTGTCTGAGAAAGAGTGAGGTCAATCGAGACATACGGAGAGAGAGAGAGAGATTGAGTGAGCGTGGACCACCATGAGGTGGAAAGAGTGGCGGCGGCTTGGATGGACTGACCTAGATAGACAATTTGTGTGAGAGAGTATAGAGTGTGTCGATCGAGGCCCAAATAGGGAGATATATCATTTGTGTGTGAAAGAAAACGAGATTAAACGAGACTCAGATAAAGAGAGTGAGATTGAGCGAGTGTGGCCCGCCATGCGGAAGAAAGAGTGAGACAGTCTCGAGGGAGTGATCTAGATATACAACGTGCGTGAGTGCGCATGAGAGGTTGGGGGGGCTAGATAGGAAATGCATGTATTTAGCGCGAGAGGGTGAGAGGGAGAGGGGGGAGAGAAAGAGAGCTCGGCATGGGATGTAATGGCGGGTGTGTGAGGTAAATACATTTGGTAACAGAGTGGAAAAAGGGGTTGTGTAGTTGAGAGACTTAGAGATCGAAACATGGAGAGAAAGAATGAACGTGTGTTGGAAACCGATAGCTTCCTAAGGTGGTTAGGAGAGGAAGATTGAACAATACAGGAAGTATGTAGCGTTTGTGTGCGCGCGCGGGGGGGGGGCTAAAAACAAAATTTGAATGTACTCCCTCCGTTTGGAAATACTTGTCTTAAAAATGGTTGTATCTAGAACTAAAACAAGTCTAGATACAACCATTTCTAGGACAAGTATTTCTGAACGAAGGGAGTACATAGTACGAGACTTAATATCGATGTTTCAATTCGGTGTACATTGTAAGATTTGAACCGAGGACCAGGCATACGGGTAATTATTTCGAATTCGTGCCATACTAAGTTTGGAAAAGTTGACATTGACTCAGTTAGTTGTGCTATTTTGTAGGTCATATGTTTGAATCCATCCAAAAGTTTTCTCACTACCATGGTGTTCATTATATACATATGAATTTGTAATAAAAAAGTAGCGTGGATACAGTGAAATGCGAAATCCATGTTAGAATTAGAGATCGCTACGTGACACACACTCTAATTCAAATAACTAACTACGTGACACACACTCTAATTCAAATAACTAATTATGTGACACATACTCTCTAATCCACGTTAGTGTGGGTACCGTTTCGATTTTTTTCAAATAACTCCTCATTAATTAATTTATAGTATTTATAAGACCTTGAAGACATTTCAGACAATGTGCAAAACAGTTCATTTTAAGTTGTCTGAAATGACTTGCAAAAGTGAACGGATGGAGTATCTCGTTTCGAATGACTAATTATTGCAAGGAAAACATGGGCATGGTAATACATACAGATTCGTTTGCAAATGAAAGAAGATCCGTTTGCATTCTCAAATGTAGGCGCACCAGGCAGACCATGGTCGTGTCGGGGTGGACGCTGCTTCGGTGCCTTAAAGGCAACTGCCTTTGGGTCACTGACATGTGGGCTAGCCACCTGTTGGGCCCACATGTCATGGACACAAAGGTAGGTGCCTTAAGGCACCGAAGCATAGTCCTATCGGGGTGGTCGCATGTGTCAGACGGACGCGTAGCACCCAGCCACCCACCCCCCCCCCCCCAAAAGGAAGATGACAATATAAGTTCACGCTTCCACGTTTCGGATTGAAATATCTGGCGGCCCCAATTCCAGCCCTGCAAAATCTCTCTTCTCCACCGTCCCCGTCAGCGCCAGATTGCTCAAATCCCTAATTCGCCGCCAACCCTCGAATCGCCCCTCGTCTCGTCTCTTTCCCCACTGTTCCCCACCTCTATGCCGGACGACGACGATGAAAACGACGGTCGCGCTTCACCACCGCACCGGAGCTACCTCATCTACGCCCTCGTCCACCGCACCGGGTGGTCCACCGACAATGTCGGCCGCCGCAACCGACGTGCCTCACAGACACCGAGTTCCACCGCATCAGGTGCGCTTCACCGACGCCGTCTCCCATCTCACCGGGTCTACTTCACCGAGAACATCGTCACACGTCCGCCCCCGAGGCCGTTGGGGCTTCACCAACGGTCTCGTCCACCGCATCATAGCGCTCCGTTGCCACTCAAGATCTGCATCCGTGCGCGGCCAGCCAACGCCAGCACATCACCCTCAACGGCTATGAAGTGACCCGCACATTAGCTAGGCGAGCATGCCCAAACACCGGCCCAAACTAGGTATCCACACATCACTCCCTTGTGCATTGTTCCGACGATGTTTGGATATCCTTTCACTGCTCTCTTAGCTTACACGCCTATGCAACTCTAACTTCAACTCTTATTTCTTCTGGAGATATCATCTGAAACAAGCAAATCCATTTTTTAGCGAAGCATGACGGCTCTACGGGATCTGGTACACATCCTGCATACCCATATAACCTTGTAAGTATCTGTCTTCCGGTACAACATCAAGGTCGATTCCTCTTATTTGATCAACCATTCGCCGTGTCAAAAATGCAGAGGTGGCTGCAAGGAGCACAAGGCCTGCACATCCAAGCAAGTGGTAACATGGACTTGTACATGGAACATCCCAACCGCAAGCAGAGCTGCAGTGAGCCTGTACAACGAGCTAGCGTAAGTCCCTGCATTTCATTTAATTCGTACTGGCATTCGTGTATGATTTGTGTGCAGTGGCTGATCCACGAATTCAAGTTACCAGGGGCAAACATTTAACTTAAAAAATACGAAGGCACTTGCACTCCGGAAATCAACATAACTTGAGAAATGTGAAGCTACATGCACTTTGAAAACCAGCTAATGATCCAAAGTAGTTCAGATTATAAACACAAAATGATGCAAGCACCAAAAAACACAAAATGCAACATGGTGTACAAGGACTACAAACATGGTCTGTACCTGCTTGAATTATTCGTTCTCTAGCTGAAAATATCGAAGTGTAATTGCACGTATAACCAGTGCGCAAACTGCATATCAATATATCTATCCTGCACAAGTATGCCAATAGTTTCAAACAACAGATTAGAAAAGTATTTATGCTATGTTGTCATGATACGGGGACTTTCTGGTAGATGGCCTCGACGTTTCCTCAAGCTATGAAAATGCACTATAATTTTCTTGTCATCAATGCCTGCAAATCTCTGTCTCTCTCAACATAGTAGATCATAATTAGACACTAAATCCTTCAATGAGCTTGCAAAATGCTTGCATTAGATCCCTCATTAGACACTATATGTTCATCACCAGGAGCACGTAAAATGTTTGCATCAAATCCTTCATTAGTAGTCTATTCATTAGACACTTCAGTCTCAAGAACAACATGAGCTTGTATGTTTGGACCGGAAACTTGATTAGATGCATCAGATTCAGTCAGTTCAGTATTGATTGGGGGAGTTATAAAATAAGTAGAAATTGGTTTCATTTTCTCATAGATTCCCTACATACAGGCAGTTTTACAACACCGTCAGGTTTAACTATTGGCCAGAAATTGAAGAGTTGAATTAGATATAATCAGGGATGTGATGTACCTGCTCGTTGCGCATGCTAATCTTGAAAGCTGCGGCTGTCCGTTTGCGCAAGCTCAATGCCATGCCCGTGCTGCCGCCGCTGCCTCCCACGTAGGCTACACCCAGGGTTGGATCTTCATCTTCTTGTCCTTCCGTTTGCTTGAAGCCTGGCAAGCGCCCTCCAACGAGGGCGCGAGGAAGTGTTGTGTCGGTCTGTCCAGCGGCGGGTAGGTTAGGAGCGAACCAGACTAGAGGCTGGAGCGAATGAATTGGGATTTTTCCTGCTGTCGATCGATATGGGAGGCGCTTGTTTGGGCTGTGAGCCTGCTATAGGGCCTGCCTTGAACTTATGTTATTGGCCCATCCAAATTGAAACATTTTTCTTCAATTTTTACATTGCCTGCTCGTGTGTTGGGACGAACAAAACTAGCATGGGCCAACCTGGACGACTCAAACTAGGTCCACACTTTCCATCCACCTGAGGCAGCCGCCCATACCAGCCCCTATGGTGGCGTCACCCCTTTTTGCGTGTATGATTGGATAGTGAAAAATATTCCAGTGGCGCTTTTGATTTACCCACAGAATGGTTGAATTGCCTGTTTCTATGAACTGAGTTCGCCAATAATGTGAAGGATGCCAGTCTTTTCATCCTATTGTATATTGCTTAGATCTCAATATGCCAAAGTAATCGCATGAAATATACAGAAAAAGCCAGTGTGATGTGTTTGGCTACAACTAGTCTGACTACATGTCCTCATATAACATATCAAGGACCCACCATCTTACCAGATTAACCATTCGACTTACCCATGCAGTGTGGGAAGAAAGAAGTATTGGGACTGCGTATCCAAGCAATTGATGCCATGGACTCCTTCGTACAACCTTGTAAGCGAAAAAGAAGTTGAAGTGTGCCTGTACAAAGAACTAGCGTAAGTTCAGTTACCTGCTTCTCGGAATTTTAGTTAGCCACTTATTGCAAAATTGTTCAATTATGTTGCTTGGCTTAATTTAGTTTGCTACTGATTACATAATGGCACAGCCTGTTAATCATATTGTAGACTGCGCATATCTATGTGTTTGATACTTACTGTTAAGAATTACCAGTTTGCCTTAACTTAAATATCTACTTGTTTGTTTAACTGCTTTGCTACTGCAAGAGCGGGTTACAATGATGTTAATAACTACTTTTTAGCATCCAATTGAAACTCTTTAATTCCTTGTTTGTTTAACTGGTTTGCTGTTATAACTCCCTATTGAGATGTTTTGCTAACTTCAACTTTTCTGAATCCAATCGGAACTTAAATGGCAAAACAGGTTAGCCCAAGATCAAAGAGCGAGGTCCCCATGGATGTTGCATCATCCCACAGCAGTGGCACCAGCCCAATCGTGCATTATGAATTGCCAACTGCTGATGCTCTAGAGGCTAAACTAGTGGTAGAAAGAGATTCTACTTCTACACTTAGAGATGAAGTTGACATGTTGAGGAAGCAAACAGCACAATCACAAGCAGTACTCAAGACAACTATTAAATATTTGGTGGATTTCAAAATGAAGCAAGCTGAGACTGACCAGATTGTTAAGGTCCTGAAGGAAAAAAGGAAATTAAATTCCTACATGGTAAATCATAGGTGAAATGTTCTTTCCATAGTTGAATAACCTTTGTGTTGTCTGCTCATGTAATCAATCAAACCATTTGTTTTAGAGATCATGTAATAATTGTTTTTTTGGTTTGTAATTTTATTTGAGCACAAGTCTGTATTAGTTGATAAGACTCGGAGACATTTCATTTGGATTGCTGTGCCAGACCTACAAATATGCCAATCGGGCTGAATGTGCATTCAGCAATAGTAGTAGTATAGATGGACTATAAGTGGCACACATCGGAAAGGGCCAAGATGCTGGTTAAAAAAAGGATGCTGTTGTAGCCAAAAAAAAAGTACAGCGGCTTGGCTTATGTATGTTAGTTGATATTATTGATCCATATACTCTATAAGTGTTTATATGTCTGGTAGTTCTGTACATTCTTGGTTGATTGACTCGGTATTTGAATCTTGATAAATCTCTTGTGTACATATCTAAATGGGAGTACACATTATGCTGCGTGTGACATTTGAGTTGGACATGAAGTGTTCCAAATATTCGAATTCACCTTAAACTAGATTCTAGTTTCTGAATTTGAGTATCGGCATTTGTAAACCATATTCATATATGATAGTGGAATACATCTTTGTTGTCCTTTTGAAGATATATAAAAACACATAGAATGATTTATAAAGATCCATATAGGAATACAAAATGGATTAGAATTTAGTTGCCAGGGTAAACGTGGATGCTTATTGTCCCAAAATTCGAAAGAAGCAGCAAAATGTCCACTCCCACGTCGGCTGCCCGAAGCCAAGTGTTTGGGAGATGGAAATTACTGTCTACCCATTACACAGACAATCCATCGACCCGATTTCCACTGCTCTTAATAGGGGTAGGTTAGTAACTTCAATTAGACGTGACACGACCGCCTCTGAGCCTATTCCGACACGGTGGGCGTCAAACATGGGCGGCAAAACTCATTTTATTCAAGCTCGTCCGAAAGACCTCTGTTTCTCCCTCCATTCCCCATTCATACACGGTGGGCAGCAAAACAAACTCGACTCGGCCGAAATCGATGTAGGCAAATATTTTCAATAGGGGCAGGTTTGTAACTTCACTCAGACGTGACACAACCGCCCTACCTGTCAGCCCCGTTCATACACCATGGGCGCCAACCACCCTCTCCTCGCCGGAAATCGCTCTGGGCAAATATTGGCGAGATGTGAGATTACTGTCCTATCCCCAACCGACGAGACGTCCAAATTTTAAACGGGGGCTAAGTTCGTAACTTTCCCATATTTCAGACAGGCGCGTCCCAAAACATGGTTCCCCGTACCTCTCCCTCCATTTTCCCATTCATACACCTTCCGCGCTAGAACACCCCATCCCCACACCAGCCTCCGTCCGCCACCCCATCCATCGCCGCCGTCCTCCACCACATCCATCACCACCATCCTCCACCATGTCGGAGCGCCTACCAAGACCGCATCGTCCACTGCTAGAGATGGACGTTTGTCATCCACGGCGACGGACCAATAGCCTTGCATCGCGTCCTCTCGCTTCATCGGCGCCATCGTCCTCTTTGCCGGGGCCGATCACACGACCTTCTCTTCCACCGCAATGGGACTTATCCCCTGATGCACCCGTCTACCGTCGCAGATCTGCTTCAACGCCACCGACAGCCATCGCACCCCCGATGCCTACAAGGCACCGCAAGAGAGGTGGTACTTCATATCTCCTCAACTTTTTGATCTCAACCAGAAAATAGATCTTAACTTGGTTACTCTACTTTCTTTTCAGCTCTTAGAATTTAGTTCTTAGTTCAAAGCAAAAATGGATGCTAAATATCATTTCTCCGGTTTGTAGCTGCAAATCTGCCATGGCAGAGCCATAATACGATTTAATTGATCATGCTTAGGTTTAGTTGATCATGTTGGTTCCGTGGTGGTTTATTTAATAGAAATCGGAGGGGAAACCCTCTTTTGCTAAAAAAATATGCTTAGAGTTTCCCCCTTTTATGATCACTATACGATTAGAATACGTGCTTCGTGTCATAATAACACTGCTCCACCCATCAAGCTAAACAAGCTTAGTTGTTCAAATACGAATCTGATAGTATTAAAACAGAGTTGTTTAATTGGTCAGCTAAATGATCCTAAATTAGTTTCAAAAATGCATGTTCGCTGCTCGGGTGTGTATCTCTACAGGGTGCCCATGGTGGGCCAGCCCACCCTGGGATTTTGGGTCGTCCCAGGCCCCGATTCCCCTCTGTTCTGCTGCGCGCTTCCGATCTCTACTCGCCCCCAGCAGCCTGCCTCGCTGGCGACTTGCCGTCCCCGGATGGCATGACTCTAGGAGGAGACACCAAACTAACATGAGGCCAGGAGCCGCTCGCCCAACAACGTCACCGCTGCCCGGGCGCGCCGCCGTGCCTACCTTCCTAGTCCGTTCAGGGCTCAGGCATGCAGCACCCACCAAGCCAACATGATTTATACTGAGATACATCCTCAACACTCAGCAGCCGCTCCTCATCACCCATTTTCTAATTGATTCATTACTCATTAGGCAGGACTGTCATTAGGGTTTGTTGTGTGCTCAGTGCTACCTACACTTAATGGTTCAGATGTATTTCGGTAATCTTTAGTACCTCTAAAGTTCACAGGGTTTTCAAAATTCCGGCCCTCAGAATATATAATCTGACTACTTTTTATGTTTTCATGAATCTCAGATTCTGAACAGCATCGTAATGATTATGAGCTTGCGCGCATGAAAAGAATAAAGCAGAACAATGCCATGGCTATCAAACTTGGCATTAAGGGACTGAAATCAAGTCTGGATGCAATGCAATGCAAATGCTCTCCACCTACAGATTCATGCTCAGAATATGATCCTAATAGTGATTCTGAGCTAGAGGGAGACCTAAGTCAATGTAGCTCCCTAGTGGAGGAGTCAGAGGAAGATGCCCTATCTTATTCACCCATCAAGGTACTTGCTCTAACTTTCCAAGGTTACATTGCTCGCACATATCTTGCAAATGATGCTTTGCATTGCTTCTACTTTGTTGAACTGCCATTAGCTTAGTTTACACATCGTGTATGTGAATACTCCTTGCCTATCCATTTTCAGTACATATTCCATCTGTCATCATACCATATTTATCCATTCAAATGCTGGTCTTGTGTATCAGACGTTCAAAAGGAAGAGGGCGATTGCTGATCGTGGAGGAGCACAAGCAAAGTATTTGGAAAAGGTAGTGGCACTTGATAAATCAAATAGCCCATTAGGTGTAGTTGCAATATCACCTGACCCACAAAATACCCCAACTCTAGCAGACTCTAGCCCTACTACACTGGTCATTTCTGATGCCCTAACTCAGCAGACCCCAACTGTAGCAAACAATATGATTATGCCAGTTGACATAGCACCAGCTGTACGACGCAAAACCCCCATTCCAGCAAAGAGTACACCAAATCCAGTTGCCAAATCCCTTTTCGAACCAGAGAGAGCCCCAATTGTAGCAAATAGGACCCGTGTTCCATTTCTTCCCAGTTTAGAAGACGAAGCTTATGTTGTTGTCAGGAACTTTGTGCGCATCTTTCCTTTATGGAAAGATTATACCGCAGACACAGAACAATTTCCAGTCTTCCTCTGGAACTTACGTGTAAGTAATGTACTAATGTTATTCATTGTCATTACTGCATATGTTTCTGCTGAGAGAAGACACAAGATTTCATTATTTTAAATAGGTGAGGAGCAAACTGGATTGTGATGAGCAAGGGTTGGTTGCACTTTTCAAGCACTCGTTGATGAAGTATCGGTCCTACCTGAGGCAAGCACACTTCGATGGCAAGCCTCTGAACGAAATTTCTGTAAAGTCTCCGGTGCTATATTTATTCGGCGGTGACTAGAATAATCTTGTTACACATTGGTCTCGGCTGCAGCGTAAGGTACTGTCTATGATATCACATCACAATTTGAACTACATTTCTGCATTTGCCTTAATGTCTCACTTGTACGAAAACTGTTAGCAGAAGAACATTCGTTCTCAAGGGACCACAGAATCTCGCAACTATACTGCACACTGCATTGCTCTTGTGAGTACCTCTTGCCCTGTATGACCATACTTACTTTCATTGCTGTTTGATTATGTAGCATCACTGCACATGTTAGCCTTGCAATCATCCATTTGGTGGACATTATAAGATCCGTATGGACTCTTACATAAATTTAGAATCAACCCAATGCTTTTGAAGAGGTTTAGCTCTGCAGTCCTCTTATAAGGACTGAACGCGGTCTATCACTGTACTTACATTAACAGCTACTCCCTCCGTCCCATAATATAAGAACGTTTTGTACAGTACACCAGTGTTCAAAACACTCTTGTATTATGGGAAGAGGGATTGGTTCATTTTGTAGCATTCTGCATCTTATATCCCTAGCCCACCATTTACTAAAAAAGATCAGATCTATATTTAATCTCACCAACAAGTAGAATACACAAACAATGCCAGTGTAGAAGTGTAGCCCATTGCTCTTGTCAGTACATTTTGTGTTGTAATGCTTGTACTTCCCGGGATTGGTAGTTGATTATGTAGCATCAACCTGCATCTTATCTTCATTATCCTCTATCCCTTCCAGTATTATCATATCTATAATTACTCTCTACAAAATGTAGAGTACAGGAAATGCTTATGAAGAAGATTCTGTGCTGAAATTCTTGAGTTATCCTTCCCTTGACATGGAGAAGGGCATTATAAAGCCGGTGTTAACTATTAATGTAAGTCAGTCCTTCTAAAGCCTTTATCCCCAAATGATGTTTAATTTTCTCATACTCCCTATCGTTTACTGCTGTTTAGTTTGCTGTTTCTACCAAAATGCATGTTCGTAAGAACCGTAAGTTCTAAGTTTTACTTGTAAAACCAAATTCCTTATTCATACCATGCACATCACTTAATACTCCCTGTATGCATGCTTGTTTTTGTGGATCTATAATCCAGTGTGTGGTGAAGCAGCCCATGTTTGCACCTTGTCATCTCCTGTTTTATCTTACTGATGTGTCTGATGATATGAACAACATGCCATGCACATTATCCAAAATAGATACAATGATTTTCTTTGCCCTACATCTATGCTTGTTATGTTGACATGGTAATCTAGTAGTGTGGTGAAGCTCCCCGCATTATGAACAATGCCAAATTATGCTATTGATATTTTGAACTTACTCTTTATTTTCTAATTTGAAATTGGATAGAATTGACAGAATAGTTATCATCTTTGTTTATACATGTGCAAAACCTGTCATCTCTCTGCTTTGTTTTAGGGTGATATGCCTGATGGCATGTGTGGGAGTCCTGGATTAGGGGGTCTCCGGACAGCCGGACTATCTCCATTGGGCGGACTGTTAGACTATGAAGATACAAGATTGAAGACTTCGTCTCGTGTCCGGATGGGACTCTACTTGGCGTGGAAGGAAAGCTAGGCAATACGGATATGTGTATCTCCTCCTTTGTAATTGACCTTGTGTAACCCTAACCTCTCCGGTGTCTATATAAACCGGAGAGGATTTTAGTCCGTAGGACAACATACAATCATACCATAGGCTAGCTTCTAGGGTTTAGCCTCTCCGATCTCGTGGTAGATCTACTCTTGTACTACCCATATCATCAATATTAATCAAGCAGGACATAGGGTTTTACCTCCATCAAGAGGGCCCGAACCTGGGTAAAACATTGTGTCCCCTGCCTCCTCTTACCATCCGCCTTAGACGCACAGTTCGGGACCCCCTACCCGAGATCCGCCGGTTTTGACACCGACATTGGTGCTTTCATTGAGAGGTCCTCTATGTCGTTGCCGTTAGGCTTGATGGCTCCTACTATCATCGATAGCGACGCAGTCCAGGGTGAGACTTTTCTCCTCGGACAGATCTTCGTGTTCGGCGGCTTTGCACTGCGGGCCAATTCGCTTGGCCATCTGGAGCAGATTGGAAGTTACGCCCCTGTCCATCAGGTCAGGTTTGGAAGCTTAAACTACACGGCCGATATCCGTGGAGACTTGATATTCGACAGATTCGAGCCTCTGCCTTGTGCGTCACACGGTCACGATGAGTACGATTTAGCTCTACCATTGGACAATGCTCAGGAGATCGCACAGGAAGCCGCTCCGACCCTCAATTTGGAGCCAGTTGCGCGGCCCATGGACGGGTGGATGGACCCTACCATGGAGGCCTTACCCTCAGCGGTGATTGAGCCAAACATCGACCTTACCTTGCATGAGAGTCGTGTTGTTAAACTGCCGGATCCTTCTCCGGACAGGGACTCCAAACCGCCTGCGCCCGTTCCTATCGAATCCGATTGGGCGCCGATCATGGAGTTTACCTCCGCGGATATTTTTCAGCACTCGCCCTTTGGCGACATACTGAACTCATTAAGGTCTCTCTCCTTGTCAGGAGGATCCTGGCCGAACTATGTCCGGCAGGACTGGGATGCAGACGACAAAGAAATTCACGGCCCACCCACCACCCACTTAGTAGCCACTGTCGATGACTTAACCGACATGCTCGACTTCGACTCTGAAGACATCGATGGAATGGACGAAGATGCGGGAGACAAAGAGGAACCACTGCCCATGGGGCACTGGACAGCCACCTTATCATACGATATATACATGGTGGATACACCCAAAGAAGGCAATGGCGACGAGATAGCGGAGGATGACCCCTCCAAGAAGCAACCCAAGCGCCAACATCAGCGGCACCGCTCTAAGTCCCGCCAAAGCAAAAGTGGTGATATCGGCACAGGAGATAATAATATTCCGGATAGTGCCGAAGACAACAATAATCCCCTCCAGCAAGATTTAGAGTAGGAGGATGGAGGAGCCAGCCCTCCTGAGAGAGCGCCAAATGGAGAGGAGGAGGATGATAATTACATGACCCCCTCCGAAGATGAGGCAAGCCTCGACGACGACGAATTCGCTGTGCCAGAGGATCCCATTGAACAAGAGCGCTTCAAACGCCGGCTTATAGCCATGGCAAATAGCCTTAAGAAAAAGCAGCAGCAGCTTCAAGCTGATCAGGATCTGCTAGCTGACAGATGGACTGAAGTCCTCGCGGCCGAGGAATATAAACTCAAGCGCCCCTCCAAGAGTTACCCAAAGTGCAGGTTGCTACCCCGACTGGAGGAAGAAGCGTATGACGCGGCTGATCGGCCACCTCATGGCCGCGATAGAGAGGCATTCCAGCCAAAAACTCAGCCTGCACCCCAACGCCATTCAAATAAAAAGGCATGGGGAGATACGCCAGACCTGCGAGACATATTGGAGGACAAAGCAAAGCATGCAAGATCGATCTACGGATCACGAGGGCGCGCCACTCTGCGAGACGATAAACGTCACGCCGGATACAGTAAAAGCAAATCCAGTCGGGCCGAACACAGCGGGCAAGACCCATTCGAGCTGCGTCGCGATATAGCCCAATACAGAGGCACCGTGCACCCCTTATGCTTCACAGACGAAGTAATGGATCATCAAATCCCAGAGGGTTTCAAACCTGTAAATATTGAATCATACGACGGCACAACAGTTCCCGCGGTATGGATCGAGGATTTCCTCCTCCACATCCACATGGCCCGCGGTGATGACTTACACGCCATCAAATACCTCCCACTAAAGCTCAAGGGACCAGCGTGGCATTGGCTTAACAGCTTGCCAGCAGAGTTCATTAGCTGTTGGGAAGATCTGGAAGCCGCATTCCTCGACAACTTTCAGGGCACTTATGTGCGGCCACCAGATGCCGATGACTTGAGCCACATAATTCAGCAGCTAGAAGAATCGGCCAGGCAATTCTGGACTCGGTTCCTAACAAAGAAAAATCAAATCGTCGACTGTCCGGATGCAGAGGCCCTAGCAGCTTTCAAACACAACATTCGCGACGAATGGCTAGCCCGGCACCTTGGTCAGGAAAAGCCGAAATCTATGGCAGCCCTCATGACACTCATGACCCGCTTTTGTGCGGGAGAAGACAGCTGGCTGGCTCACAGTAATAACATCTCAAAGAACCATGGTACTTCGGATACCAAGGACGGCAATAGCAGGTCACGTCGCAACAAACATAAGCGCCGCATTAACAACGATAATACCGAGGATACGGCAGTCAATGCCACATTCAAAGGCTCTAAACCCGGTCAGCGGAAAAAGCCATTCAAACAAAGTACGCCGGGTCCGTCCATCTTGGACCGTATACTCGATCGCTCGTGTCAAATACACGGCACCCCAGACAAGCCAGCCAATCACACCAACAGGGATTGTTGGGTGTTCAAGAAGGCCGACAAGTTAATTGCCGAAAACAAGGACAAGGGGCCACATAGCGATGATGAGGAGGAGCCCCGGCAGCCACACACCGGAGGACAAAAGAGGTTTCCCCCACAAGTGCGGACCGTGAACATGATATATGCAACCCACATCCCCAATAGGGAGCGGAAGCGTGCGCTCAGGGACGTATATGCGCTGGAGCCAGTCGCCCCAAAGTTCAACCCATGATCCTCCTATCCGATCACTTTCGATCGCAGGGACCATCCCACTAGTATCCGTCATGGCGGATTCGCTGCACTGGTTCTGGACCCAATCATTGACGGATTTCACCTCACTCGAGTCCTTACGGATGGCGGCAATAGCCTGAACCTGCTTTATTAGGACACAGTGCGCAAAATGGGAATAGACCCCTCAAGGAACAAACCAACAAAAACGACCTTTAAAGGCATCATTCCAGGCGTAGAGGCCCATTGCACAGGCTCAATTACACTAGAAGTGGTCTTCGGATCCCCGGATAACTTCCAAAGTGAAGAGTTAATGTTCGATATAGTCCCATTCCGTAGTGGTTATCATGCACTGCTTGGGCGAACCACATTTGCGAGATTCAATGCGGTACCACATTACGCATACCTCAAGCTCAAGATGCCAGGACCTCGCGGGGTTATTACAGTCAATGGAAACACAGAGCGCTCTCTCCGAACGGAGGAGCACACCGCGGCCCTCGCAGCAGAAGCGCAAAGGAGCCTCTCAAGGCAATCCACCGGTTCAGCATTTCAAGACCCAGACACCTTCAAGCGCGCTCGGAGCAATGGGCAACTAGACCGCCTGGCGTGATCTGAGCTCGCATAGCAATGCGGCCCCCACCCCAGTCCCAGCCAAACGGTGAAACTCGTTCCATGCGTACATAATTACGCATTAAAAATACCATGGGCACAGGTGGGGAGGGGGGCACTACTGCGGCACGCCCCAAGACGCGGCTTAAACCGCACTAGGGGCTTCCCATTTGGCTATTTTTCTCTTTTTCAGGACCTTAATCTCTGGAAACCATATCCGGCAGCACTATTGCCGAACACATGATGCAGCAACCAAGGAGGCAGAAAGCTACGTCATACCATGGAATTCCCAGGTGGATTACAATAACGAGCAAAATATTCGATTTAATACTATTCCTTAGCTTGCCCTTGGAAGGGACATAGTCCTACTCTTTGCTTATCGCACTATCTGTATCATTCTGCTTTAACGCACCTTTTTGAATAAACAATGCATAACATCATGACTATTATTGCATTCTTGTTATATATATATATGTGTGTGTTCATTAACGACGCCTTGCCATCGTACACTTTGGTACGGCCAATACACCAGGGGCTTACGTACCCCACAATATGGTGTGAAAAGTCCGAACACTTTCACAAGTGCGGCACCCCGAACTTATAGCATTATATGCATCAGCTCCGAATCATGTCTTTTGTCAAATGTTGGGTTTGCCCGGCTCCTATGTTTTGGTACCTTACGTTCCGCTCTATCGGCTAAGGTAGCGCTAGGAGAACTACTGCAATTGTGCCCCGGTTCTGCTGGGCTTAGCACCTCAGTAGAGAAAGCTAAAACTGACTGCCATGATAAGGCGAGAGACTAGTCGCTGTTCGACGAGGTTTTCGAGTCCCTAAAGACTTATGCCACTTAGAGCAAGGGGCCAGCCCTGTCCGGCTTAAAGGCGTGTATCGCGCCCCGAATTCGGCCTTCTGAATACCAGGGGCTTCGCCGAAATTTACAATTATAGAATTCTATGGCTAAGTGAGAGTGATAAAGCATTATTAGTCCGGTTGCCTTGTTCGTTGTGCTGAGCACCTCTCTCGAAGGACCCAAACATGGGAACAAGAGTGCTCTGGTTTATCCCGAACACCCCAACACCCGTGGCATGGGGGCAGAAGCCGAGGAATAGCCATCTCTCAGATTGGATAAACAGCCAAACAGAAGGTAACATTTTAAATTCACACAAGCGTTGCATAGCGCAGATGAAACAAGTTTTCACCATACAGGATCACACGAGCAAGTTTACTCAAATATTACATCCTTTGAACATTCGTCCGCTACAAGACGGGCACCCTTTAGGACACCCTCATAATAAATTTCGGGCGTGCGATGCTCCTTGCCCTGCGGCGGTCCTTCCTTGATAAGCTTCACGGTGTCTAGCTTGGCTCACTGCACCTTCACACGGGCGAAAGCCCGGCGTGCACCTTCGATGCAGACGGACCGCTTGATGACCTCCAATCATGGGCAGGCATCCACAAGCCGCCTCACCAGGCCGAAGTAGCTGTTCGGAAGGGCGTCGCCAGGCCACAGCCGGACTATAAGGCCCTTCATGGCCTGTTCGGCCGCCTTGTGCAACTCGACCAGCTGCTTTAGCTGGTCGCTCAGAGACATCGGGTGTTCGGTCCCATTATACTCAGACCAGAACAACTTCTCCACTGAGCTTCCCTCCTCGGCCTGGTAAAACTACGTGGCATCCGACCCGCTGCGGGGCAAATCTGCGAATGCTCCTGGAGAGCTCCGAATTTGGGTAAGTAATCGGTAATTTACTTTTACATGCTTGCTCTGCATATAGAATGCCTTACCCGCCGCTATCTTCTTCATTGTGTCGACCTCCTGGAGGGCCTTTTGGGCTTCGGCCTTGGCAATTTTTGCGCTCTCGAGGGCCGCGGCAAGCTCAGACTCCCGCGTCTTCGAGTCAAGCTCCAACGCCTCATGCTTCATCACGAGAGCCTGGAGATCTTGCTGCACCTCGCCCACCCGAGCCTCTTGCTTTTTTCGCTCGATGCGCTCCTTGGCCGCTTTATCTTCGGCCTCGGACAACGCTTGCTTTAGGTTCGCCACTTCGGTCGTGGCCCCTGGCAAATTCATGATGATCCTGTCATTTTGCAATCGCACTATTTTTATACATATCCACAGACTAGGTACTACTTACCTTTGTTCTCCTCGAGCTACCTCTTGGCAAGGCCGAGCTCATCCTGGGACCCTTTAAGGTCCTGCTTCAGTACGGCGACCTCCGCAGTCAGTGTGGCGGACGCCAACAGCGAAGCCTGCATATGCGTATTGACATACTGATATTAGACTCCTGCGATATTGTTTGATCCTCTATTCGGCTTTTCTTTGTGACCACCGAATAGAGCATCAGGGGCTACTGTCTATGCGGTAATATTTTCCTATATTTTAAACACTTACCTCAAAGCCTGTTAGAAGGCCGGCACATGCTTCAGTCAATCCGCTCTTGGCGGACTGAACCTTCTGGATCACCGCACTCATGATAGTGTGGTGCTCCTCGTCGATGGAAGCGCTGCGAAGCACTTCCAGCAGATTGTCCGGCGCCTCTGGATGGACAGAGGTCACCGGTACAGGCATCTCGCCCCTCTTAGAAGGAGGCTGCCCGCCCTCCGGAACCATTGGAGGTTCCGGCGCGGTGTTCGGCTGAGGGCCGAACTCAGAGCTCTCAAGGGCCTTGTCCCCTCGGCTCCCGGAGTCCGGGAGACCGCCTTGAGGCGCCTCCAGGACTGTCTCCCCTCGACCCGGTGCCTCGTGAGACAGCACCTCGGCGTCGTCCGCAGGATGAGGGGAGGTGGCGGTCGGGACTGGATCGCTATCCATATCCGACGAACCCAAGGAGCCGTCCGATGATACATCGATATGGGCTCGGGGTGGCCTGCATAATCATATTTCAGCGTTAGGTGAAGTAGTGCGACAAAGGAATACTATGACTTACTCTGGTATCTGAATACTTACGACTTCCCCAGGGGCTTGGCCCTGGGAAGCCACTCATCTTCACCGTCGGCGGCGGTGGTAGAGTAGTCCGGAAGGAGAGTTCTCCCCTTCTTGGACCCTTCGGCCCCCCAGTTGGGGCGGCCTTCCTTTTCTTGTCTCCCCCGTCTGGAGGGGGAGCATCTTATTCTGCCTCCTCGTCTTCGGGGGAGGATTGCGCCGTAGAGTCCTCGGACGGTGAGTCCGATGACGCCTGGCGTCGGGAACTCTTTCGGGTTCCCTTGGCCTTCTTGGTCTTCTCCGGCACCGTATAAGGAGCCGGAGTCAGCATCTTTGCCAGAAGAGCGTCTGCTGGGCCTTCGAGCAAAGGAGCCGGACAGTCGATCTGTCCGGCCGTCTCCTGCCAGTCCTGTCAAAGGTACGGGAGTTTAGATCCCGCATGGAGTCAATCTATAAAAAAAATAAGTATCCTATGAGAGGTAAAGCAGCTTACTGCACTGGCTTGGCGGTCCGCGCTGAGTCCACGATCCTCAGTAATGGGAGGGGGGACCTCGGCACTCTTGAACAGCACCCTCCAGGCATCTTCGTGAGTTGTGTCGAAGAGCCTGTTCAGAGTTCGGTGCTGCGCCGGGTCAAACTCCCACAAGTTGAAGTCCCGTTTTTGCCACGGGAGGATCCGGCGGTGGAGCATGATCTGGACTACATTGACGAGTTTGAGCTTCTTGTTCACCATGTTTTGAATACATGTTTGGAGTCCTGTCAGCTCTCCCGGACTACCCCAGGACAGGCCCTTCTCTTGCCAGGAGGTGAGCCGTGTGGGGCAGCCAGATCGGAACTTAGGGGCCGCTACTCATGTAGGGTCGCGCGGCTCGATGATGTAGAACCACCCTGATTGCCAACCCTTTATGGCCTCCACGAAGGAGCCCTCGAGCCATGTGACGTTGGGCATCTTGCCCACCATGGCGCCTCTGCACTCTGCCTGGCGGCCGCTCACTACCTTCGGCTTGACATTGAAAGTCTTCATCCATAAGCCGAAGTGGAGCTTGATGCGGAGGAAAGCCTCGCACACGACGATGAACGACGAGATATTGAGGATAAAGTTTGGGGCCAGCTCGTGGAAATCCAGGACGTAGTAGAACATGAGCCCCCCGGACAAATGGGTGGAGAGGAAATCCCAGTCCGCGGAGGAAATGGGTGAGGAACACTACCCTCTCATGGGGCCTGGGGGTGGGGATGAGCTGCACCTCCTCTGGGAGCCGGTGCGCGATGCCGTCGGGCAAGTATCCGGCTCTCCTCAGCTTCTTGACGTGTCCCTCCATGACGGAGGAGACCATCCACCTGCCTCCCGCTCCGGATATGGTTGGAGAAGGTCGAGGTGGGAAATGCGAACTTGGGCGCTGGAGCTCGAGTGTGCGAAGGCGGATGAGCAAATTAAGGAGGAAGAAGGCGTGGATGAAAAGGTAAATCCTTATCCCTTTATACGGCCGGACGAAACTATGCGTCCCCACTAGCCTGGTAAAACTCACTTGTCCCCCAAGCGCCGTAATCAATGGCGCGGTTGGGTTACCCACACCCGTATTGATGAGAATCCCGTGATAAGGGGACACGATCTCTGCTTTGACAAGATGTGTCAAAAAACTGCCTCGCGTTACGTGCGGGGCTAGTTAAAGGAAACGGTTCGAATAATCACCGGGCCGTGACATAATGTCGTGTAGCCAAAACAAGTCAGCAAATTGGATTTGTGGAAATATTATTTTCTCTACGGTGGTATGTGGAACTTATTTTGCACGGTCGGACACTATCCTTATATTCAAATTCTTCCGTGATGTATTCGGAGGAGGAACCCGCCTTGCAATGCCGAAGACAATACTGCGCGCCGGACTCATCGTCATTGAAAGCCTGGTTCAGGGGCTACTGTGGGAGTCCTGGATTAGGGGGTCTCCGGTCAGCCGGACTATCTCCATTGGCCGGACTGTTAGACTATGAAGATACAAGATTGAAGACTTCGTCTCGTGTCCGGATGGGACTCTACTTGGCGTGCAAGGCTAGCTAGGCAATACGGATATGTGTATCTCCTCCTTTGTAAGCGACCTTGTGTAACCCTAACCTCTCCGGTGTCTATATAAACCGGAGAGGATTTTAGTCCGTAGGACAACATACAATCATACCATAGGCTAGCTTCTAGGGTTTAGCCTCTCCGATCTCGTGGTACATCTACTCTTGTACTACCCATATCATCAATATTAATCAAGCAGGACGTAGGGTTTTACCTCCATCAAGAGGGCCCGAACCTGAGTAAAACATTGTGTACCCTGCCTCCTGTTACCATCCGCCTTAGACGCACAGTTCGGGACCCCCTACCCGAGATCCGCCGGTTTTGACACCGACAGCATGCACAAGTCTGCTGAAGGCTGTGAGACAAACCCAACATATATTGCAGCAAAGAAGGCAAAACATCTTGAAGATAGCGAGACAACCCCAAAGTCTTGTCTTGATGCAGTGTTCAAGTTACTTGAGACTAACAGTCAGACAAACTCACAGAATTTGTTGTCTGAACCAGTTTGACTTCTTCAGTCCCAAGTTCTAGCAGAAAGGCATTTTGCAACTCAACTTCGACTTGAAGTCCTATCTCTAAGAAAGATTGTGGAGAACACCAATCAGAACCTCATCGCTAAACAGCTACACCTGGAAGCTATGACCGACATGCTAGGCCGGTCTCACAGCCTTGCTCAGCAGCTTGCGCAGCAGTCCCCCCCCCCCAAGGCTAACCTTTCTTGAACTGTCTTGGAAGTGGTCTCGGTTCAGTATTATTTTGTTACGCTGTAATGGTGGCTAGTTTTTATAATATGCTTCTTCGTTGCGCTTTATGATCACTGGTGGAGAACTTTGATGCCCAGTGGATGTAATATACCTTAAATCCTTTATTGTATAGTGTAGGTTTATTCTTAGTTACTATGCCGTAATTTCTTTATTGTATAGAGTAGGTTTGTTCTTAATTCCTACTAGTTACTGCCATCATTCGCTATGTGATAAAAAATCAGATGTAGTCGACCTTACCGAAACATTTGACTCTAACGGGCCAGGTTTTTAGCGTGCCGAACAGCTCACGGGCCGGCAGCAGCCCGAAGTGAACCCCGGCCCATGATTGTGCGAATCAAATCATGGGCTTTTAACAGGCCAAAATTGTCTCGGTCCTTGTTTGGCCCAAACAGATATCGGCTGCGAGCAGGCCGGATGCAAACCGGGCCGTAGTTAGGCCCAACTATATGACAGGCTTTTAACAAGCCGAAATTAATATATGGCCGAAATGTTAAACGGGCCCTTAACAGGCCAAAACTAATATCAGGCCGAATTACTAAGTGGGCCTTTAGCAAGTGGGCCCAAAAGCATAGTGTCCAGTTGACGGGCCGAATCTGATATGGGCCATAATTGAGCCCAAAGCCTCTTTAAAGGGCCGGACCTGATCTGGGTCGTAATTTGGCCCAGATCATGGTAGGATTTTAACAGGTCGGATCTCATATGGGGCACTATTAGGCCCGGAGCGTGGCATGCCATTAATGGACCGGATCAAATATGGGCCGACATTTGGCCCAAAACATGGCAGCCAGTTAATGGGCCGGCCTACTAGGGTCCTCAAAATCTTGTGGGCCTACAGCTGGGCCGGCCCATTAATGTCGGCAAAATCACGTGGGCCTTTAGCTGGGCCGGCCCATTATGATCCGCAAGAGTTTTGTGTGCCTTTACCTGGGCCGGCCCATTATGGCACACAAAAATCTTGTGGGCCTTTACCTGGGCCGGCCCATTGTGGCCCGCAAAATCTTGTGTGCCTTTAGCTGGGCCAGCCCATTATGGTCCGCAAAATCTCATGGGCCTTTAGCTGGGCCTACCCATTATGGTCCACAAAATCTTGGGGGCCTTCAGTTGGGCCGGCCCATTTAAACTTGATGGGTCGGTCCACGTGTCAACATATCATAGGCGCGTCTCACCCATTGGATGAGTGACACATGTGCCAACGCGGACCTGACACGTGTCTCCTCCAGCCAATGATGATTATACACGTGGAAAATCCCCATTGGTCGGGGCTGTTAACGGGTTATCAGATCCAAAACCCGACCCGATAGCTTAACGGCATTCCGTTACGGTGGATGCCACGTGTCAGTCACCCTTGACGAAAGCACTTCTGTGACGCGTGATTTATCGTCATGGAAGTGGACACTTCTGTGATGATAATTTTGGTAATTTCATGGAACACTTCTACGACAGCACAGGTATGATTATCTTGATTCTGTCATAAATTTGTCATGGATGTACATGCATGACAAAAAACGCGACCTACTGTGACAAACACATATCATCACGGAAGTTTATTTTTTTGTAGTGCTGGCTTGTATATTCCAACAATGGGCCTCCTCAAGTGCCCTAGGTCTTCGTGAGCAAGCAAGTTGGATGCACACCCACTAGTTTGTTTTGTTGAGCTTTCATACATTTATAGCTCTAGTGCATCCGTTGCATGGCAATCCCTACTGCTTGCATTAACATCAATCGGTGGGCATCTCCATAGCCCATTGATTAGCCTCGTTGATGTGAGACTTTCTCCTTTTTTGTCTTCTCCACATAACCCCCTCATTATATTCTATTCCACCTATAGTGCTATGTCCATGGCTCGCGCTCATATATTGCGTGAAAGTTTATAGGTTTGAGATTACTAAAGTATGAAACAATTGCTTGGCTTGTCATCGGGGTTGTGCATGATGATAGCATTCTTGTGTGACGAAAATCAAAAATGAATAACCATATGATTTTATAGGGATGAACTTTCTTTGGCCATGTTATTTTGAGAAGGTATAATTTCTTAGTTAGTATGCTTGAAGTATTATCATTTTTATGTCAATATGAACTTTTGTCTTGAATCTTTCGGATCTGAATATTCATACCACAATTAAGAAGAATTACATTAAAATTATGCCAAGTAGCACTCCGCATCAAAAATTCTATTTTTATCATTTACCTACTCGAGGACGAGCAGGAATTAAGCTTGGGGATGCTTGATACGTCTCCAACGTATTTATAATTTTTGATTGCTCCATGCTATATTATCTACTGTTTTGGACATTATTGGGCTTTATTATCCACTTTTATATTATTTTTGGGACTAACCTATTAACCGGAGGCCCAACCCAGAATTGTTTTTTTGCCTGTTTTAGGGTTTCGAAGAAAAGGAATATCAAATGGAGTCCAAACGGAATGAAACCCTCGGGAACGTGATTTTCTCATAGAATACAACTCAGGAGACTTGGATCCCTACGTCAACCCACGTAATAGGAGGCCACGAGGTAGGGGCGTGCCTACCCCCCCCCCCCCCCCCCGCCCCCCAGGCGCGCCCTCCACCCTCATGGGCCCCCTGTTGGTCCACCGACGAACTTCTTCCTCCTATATATACCCACGTACCCCCGAACGATCAGATACGGAGCCAAAACCCTAATTCCACCGCCGCAACTTTCTGTATCCACGAGATCCCATCTTGGGGCCTGTTTCGGAGCTCTGCCGGAGGGGGCATCGATCACGAAGGGCTTCTACATCAACACCATAGCCCCTCCGATGAAGTGTGTGTAGTTTGCCTCAGACCTACGGGTCTGTAGTTAGTAGCTAGATGGCTTCTTCTCTCTTTTTTTATCTCAATACAATGTTCTCCCCCTCTCTTGTGTAGATCTATTCGATGTAATCTTCTTTTTGCGCTATGTTTGTTGAGACCGATGAATTGTGGGTTTATGATCAAGTCTATCTATGAATAATATTTGAATATTCTCTGAATTCTTTTATGTATGATTGGTTATCTTTGCAAGTCTCTTCGAATTATTAGTTTGGTTTGGCCTACTAGATTGATCTTTCTTGCAATGATAGAAGTGCTTAGCTTTGGGTTCAATCTTGCGGTGTCCTTTCCCGATGATAGTAAGGGCAGCAAGGCACGTATTGTATTGTTGCCATCGAGGATAACAAGATGGGGTTTTCTTCATATTGCATGAGTCTATCCCTCTACATCATGTCATCTTGCTTAAGGCGTTACACTGTTTTTAACTTAATACTCTAGATGCAAGCTGGATAGCTATCGATGAGTGGAGTAATAGTAGTAGATGCAGGCAGGAGTCGGTCTACTTGTCTCGGACATGATGCCTATATACATGATCATACCTAGATATTCTCATAACTATGCTCAATTCTGTCAATTGGTCAACAATAATTTGTTCACCCACTGTAGAATAATTATGCTCTCGAGAGAAGCCACTAGTGAAACCTATGGCCCCCGGGTCTATCTTTATCATATCAATCTCCTACTACTTAGTTATTTGCTTTTCTATTTACTTTTCCTTTATTTTACTTTGCATCTTTATCATAGAAAATACCAAAAATATTATCTGTGTCATATCTATTAGATCTCACTCTCGTAAGTGGCCCTATAGGGATTGACAACCCCTATTTGCGTTGGTTGTCAGGATTTATTTATTTTGTGCAGGTGCGAGGGACTCGCGCGTAGCCTCCTACTGGATTGATACCTTGGTTCTCAAAAACTGAGGGAAATACTTACACTACTTTGCTGCATCATCCCTTCCTCTTCGGGGAAAACCAACGTAGTGCTAGAAGAGGTAGCATCAACTAAGAAGAAAGATGATGAAGAATTTGAACGCTTTGCTGAGATGATTAGGCCAGTCTTTTTGCGTACCTGCTTGACTGATATCTTAAAAATGGCTCCTTATGCAAAGTACATGAAAGACATCATCACCAACAAGAGAAAAATACCGGAATCTGAAATCTCCACCATGGTTGCTAATTAGTCTTTTAAGGATGGAGTACCTAAAAACTTGGAGATCCGGGAATACCAACTATACCTTGCTCCATCAAAAGGAATTATGTGAAATCTCCACCATGCTTGCCCGTTGTTGTTGCAAACATTACTATTTTAACTGACTTTGTTATACTTGAGATGCCCGAGGATGACAACATGTCGATTATCCTTGGTAGACCCTTTTTGAATACTGCAGGGGCTGTTATTTATTGCAATAAAAGCAAGTTCACTTTTCATATCAATGGTAATGAGCATACGGTGCACTTTCTGAAGAAACAATTCCAAGTGAATGGTATTAATGTTATTGAAAAATCTCCAACGATCACCATTGAAAGTTTGAAACTATCTCTACCTACTGTCAAAAAGAAATATGAAATGCTTATTGTTGGGGACATTCATATCCCCATTGAGGTAACTTAGTGTTTTACGAAAGTTCTTCGGGTTCATGCTAATCGAAAGTGGTTGTTAATAAGACTTGATCAACCTTGTTAATGAATCATTTTTGAGAGGTATGAAGTTGATGAATTCAGTAAACTACCTTCTGTCCTTATCTTTTGTTTTCTATTTTTATTAGTTAATTTATCTGTTTTCTGAATTTCTCGTGCAATAAAAAAATGACCCAAAAATAAAAGTTCTCAGAATGCTCTGGAAATTTAATATGATTTTTTCTGAATATTTGATGCAAATAACATGAGAGGGGGGTGCACTAGGTGGACAACCCACCTGGGCACGCCAGCACCCCCTGGCGCGCCCTGGTGGGTTGTGGTCCCCACATGGCCCCCCTCACTTATCTCTTTATCACATGTCATCTCCTACCTCGAGAAAAAAATTCACCATTGCTCTCTCTCTCTCTCTCGTGTTCTTGCTCTCAAACCCGCGGATTTCAATCTCTTTGCTTGAAGCTCCATTTGCGAATCTGTTCCAGGGCCTTGTTGCTTGGTATGTGACTCCTCCTTTAGTCCAATTAGTTTTTTTGCTTTAGTGGTTTATATTTTGAATAATTAGCTACTCTTGGTGCTGTTGTAGATGAGCTTGCATGTTGAATTCTTAGAGTTCTAGGTAGTTTGAATGCTTGATATGGCCTCTATGCATCCCTATGAGTAGTTGCTATCAATCTTGTGAAGTTTTGTTGAGAAACATTTTGTGGACTAAAAAATTTCAGAATTTTGTTCATAGGAAAAAGATGAGTTTCTTTAGGAAGTTTGCTTCCAAGAAGAACTCCAAGGGAGTTATTGGGGAGTCATCTCACAATGATCTTCGCACCCGGAGAATGGCAGAGGTACGGCCGTGCGAATGGCCACATAACCCATTCATGGAGGGAGCCGAAATCCGTCAAGAGTTTGCACAATATGCTGCTAATGCCGGCCTCACCGACTTCATCGCAGCTGAATGTGAATAGTATCATCTCCTCACAAATTCCTTTGTGCAAAGTTTTCATTTCTTGAGTAGGAATAATCCTCCCGAGGTGGAGTTTAACTTACATGCTGAAACCCATCGGATACCACTTACTAAAATTTGTGACATATGCTTGATCCCTTCTGATGGGGATTTAGTAGACCCTAGGCCTGCAGAGTTTGATGGTTTTTACTGCACTCTGACAGTGGGGGATGAGAGAGGTGTGTCAGGTGTCATCGTCACTAGCTTACATTTTACCGATGTGCATTATTTTGCTCTATTCATTGCGAAGTGTTTGCTTGCTAGAGAGAAGGTAGGTGCACTCAGTGCCCCAGATTTCGCTGTCTTACACCGTGCACTTTACGGCGATAACACTTATAGCTTGGGACCTAGTGTGGCACGTCGCCTCCACATCAACAGGTCCAAGGGTAAAATTCATGGCGGCATTTATGCTACTCTCCTAACGAGTCACTTTAACGTTCAGATACGCTAGCATGATTACCCCTTGCCCAGGGTTTACCTAGATCACCAGGCTATGGCACATCACCACTTCATTGATAGCGAGAACACCACTATGGATGTTCCTTATAACTTGGTCTTTAGTGAGATTACCCGTGATGTTATTCTGTTTCATGCACCTGCTTTGTTTGATCCTATTGCCAGGGGCGGATATAGGATCTTGCCAGAGGACATTGTCGCTTACCGGAACAACCTCGCTGCAGCAGAGGGGGAGCCTCAGGAGTGGGACCCTCAGGTGCTCTCTCTTCAGCACTTCAACGTAGGACCCGATGTGATTACCAAGTTAGGCCAAAAGCATAAGCTTGGGGCAGTACGTATTCCACCGACATTACATTCATGTTCACACATTTTCATTCCAGTTGTCGGTGTCCACACTTTTTCATTGTACTATCCATGTTAGATTTATTTTCTCGCTTTCTTCTTGTGTGTCTGAAAAACTTTGAGAAAATCCAAAATTATTTCCTGCTTCTTTTCGGTTTTTCTTTCTAGCTTAGTTAGTTGTAGTATTAAAAAGAAAACCTAAAGAGATTTCTTTGTTCTTCTTTTGCTTGTTGGGAGCTCTCCCATGTAAATAGTTTTTCTTATTTTTGTTTTTCATTTTTTATTTGCTTTCTTCTAGAAAAAACAAAAACTCTAAAAAATATTTCAGTGTGTTTCTCTGAATTTCTTTTCCGTTTTTGAGTCATACCGAGGAGAAGACCACGATGAAAATGTTGCATGGCTCTCATATGCATTATTGTTGATCTAACAAGGAGCCCTTATTACTTTGTCTTCTCCTTTTGAATAAAATGTTTGCAAATTCCAGCTTATTCCATGACACTCTTGCACTATTATCATTTTTATATCACTCGGTCGTGCAAGTGAAAGGCAATAATGCCGATATTTGATGAACTGGCTGTGGCAGAGAGAAACATGTATGAACACAACTTGTTCTATTTTTGTAAATATGTTTAACCTAGCATCCATGATTTAGCCTATTATGATTATGTTTGCAATGACCCTTAGAGATTATAGTTTCTCATGCCATGCTTAAGTAACTAGGAGTGGATAATGATTTATCTTGGATGTCAACATTGCGTTAAAATGATTGTGATGTAGGATGATGATATGGTATCCTCCTCTGAATGTTCAAGTGGCTTGACATGGCACATGTTCATGCATGTAGTTGAATCAAAACCAACATAGCCTCTATGATATTTATGTTCATGGTGTTCATATCCTGCTCATGCTAGTATCCAATGTTACTTATGCATAATGCATGTTCATGACCGTTTTTGCTCTCTAGCTGGCTGCTTCTCAACCTAATTGCTAGCCTTCGCCTGAACTAAGCAGGAATTCTGCTTGTGCATCAAAAATCCTAAAACCCAAGTTATCCCAGATGAGTCCACCATACGTACCTATATCCAGTATTACCCTGCCATCATAAGTAAATTTGCATGTGGCACCTCTAAGAACTTCAAATAAATATCCTTTTTGTGTCTCTGGATTGTTCATAGAGCGACAGGAGGTAGTCAGTATCTTCCATGCTAAGTGGTTTATTCTCATGATGAGTGTTCATTCACTCGTCCTTGCGTGAGAGGGGCAGTAATTGGGATTCCTAGTCCCGAACTCAAATTGCTAATAATTAAACAAAACTCCCCCAGGACTGTTGTTGGTATGGACGGTACCCGTTGTTTCGGTCCAGCGGTGGAGTGTGATTGTTGGTGAAGGGGGAGTAAACATTTACTTTTATCACTTGGGAACCGCCACTAATGTGTTTAGCATGGAAGATACCGATAACTAATGGTTGTGAAGTAAACAAGAAGGGTGCATTTCTCAAAATTTCATCTACATTTGTTTTAAAAACTTGAGCTCTGGCACCGCTGCAAATCACTGCTTCCCTCTATGAAGGGACTATCTATTTACTTTTATGTTGTGTCATCACCTTCTCAAATAAGCGCCATAACCTGAGGGCACTATTTTCATTCTCATGCATTGTGTGTAGCTAATGCTAGGTGCAACATGGCTGGATCTTCTCTACCATGAATTACAATATTTAGTCGCTGCTTGAACAGTGGAGGTGCTCTGCATTTATGTTTTGCAGTCTCAGAAAGGGCTAGTGAGATACCACTATTGTCATATTATATCATGGTTTTTTTGACAAAGTGTTGTTATTTGAGATATCTTATTATTGCTCACTAGTTGATTAGGCCGTTGATATGAGTTAATATAATTTTTAAGGGTTATTGTCGACATGGTTAGTTATAATTGTTGGGGAACATAGCATGCTATTTCAAAAATTTCCTACGCTCACACAAGATTTGTCTCTACGAGATGCATAGCAACGAGAGGGGGAGATTGTGTCCAAGTACCCTCGTAGACCGAAAGCGGAAGCGTTTGACAACGCGAGTGATGTAGTAGAAATTCTTCTTGTTCCGACCGATCATGCACCGAACGTACGGCACCTCCGAGTTCTGCACATGTTCAGCTCGATGACGTCCCTCGAAATCTTGATCCAACAAAGTGTCGAGGAAGAGTCCCGTCAGCACGACGGCGTGGTGATGGTGATGGTGAAGTGATCCGCGCAGGGCTTCGCCTATGCACTACGTGAATATGACCGGAGGCGTAAATTGTGGAGGGGGCGCCGCACATGGCTAACAATGTTTGTTGTGTGTTCTAGGGGTGCCCCCATATATATATATATATATATATATATATATATAGGTTGGAGGGGAGGAGAGGCAGCCAAGGGGCGCCCCAAGTAGGAGGAATCCTACTTGGGGTCCTCCCAATTCGGCCTCCCCCCTTTCCTATTCCTATTCAGAATAGGAAGGGAAGAGGGGGAAGGGGGAATCCTATTCCCTTTTTTCCTTTCCTTCTACAATTTGGCCATCCCATATGGGGGGGGGCACCAACACCTTAGTGGCTGGTGTGTTTCCCCTGTTGGCCCATTAGGCCCATATAGCTTGCCGGGGGTTGCCCGGAACCCCTTCCGGTGACCCGATACATACCCGGTACCCCCCGAACACTTCCGGCGTCCGAATAATATCGTCCTATATATGAATCTTTACCCATCGACCATTTCGAGACTCCTTGTCATACCCGTGATCTCATCCGGGACTCCGAACAACATTCGGTCACCAAATCACATAACTCATATAATACAAAATTGTCATCGAACATTAAGCGTGCGAACCATACGGGTTCGAGAACTATGTAGACATGACTGAGACACCTCTCCGGTTAATAACCAATAGCAGAACTTGGATGCTCATATTGGTTCCTACATATTCTATGAAGATCTTTATCGGTCAAACCGTAATGACAACATGCATTATTCCCCTTGTCATTGGTATGTTACTTGCCCCAGATTCGATCGTCGGCATCTTCATACCTAGTTCAATCTTGTTATCGGCAAGTCTCTTTACTCGTTCCGTAATACATCATCCCACAACTAACTCATTAGTAACATTGCTTGCAAGGCTTATCATGATGCGCATTACCGAGAGGGCCCAGAGATACCTCTTCGATACTCGGAGTGACAAATCCTAATCTTGATCTATGCCAACCAAACAAACACCTGTAGAGCATCTTGATAATCACCCAGTTACGTTGTGATGTTTGATAGCACACAAGGTATTCCTCCGGTATTCGGGAGTTGCATAATCTCATAGTCAAAGGAATATGTATAACTCATGAAGAAAGCAATAGCAATAAAACTGAACGATCATAATGCTAAGCTAACAGATGGGTCTTGTCAATCACATCATTCTCCTAGTGATGTGATCTCGTTTACCAACACAAGTCTAAGGTTAGGAAACTTAACCATCTTCGATTAACGAGCTAGTCTAGTAGAGGCTTACTAGGGACACAGTGTTTTGTCTATGTATCCACACATGTATCAAGTTTCCGGTTAATACAATTCTAGCATGAATAATAAACATTTATCATGATATAAGGAAATATAAAATAACAACTTTATTATTGCCTCTAGGGAATGTTTCCTTCAGTCTCCCACTTGCACTAGAGTCAATAATCTAGCTAGTTCGCATCGCCATGTGATTTAATACCAATAGTTCACATCTTTATGTGATTAACACCATAGTGCACATAGCCATGTGACCAACACCCAAAGGATTTACTAGAGTCAGTAATCTAGTTCACATCGCTATGTGATTAACACCCAAAGAGAACTAAGGTGTGATCATGTTTAGCTTGTGAGAGAAGTTTAGTCAACGGGTCTGCCACATTCAGATCCGTATGTATTTTGCAAATTTCTATGTCTACAATACAAAGCTCTGGATGGAGCTACTCTAGCTAATTGCTCCCACTTTTAGTATGTATCCAGATCAAGACTCAGAGTCATCCATATCGGTGTCAAAGCTTGCATCGACATAACTCTTTACGACAAACTCTTTATCACCTCCATAACCGAGAAGCATTTACTTAGTCCTCTTTAGGTACCTAAGGATAATTTGACCGCTGTCAAGTGATCTACTCCTGGATCACTATTGTACCCCCTTGCAAACTCATGGCAAGGCACACAACAGATCTGGTACACAACATGGCATACTTTATAGAACCTATGACTGAGGCATAGGGAATGACTTTCATTCTCTCTGTATATTCTGTCGTGGTTGCGTTTTGAGTCTTACTCAACTTCACACCTTGTAACATAGGCAAGAACGCTTTATTTGACTGATCCATTTTGAAATGCTTCAAAACTTTATCAAGGTATGTGCTTTGTGGAAGTCCTATCAAGTGTCTTGATCTATCTCTATAGATCTTGATGACCAATATATAAGCAGCTTCACCGAGGTATTGCATTGAAAAATTCTTATTCAACTATCCATTTTATGCTATCCAGAAATTCTATATCATTCCCAATCAACAATATGTCATCCACATATAATATCAAAAATGCTATAGGGCTCCCACTCACTTTCTTGAAAATACAGGCTTCACCATAAGTCTGTATAAAAAACCATATGCTTTGATCACCTCATCAAAGAGTATATTCCAACTCCGAGATGCTTGCACCAGTACATGTGATCACTGGTCTTTTGACATCCGTTTGTGAGATTTCATAAAATGTGGGAATTGCTAACATGATTCAGACAGACTTAAGCACCACTACGAGTGAGAAAATATCATCCTAGTCAACACATTGAACTTGTCAAAAACCTTTTGCGACAAGTCGAGCTTCGTAGATAGTAACACTACCATCAGTGTCTGTATTCCTCTTAAAGATCCATTTATTCTCAATGGCTTGACGATCATTGGGCAAGTCCACCAAAGTCCACACTTTGTTCTCATACATGGATCCTATCTCAGATTTCATGGCCTCAAACCATTTGTCAGCATCTGGGCTCATCATCGTTTCATCGTAGTTCATAGGTTCGTCATGGTCTAGTAACATGACTTCCAGAATAGGATTACCATACCACTCTAGTGCGGAACGTGCTCTGGTTGACCTACGAGGTTCGGTTGTAACTAGATCTGAAGTTTCATGATCATCATCATTAGTTTCCTCTCTAGTTGGTGTAGGCATCACGAGAACAGATTCTCTGATGAGTTACTTTCCAATTCGAGAGAAGGTACAATTACCTCATCAAGTTCTACTTTCCTCCCACTCATTTCTTTCGAGAGAAACTCCTTCTCTAGAAAGTATCCACTTTTAGCAACAAAGATATTGCCTTCGGATATGTGATAGAAGGTGTACCCAACAATTTCTTTTGGTTATCCTATGAAGACATATTTCTCCTATTTGGGTTTGAGCTTATCAGGCTGAAGCTTTTTCACATAAGCGTCGCAACCCCAAACTTTAATAAACGACAGCTTAGGTTGCTTGCCAAACCACAGTTCATACGGTGTCATCTCAACAGATTTAGATAGTGCCGTATTTAATGTGAATGCAGCTGTCTCTAATGCATAACCCCAAAACTATAGTGGTAAATCGGTAACAGACATCATAGATCACACCATATCCAATAAAGTACGGTTACGACGTTTGGACAACACCATTACACTGTGGTGTTCCAGGTGGTGAGAGTTGTGAAACTATTCCACATTGTATTAAATGAAGGCCAAACTCGTAACTCAAATATTCGCCTCCGCGATCAGATCGTAGAAACTTTATTTTCTTATTACGATGATTCTCCACTTCACTCTGAAATTCTTTGAACTTTTCAAATGTTTCAGACTTGTGTTTCATTAAGTAGATATACCCATATCTGCTCAAATCATCTGTGAAGGTCAGAAAATAACGATACTCGCCGTGAGCCTCAACACTCATCGGACCACATACATCGGTATGTATTATTTCCAATAAGTTGGCGGCTCGCTCCATTGTTCCGGAGAACGGAGTCTTAGTCATCTTGCCCATGAGGCATGGTTCGCAAGCATCAAATGTTTCATAATCAAGTGATTCCAAAAGTCCATCCGCATGGAGTTTCTTCATGCGCTTTACACCAATATGACCTAAATGGCAATGCCACAAATATGTTGCACTATCGTTATCAACTTTGCATCTTTTGGCATCAATATTATGAATATGTGTAACACTACCACTACGATCAGAGACCCTTCGACGAAACTGTGTCCGATGCCATAATCGCAAACAGTGGTGTAAAATAACTGTCAAAAAAGGTGCAAAAAGTTTGTGATGGAGGATGCATCAAACATGATTCATATTTTAGTTGCGTGTGCGATGCAGGGCATACAATTCAGCTCAATTAACTATTTGTGATGAGGAGGAACAAAAGAAACAGGCAGCTAGATGAAGGTGTGTGTAATATATAGCATACAGTTCACTCAGATGAACTATTTGTGATTAGGCAACACAAAAGTAACGGGCAGCCAGATGAAGGTGTGTGCGATATACGGCATGCGGTTCACTCGGATGAACTGTTTGCGTTGAGACAAGAGAACAGAAACGGTTCAATACAACAAGATGTGTGTGATACGTGGCAAACATTTCTGTAATCAGAAATGTGTGTGAAGACCGTTAATAACACAGACGATTGCTTCTAATAGGACGTATGTGATATGCTCTGTCTACACAACATCTATTGGCCATTGGGGGACAGGCGGTTATCCGGATATGCCATAAGGATGCGAAGAGGCATCCTATCAGCAAGGACTAGCTGTTCCACCAGTAGCTCATGTAAGAAATCTCTCAAGTTAAGTGTGCTCAGGCTAGAGCAGCCATCAGATGAGTGACTGGATGGGAAGTTGTGTTGATGTTAAATTAATTGATAGGATGGGTCATATCTGTCAAATTAAATGACTGATACGACCCATCCCATGAGTTAATTTAACCTGGAGGTCCTTGTTTTTTTAACATCTGTTAAAGAAGGTCCACCGCATTACTTTTTGACAATGTGTGATACGTGGCATACAGTTGATCCATCCGACCTGTTTTTGATGGAATAGGCTGGGTGTGTTTTGGGAAAACGCTTGCTAGTATTCAACCGTTTGGTATTGATAAATTCATCAATGACGGGTTCCCTAGTGTGGTCCGTGTTCATCTGATCATCATCTACTTCTTGTGCTAGCTCGATGTTCCTTCTATGCTAAGTTTCCATTAATTGATGGCATTTTATGAACACGCCACCATTTCCCGCCATTTCCTCACCTGTTTCCCGCCACCCAGCGATATTGCGCATAGGCAGCGTGCGATGCACCTTTTCCAAGCATCCCAACCCACCAAAGCGCCGCCTCTGCCATCAACCTCGTCAACGAGGAAAACAGGCAGGCGCCACGACCCATCGAGGCCGAGGCGCTCCCCGGCAACATGATGGACGATGCTGTGATGCACGTCATCGCCAGGGTTGAGCAGACCTTTGGCACATGGCACTTGAGCGCCGCGGATCAAGATAGGCATGTCAGCGCCGACATGCTGCAGCTTGCCGCACAACATGATTGATGGCGCACTGCAGAGCAAGCTAGGTGCGTCCGTGCCGATAGGCTGCGGCTCACCGCGCGGCGAGACCGTTGGAGCGCCATAGAGCAAGAGGCGCGACGTGCTGGACAGCAAGAGCGGATCCATCGGCGCTTGCCTGCTGTCGGCACGGCGTCGCAGCTGGGTACACGTCCCGTCAGTACCCCTATTCCTTGCCAGGAGTGGGCAGAGGCCCTCAGCACCGTACTTGCACCAGAGGCCGGCCACGCCGTACTTGCACCGGACGACCGCCGTGCCGTTCGCATGGGTGCCCCCGTTCACCTTGTCCGCAGCCCGCTGGATGCCAACACGCTGGTCCGTATGCTCACCGCCTCCTTGGCCCAGGTGTCCACCTGGGCGCATCAGAGTGGTCGTCGCATCCTGGAGCTAGTGATCTCTGATGAAATAGCTAACTTGGAGCTCGAGATCGCGCTCCAGATGTACCACTGATACGTCTCCAATGTATCTATAATTTTTGATTGTTCCATGCTATTTTATTATCTGTTTTGGATGTTTAATGGGCTTTAATTTACCCTTTTATATTATTTTTGGGACTAACCTACTAACCAAAGGCCTAGTGCAAATTGCTATTTTTTTGCCTATTTTAGTGTTTCGCAGAAAAGGAATATCAAATGGAATCCAAACGGAATGAAACCTTTAGGAGAGTTATTTTTGGAACAAACGTGATCCAGGAGACTTGGAGTGGACGTCAAGAAAGAAGCAAGGAGGCCATGAGGCCGGAGGGTGTGCCCAGGGGGTAGGCGCACCCCCACCTTTGTGGGACCCTCGCAGCTCCACCGACGTACCGCTTCCTCCTATATATACCCATATACCCCGAAAACATCCAGGAGCACCATGAAACCCTATTTCCACTGCCACAACGTTTTGTACTGGTGAGATCCCATCTTGGGGCCTTTTCCGGCGCTACGTCGGAGGGGGAATCGATCACGGAGGGCTTCTACATCAACACAATAGCCTCTCCGATGATCTGTGAGTAGTTTACCATAGACCTTCCACTACTAGGAAAAGGGCTACTAATGGCGCACCAGTTTTGCCTACTAATGGCGCTTCACTGGTGCGCCATTAGTATCATGCCACTAGTATTTTTTACTAATGGCGCACCACTGCTGCGCCATTAGTATCTGGTATACTAATGGCGCACCACTGGTGCGCCATTAGTATAGGCCACGGTGCGCCATTAGTATAGGCCACTAGTGCGCCATTAGTATTTTTGAATTTTGAAGGCGGGAAAATAGTAGTGGCGCACCGTCTAACCCCCACCGTGCGCCATTGCTATTTTTGAATTTTGAATTTGGATTTGGATCGTGATTTTTTTACCCATTATTTGCTCGTTTTTTTGCTCGTTTTTGGCACGATATTATTTCAAATTTTGTTCCTGTTTTTGGATCTTGTACGTTCTTTTTCCGTGTTCTTTTGCCGGAGAGGAGTTCACCGGAGAGGAGGAGGAGGAGGAGGTCACCAGAGAGGCGCTCGCCTACATCGCCGGAGAGGAGGAGGAGGTCGCCGAAGAGGAGTTCACCGGAGCATCGGAGAGGAGGAAGGAGAAACCATGAGGGGATGGGAGGAGAGGAGGGAGGTGGAGGTCATCGGAGAGGAGGGAGGAGGAGCTCACCGGAGAGGAGGGAGGAGAAACCGTGAGGGGAGGGGAGGAGAGGAGAGGAGGGAGGAGGAGGTCACCAGAGAGGAGGAGGAGGTCGCCGGAGAGGAGGAGGGTAGTATGGTGGAGGAGAGAAGGGAAGATGGAGTGGAGGAGAGAAGGGAAGATGGAGTGGAGGAGAGGAGGAGATGGAGTGGAGGAGAGGTGGAGTGGAGGAGAAGAATGAAGAGTTAAGGAGGAGAGGACCACGCCCAGCAATATATACGACATAGTAATGGCGCACCGCGGGCAGGTGCGCCATTACTAACTTTTTTTATTTTTTTGATTCATTTTGAATTTTTGAAGGCGGGAAGATACTAATGGCACACCATGGGCAGGTGCGCCATTAGTAACATTTTTTTGACTTATTTTGAATTTAGAAGGCGGGAAGATAGTAATGGCGCACCATGGGCAGGTGCGCCATTAGTAAGTTTGAATTTTTTTTGAATTTTTTTGCCTCTCCAGATCTTAAAAGCCCCGTATCTTTTTTCTGTTAGGTTTTTGAGGATTTTGAAAATGTTTAACGGGGTTCCCCCTATTAAATTCGGATGTAACTTTTCGAGTAGATGATTTTTCATATAAAAAACTTTTTCATCCGAGTTATTTATGGCGAGTCCCCTACTGTATTTATGGCGAGTCCCCTACTGTATTTGAGCACTGCGTTGGTTTTCCCTTGAAGTGGAAAGGGTGATGCAGCAAAGTAGCGTAAGTATTTCCCTCAGTTTTTGAGAACCAAGGTATCAATCCAGTAGGAGATCATGCTCAAGTCCCACGCACCTACACAAACAAATAAGAACCTCGCAACCAATGCGATAAAGGGGTTGTCAAGCCCTTCATGGTTACTCACGAGAGTGAGATCTGATAGATATGATAAGATAATATTTTTGGTATTTTTATGATAAAGATGCAAAGTAAAATAAAAGGAAAAAGAAATAACTAAGTATTGGAAGATTAATATGATGGAAGATAGACCTGGGGGCCATAGGTTTCACTAGTGGATTCTCTCAAGAGCATAAGTATTATGGTGGGTAAACGAATTACTGTCGAGAAATTGATAGAATTGAGCATAATTATGAGAACATCTGGGTATGATCATGTATATAGGCATCACGTCCGCGACAAGTAGACCGAAACGATTCTGCATCTACTACTATTACTCCACACATCGACCGCTATCGAGCATGCATCTAGAGTATTAAGTTCATAAGAACAGAGTAACAGGTGGAAGATAATTGCACAAAGAACAGGCACACACAAGGCAAGAAAAAGAGCAACGAAGAAAAGGCAAGCGGAAAAAGAGGGCGAATAAAACGGCAATGGTGAAGTGGGGAGAGGAAATCGAGAGGCAAATGGCAATTAATGTAATGCGAGGGATAAGAGTTTGTGATGGGTACTTGGTATGTCTTGACTTGTGTGTAGATGGCGCCAAAAATAGCTAGTTGTTGGTAGATCAAATCTTGACTTGACTTGGTGCAACCTCCTCGGCAACGTCGCTAGAAATCCTTCTTGCTACCTCTTGAGCATGCGTTGGTTTTCCCTTGAAGAGGAAAGGGTGATGCAGCAAAGTAATGTAAGTATTTCCCTCAGTTTTTGACAACCAAGGTATCAATCCAGTAGGAGATAACACGCAAGTCGCCTAGTACCTGCACAAACAAACAAGAATCTCACAACCAACATGATACAGGGGTTGTCAATCCCTTCGCGGTCACTTGCAAAAGTGAGATCTGAACTTAATACTCTAGATGCATGCTGGATAGCGGTTGATGTCTGGAGTAATAGTAGTAGATGCAGAATTGTTTCGGTCTACTTGTCGTGGACATGATTCCTATATACATGATCATGCCTAGATATTCTCATAATTATTCGCTTTTCTATTAATTGCTCGAAAGTAATTTGTTCACCAACCGTAGAATTTGCTATCTTGAGAGAAGCCACTAGTGAAACCTATGGCCCCGGGTCTATCTTCCATCATATTATTTTCCTATCAACTTGCTATATCTATTACCGTTTGTCGGCGTCCTGGGAACGGGGTCCCCAGACTTGCCTGCCTGCGGCCCATGGTGTGGCTCCACCAGCGGCCCTATACGGCCCGTCTTCACCCGCAATCACTCAAGACCCTCGCGAGGGGCCAAGCCTCGCGAGGCGGACGACGCAAGACCTCCTCGGGGGCTGCCTCACTAGGCTGGCTCGCGAGGGGCGGAGAGATCAAGGCAAGGGGCACCTCACGAGGTCCCCGTGACGCAAGCCATGACGACCAAGGCCAGGCGGGCACCAGGCGGGCGCTAGTGCGCGCAGCGTCCTCGTTTCCTCTTTGGTGCTAAAGAGGCAAGTGCAGGCGCGGAGTCCCGAGGCATCAAGCAAAGGTTTCCATATCGGTGCAAGGAGACCAAGAGCAGCAGGATGACAAGACAGAGGTCACCATGGAGCCTAGGACGGTGTCACCACCAGAGTCTTTGGCGGGCGAAGTCCATCTTTTGTCAGCATAGCTTGTACTAGCTGTCCCCCTTCAAACTGGCCGCTGTGGGATCCCTTCTTGCCTAATATTTGGGGAGAGGACCTGGGCCTCTATAAATAGGACTAGCCACCACCTTAGAAGGGGACGATCCGCTACCTCATCAACTCACCAAGCACAAGAGCACCTCTCAGGAGGCTGTTCTTCCCTTGTAACTGTTCAAACTCAGCCCAAGAGGCAATCCACCACACCACACTGGAGTAGGGTATTACACCGCATCGGTGGCCCGAACTAGTATAAATCTTGTGTCCCTTGTTCTGTGGGTTTGACGTGCTAAGACTTGAGATTGCGGTGAGGGCGAGAGCTAGCGGGGGAGAGATCTTCATGCGCTCCCCAGTGTTCGAACCTCAAGGGTTTTGCCGAAACCCGAAATCTGACATTTGGCACTCCAGGTAGGGGTGCGCCGAAGCTCCACCTCTCTGCTTGTTTCGTCCAGCTCCATGGCGGATGCCACCCCTCCAGCTAGGCCGGCGTGCGCCTGCGGATGTGCCGCAGGCGTCCGGGCCTTCACCCACACTTTACGGTAGGTCGATGGCCACACAAGTTCAAGCTAGAGAAGCCACCCTACAATGACGGCACGGCAGATCCGGTGGCCTTCCTGCAGGCTTACAAGAAGGCTGTCCTTGAAGCCGGAGGCGATGACCAGGTCATGGCCAACTGGTTCCCCCTGGCCCTGGCCGACGCGCTGTGCGCCTGGCTGCTCAGCCTGCCAGGATCTTCAGTGGCCTCCTGGCAGGAGCTGCACGGTCTCTTCGTCGCGTGCTTCATGGCACCGGCGCCCCTAGCCATCGCGGCTCGCAAGCACCACCCTCGGACCGTCACACCAAGTCGTTCTTTCACCAGATTGGAGCTCCACCGGGTTGGGCGGCGCCCAAGGCCGACCTTACCTTCAACGCGGGGGACCACACAGCCACCACCGTCGGCTCGGGCGTGCTCCCGATGCTGTGCACGCCCACCATCTTCAGCATAGCTGTCACCAAGAACCTCATCGACGGTGGCGCCGGTCTCAACGTGCTCTCCGTGGAAGCTTTCAGCCTTCTTCATGTACCACTCCAACGGCTCTGACCCAGCAAGCCATTCTTCGGGGTCGGCGGAGGCTCCACTAGCCTCTTGGGGCAGATCCGCCTCCCTGTGACCTTCGGCACCCACGACAACTACCGCACCGAGCTGATCGACTTCGACATCGCCCGCATCAGCCTCCCGTACAATGCCATCCTCGGATACCCCGCTCTGGCTCAGTTCATGGCAGCGACCCATCCGGCATACAACCTCATGAAGATGCCCAGGAGCAAAGACGTCCTCACCGTAGTTGGGGATACCAAGGAGGCTCTGGCGGAGCTCAAGTGCGCCCTCAAAACCGCCGTGGTGGCACGACCGGCCAACGAGGCCACCCCAGGGATAAGGAGGCCGCACCAGCAAAGAAGAAGCAGTTGTTCACTCAAGATCGGGCCGAAACCAAGTAGGAGCCGGTCGAGCAAGATGGGTCCTCAGGAGCCACCTTCACCATAGGCGCGAACCTCGACCCAAATCAAGAGGAGGCACTGGTGAGGTTCTTGCGCGCGAACAAGGATGTGTTCGCCTGGGACCCCAAGCAGCTAGTGGGGGTCCCGAGAGGGGTGATCGAGCATCACTTAAGGGCATGCCCCAATGTGCGCCCCGTGAAGCAGAAGGCGCGGCGACAATCACGGAGAAGTAGTCCTTCATCGTCCAGGAAACCCGCAAGCTGGAGGCGGCGGGTGTCATCTGCGAGGTTCGGTACCCCGAGTGGCTGGCGAACCCTGTTGTCGTACCGAAGAAAGGCGGGAAGGAGCGCATGTGTGTTGACTTCACCAACCTCAACAAGGCTTGTCCCCAAGACCTGTTCTCGCTCCCGCACATCGATCAGATTGTCGACTCCATCGCCGAATGCGACCTGCTGTGCTTCTTGGACGCGTTTTCATGGTATCACCAGATCAAGATGGCGGTGGAGGATGTGGAGAAGACGGCCTTCCTCACCCTGTGTGGGGTGTACTGCTACACTTGCATGTCGTTCGGGCTGCGCAACATAGGCGCGACCTTCCAATGGCTGATGCACATCGCCCTGGGTCAGCAGCTAGGGAGGAACGCTGAATCCTACGTCGACGACATTGTGGTAAAATCTCGGGAGGCAAGAACTTTGATTCAGGACCTAGAGGAGACCTTCGAAAGTCTGCGCCAGGTGGACTTGCGGCTCAACCCGGAGAGTGCGTATTTGGTGTCCCTTCCGGCAAGCTGCTAGGCTTCCTCGTGTCCCACAAGGGGATCGAGGCCAACCCAGAGAAGGTCAAGGCAATAGAAGACATGAGCCCACCGCAATCTCTTAAGGAGATGCAGAAGCTTCCAAGATGGGAGAGCGCGCCCTACCGTTCTTCAAGCTGATGAAGAAGAAGGGCCCGTTCAAGTGGACCCTAGAAGCCAACCAAGTGTTTCAAGACCTCAAGAGATACTTGACCAGCCCTCCGGCGATGGTGGCTCCTCGCCCTCTCGAGCCCCTGGTGCTTTACCTTGCCGCCACTCCCTACTCTGCTAGCGCAGCTCTAGTGGCGGTCCAGGAGGAGCACCAGGCCAGGGGGCTGCAGCGCCACGCCGCGCCACCAGCCGAGGCGATGTAGGACCCAGAGGGCACCGCAAGGGCTGAAGCAATTCCAAAGGGTGATCCGGCCCAGCAGGGCGGTGTTCATGGGCTGACGAGGGCAGAGGCCCCAGCAGGCAATCAGGCCCTTGAGGTCCCATCATCTCAGGAGACGCCACATATGCCGGCAGGTACAAGCTCCATCAACGTTCCTGCCCTCGTCGAGCACCCGGTGTATTTCGTCAGCACGGTACTGCGGGATGCAAGGGCACGGTACCCCATCCCTCAGAAGCTCTTGCTCGCGCTTCTGGTGGCCTCACACAAGCTGCGGCACTTCTTCCAAGGTCACCCAATCAAGGTCGTCTCGGCCTACCTGCTGGAGAGGGTACTCAGGAGCCCCAACGCTGCTGGAAGAGTCATTGAATGGAACATTGAGCTGCAAGCATTCCATCTAGAGTTCAGCACAACTAGAGTCATCAAGGGAGCCGCGCTCGCCGACTTCGTGGCAGAATGGACCGACGCCCCGGGGTTTGAAGCAGGCGAAGACCGATCTCTCTCACCAGGAAGTGAAGCACCAGACGGCTGGGTCATGTATTTCGATGGCGTTTTCGCACGCCAAGGCACGGGGGCTGGAGCAGTGCTCATCTAGCCTACTCAGGACATGCTCTACTATGTCATGAAGCTCTGCTTCTAGCAGGGCAAGAAGGTCTCCAACAACATTGCGGAGTACGAAGGCCTCATAGCCGGCCTCAAGGCCGCGGTGGACTTAGGGGTGAAGCACCTCACCATCAAGGGCGACTCGCAGCTCCTTGTCAACTTCTCCAACAAGGTATATGGGCCGAAGGACGAGCACATGGAGGCATACCTCACGGAGGTACGCAAAATGGAAAAGCATTTTCTGGGTCTAGAGCTTCAGCACGTACCCCATGGCACCAACAAGGAGGCCGACGACATCGCCAATAGGGTGTACAAGCGACAACCCCAAGAGCCTGGCGTCTTTTAGGAGCGGCTCTTCAAGCCGTCGGCAGCACCTCCGCTCCCGAGGCCGGCACCGCCTCGGGAGGAACTCCCCCAACCACCTGCCTCAGGAGCCCCGGCTGCGGACCGACCTCGGGAGTGCGCCTACTCCTGGAGCTCGAGCCTCAGGAGGGGTGCTGGACCAAGGAGCTCAAGGAATACCTGACGCAAGGGACGCTGGTGGAGAAGGAGGAGGCGAGGAGCGTGCGGCCCGACAGGCTACGACATACTACATCCAGGACAGTGAGTTATACAGGAAGCGGCCAAATGATGTTTCCTTACAATACATCTCCAGGGAACAGGGGAACGAGATGTTGGCCGACATACATGGCGGAGACTGCGGGCACCACTCGTCATCACGGACCCTCATCGGCAAGGCGTTCTGCAGCAGGTTCAACTGGCCTACAGCTCTCAACGATGCAACCGAGCTGGTGAAGTCCTGCAAGGCTTGCCAATTCCATGCCAAGCAGATCCATCAGCTAGCTCAGGGCCTCCAAACCATCCCGCTCTCATGGCCGTTCGCAATCTGGGAGCTGGATATCTTAGGCCCATTCCCTCGAGTGCCTGGGGCTACCGCTACCTCTACGTCGCCATCGACAAGTTCACCAAATGGGCAGAGGTAGAAGTCGTCCGCACCATCCCAGACGGATCTGCGGTCAAGTTCATCAAGGGTGTCGTATGCCGGTTTGGGGTCCCTAATCGCATCATTACCGACAACGGCACATAGTTCACTAGCAATCTTTTCAAGGCATACTGTGCTAACCTTGGAACGCAGATATGCTACGCTTCAGTGGCACACCCCAGGAGCAACGGTGAAGCCGAACGCGCCAACACGGAGGTCCTCAGGGGCCTCAAGACCAGGACCTTCAAGAAGAAGCTTGAGGGCTGCGACAAGGGCTGGCACAATGAGCTCCAGTCTGTGCTGTTGTCCATCCGCACCACCGCCACCAAGCCAACAAGCGAGACCCCATTCTTCCTCGGCTACGGAGCAGAAGCAGTTCTCCCTCATGAGGTCAAGCATCGCTCCGCGTGGGTCCTGGCGTTCGATGAGACGCAGTAGGACGCCATGCGGGGGGTGGACCCTGTGCTGGGGGAGGAACACTGCCGTGAAGCCTCGCTCCGAGCGGCGAGGTACCAGCAGGCGCTACGACTGTAGCATTATCGCAGCGTCTGCTCCAGGACGCTCAAGGTGGGTGATCTCGTCCTGAGGCGGGTGCTCTCCAGGGAAGGGATGCACAATCTCTCGCCCATGTGGGAGGGCCCGTTTAGGATCGCCCGTGTCTCCAGGCGTGGCGCCGCGCGCCTGGAGACACAAGAAGGGATCCCCATACAGAACGCCTGGAACATCCAGCACCTCCGGAAGTTCTACCCAGGAAGCAAGGCCCAGCGCCTGTGAAGATCTCTGCTCGTGACACTCTCACGTAATAATGAGTGGGGCTGTACACGCCCCAGAGTCTTAGTAGTGCTGCCCTTGCGCCTCGGAGGCTCCCTCCCATGTCTTAGTCACAGCACTTAGCTCCGCGCTGGTGAGAAGACTAGACTAGGTGCCGGACGCGGCTTTTCATTTGCTTTCCGTAGTGATGGGCGACGGGGGCCCCGCTCCCCCTTCCCATTTATAGCCAAGAGGAGGCCAACTGCCGGCCTCCACGATCTAAGGTAATAATGATCTTTTTCTGCATGCAGCAGGGACCCGTCGAGTCAGGCAGTTGCCGAAGCAGCGTGGGAAGCGGAGACACCCACGACCAATCAACCGCCACACGTCAACCGAGGCCGCAGGCTGTTAGGGTCCGCTGAGCTCCGCACTTGTCCCTTGGCTTCACCTCGAAACCAAGCCCGAGGGCGCCTTGGGCCCGGGGGCTACTGTCGGCGTCCTGGGAATGGGGGTCCCCAGACTTGCCTGCCTGCAGCCCACGACATGGCTCCACCAATGGACCTATATGGCCCGTCTTCACTAGCAAGCACTCAAAACCCTTGCGAGGGGCCAAGCCTCATGAGGCGGATGATGCAAGACCTCCTCGGGGGCGGCCTCACCAGGCTGGCTCGCGTGGGGCGGAGAGATCAAGGCAAGGGGCACCTCGCGAGGCCCCCATGACGCGAGCCATGACGATCAAGGCCAGTCGGGCAGCAGGCGGGAGCCAGTGCGCGTAGTGTCCTCGTTTCCTCTTTGGTGCTAAAGAGGCAAGCACAGGCGCGGAGTCCTGAGGCATCAAGCAAAGGTTTCCATATCGGTGCAACGAGACCAAGTCCACCAGGACGGCAGGACGGAGGTCATCATGGAGCCCAGGACGACGTCACCACCAGAGCCTTTGGCAGGAGAAGACCGTCTTTTCTCAGGATAGCTTGTACTAGTTGTCCCCCTTCAAACTGGCCGTTCTAGGATCCCTTCCCGCCTAATATTTGGGGACAGGACCCAGGCCTCTATAAATAGGACTAGCCACTGACAACCCACAAGCATAGGGGATCAATTGTAGCCTCTTTCGATAAGCAAGAGTGTCAAACCCAACGAGGAGTGTCGGTGTCAAAACCGGCGGATCTCGGGTAGGGGGTCCCGAACTGTGCGTCTAGGCCGGATTGTAACAGGAGGCAAGGGACACGAAGTTTTACCTAGGTTCGGGCCCTCTGGATGGAGGTAAAACCCTACGTCCTGCTTGATTAATATTGATGATATGGGTAGTAAAAGAGTAGATCTACCACGAGATCGGAGAGGCTAAACCCTAGAAGCTAGCCTATGGTATGATTGTTGTTCTGTATGTTGTCCTACGGACTAAAACCCTCTGGTTTATATAGACACCGGAGAGGGTTAGGGTTACACAAAGTCGGTTACAATGGTAGGAGATCCACATATCCGTATCGCCAAGCTTGCCTTCCACGCCAAGGAAAGTCCCTTCCGGACATGGGACGAAGTCTTCAATCTTGTATCTTCATAGTCTAGGAGTCCGGCTGAAGGTATAGTCCGGCCATCCGGACACCCCCTAATCCAGGACTCCCTCAGTAGCCCCTGAACTAGGCTTCAATGACGACGAGTCCGGAACGCAGATTGTCTTCGGCATTGCAAGGCGGGTTCCTCCTCCAAGTACTTCATAGAAGATTTCGAACACAAAGATAGTGTCCAGCTCTGCAAAATAAGTTTCCACATATTCCATTGAGAGAATAATATTTACACAAATCTAATCTGCTGACATATTCCGTAGTGTGACGCACCACGGCCAAGCCTTTATTCGAATCGTTTTATTGTCCCACCTCAGCATGTCACGCGAGGCGGTTTCCTTGGCACGTCTTGTTAAAGCAGAGATCGTGTCCCCTTATTCCGTGATTCTCATCAATACGAGCGTGGGTAACCCAACCGCTTCTAGGACTCCCAGACTATAGGCAAGTCCAAACGGCCATGGAGAGGACGCTTGATATTCACCCTCTTTATAAAAGGGACAAGACTTTTACTTTTTCCCCTCCCGTGCTCAATCGAATCCTTCCCCCACCTCAAGCTCAAACACCCAAAGTTCAGGTCAGGTGCTCTGAACCTTCAATCATGTCCGGATCTAGCCTTCAAGGCCGATAGGTGCCTTCCTCCATCACGGAAGAAGGCATCAAAAAGTTGAGGGAGTCCAGATATCTGAGCGCCAAGGTTTTGCATCGGCTGCCTGCCCGAGGGCAGGCCGTCCCCTCCCCCGAACCCAACGAGAACGTCGTGTTCGTCTCCCACTTCCTCCGAGGTCTAGGCCTTGCTCCGGATCCTTTCGTCAGGGGTTTGATGTTTTATTATGGGATAGATTACCATGATCTAGCTCCGGACTCCTTTCTTCATATCACGACATTTATTGTCGTGTGTGAGGCCTTCCTCCAGGTTACCCCTCAATTTGGCCTATGGCTCAAGACCTTTGAAGTAAAGCCGAAGATGATCGAGGGGCAACATGCAGCGTGTGGAGGTGCCTCAATATGTAAGATAACGGGAGCTCCATGGCCCAAAGGTTCCATTCCAGAGGTGTCTGAATTGTGGCAACAGGAGTGGTTCTACATCACGGCTCCTAGAAGTGCCAAGTGGGCGGCCGCCCCTGTTTTCCGCTCGGGCCCTCCACCACAGCTGATGTCATGGATCAGTAGAGGTCTGAGCTGGGGTCCAGCCAAGGACGTGCCTATACTACAAAACCGCATTCAAGATCTCTTCAATGGAGATTTTAGTTTGGTTGCGGTAATACAAGTTATGCTGCTTCGTCAAGTCCAGCCTTGCAAATGTCGGCCCCTTTGCTTGTGGGAGTTCAATCTCGAGGGACCGCGTGTCATTCAAAATTTCCTCGGCCTGACGCACGGGGAGATGTACAAGTCATTCTTCCGACCTTGGGTAGAGTGTCCGGAAATTACCGAGGACGTGGGCCTGAGCAGTAACCGCGCCACCGAACAGGTAAGGAATCTTCCGGCCGAACATACTATCTCTCATTTGTTACGAAGTTATTTCTGAGAGTTCGCTTTTTGACCAGGACTAGCTAACAAAGGCGAAGTTGATTCGGTGTTCGGCCCCCCTCCCTGAGGGTTTGGACAATCCGGTATTGGAAAAGATGCTCCAGGTCGCACCTTGCCCGAAGCCCTTGAAGGAAGATACTGGGGAGGATAATACGGGCGGACGCGGGCTCCCAATGCTGCCCATTCTAACCGAGGGAGCAAGCTTCTCCATGAAGGAAGATGACCGGAGAAGGAAAAGGACTACGCCCGGGGATTCGGAAGCCAAAGCTTCCAAACGGGAGAAGAAGTCTCCCACAGAGGGTCCTACCTTGGAGGGTGCTTTTGCCGCACAAAGTCCACGGGGGGATCAATTCTCCAGCGAGTCGTAAGTGACCCGAAATACTTTAATAGTACAGGTATGCCATCTTTTTCTTCTGAGAAAATAACCACCGCATATATCTTTGCAGTTCGGGCCTTAGCCCCTCTCAAATGAGCTCGTCTTTGGGGGATCTTCTTCCAGAGATGATGGAGAGTGAAACGCCTCCTCCGGACTCCTCCGCTCCGGAAGCAGGTGACCCCGAAGTGTCGTCGCGGAGGGCCTCTCCGAGTCCGGTGAGGCCAGAAGATAATCCCATTGACCCCGAAGCTCCCAGTGTCCGGCTCCCGAAGAGAGCAGAAAAAAGAGTCTGGCACCGTCTGGTGTGCGATCGGATGTTCTGAGGCAGTTGGTGGGGCGAGCGGCCATCTCAGATGAACACCGTGTGCTGATGAATACGGTGATGGAGAGAATCTCGTCCGCCGAAAGCGGATTGCATGAAGCTTTTATGAGTCTACTGACAAGCTTTGTGGTACATAAAATAATGTATGATAGTCCTGCACATGCTAGGTGTGCCCTGTGTAGATAGTAGCCCCTAAGACTCTGGGTGTCGTCGGAAACGACGACGAACAGAGGATCATATTCCCAGGTAATAACCATACTGCCTCTATGTGTAGGTGATGGAAGCTCCGGTGGCTAGCCGGACTAGCGAGTTTGCCCATTTAAAATGGCAGTTGGATGCGGCAGACGCCGACATCGAGCTTGTTAACAAAAGGCTTGATGAGGCACAGGGTAAGTGTCATTATCTAGTAAACGCCACATAGTAAGAGCAGCATGATGCCAGTATCTTTAATATGTTGTGACTGCAGATGGAGCTGCCACTGTTGAAGCCTTGCGGGCAGAACTTGCCCGAGCCAAGGAACAAGCGAGGTTTGGTAATGCGGCGGCTTTGAAGGCGGCCGAAGAGTTGAAGGCCGCATGGCGAGAGCCGAGATAAGATGGCCAAGATGGCCATATAATTAAAAGCCACCGCCGACCGTTGTCGGGTTCTTGAAAAGGAAAACCTAGCGAAGGCATCGGACCTTGAGAAGGCTGCTGCGATGAGAAAAGACATCCGCTCTACTATGAGGGCGAAGAAGGAGGAGCTGCGGGAAGCCGGGGATATTATAGCTGGGAAATCTTTTATGTTGCGGAGGAAGTTCGGAGATCCATGGTATGCCCCTCTGGATCGGGTGTGGAGTTCGGAGGATGTGTATATGGATTTGGTGGCGAGCGCTGCCGATGCGGCCAAGTACTTCCAGGGTCAGACAGACCATGAAGTGGACCAGCTATTTTGGACACAATTCCATTCTCCCGAGCATCCGCTTACATTGACTGACCAATTAGCCGAATGGGCCGAACTGAATAGGTTGTCCGGACTCGCCATGAGGTCTGTTGTGGATTAGCTATGGCCGGAAAGGCCAAAAACGAACAGCTATTTCAGCTTGGTGCAGCAGTTCCTTGACGTGGTGACGCGCATTAATGCGATGAAGAGGTCGGCGTGCATAGAGGGCTCACGGATGGCCTATGCCCGTGTTAAAGCATACTGGGCGGAGATGGATGCTGCCACTGTTGCAGCGCGGGATTCGGCCATAGGCCGAACGGCTGCTGAGCACTACTTTGAAGAAGTTCTTGAGGGTGCTCGTTTGATAGAGACCCAGTGCTCAAAAAATATTATGTTTGAGTGATATGTAATCTCATTGTAAGCGAAATGCTTTTATAAATTTTTATAAGGCTATTTTTATACTTTTGCCAGGAAGTAATATGATGCCTCCTGGGCGGCCGTTTATGTATACATGTGTATAACCTGAAAGATTGCAGCCGTCGGCTTCAACCCCCACGCATATAATGCGGAGGTGCTCGCAAAAAGCACGCGTTCACACTTAACCCAACGTCTTGGTCCTATTAAGGAGGTGATAGCGGAGCGAGCGAGGCAACCGGACTATAATGCTTTAGCACTTTCACTTAGCCATAGGAGTTTGACAGTGGGGCTACTAGATAGCCCCTGGTGGCTCCGCAGTCTCCCGATCCCGGGGTGCGTACATGCCTGGCCGGAAAATGGCCCTTTGTTAAGGCGGAGGAATTCTAACATTCCAACAGGTCATCGAGTGGTTGACCAGTCTCACGCTATATCATGACAGTCAGTTTTCGGCTTTCTCTACTGAGGTGCTCGTCCGGATGAACCAGGGCACAATCGCAGTAGTTCTCCTGGTGCTACCTTAGCCGGTAAAGCAGAACGTAAGGCACCAAAACACAGGAGCCGGGCAAACCCAACATTTGACCAAAGACAATGATTCGGAGCTGATGCATATAGGGCCAAACTCGCGACCCCGAACACTCCCTAAGGTATTCGGTCTTTGTGGTATGAACCGGGCCTAAATAATGGCCTTTGTAAGAAGCCCCTTGTGTCCAGGTACGTGCATTGTTCTGGCGTGGCCACATGCCAAGACGTCAGCATCCTTCTCAACGGTGGATATGTATCAACAAGAGACAGTAAAAAAGGTTTACGTAGGGTCTTAATCTAAAAAGAATCCTTGGAGCGGGTCCTTGCTGCACGTCTGCGCCTGTGTCTCCGTTGTGCCGTATCCTGGACGGGTGTGCACGATGATCGTCTGTAAAAGAGAGGAATTTAGGTGAAAAAGTTGTCGTGCAAAAAGGATAGTTTTTAAAGAAACCATGTATAATTCAAGATGAGAAAAAATTGCCACTTGTATGCGCGCGTTGAGCCCCTTGTATTGACAAATAGGGGTGTGACCATTTGTTCGGTATAAATAGCGGCGCCGGACTTGATTAGTTGTGTCTAAGGTCTTGACGACCTATTGGATGCTTTCGCTGCTCCGGGCGCCTTTAGTGTGCGGCTGCCAAGGCAGCCGCACTCTCTTCGGCGTGCAGAGATCGCTTGATATTTCCGTTCACTGAAATGATGCCACGTGGACCGGGCATCTTGAGTGTGAGGGAGGCGTAGTGTGGTATTGCATTAAAGCGAGCGAAAGCTTCGCGTCCGAGCAGTGCTTGATAGCCACTTTGGAACGGAGTGATGTGGAAGGTTAAATGCTCGCGAAGGAAGTTATCGGGGGAGCCGAATATAACTTGTAGTAGGAGGGAGCCCGTACAACGAGCCCCTGGGCCTGGCGTTACTCCTTTAAAGGTAGTATTGCTATGGCGAATTTTTGTTGGGTCTAACCCCATCCCGCGGATTGTATCCTGATATATTAGGTTTAGATTGCTGCCACCGTCCATCAAGACTCGTGTGAAGTGATATCCACCAATTACTAGGTCTAATACCAGGGCAGCCCATCCTACGCGTCGGGTACTTGCTGAGTAATCGTGATGGTCGAAAGTGATCGGTTGAGACAACCAGTGGCAGGACTTCGAAGTGACAGGCACTTGGGTATATTTTCCTGGGAGTGCCGCGTTGTTTTTTCCCTTGATCACGTGTAAGACGTTTACTGTTTTAACTTCTGGTGGAAATTTCTTTTGTTCCCCAGTGTCTTGCTTGGGAGGCTCGTCCTCGTCTTCACTTGGTGTATCCTCCCCCTTGTGTACGACGTTGAGCTTGCCGGACTGCTTGAAGACCCAACATTCTCTGTGGGTATGATTAGCAGGTTTACCAGGGGTACTATGGATCTGACATACTTGGTCCAGAATTTTGTTGAGGCTGGACAGTTCATCCCTGGTGCCTTTAGAGGGCGGCTTTTGCTGACCTGGCCGAGAGCTTTTGAATCCGGCGTTTACTGCCGTGCCTTCGTGTTGTCTTCTTTATTCCGGCGTTTGTTATTGCTGTTGTGCCATGATTTCCCATTTCCATCTCTAACTTCAGATGTACTGGGGTCGCTGGTGCTGCATTTGGCTAGCCAGCTGTCCTCACCCGCGCAAAAGCGGGTCATGAGGCTTGTTAATGCGGCCATCGTTCTCGGCTTATTTTGGCCGAGGTGTCTGGCGAGCCATTCGTCACGGACGCTATGCTTAAAAGCTGCCAAGGCTTCGGCGTCCGGACAGTCGACAATCTGGTTCTTTTTAGTAAGAAACATATTCCAAAGCTTTCGGGCTGACTCTCCGGGCTGTTGAGTTATATGACTCAAATCATCCGCATCCGGAGGTCGGACATAAGTCCCTTGAAAATTTGCCCGAAAGGCGTCTTCGAGCTCTTCCCAACTTCCAATGGAGCTTTCGGGGAGGCCTTTAAGACGGTGACGAGCTGGCCCTTTGAGCTTGAGGGGTAAGTACTTGATGGCGTGGAGATCATCTCCTCGAGCCATATGGATATGAAGGATGTAGTCCTCAATCCAGACCCCAGGGTCTGTTGTTCCGTCGTATGTCTCTATGTTTACGGGTTTGAATCCCTCTGGAAATTCATGGTCCAACACCTCATCGATGAAACATAAGGGGTGTGCGGAACCCCTATAGCTGGGTGTACCGCGTTGTTCGGATGTTTGTTGTGTTGCATTGTATGCTGGGGCGCGCTTGCGTGGTCCATAGATGGATCTTGTTGCGCCGTCCTTTGGGTGCGAGCCCTCGCATGGGTCGCGTGTTGTATTGTGAGTGGCGTTGTATGCCGCTCTGTGTTGGTAGAGGGATCGTTTATCCGGCCAGGTGGCTGCTTTGATATTTGGTTGTGGGGGGTCTGAGGCCTCCTCATCGAATTCAGGTAGCAGCTTCCGCTTCGGGTAGCTCTTGGAGGGGCGATTGTCGCCGTACCTCGCTGCTGTGTTGAGTATTTTACTCCATCTGATTTGGAATGTGTCTTGCACAGCCTTGAGCCTTTGCTTCTGCTTTTTAAGACTCCTCGCGGTGGCAACAAGCCTTTTACGGGCATTCTGCTGCTCCGGGTGCTTGTCCGGTGTTATGTCGTCCGGACCATTATCCTTGATAGAATTTGTTTGTTCGGTTTGATTATACGGATTGCCGCTGTCCGGGAGCGGTTCGCCCTGCTCCAGCGCTGGGTCTGTGTGATCGTTATTTCTATCGAGGCGGGATTTGGGGCGGCGCTTGCGTCGCCGCTTTGACTGCTTCTCGAGGGAACAAGCCTTCGGTGCGTCCTTCCGCTCCTCGTCATCATATTTTGGTGCGTCCACCATGTATACGTCATATGACGAGGTGGCTTTCCAGGGCCCAATAGGCGCTGGTTCTTCATCGTCTCCTTCATCGGCGTCCATACCGTCGATATCTTCGGAGTCAAAGTCGAGCATGTCGGTTAAATCGTCGATAGTGGCTACAAAGTGGGTGGTGGGTGGGCTTTGAATTTCTTCATTGTCCATATCCCAACCTTGCTGACCGTAGTCCGGCCAGGGCTCTCCTGATAAAGAGAGAGACTTTAGTGTCTTCAGAATATCGCCGGAAGGCGAGTGCTAAAAGATGTCCGCGGCAGTAAACTCCATGATCGGCGCCCAATCAGATTCGATCGGCAGGGGCGCGGAGGGTTCGGAGTCCGGAGAGGAGTCCGGCTCCTTGGAGTCACGAGTCTCGCGGAGTGCGGGGCTGGTGTTCGTCTCGATCGCCATTGGGATCGCAGCCCCCGAGGCGGCGTCCAACCACCCATCCTCGATCGGCGCAGTTGGCCCCGAATTAAGGGTCGAAGCCGATGTGGGTGCGGCCTCCAGGGCACTGTTCGCCGGCAGGGCTAGATCAGGCTCGTCGTGACAGTGCGGCGCACTTGGCAGTGGCCCGAATCCGTCAAAGATCGAGTCCCCGTGGATGTTAGCCGTGTAGTTTAAACTTCCAAATCTGACCTGACGGCCAGGGGCATAGCTTTCGATCTGCTCCATATGGCCAAGTGAATTGGCCCGCAGTGCGAAGCCGCCGAAGACGAAGATCTGTCCGGGAAGGAAGGTCTCTCCCCGGACTGCATCGCTATTGATGATCGTAGGAGCCATCAAGCCTAACGGCTATGACACAGAGGAACTCTCAATGAAAGCACCAATGTCGGTGTCAAAACCGGCAGATCTCGGGTAGGGGGTCCCGAACTGTGCGTCTAGGCCGGATGGTAACAGGAGGCAAGGGACACGAAGTTTTACCTAGGTTCGGGCCCTCTTGATGGAGGTAAAACCCTACGTCCTGCTTGATTAATATTGATGATATGGGTAGTACAAGAGTAGATCTACCACGAGATCGGAGAGGCTAAACCCTAGAAGCTAGCCTGCGGTATGATTGTTGTTCTCTATGCTGTCCTACGGACTAAAACCCTCTGGTTTATATAGACACCGGAGAGGGTTAGGGTTACACAAAGTTGGTTACAATGGTAGGAGATCCACATATCCGTATCGCCAAGCTTGCCTTCCACGCCAAGGAAAGTCCCTTCCGGACACGGGACGAAGTCTTCAATCTTGTATCTTCATAGTCCAGGAGTCCGACTGAAGGTATAGTCCGGCCATCCGGACACCCCCAAATCCAGGACTCCCTCAAGGAGCTAAAGGTAGAACAAATATTCCCTCAAGTTCTATCGACCACCGATACAACTCTACGCACGCTTAACGTTCGCTTTACCTAGAACAAGTATGAAACTAGAAGTACTTTGTAGGTGTTGTTGGATAGGTTTGCAAGATAATAAAGAGTACGTAAATAAAAAGTAGGGGCTGTTTAGATAAAGAAACAATAAAGTAAATATAGCGAGTGTGGAAAAGTGGTGGTAGGATTTGCGAAATTGTCCCTTAAGCAATTGACTACTTTACTAGACCGATAGCAAGTATTATGTGGGAGAGGCCACTGCTAGCATGTCATCCCTGACTTGGAATTCTATGCACTTATGATTGGAACTATTAGCAAGCATCCGCAACTACTAATGTTCATTGAGGTAAAACCCAACCATAGCATTAAGATATATTGGTCCCCTTTCAATCCCGTATGCATCAATTTCTATGCTAGGTTGAAGCTTTTGTCACTCTTGCCCTCCAATACATAGTCCTATCAACATACAACTAACCCTATGGTGTGATCCACGTGCGCGCTCATATGATGGGCACAAAAGGACAACAACATAACCACAAGAAAATTAAATCAATCATAGCAATTCATCAACCACCGTTAGTTCAATGAAAATCTACTTAGAAATCATAGGATGGCAACACATCATTGAATAATAATATGAAGCATAAAGCACCATGTTCAAGCAGAGGGTACAGCGGGTTGCAGGAGAGTGGACCACTGTAGATAGAGGGGGAAGGTGATGGAGATGTTGGTGAAAATGGCGGAGGTGTTTGTGTAGATCGCGGTGATGATGATGGCCCCCGGTGGCACTCCGGTGCCACCGGAAGCGAGGGGGAGAGAGCCCCCTACTTATTCTTCTTCCTTGACCTCCTCCCTAGATGGGAGAAGGGTTTCCCCTCTAGTCCATGGCCTCCATGGCACGGGAGGGGCGAGAGCCCCTCTGAGATTGGATCTGTCTCTCTCTGTTTCTGCATTCTCAGATTCTTCCCTTTCACTGTTTCTTATATTCCCAGAGATCCGTAACTCCGATTGGGCTGAAATTTTAACACGATCTCTATCCGGATATTAGCTTTCTTTCTGCAAAATAAGGTCATCAACCGTCTTACGGGGTGGCCACGAGGGCCCAGGGTGCGCTTGCCCCCTGGGGCGCGCCCCTGCCTCGTGGCCCCCTCGGGCATCGTCTCGCGTTGATTTTTCTTCCCAAAAATCACATATAATCCAAAAAATCTCTGTTAGTTTTTACCCCGTTTGGACTCTGTTTGATATGGATTTACCGCGAAACAAAAAACATGCAACAAACAGGAACTGGCACTGGGCACTGGATCAATATGTTAGTCCCAAAAATAGTTTAAAAAGTTGCCAAAAGTATATGAAAGTTGTAGAATATTGGCATGAAACAATCAAAAATTATAGATACGACGGAGACGTATTAGCCACCACCTTAGAAGGGGATGATCCGCTACCGCGTCAACTCACCAAGCACAAGAGCACCTCTCCTCAGGAGGCTGTTCTTCCCTTGTAACTATTCATCCTCAGCCCAAGAGGCAATGCACCACACCACACTGGAGTAGGGTATTACACCGCATCGGTGGCCCGAACCAGTATAAATCTTGTGTCCCTTGTTCTACGGGTTCGACACGCTAAGACATGAGATTGCGGTGAGGGCGAGAGCTAGAGGGGGAGAGATCTTTGTGCGCACCCCAGTTTTCGAACCTCAAGGGTTTTGCCGGAACCCGAAATCCGACACCGTTTACTTTGCAATGTTTATTTTCCAATCTATATCATAAAAATACCAAAAATATTTATCTTATTATCTCTATCAGATCTCACTTTTGCAAGTGACCGTGAAGGGATTGACAACCCCTTTATCATGTTGGTTGCGAGGTTCCTGTTTGTTTGTGCAGGTACTAGGCGACTTCCGTGTTATCTCCTACTGGATTGATACCTTGGTTCTCAAAAACTGAGGGAAATACTTACGCTACTTTGCCGCATCACCCTTTCCTCTTCAAGGGAAAACCAATACATGCTCAAGATGTAGTAAATACGAGCATGGCGACCGCTTGGACGAATGCCTGCAAGAGTTCAGGCAAAGCCAAGAGCTACCGTAGGCAAGGGCTGCTGGTCATGGTCTCATTGACGCGTTTTATTTTGAAAAGTCGTTTCGACGTGGATAGCTATGTATTCACAGCAATCATAGTATTGCTCTGTTTATTGCTCTGTTTCAATGTGTGTACTCTGTTTTCCATTCTTATATGTTCTGTTTCAATGTGTGTATATACGCTTTCCATTTTGTATATGTGGATGATAACAACTAGATTCAAATTAGTATACAAAAACAAATAGAAATGGAATTCATAATATATATATATATATATTAATTTTTCATTAGTTCATCACAGAATATATATATATATATATAATGTCATCACATATACTTGATGATACTTAACTACTAGGTAGAATGCATAAAATTGAAAACGAACAATACTAAAACTAATAATCCCTCCTGGGCCAGTATTCTGGCAGCCCCACGCCAGCAGCTCCCTGGTGCGTGGCGTCTTCCCAGTGCGGAGGTAGTACTCTATCTCCTCTGCCTCGCAGGGCTTGACGTACTGATCTGCCTCTTGCTGGCGGACGCGCGCGACCGATCTTGCCATTTCGTTGGGCGCCCACCGGAGCTCCTCGTCGGTGGCACGCTGGAGCTTATCAGCCCACCTCCATGCAGCGACAAGGCGCCCAGCGCCTATGACCTTCCTCGCGAAGTACCCGACTTTGTACACCTCCTCGGCACGACTACGCGCCCGCCCCCAAAGCTGCGCCACCTCCTTTTTCTAGGCGGCATCACGGGCTTCACAGGCCGCCTGGTACCTGGCTTCCTCATCCACCATCTCCTTCTTGAACGGCACTTTCCTGGCTTTCTCAGCCGGCATCAACGACTTCCACAGACAAAGATTGCACTGGCCCCAAAACCAATCCAAAGTTGGGGGGTCCGGCGCAACCTCGTCAGGCGGCGCGTAGGGGTCCTCGTCGCTGCTAATCAAGTGAGCGTCCTCAGGGGGCAGCGACTCCTCGTCTGCGCATGGGCAGACCAGCGGTGCCATGGCAGAGATTTGAGAGAGAGAGAGAGGGCGAGCGAGAGGAGGATGTAGATGAGAATGCAGGCGGGATGACGTGAGTATTTATTGGCGGCCAGAATCTAGATCGACGGGGATAGGACACATGCCGGTCGTTGAGGGAGTCCTGGACTAAGGGGTCCTCGGACGCCCGGCCTGATATCCATGGGCCGGACTGATGGGCTGTGAAAATCAAATACCATACTTGTGTCCGGATTGGACTCTTCTTGGCGTGGAAGGCAAGCTTGGCAACCGAAGATTCCTTTTTATGTAACCGACTCCATGTAAACCCTAGATCCCCTCGGTGTCTATATAAACCGAAGAGGATAGTCTGGAAAGGACACCGCATATACTCATTACCATATTCATAGGCTAGACTTCTAGGGTTTGGCCATTACGATCTCGTGGTAGATAAACTCTTGTAATACTCATATTCATCAAGATCAATCAAACAGGAAGTAGGGTATTACCTCCATAGAGAGGGCCCGAACCTAGGTAAACATTGTGTCCCCTGTTTCCTGTTACCACCGATCCTACACGCATAGTTCGGGACCCCCTACCCGAGATCCGCCGGTTTTGACACCGACATTGGTGCTTTCATTGAGAGTTCCACTGTGCCGTCGACAAGAGGCTCGATGGCCCCTTCAATCGTCAATAATGATGCTGTCCAAAGAGGAACCTTCCTCCCCGGACAGATCTTCGTATTCGGCGGCTTCGTACTGCAGGCCAACTCGCTTAGCCATCTGGAGCAGATCGATAGCTACGCCCCCGGCCATCAGGTCGGATTCGGAAGCTTGAACTATGTCGCAGATATCCGTGGAGACTTGATCTTCAAGGGATTTGTGCCTGCGGCGATCGCTTCCCCTCATCCCGATGAACGTGACTTAAATCTGTCATCAGATCACACCCAGGAGATGGTTCCTATGGCTGCAACGACCTTAGAGCCAAAGCAGATCAAGCCATCCGAGGCCTCAGAGTCCACGGAGTTGGAACCGCAAATGGACTCGACGCCCTACGACATTCGCTTTAACAGAACTTCAGACTCGTCTCCGGCTGTAAGTTCCGGACTGTGTACGCCCGCGGACATCGAGCTAGATCAGTTATTGATCTTCGAGTTTAGCGCCGCTGACATCTTCCAGAACTCACCTTTGGGCGACGTGCTAAAATCCTTTAAGAATTTGTCCCTGGATAAGGACTCACAGCCGAACTATGTCCGGTTCGAGCTAGAAACGGATGATGAGGAATTTTGCTTCCCACCCGCCACCCACCTCATAGCCACCGTCGATGATTTAGCCGACATGCTTGACTATGGCTCCTAAGACATCGACGGTATGGACGACGATGCTGACAAGGAGCAGGGCCAAGACCCGCCATTCACTGGACGTTGGACGGCTACCTCTTCATACAATGTGTACATGGTTGATACACCTAAAGGATCTGGCAACGACAAAGAAGAGCCAGATGTGAATAGAGCCTCCGAGACACAGTCCAAGCGCTGGCGGCCCAAACGTCGCCCCAAGCCCCGCCGCTCAAAGGACGGCAACTCTGGCACCGGAGAATATAGTACCCCGGGCGATGTTGAAAACAATGAAGACCCTGTCGGGGCTACATCCGAACAGGAACACGACAGTAGGCAAGACAACCCTGACGAATAGGCCATAGAAGATGACTCGGAGGACGATTGTTACCGTCCACCCTCCAAGGAGGAGACAAGCCTTAGAAACAAAGAATTCATCGTGCCTAAGGATCCTCTCGAGGAGGAACGCTTTAAGCTTCGGCTCATAGCTACTGCAAGGTGCCTGAAAAAGAAACAACAACGGCTTCAAGCCGAACAAGACCTGCTCGTCGACAGATGGACTGATGTCCTGACAGACGAGGAATACGGCCTCAACCGCCCAGCCAAGGGCTACCCGAAACACATACTGCTACCTCAATTCGATGAGGAGGCACCGGAGCGCATATCTCCCTCGCTTAATACGGACCGACCACCACGCGGTCGAGACAGGGTGGCTGAACGGCCACCCCGCGGTCGGGATAAAGCGACAACTCAGGCCGAACAACAAACCGCCCCACCACCCCGCCAAAATAGGGACGGAAGAGTCTGGAGTCATATGTACGACCTCCGACAGACCCTAGACAGTAGAGCAGGACACACAAGATCGATCTACGGATCGCAAGGACTTGCGTCGAGGCACGATGGCGGCCACCTATTCGGACGTGACAAACCTAACCACGCTCGGGCCGAATACCGTAGACAGACTCCCTTGGAGGTCCGCCATGATGCGGCCCGATACAGAGGCGCCGCACACCCGCTCTGCTTCACAGATGAAGTATTGGATCATGAGTTCCCCGAGGGGTTCAAGCCCATCAATATCGAATCATACGATGGCATAACCGATCCTGCAGTATGGATTGAGGATTTCATCCTCCACATCCACATGGCCCGAGGAAACGACCTCCACGCCATCAAATACCTCCCATTAAAGCTCAAAGGACCAGCTTGGCACTGGTTAAATAGCCTGCCTGAGAACTCCATCAGCAGCTAGGAGGACTTGGAAGAGGCTTTTCTCGACAACTTCCAAGGAACGTACGTCTAGCCACCAGACACCGATGACCTAAGTTATATAGTTCAACAATCTGGAGAATCTGCCAGAAAATTTTGGACTAGGTTCCTAACCAAAAAGAATCAGATCGTCGACTGTCCGGACGCTGAAGCCCTAGTGGCCTTTAAGCATAGCATCCGGGACGAATGGCGTGCCCGTCACCTCGGCCAGGAAAAGCCGAGATCCATGGCAGCCCTCACGGCACTTATTACCCACTTTTGCGCACGAGATGATAGTTCGTTGGCTCGTGGTACAAACACAACCAATTAAACAGGCCCCTCCGAGGACCAAAACAGCACTGGCAAGCTCCAGCGCAATAGACACAAACACCGAAGCAATGGCAATAACGCCAATGACACTATAGTTCACGCCGGATTCAGTGGCTCCAAGTCTGGCCAGCGAAAGAAGCCCTATAAAAGGAATAGCGGAGGACCATCCAGCTTGGACCGCATACTCGACCTTCCTTGCCAGATACATGGCACCCCAGACAAACCGTCCAACCATACTAACAGAGATTGTCGGGTCTTTAAACAAGCCAGCAAGGTCAACGACAGAAACAAGGAAGGAGAATCACAGAGCGAGCACGATGACGAGGAGCCCCAGCAACTGAACACTAGGGAGCAAAAGAAATTTCCTCCTCAAGTCAAAACGGTGAACATGATATATGCCACACACATCCCCAAAAGGGAGCGTAAACGCACACTTAGGGACATCTATGCGTTAGAGCCAGTCGCCCCAAAATTCAATCCGTGGTTATCACTCCTGATCACCTTTGACCGCCGAGACCATCCAACCAGCATCCGCCACGGCGGTTCAGCCGCACTAGTCCTCGACCCAATCATCGACGGATTTCTCCTGACACGAGTCCTAATGGACGGTGGTAGCAGCCTCAACCTGCTCTATCAGGATACAGTACGTAAAATGCGCATCGGCCCCTCACGGGTCAAGCCCACGAAGACTACCTTTAAAGGAGTCATACCAGGCGTAGAGGCCCGTTGTACGGGCTCAATAACGCTAGAAGTAGTATTCGGTTCCCCGGATAACTTCCGAAGTGAAGAACTAATCTTCGATATCGTCCCATTTCACAGCGGCTATCACGCCCTGCTCGGACGAACTGCATTTGCTAGATTCAATGTGGTGCCACATTATGCTTATCTCAAGCTCAAAATGCCCGGTCCATGTGGCATCATTACAGTAAATGGAAACACGGAACGCTCCCTCCATACATAGAGCACACTTCCGCCCTAGCAGCAGAAGTAAAGAGCGGCCTTCTCAAGCAGCATTATAATCTAGATGCCGAGCCCCTGGACATCATCAAGAGGGTCCGGACCACACTGCAGCAGGACAGCTCGGCTCGTCAGGAGCCGAATTAGCAATTTGGCCTCCGTCCTAGCCCCGAGGGGACAATGGCACTAATACCGCACGTATATAAATTACGAACTCAAAACCCCCTGGGAATGGACCGAGGCATAACTTATTCGCGATCCACTATACGGCTCGACCGACCCTGGGATTCACACGCTTTTAGTTTTTCTTTTTTGTGGGTTTTTTCTTCTCTTTTGAAGGTCTCTACGGACAACCCGCTTGCAGAACAAACCAAGGAGGAATGGAGCTCTGGCTTACAAGGGAATCCCCAGGTGATCTCTATTAAATGATCGCCATACTTGCTTTTCATACCCGCACGTAGCTCGCCCTTGGTTGCGGCATGTTAAATAGCCCTATATGCTTATCGCATTGCTTGTACAAAGCACGCCTTGATGGTGAATACACGGTAGCGTTAGCCTATTATTTCATTTTTCCATTTACTCACCTCGGTATTAATTACCCACTTCACACGTACACCATGGTATGTATTACTACAGTGGGGGATTCATTACACCTAACACCACGGCAAAAAGAAGTCCAAACACTTTTATAGTATAGTTCGGCACCCCGAACTTATAGCATTATATGCATTGGCTCCGAATCATGTCTTTGGTCAATAGTTGGGTTGCCCGGCTCCTGTGCTTACTACCTTACGTTCCGCTATATCGGCTAGGTTAGTAAAGGGAGAACTACTGCGATTGTGTCCCGGTTCTTCCGGACGAACACCTTAGTAGAGAAAGCCGAAAACTAACTGTCATGATGCGGCGAGAGCCGGTCAGCTGTTCGAGAGGTTCCAAATCGTTGGAGATTTTTCCCCTTCTTGCGAAGAATCGGTTCCCCCGATTATGCATGCATAGTGCCCCTAGTTTGGTCTTCCGAATACCAGGGGCTTCCCCAACTTTCCTATTTGTCAAACTCCTATGGCTAAGTGCGGGCGGTAAAGGCCGCATAGTCTGATTGCCTTGTTCGTTGCGCAAAACACCTCCTTTAAGGACCAGAATGTGGAGTAAAGAGTGTTTAGATTTATCCCGAACACCCCCATACTATCTACGTGGGGGCAGAAGCCGATGACTGGTCAACCCTCAGAGTTAATAAACGGCCGCACATGAGGTAAATTTAAATCATAAGCACTATATTACATTACACCATTGTTCCATATTACAGGGCAAGGTAATACACATGTTCTCATGGGAATATGATATCCTTTGAACATTGCTCCGCCACAAGGTAGGACCCCTCCAGGACACCATCAAAATAGTGCTTGGGATGATGATGCTCCTTGCCCTCCGGTGGCCCCTCGGTCATTAGCTTCTTGACATCTAACTTTGCCCAATGCGTCTTGACACTGGCAAACGCCATATGAGCACCTTCAATACAGACCGCCCGCTTCACGGGTGCGAGCCGTGGACAGGCACTTATAAGCCGCTGAACAAGTCCGAAGTAGCTACTAGGTATAGGCTCGGCAGGCCACAACCGGACTATTAGGTCCTTCATGGCAAGCTCTGCCGACTTGTGCAGCTCGACCAACTGCTTCAGCTGGTCGCTGGGCACCGGATGTTCAGGTCCAAGATATTGGGACCAGAACAGCTTCTCCATAGACATCCCCTCTTCGGCTCTAAAATGCTCGGCAGCATCTGATATACTGCGCGGCAGATCCGTAAACGCCCCTGGAATGTTTATTTTACATACTTGCTTTGCATGGCGAAAGACTCACCCGCCGCAATGTTCTTGGCCGCCTGAATCTCCCGGAGGGCGTTCTGGGCTTCGGCTCATGCGTCCTATGCACTCTGACGGGCCTTCTCCAGTTCGGACTCTCGCACCTTACAATCACACTCCAAGGACTCAAATCTCTCGATCACGCCTTGGAGCTGCTGCTGCGCCTTGTCAACCCGGGCCTCGTGCTTCTTGCATGAGGCGCGTTCCTTGGCCGCTTAATCCTCGGCCTCGGCTAACGCCTTCTTGAGGGCGGCCACCTCGGTCGTGGCCCCTAATAAAGATTATGACACTTTAGTCCAGACGGACTATTAATTTTTTTTCTTAAAATATACCCACATGTCACTGCATACCTTGGCTATCCTCCAGCTGCTTTTTCACGAGGCCAAGTTCCTCCTCGGCCCGCTTCAGTTCAGAAACCTCCGCAGCATGAGCAGTGGCAGCCTACAACGATACCTGCTTATTCACAAAAGACAAGTTATGTTAGACACCTGCGATATTTTTTCTCGATCATCTGTTTGGCTCTTTCCTACCGAACACCAAACAAAGCATCAGGGGATACTGTCTATACTGTGAAATTCTTCCTACAACTGCATTACTTACCTCAAAGCCTGATAAAAGGCTAGTGCAGGCTTCGGTCAGTCCGTTTTTGATGAATTGAACCTTCTCTATTACCATGCCCATAAGGGCACGGTGTTCATCCACAATAGAGGCGCCTCGTAGCGCCTCCAGTAGATTGTCCGGTGCCTATGGTTGGATAGAGGTCACCGGTTGGACTGACACACTCCCTTCTTTCGGGGAATGCCGTTTGCGGGACTCTGGAGCCGCATGGGTCTCCGGAGTAGTGTCCTGCTCAGGACCAAGGGGAACTCGGCCCTCTTCATCGGTCCCCATAAGGGATTTTTCCCCCATGTGTCCAGTGACTAAGGAATCGTCTTGGGGCGCCGCCCCGATGATCTCTGGAACCTCCCCCTGGCCGGGGAAGGTTTTTGTGACACCACCTCGTCGTCACCCTTGGGAGAGACGAAATGAGCAGGCGGCGGAGACATGCTAGCCATCATCTTTGAGTCCAGCGATTCCTCTGTCGAGGATCACGGGGAGTCATCGCATGCCGGACTGCTATGACAAAGTTTAAGGCACATCAATACTACAAACAAGAAAGGCCAGACGTTTTCGGATACTGGTACTTACGAGGTGGCCCGTGGGTTGGTCCGGCGAGGTCGCTCCGGGCTGCTATCAACATCCCACACGGAGTTATCCGTGTGGGAGCCTCTCCCCCTCTTTGGCGCCCCGCCACCAAACTCGCGGAGGCCTCCCTTTTCTTCCTCCCTCCCACAGGAGGGGAGTCACCCCCCTCCTCGTCGCCATCATCAGCGGCTGAGGGGTCTGTCTTATCGTCAGATGAGACGACCAAGGTGTTCCTTCGGCGAAGCCCACTCCTGGTCCCCTTGGCTATGGTTTTGACCTTCTTGTCCAACACATCGTAAGGCGCCAGAAATAGCATCTCCGTAAGGAGTGGGGTTCCCTCGCCTTCGGGCAGCGGCGCCGGACTATTAATCCGTCTCGCTAGGTCGACCCATGCCTGAAAAACAAATTGGTAAGAAGGCTTAGTATCCTTCCTCGAAGTATGTCCTTAAAGATTATACCTTGATGGCTTATCGAATTATCCTGACGCTTAAAGTTGAGCCCGCGATCTTTGCTCGAGGGTGGAGGTGTCTCGCTGCCCTTGAAAAGCACCCTCCAGATACCTTCGTGCGTCGTGCCGAAGAGCCGTAGCAGTGTCTGGTGCATGGACGAATCAAACTCCCATAAATAATAGGTCCGGCACTGACACGAAAGAATCCGGCGTACAAGCATGTAACACCCACGATGCAGCTATATCTCCCAGGTGTCGGGGCATGACTTAGAGGCATAGCCGCATGGTAGGTCTGTCGCAAGAGGGGTAATCTTTACAAATCCCATGTACTGAATAAGAAAGGGATAGAGAGTTGTCTTACAATCGCCACTTCACACAGTACAAGTTAAACATACATTGCTACCACTTGAGCACTACGTTGGTTTTTCCCTTGAAGAGGAAAGGGTGATGCAGCAAAGTAGCGTAAGTATTTCCCTCAGTTTTTGACAACCAAGGTATCAATCCAGTAGGAGGCTATGCGCGAGTCCCTCGCACCTGCACAAAACAAATAAAACCTCGCAACCAACGTGATAAGGGCTTGTCAATGCCTACACGGTCACTTACGAGAATGAGATCTGATAGATATGATAAGATAATTTTTTTTGGTATTTTTATGATAAAGATGCAAAGTAAAATAAAAGGCAATGAAAATAACTAAGTGTTGGAAGATTAATATGATGAAGATAGACCCGGGGGCCATAGGTTTCACTAGTGGCTTCTCTCAAGAGCATAAGTATTTTACGGTGGGTGAACGAATTATTATTGAGCAATTGACAGAATTGAGCATAGTTATGAGAATACCTAGTTATGATCATGTATATAGGCATCACGTCCGAGACAAGTAGACCGACTCCTGCCTGCATCTACTACTATTACTCCACACAACGACCGCTATCCGGCATGCATCTAGAGTATTAAGTTCAAGAGAACAGAGTAATGCTTTAAGCAAGATGACATGATGTAGAGGGATAAACTCATGCAATATGATGAAAACCCCATCTTGTTATCCTCGATGGCAACAATACAATACGTGCCTTGCTGCCCCTACTGTCACTGGGAAAGGACACCGCAGGATTGAACCCAAAGCTAAGCACTTCTCCCATTGCAAGAAAGATCAATCTAGTAGGCCAAACCAAACTGATAATTCGAAGAGACTTGCAAAGATAACCAATCATACATAAAAGAATTTAGAGAAGATTCAAATATTGTTCATATATAAACTTGATCATAAACCCACAATTCATCGGTCTCAACAAACACACCACAAAAAGAAGATTACATCGAATAGATCTCCACAAGAGAGGGGGAGAACTTTGTTATTGAGATCCAAAAAGAGAGAAGAAGCCATCTAGATAATAACTATGGACCTGAAGGTCAGAGGTAAACTACTTACACTTCATTGGAGAGGCTATGGTGTTGATGTAGAAGCCCTCTGTGATAGATGCCCCCTCCGGTGGAGCTCCGGAACAGGCCCCAAGATGGGATCTCGTGGATACAGAAAGTTACGGCGGAGGAATTATGGTTTTGGCTCTGTATCTGATCGTTTGGGGGTACGTAGGTATATATAGGAGGAAGAAGTACATCGGTGGAGCAACAGGGGGCCCACGTGGGTGGAGGGCGCGCCTGGGGGGGGGGTAGGTGCGCCCCCTACCTCGTGGCCTCCCTGTTGGTTGCTTGACGTAGGGTCCAAGTCTCCTGGGTCTTGTTTGTTCCAAAAATCACGTTCCCGAAGGTTTCGTTTTGTTTGGACTCCATTTGATATTACTTTTCTTCGAAACCCTAAAATAGGCAAAAAAAATCAACAATTCTGGGTCGGGCCTCCGGTTAGTAGGTTAGTCACAAAAATAATATAAAAGTGGATAATAAAGCCCAATAATGTCCAAAACAGAATATAATATAGCATGGAGCAATCAAAAATTATAGATACATTGGAGAGGTATCAAGCATCACCAAGCTTAATTCCTGCTCGTCCTCGAGTATGTAAATGATAAAAACAGAATTTTTGATGTGGAATGCTACTTGGCATAATTTCAATGTAATTCTTCTTAATTGTGGTATGAATATTCACATCCGAAAGATTCAAGATAAAAGTTCAATATTGACATAAAAAGAATAATACTTCAAGCATTCTAACTAAGAAATTATGTCTCTTCAAAATAACATAGCTAAAGAAAGTTATCCCTACAAAATCATATAGTCTGGCTATGCTCTATCTTCACCACACAAAGTATTTAAATCATGCACAACCCTGATGACAAGCCAAGCAATTGTTTCATACTTTTGACATTCTCAAACTTTTTCAATCTTCACGCAATACATGAGTGTGAGCCATGGAAGTAGCACTATAGGTGGAATAGAATGGTGGTTGTGGAGAAGACAAAAAGGTTGAAGATAGCCTCACATCAACTAGGCATATCAACGGGCTATGGAGATGCCCATCAATAGATATTAATGTGAGTGAGTAGGGATTGCCATGCAACGGATGCACTAGAGCTATAAGTATATGAAAGCTCAAAAAGAAACTAGTGGGTGTGCATCCAACTCGCTTGCTCACGAAGACCTAGGGCTTTTGGAGGAAGCCCATCATTGGAATATACAAGCCAAGTTCTAAAATGAAAAATTCCCACTAGTATATGAAAGTGATAACATTGGGGACTCTCTATTATGAAGATCATGGTGCTACTTTGAAGCACAAGTGTGGTAAAAGGATAGTAGCATTGTCCCTTCTCTCTTTTTCTCTCATTTTTTAGTTCGGCCTTTTCACCTTTTTTATGGCCTCTTTTTTTGGGCTTCTTTGGCCTCTTTTATTTATTTGTTTTCGTCCGGAGTCTCATCCCGACTTGCGGGGGAATCAATCATAGTCTCCATCATCCTTTCCTCACTGGGACAATGCTCTAAAAATGATGATCATCACACTTTTATTTTCTTACAACTCGAGAATTACAACTCGATACTTAGAACAAGATATGACTCTATATGAATGCCTCCGGCAGTGTACCGGGATATGCAATGAATCAAGAGTGACATGTATGAAAGAATTATGAACGGTGGCTTTGCCACAAATACAATGTCAACTACATGATCATGCAAAGCAATATGACAATGATGAAGTGTGTCATAATAAACGAAACGTGGTAAGTTGCATGGCAATATATCTCGGAATGGCTATGGAAAAGCCATGATAGGTAGGTATGGTGGCTGTTTTGAGGAAGGGATATGGTGGGTGTATGATACCGGCGAAAGGTGCGCGTTATTAGAGAGGCTAGCAATGGTGGAAGGGTGAGAGTGCGTATAATCTATGGACTCAACATTAGTCATAAAGAACTCATATACTTATTGCAAAAATCTACAAGTTATCAAATAAAAGTATTATGCGCATGCTCCTAGGGGCATAGATTGGTATGAAAAGACCATCGCTCGTCCCCGACCACCACTCATAAGGAAGACAATCAATAAATAAATCATGCTCCGACTTCATCACATAACGGTTCACCATATGTGCATGCTACGAGAATCACAAACTTTAACACAAGTATTTCTCAAATTCACAACTACTCAACTAGCATGACTCTAATATCACCATCTCCATATCTCAAAACAATCATCAAGTATCAAACTTCTCATAGTATTCAACACACTCAAAAGAGAATTTTATTATTAATCTTGAATACCTAGCATATTAGGATTATTTAAGAAAATTACCATGCTATTTAAGACTCTCAAAATAATCTAAGTGAAGCCTGAGAGATCAAATAGTTTCTATAAAACAAGTCCACCACCGTGCTCTAAAAGATATAAGTGAACTACTAGAGCAAAACTATATAACTCAAAAGATATAAGTGAAGCACATAGAGTATTCTAATAATTTCCGAATCATGTGTGTCTCTCTCAAAAGGTGTGTACAGGAAATATGATTGTGGTAAACTAACAAATAAAGACTCAAATAATACAAGATGCTCCAAGCAAAACACATATCATGTGGTGAATAAAAAAATAACTCCAAATAAAGTTACCGATAGAAGTAGACGAAAGAGGGGTTGCCTTCCGGGGCATCCCCAAGATTTGGCTTTTAGGTGTCCTTAGATTATCTTGGGGGTTCCATGGGCATCCCCAAGCTTAGGCTCTTGCCACTCCTTGTTCCATAATCCATCAAATCCTTACTCAAAACTTCAAAACTTCAAAACACAATACTTAAAGTAGAAAATCTCGTGACCTCCGTTAGCGAAAGAAAACAAAAGACCACTTCAAGGTAATGTAATGAACTCATTCTTTATTTATATTGGTGTTAAAACTACTGTATTCCAACTTCTCTATGGTTTACAAACTATTTTACTAGCCATAGATTCATCAAAATAAGCAACCAACACGCGAAAAACAGAATCTGTCAAAAACAGAACAGTGTGTAGTAATCTGCAATACCAAAAATTATAAAATAAATTTGTGGACGTGAGGAATTTATCTATTAATCATCTGCAAAAAGAATTAACTAAATAGCACTTTCCAAATAAAAATGGCAGCAGTTCTCGTGAATGCTAAAGTTTCTGTTTTTTACAGCAAGATTAACAAGACTTTCCCCAAGTCTTCCCAGCGGTTCTACTTGGCACAAACACTAATTAAACACAAAAAACATAACCAAAACAGATGCTAGATAAATTATTTATTGAATAACAGCAAGGAAAAATATTGGGTTGTCTCCCAACAAGTGCTTTTCTTTAAAGCCTTTTTAGCTAGGCATTCATAATTTTAATGATGCTCACTTGAAAGACAATAATTGAAGCACAAAGAGAGCATCATAAAACATGTGACAAACACATCTAAGTATAACCTACTTCCTATGCATAGGAATCTTATAGGCAAACGAATTATCATGGCAAGCAAAAACTAGCATATGCATGGAAGAGGAAAGAAACAATAGTAATCTCAACACAACGAGAGCTAATTTAGTAACATGAAAATTTCTGCCACCATATTTTCCTCTCTCATAATAATTGCTTGTAGGGTCATAAGCAAATTCAACAAAATAGCTATCACATAAAATATTTTCAACACGATCCACATGCATGCAAAGTTGGCACTCTTCCAAAATTGTGTCCTATGGACTAAAACCCTCCGGTTTATATAGACACCGGAGAGGGTTAGGGTTACACAAGGTCGGTTACAAAGGAGGAAATATCCATATCCGTATTGCCTAGCTTGCCTTCCACGCTAAGTAGAGTCCCATCCGGACACGAGACGAAGTCTTCAATCTTGTATCTTCATAGTCCAATAGTCCGGGAAAAGGATATAGTCCGGCTGTCCGGAGGCCCCCTAATCCAGGACTCCCTCATTCATCATGGGGCTTAAATAAATTTTCAAGATAGTAAGAAGAATCACCCCAATCATGATCATTGCAACAAGTAGAGGTCATAACAAAACTAGCATCCCCAAGCTTAGGGTTTTGTATATTATTAGCACAATTTATATCAATAGAATTTATACTATCATCATTGCAATCATGCTTTTCATTCAAAGATCCATCGGGAATCACTCCATAAGGTACTTTATTACAATTTTTAGATTCACAAATTTCAAGCAAAACTTCATAAAGATAATCTAGTGCACAAAAATCACTAGCAATTGGTTCATTATAATTGGATCTCTTAAAAAGATTAGCAAGCGGATGAGGATCCATAGAAGTTTAGGTTCTCTATTTAGTAATAAATAAACAACTATTCCAACCAAACGAGCAAACGAGCCAAGTAAGACATCAAAGCAAATGGAAAGACGAGCAGAAGAAGGGCAAATAAAATAGCAAGGGTGAAGTGGGGGAGAGGAAAACGAGACGAAAATGGCAAATAATGTAATGCGGGAAATAAGGGTTTGTGATGGGTACTTGGTATGTCTTGACTTGCAACGGCTCCACAAGTGACTCATTTTCGGGAGTCAAATCTTGACTTGTCTTGCGCGAACCTCCCCAGCAACGGCGCCAGAAATCCTTCTTGCTACCTCTTGAGCACTGCATTGGTTTTCCCTTGAAGAGGAAAGGGTGATGCAGCAAAGTAGCGTAAGTATTTCCCTCAGTTTTTGAGAACCAAGGTATCAATCCAGTAGGAGGCTACATGCGAGTCCCTCGCACCTGCACAAAACAAATAAATCCTCGCAACCAACGCGATAAGGGGTTGTCAATCCCTACACGGTCACTTACGAGAGTGAGATCTAATAGATATGATAAGATAATATTTTTGGTATTTTTATGATAAAGATGCAAAGTAAAATAAAAGGCAATGAAAATAACTAAGTGTTGGAAGATTAATATGATGAAGATAGACCCGGGGGCCATAGGTTTCACAAGTGGCTTCTCTCAAGAGCATAAGTATTTTACGGTGGGTGAACGAATTACTATTGAGCAATTGACAGAATTGAGCATAGTTATGAGAATATCTAGGTATGATCATGTATATAGGCATCACGTCCGAGACAAGTAGACCGACTCCTGCCTGCATCTACTACTATTACTCCACACATCGACCGCTATCCAACATGCATCTAGAGTATTAAGTTCAAGAGAACAGAGTAACGCTTTAAGCAAGATGACATGATGTAGAGGGATAAACTCATGCAATATGATGAAAACCTCATCTTGTTATCCTCGATGGCTACAATACAATACGTGCCTTGCTTCCCCTACTGTCACTGGGAAAGGACACCGCAAGATTGAACCCAAAGCTAAGCACTTATCCCATTGCAAGAAAGATCAATCTAGTAGGCCAAACCAAACTGATAGTTCGAAGAGACTTGCAAAGATAACCAATCATACATAAAAGAATTCAGAGAAGATTCAAATATTGTTCATAGATAGACTTGATCCTAAAGCCACAATTCATCGATCTCAACAAACACACTGCAAAAAGAAGATTACATCGAATAGATCTCCACAAGAGAGGGGGAGAACTTTGTATTGAGATCCAAAAAGAGAGAAGAAGCATCTAGCAAATAACTATGGACCCGAAGGTCTGAGGTAAACTACTCACACTTCATCGGAGAGGCTATGGTGTTGATGTAGAAGCCCTCCGTGATCGATGCCCCCTCCGGCGGAGCTCCGGAACATGCCCCAAGATGGGATCTCGTGGATACCAAAAGTTACGGCGGTGGAATTAGGGTTTTGGCTCCGTATCTGGTCTTTTGGGGGTACGTAGGTATATATAGGAGGAAGAAGTACGTCGGTGGAGCAATAGGGGGCCACGAGGGTGGAGGGCACGCCTGGGGTGGGGAGGGGGGGGGGGGGTAGGTGCGCCCCCTACCTTGTGGCCTCCCTATTGGTTGTTTGACGTAGGGTCCAAGTCTCCTGGGTCTTGTTCGTTCCAAAAATCACGTTCCCGAAGGTTTCAATCCATTTGGACTCCGTTTGATATTCCTTTTCTTCGAAACCCTAAAATAGGCAAAAAAAACAGCAATTCTGGGCTGGGCCTCCGGTTAGTAGGTTAGTCCCAAATATAATATAAAAGTTGATAATAAAGCCCAATAATGTCCAAACAGAATATAATATAGCATGGAGCAATCAAAAATTATAGATATGTTGGAGACGTATCATACATCATCCAGAGTACAATCAATGTCCGACTACGGAACCAAAATAAAAGAAGAAAACCCCAAATGCTAGATCCCCGATCGTCCCGACTGGGCTCCACTACCTAACAAAAGGAAACGAAACAAAACAACAACCAAGACCTTCATCAAGCTCCCACTTGAGCTTGATTGTTTCACCTACACTGGTATCATCGGCACCTGCAACTGTTTGGAAGTATCTGTGAGTCACGAGGACTCAGCAATCTGACACCCGCGAGATCAAGACTATTTAAGCTTATGGGTAGGAAAGGGGTAATGTGGTGGACCTGCAGCAAGCACTAAGCATATATGGTGGCTAGCATATGCAAATAAGAGCGAGAAGAGAAGCAACGCAACGGTCGTGAGGCTAGAAGTGATCAAGAAGTGATCATGAGACTACTTACACACAACCATAACACAAGAATCGTGTTCAGTTCCCGGACTCCGCCGGAAAGAGACCATCACGTCTACACATGCAGTTGATGCATTTTAATTAAGTTAAGTGTCAAGTTCTCCACAACCGGATATTAACAAATTCCCATCTGCCACATAACCGCGGGCACGGCTTTCCAATGTTCAAACCCTGCAGGGGTGTCCCAACTTAGCCCATCACAAGCTCTCATGGTCAACAAAGGATATTCCTTCTCCCAGGAAGACCCGATCAGTCTTGGAATCCCAGTTACAAGACATTTTGACAATGGTAAAACAAGACGAGCAAAGCCGCCCGATGTGCCGACATCCCGATAGGAGCTGCACATATCTCATTCTCAGGGCAACACCGGACGAGCAATCCATACTACTAAAACCAGCCATCAAGTTTCCTCGAGGTGGTGCTGCAAGGGGCTCTAGTTCGGATCAACACTCAGAGAAGCACTGGCCCAGGGGGGGTTAAAATAAAGATGACCCTCGGGAGCGTGAATCCCAAGGGAAAAGTATAGGTGGTGGTGAGGCAAAAGGTAAAACCAAGGTTGGGCCTTACTGGAGGAGTTTTATTCAAAGCGAACTGTCAAGGGGTTCCCATAACACCCAACCGCGTAAGGAATGCAAAATCAAGGAACATAACACCGGTATGACAGAAACTAGGGCGGCAAGAGTGGAACAAAACACCAGGCATAAGGCCGAGCCTTCCACCCTTTACCAAGTATATAGATGCATTAATTAAATAAGAGATATTGTGATATCCCAACATATCCATGTTCCAACATGGAACAAACTTCATCTTCACCTGCAACTAGCAAAGCTATAAGAGGGGCTGAGCAAAAGCGGTCACATAGCCAAACAATGGTTTGCTAGGAAGGTGGGTTAGAGGCATGACATGGCAATATGGGAGGCATGATATAGCAAGTGGTAGGTAGCGCGACAAAGCAATAGAGCGAGCAACTAGCAAGCAAAGATAGAAGTGATTTCGAGGGTACGGTCATCTTGCTTGAGATCCCGCAAGGAAGAAGAACGAGTCCAGGAAGAAGACAAACGGACGTAGTCGAACGAATCCTCACAACTCCGAAATGAAACCGAAGCTAACGAGAGAAGCAACCCGAAAAGAAGCAAGAAACATAGTAAACAACCATCACATAAACATGGCATGATGCACAACCAAGTATGATGCATGTCCGGTTTAAAGAGGCATGGCATGGCAAAGTGCACAAACAATACTACAAATTAAGTGGAGCTCAATATGCAACGAGTTGCATATTGAAAAAACACCACATGACTTATTTAGTTCGATATCGTTTAAGTAGCCAACAATATTAAATGTTGATTAACATGGCAAGAGGTGAAGCATGAAAAAGCTACCTATCTAGGCAAATTTAAATGAGGCCGGAACAACAAACAACAATTCCGGTAAATCCCCATATGTAATTAGCAATTTAATGCAAACAACAATTTTAAACATTTTAAATGTTATTATCATGATGCGGATGACATGTGCAAGTTATGCAATTTTATCAAAAAGTTGACATGAGCAAAATATGAAGCATTTGTCACCGTGGTGGAAAGAAAGGGTGCCACGGAGATGTATCCGAAAATGATGCCACGACACCATATCGGTTCCGGTAGTTCATGGAGATACCAGTGCAAAAGGTAGTGTGGCGGGAGCATGCAAAAGCTGGTGGGCTGATCCCGGTTACCGGGTTCCCACGAGTCGATGGCATGGAAGTGAGAGACACTATGGACATGGTGCAGACAAAGGGTTCATCTCATACAACACAAGCAATCGTTCTCGGACGGTTGTCCCGACGGTTATGCCTTTGAAGCGCGTGTTTTCGAGGCGGTTCGAGTTCATAGTGGAAGTAGACGTTCTCGCGATGTATTGGAAGTAGTCGTTCACGGTAGTAGAAGTAGTGGTTCACACGACGGTAGTTGAACTTGACGCTTGCGTTACACCGGTCTCCGGTGACGGTGCCATACATGGTTCAGAGTGGTACTTGCTTCTTCGGACTTATCGGTCCGGTCTAGTGTAGATGTACATGGCAAACGTAGTGGTACTATGCGTCGGTCGTCGAGGGTCTTGCCGAAATCCACAGAGCCGGTGTGATTGTTCGGTCGTCGGTCTTGCCGATGGGGTACTTGGTGACACCCACGGGATCAGTAGTTGTACATGGTCTTCGCGTTGTAGTTTGACATGGTGATTCCAAAACGTTCATCGGTAGTGGAACTTGGTGGTCTCGATGATTGTCGTGGTACTTGACGTAATCCGTGCAAACGGTGCTTGTCCAATCATCATTCTTGACGAAGGTGTACTTGACGAGTTACCCGGATGCGGTAGTCCTTGGACATGGGCTCCGGAGATGGTGTCGTGGTGGTCTTGCACCAACAGCCTCCGCAAGGGCGTTGGGTGAGGAGATGGTAGTGACAGAGGACGAAGCCAAGGAGCAGCAGCGCGAGGAGGGCCATGGCGGGCGTCGGGGTTGAACTGTGGCTGCTCGCGTAATCAAGCACGGGTGGAACTATTAGCGAGAAGGAGAAGGGAGCAGGGGTGCGTGACTAGAGGAGGGCCCTAATGCAAGGCAGCATCTTCAGCGGGTCCGGTGGCACGGTCGTCGGTGGCGACAGCAGAGGCACTGGCCTGCTTCAGCGGAGCCAGAATGACGGGCATCGGGCGACCGCCCTGGCGTCTTAGAGAAGGGGGAAGGCAGAGGAGGCACTATGGCCATGGCGGAGAGGTGACGGCAACGGGATCCTGGTGGGGCTCGGCGGCGTCGTCGCTGTGTGGGAACGACGGAGATGATCTGTAGGGATGGAGCTGGGCATGGATATCAAGAAGAGTGGCGACGCGAGGGAAGCAGGAGGGGATCGAGGGGGATGAGGCGATGGGATCGGGAGAGTGAGGCTGCGAGGGAGATGGGGATCGAGCGATGGGTGTGTGACGGCAGGCAGAGGGAACAAGAGGAGGAGATGGGATCGAGCAGAGCTCTCCCCTGCGGCTAGGGTTAGGAGGGGTGGCTGGGCCTTGGGAGGCCGGCCCAGTGGAGAGGAAAACGGCCAGGGGCCTGCTGGGTTGCTCTCTCCTACTCTCTTTCTCATTTATTTTTATTTGCCAAAAACAACAAATAGCAAAGAAACAAATAAGAGAAAGAAAAGGTTGGAGAAGGAATTTTGGCACTGGCATAATTTCCCCGGACTCACAAAAATGTGCAAGGTCCATGAACAAAAGGAGTGGACATGATTGCAAGAATTAAATTCAAAGTCATCTGAATTTAATTCAAAGGTTTGAACAAGGACTAAGAATTAGAAGTGTCCAAAAATGTTAAGATTTCAGGAGGAGCCTCAATAAATGGAGAAGGAATTGTCGGCAAGGTTTCGGGATCAACTTGAAGTAGAAAAGGCATGCGATTATTTTTGCAAGTGTGTTGTGATAAATTCCAAATTAAAGGAATATTTGATATAGCTCCGTAATATTGGGAGGATATGTTATAAAGAGAATCACCATGTCAATTCCCTTGGTTGAAATGGACCAAAGATCCATGCAATTTATTTAGTTGTGTTTTAAAATGGGTTGCATGATGACATGATGCAATGCACATGATGCAATGATGAATGCAACGAACCAAACAAATCACACGACGAAACACAGAAATCATGGAAGGCACCTGAAGCTCCGGACCTAGGGCGTCACAAAGCATGACCTGGATCACATCCACTATCTTGATCTTCCGGGTTATCATATTCTGGAGGCAAGTTTGGAGCCCCGTGATCTCTTCCAAAGATCCCCGGGTCAAGCCCTTCTCTTGCCAGGAGGTAAGCCGCATCGGGGCTCCAGATCGGAATTCGGGGGCCGTCGCCTAGTTGGCCTCCCGCGTCTCGGTGATGTAGAACCACCCCGATTGTCATGCCTTCACCGTCTCTACAAAGGAGCCTTCGGGCCAGGTGATATTGGGCATTTTGCCCACCATGGCACCTCCGCACTCGGCCTGTTGGCCGCGCACCACCTTGGGCTTTACATTAAAAGTCTTCAGCCATTGGCCAAAGTGAGGTGGGATGCGGAGAAAGGCTTCGCACACAACTATAAATGCTGAGATATTGAGGATAAAGTTGGGAGCCTGATCGTGGAAGTCCAACCCATAGTAAAACATAAATCCACGGAAAAATGGATGAAGAGGGAATCCCAACCCGCGGATGAAGTGTGTGAGAAACACGACCCTCTCACGGGGCTCAGGGTAGGGACGATTTGCCCTTTTACAGGGAGTCAGTGAGCAATCTCCTTGGCTAAGTACCCGGCCTCCCGGAGCTCCGTGATGTCCTTCTCCTAAATGGAGGAGGCCATCCACTTGCCTCCAGCTCCAGATCCGGACACGACTGGAGTGCTTTCTCGAATGAGGAAAGCTAAAACTTGGGCGCTAGAGATCAAGGACGAAAGGACTGGAGATGAAGAAGGGTGAGGGTAAAGGGAGAGTGTCCTTATTCCTTTATAAAGGCCGCGAATATCAAGCGCCTCCCCACTCGTCCTAAAAACTCGCCAATTCACAAGGGCTGTATAAATAGCACGATTGGGTTACCCATGCCCGCATTGGTGAGAATCCCGCGATAAGGGGGCACGATCTCTGCTTTGACACGACGTGCCAATAGCAACCACATCTCAAAACATGGAGCGACAGACAAAGAGCGGTTCAAGGTTGTGACCAGACAGACATAATGTCGTGTTGTGAAGAGCTGTCAGCGGACGGAGCTCGTGTGAAAATATACATATTCTCTCTGCGGTTGTGTGTGGTATATGGCAGGTCCGGATACTATCGTCACATCTGAATACTATCTTGTAGTTCAGAGAAAGGGGAACCCGCCTTGCAATGTCGAAGACAAATCTGCGTGCCGGACTCCTCGTCATTGAAGCCAGGTTCAGGGGCTACTGAGGGAGTCCTGGACTAAGGGGTCCTCGGATGTCCGGCCTGATATCCATGGGCCGGACTGATGGGCTGTGAAGATCGAAGACCATACTCGTGTCCGGATTGGACTCTGGTTGGCGTGGAAGGCAAGCTTGGCAACCGAAGATTCCTTTTTATGTAACCGACTCCATGTAAACCCTAGATACCCTCATGTCTATATAAACAGAAGGGGATAGTCCGGAAAGGACACCGCATATACTCATTACCATATTCATAGGCTAGACTTCTAGGGTTTGGCCATTACGATCTCGTGGTAGATCAACTCTTGTAATACTCAAATTCATCAAGATCAATCAAGTAGGAAGTAGGGTATTACCTCCATAGAGAGGGCCGTAACCTGGGTAAACATTGTGTCCCTTGTCTCCTGTTACCATCGATCCTAGACGCATAGTTCGGTACCCCCTACCCGAGATCCGCCGGTTTTGACACCGACAGTCGTAGCTACCTATTGAGCATTGCGTTGGTTTTCCCTTGAAGAGGAAAGGGTGATGCAGTAAAGTATCATAAGTATTTCCCTCAGTTTTTGAGAACCAAGGTATCAATCCAGTAGGAGACTACACGCCAGTCCCTCGTACCTACACAAACAAATAAGAACCTCGGAACCAACGCGATAATGGGGTTGTCAATCCCTTCACGATCACTTACGAGAGTGAGATTTGATAGAGATAATAATAAGATAAATATTTTTGGTATTTTTATGATATAGATTGAAAGTAAAGATTGCAAAATAAAATAGATTGGAAACTTATATGATGGAAAATAGATCCGGGGGCCATAGGTTTCACTAGTGGCTTCTCTCAAGATAGCATAAGTGTTAGGGTGGGTGAACAAATTACTGTCGTGCAATTGATAGAAAAGTGCATAATTATGGGAATATCTAGGCATGATCATGTATATAGGCATCACGTCCGCGACAAGTAGACCGAAACGATTCTGCATCTACTACTATTATACCACACATCGACTGCTATCCAGCATGCATCTAGAGTATTAAGTTCATAAGAACAAAGTAACGCATTAAGCAAGATGACATGATGTAGAGGGATAAACTCAAGCAATATGATATAAACCCCATATTTTTATCCTCGATGGAAATAATACAATACGTGCCTTGCTGCCCCTGCTATCACTTGGAAAGGACACTGCAAGATTGAACCCAAAGCTAAGAACTTCTCCCATTGCAAGAAAGATCAATCTAGTAGGCCAAACCAAACTAATCATTCGAAGAGACTTGCAAAGATAATTAAATCATACATATAAGAATTTAGAGAAGAACCAAATATTGTTCATAGATAATCTTGATCATAAACCCACAATTCATCGGATCTTGACAAACACACCGCAAAAAGAGTTACATCGAATAGATCTCCAAGAAGATCGAGGAGAACTTTGTATTGAGATCCAAAGAGAGAGAAGAAGCCATCTAGCAAATAACTATGGACCCGAAGGTCTGAGTTAAACTACTCACACATCATCGGAGAGGCTATGGTGTTGATGTAGAAGCCCTATGTGATTGATTTCCCCTCCGGCGGAGCTCCGGAAAAGGCCCCAAGATGGGATCTCTTGGGTACAGAAGGTTGCGGTGCTGGAAATAGGGTTTCGTAGTGCTCCTGGATGTTTTCGGGGTATATGGGTATATATAGGAGGAAGAAGTAGGTCGGTGGAGCTACGAGGGGCCCACGAGGGTGGAGGGCGCGCCCAGGGGGGTAGGCGCGCCCCCTGCCTCGTGGCCACCTCGTTTGTTTCTTGACATCCACTCCAAGTCCCCTGGGTCACGTTTGTTCCAAAAATAACTCCCCCGAAGGTTTCATTCCGTTTGATATTTCTTTTCAGCGAAACACAGAAATAGGCAAAAAAACAGCAATTTGCACTGGGCCTTGGGTTAGTAGGTTAGTCCCAAAAATAATATAAAAGTGCTTAGTAAAGCCCATTAAACATCCAAAACAGATAATATAATAGCATGAAACAATAAAAAATTATAGATACGTTGGAGACGTATCAGTCGCCGGAATTTACGAGTACTGTAGTTGGAATTATAAACGATTCCCACAGCAAAATCCGCGTGTGAACATAATAGCTAACGGTTTCCAATACAGAACCATGTCTGATTAATAATCCCCGCCACTCACCTACCAAACCTCGAGCCGCAAGATAGAGTGCCAATTATGTGGGGGCCGGTTGTCTTGCCAGATCTTTACATTTTTTTGAACACCAGATATTTACATCGTCTGATGATTTTTTAACTCGCACACAAGTACACAAAAATATGATTTTTCAAACCGTTATGGTTAGGCGTTGCATGTAGATGTAGTTCAAATTTGAATTACGGTCATTAAATGGTTAGAAAATCACTTAAATGTCTTTAAAAGGTCAAATGACCCCTGAAATTTTCCAAATTTTCACATGACAGTTGTATTAGTGCACGTTAAACGTAGAAAAAAATTGAAGGCCGTAAGAGGAAGCTATCTCCCGTTCGCCATCAAACATGCATTGTTCCCTCTCGGAACCACGAACCTTCTAGTGAGTTGCTCCGGTTTGTGAGGGGTGTGTGTCCAAATTTTCGTGAAACAGGCCATTTTTTTTACCACATCATCTTGGTGGCATGACATTAAATCAAGCAAGGTTTCATGTTTTTCTGATCATTTTTTATTTTTTTGGGAATTAAAATGCCATGGCACTCCATGCATGTGCCCATGCCTTGAGACCAATATGTTTGAAAATTCCTTCTAATTTACTGCACATGGAATTAACTCACACACAAGTACACAAAAATATGATTTCTCAAACCGTTTTGGTTAGGCGTTGCATGTAGATGTAGTTCAAATTTGAATTACGGTCATTAAATGGTTAGAAAATCACTTAAATGTCTTTAAAAGGTCAAATGACCCCTGCCATTTTCCAAATTTTCAAATGATAGTTGTATTAGTGCACGTTAAACATAGAAAAAAATTGAAGGCTATAAGAGGAAGCTATCTCCCATTCGTCATCAAACATGCATTGTTCCTTCTCGGAACCACGAACCTTCTAGTGAGTTGCTCCGGTTTGTGAGGGGTGTGTGTCCTAACTTTTGTCAAACAGGCCAATTTTTTTACCACATCATCTTGGTGGCATGAGATTAAATCAAGCAAGGTTTCATTTTTTTGATCAATTTTTTTGGAATTAAAATGCCATGGCACTCCATGCCTGTGCCCATGCCTTGAGACCAATATGTTTGAAAATTTCATCTAATTTACTGCACATGGAATTAAGTTGCTCACAAGTACACAAAAATATGATTTTTCAAACCGTTTTGGTTAGGTGTTGCATGTAGATGTAGTTCAAATTTGAAATACGGTTGTTAAATGGTTAGAAAATCACTTAAATGTCTTTAAAAGGTCAGATAACCCCTGAAATTTTCCAAATTTTCACATGACAGTTGTATTAGTGCATGTTAAACATAGAAAAAAAAATTGAACGCCGTAAGAGGAAGCTATCTCCGGTTCGTCATCAAACATGCATTGTTCCCTCTCGGAACCACGAACCTTCTAGTGAGTTGCAAAGGTTTGTGAGGGGTGTGTGTCCAAACTTTCGTCAAACATGCCAATTTCTTTACCACATCATCTTGGTGGAATGTCATTAGATCAACCAAGGTTTCATGTTTTTCTGATCATTTTATTTTTATTTTTTGGAATTAAAATGCCATGTCACTCCACGTATACATATGCATGTGTCCATGTTGTGAGACCAATATGTTTGAAAATTCCTTCAAATCTAATGCATATGGAATTAACTCGCACACAAGTACATAGATATGATTTTTCAAACCGTTTTGGTTAGGCGTTGCATGTAGATTTAGTTCAAATTTGAATTACGGTCATTAAATGGTTAGAAATCACTTAAATTTCTTTAAAATGTCAAATGACCCCTAGAATTTTCCAAAATTTCACATTACAGTTGTAGTAGTGCATGTTAGACGTAGGAAAAAATTGAAGGCTGTAAGAGGAAGCTATCTCCCGTTCGTCATCAAACATGCATTGTTCCCTCTGGGAACCACAAGCCTTCTAGTGAGTTGCTCCGGTTTGTCAGGGGTGTGTGTCCAAACTTTCTCCAAACATGCCAATTTCATTACCACATCATCTTGGTGGCATGACATTACATCAACCAAGGTTTCATGTGTTTCTGATTTTTTGGAATTAAAATGCCATGTCACTCCATGCATACGTATGCATGTGTCCATGTCGTGAGACAAATATGTTTGAAAATTCCTTCTAGTTTATTGCACATGGAATTAACTCGCACATAAGTACACAAATATGATTTTTCAAACTGTTTCGGTTACGCGTTGCATGTAGATGTAGTTCAAATTTGAGTTACGGTCATTAAATTGCTAGAAAATCACTTCAATGTCTTTAAAAGGTCAAATGACCCCTAGAATTTTCAAAAATTTCACATTACAGTTGTAGTAGTGCACGTTAGACGTAGAAAAAAATTGAAGGCCATAAGAGGAAGCTATCTCCCGTTAGTCATCAAACATGCATTGTTCCATATCGGAACCACGAGCCTTCTAGTGAGTTGCTCCGGTTTGTGAGGGGTGTGTGTCCAAACTTTCGTCAAACATGCCAATTTTTTTACCACATCATCTTGGTGGCATGACATTACATCAACCAAGGTTTCATGTTTTTCTTTTTTTTTATTTTTTGGAATTAAAATGCCATGTCACTCCATACTTAATTGTGTCATAGCCATTAGACCAATATGTTTGAAAATTCCTTCCAATTTACTGCACATTGAATTAAATCGCACACAAGTACATGACATATTAGTTTTCAAACCGTTATGGTTAGCATTACATGTACATGTAGTTCAAATTTCAATTACGGTCATTAAATGGCTAGAAAATTACTTAAATGTCTTAAAGGTCAAATGACCCCTGAAATTTTCCAAAATTTGACATGACAGTTGTATTAGTACTACAAAATTTCTTATTCATTTAAAACACCATCCGTTGCCACTTTACTCCAAATTTGTCTTTCGCAGCTAATAAAAAAAATATCTACAACATCACACATAGTTGTTTTGTAGGAACCGTTTGCGATGAAAATATCTAGGTCTATTTAAGTCTCCCTCCTTAAGCTTCGCCGGCTCGTCTGCTCCAGTGCCGGCAACCCTCGAATCCACGAATCCTGATCCCCATTCCCACACCCCCTTCTTGCAAAGATGACACCATGGAAACGCTTCGTGAAGGCCCATACGATGGTCGTGTCACCCCGAGCGCCGCCGCCTACGCTGAGAGCGTGACTATCTACCTCGAGAGTGTCGCCGCATCCGCATTGAACGCGGCCACTTACGCCGAGAGGGCATCTGCGGCAGCGGACAGGGCAGCTGTAGCAGCCAAGACGGCTGCATTTGTTGCTGCGATGGCGACTGCAAAGGCCGAGAGCGCTCGGGCTGTCGTCCGTGCCGCCGATGTCGCCCTAGCCCGGGTCAAGGCCATCCATGCCAAGATCGAGGATGCACACGCCAAGATATTCCAGGCCACCTCAGACTCCAGCATGCAACCCACGTTTGAAAAGGCAGTGGTGGCCATGGAGCACCTGCTTCCTCATGAGGTCACCGAGCGGGAGCTGGAGATGCAGGAGGCGGGGGAGATCAAGGAGCACCGGGAGGATGAGTTTCGCGTGGCCGAGGTCAAGGTAGAGAAGAGTCCGTCCGTCGAGGAATCGGTGGTGGAGTACCAACGCGAGCTTTGGCGCAGCCACTACTACGAGTACTACAACCTTGAGGGCGGCACCGACGATGAGGATGAGGACGCGGTCGACTTCACCAGGAGGGACACACAGTCCACCAACGGCGGCATGTCACCAGGAAAAGTCATTGACGTCTCATCTCACATCGGTGATGCATAGGCCGGCGCAGTGGCGGATTTGTTAAAATAATGAGTACTTTGGCTTCATTTTTAATGCTGGTCTTTTGTTAGAGCAATGTTTAGGTCAACTGGCTCTGTTTAATTACTAAACTTGCTCGATTCAGTTAGTGTGGTCTGTCTGCTGTACGCTCTTTTGTGTGCCCAAATTAGCAAGCAATGTTAAATTATGCAATGACGTGCCCGGGGAAATTTCCACCAAAATTTGAATTATCAAACTCATCCCATGCGCATCCGAGCAGCCAAGCAATAAAATACTAAATCTTTATGGCACGAAGGAACTGGGCATCGGAGCAACTACGTGCTCCGGAGTCCGAGTCCTTGATTATTTTCCGCTGCATCGGCTCGCCAGTGCAGGGCACCGGTGCGAGATGTAGCAACAGTTGTCTTTACCCCAGTTTTGGCATACATAGTGGACGGCCTTAGTGCTATTAGTTCCAGGTTACTAAATTTGTGCATGTACACACCTATTAGTATAAATTTGTTGTCATCCAAACACTGTCGCTATGCTGTTGCAGTTATATTTACCTTCCTCATAAAATGTTCAATTTGTTATTTATTGTACATGAGTAAGAACTTGTAGCGTCGTTGTAGTTAATTATAGCTTCTGATGTTCTAGAATTTGGTTGTTGTTTCAGTACCAATTATTTCATTTGCACATTGATCTTTTTGAGAAGATATGTCATAATTAACAAGTTTCTTCAGTTTTTCAAAATAAGCATTGGTGATTTTCTATGTTGCTATAAACCCATTTCCCCTACAATTGTTATTGATCTAGTTTTAAATATTATAGGATGAACGGAAGTGTTCTTACTTGGAGTGGGTTGATCAAGAGTGGCCATACTCTTTGAAGATGTGCCTACCGAAGCTCTGGAGCAGGTATGATGAAGAGAACAGATGTAGTCTTAGAGAAACTATTGTCAACGCTGAAGAATATTTGAAGATGCGGGATAAAAAGTTGAAGGTGGAGAATAAGCTCAGATTTTTTAAACCAGACTTTGCTAAGATGGTGTTGGCGAAGGAGGGGGCACTTTCCCAGTTGGCCTGTGAAAAATAGGTTCTTACTAAACTGAAAGCAGAGGTGGATAAGACGAGCCTGGATGATCTCGACTAGGGAAATGAATATATTGTTCTTATGAAGTTGAACTAGCTATACGTTGTACTGTGCTGTTTTCATGTAGCTATCGTACTTTGATGTTATAATATATTTATGTGCATAATATGAAATTGGTAAATAGTTGTTTGATATGAAATGTGAATTTGCGTAATACTGGAATTATCAATTGTAAACTAATAAACATGCTAAATGTGTCATGGACCTTAGCAAACGGTTCTAGCAGTAAAAGCACTTGCGATGGATAGCCCAATGCCACATAGTTCTCTTCATCAAATCATGTGTGATATAGTTGATCATTGTTGAGGAAATCATTAACTGGTAGCTGCTTGGTCAGCTGGTGAGTATGGGATTAATAGGCTAATTGACAAGTTAATTAGCCATTTCATCAATTAATCGGACGATTTATCGGGTAATCGGCTACTCGGGGACCCTATGAGTAGGGATTAATCGGCAATTTAACTGGTTAATCGGATGAATTCTGGAACAGGGTAGTTGATAAAAGCAAACAGTTAACCAAGGCATACCGTGTGTGATAGTTACTGTTGGGGAACGCAGTAATTTCAAAATTTTCCTATGCACATGCAAGATCTATCATGGTGATGCATAGCAACGAGAGGGGAAGAGTGTTGTCCATGTACCCTCGTAGACCGTAAGCGGAAGCGTTATGACAACACGGTTGATGTAGTCATACGTCTTCACGATCCGACCGATCCTACTACTGAAAGTACGTCACCTCCGCGATCTGCACACGTTGGGTTTGGTGACGTCCCACGAACTCTTGATCCAGCTGAGTGTCGAGGGAGAGCTTCGTCAGCACGACGGCGTGATGATGGTGATGATGAAGCTACCGGCGTAGGGCTTCGCCTAAGCACTATGACGATATGACCGAGGTGGATTATGGTGGAGGGGGGCACCGCACACGGCTAAGAGATCAATGATCAACTTGTGTGTCCTAGGGTGCCCTGCTGCCCCCGTATATAAAGGAGCAAGGGGGAGGCTGGCCGGCCCCTGGGGTGCGCCAAGGAGGGGAGGAGTCCTCCTCCTAGTAGGAGTAGGACCCCCCTTTCCTAGTCCAACTAGCAGGAGGAAGGGGGAAGGAAGGAGAGGGAGACATGGAGGGAAAGATGGGGTGCTACCCCCTCCTTGTCCAATTCAGACTCCTCAAGGGGGGGGGGGGGGCGCGGCCATCCCTAAGGCCTCCTTCTCTCTCACACAAGGCCCATGTTGGCCCATTAGTTCCCCCGGGGGTTCCGATAACCTCCGGCACTTCGATAATTATCTGGTGATCCCCGGAACTCATCCGGTGTCCGAATATAGTCATCCAATATATCAATCTTTATGTCTCGACCATTTCACGACTCCTCGTTATGTCCGTGATCACATCCGGGACTCCGAACTGTCTTTGGTACATCAAAACTCATAAACTCATAATACCAATCGTCACCGAACGTTAAGCGTGCGGACCCTACGGGTTCAAGAACTATGTGGACATGACCGAGACACGTCTCCGGTCAATATCCAATAGCAGACATGGATGTTCATATTGGCTCCCACATATTCTATGAAGATCTTTATCAGTCAAACCGCATAATGATATACATTGATCCCTTTGTCATCGGTATGTTACTTTCCCGAGATTCGATCGTCGGCATCTCAATGCCTAGTTCAATCTCGTTACCGGCAAGTCTCTTTACTCGTTCTGTAATGCATCATCCCGCAACTAACTCATTAGTCACATTGCTTGCAAGGCTTATTTTGATGTGCATTACCGAGAGGGCCCAGAGATACCTCTCCGGTACACGGAGTGACAAATCCTAATCTCGATCTATGACAACTCAACAAACATCATTGGAGACACCTGTAGAGCATCTTTATAGTCACCCAGTTACGTTCTGACGTTTGATAGCACACTAAGTGTTCCTCCGGTATTCGGGAGTTGCATGATCTCATAGTCATAGGAACATGTATAAGTTATGGAGAAATCAATAGCATTAAACTAATACGGTCATCATGCTAAGCTAACGGATGGGTCAAGTCAATCACATCATTGTCTAATGATGTGATCCCGTTAATCAAATGAAAACTCATGTCTATGGTTAGGAAACATAACCATCATTGATTTAACGAGCTAGTCAAGTAGAGGCATACTAGTGACATTCTGTTTGTCTATGTATTCACACATGTACTAAGTTTCCGGTTAATACAATTCTAGCATGAATAATAAACATTTATCATGATATAAGGAAATATAAATAAGAACCTTATTATTGCCTCTAGGGCATATTTCTTTCAGTTACACCTTTCACACACGAGCCTACACATAAAACTGTGTGGGATGTACATAAGAACATAAACGTATTCCTTGGATTGACTGTGTGTGATATACATACGAATAGAAATGTTTTTATGGGATTCACCATGTGGGATGTACATACCTGCGTAAATGATTTTCTCGGATTACCGTGTGGGATGTACATACCTGCGTAAATGATTTTCTCGGATTACCGTGTGGGATGTACATACCTACGGAACTGATTGGATTTCGATGCCTCGCCCGATCGCACACGGCCCCAACCTGTGTCCCAGGGGGGCCTATCCCCGAAAATTTCTAGGTCATGTGGGAAGGACCCCCTATCTCCCACACTAACTTGGCACAGTTCCAAATGCCATCGCAGAAAGGGGTTAAAAACCGTTTGTATATCACCGACGCGTACCAGTGTATGATCGAGATTCAATAAACCATTCATATTATGTGTATGACCATAGAAGGTTTTATTCATGTAAACAGAACAACAATTATTCTCTGACTTTTAAATGACTAACTGTATTGCAATAAACATGATTAAATCACATTCATGCTCAATGCCAACACCAAATAACATTTATTTAGGTTCAACACTAATCCTGAAGGTAGTGGGAGTGTGCGATGGTGATCGTATCAACCTTGGAATTACTTCCAACACACATCGTCACCTCGCCTTAACTAGTCTATGTTTATTTTGCAACTAATGTTTTGAGATACTACTCTTAGCAACTGAACTAGTATCAAATACCGAGGGGTTGCTATAAATACTAGTAAAGTACACATCAATAACATGTATATCAAATATACCATTGTTCACTTTGCCATCCTTCTTATCCGCCAAGTATCTAGGGCAGTTCCACTTCCAGTGACCATTTCCTTTGAAGTAGAAGCACTCAGTTTTAGGCTTGGGTCTAGCTTTGGGCTTCCTCATGGGAGTGGCAACTTTCTTGCCATTCTTTTGAAGTTTCCCTTTCTTTCCCTTGCCCTTTTCTTCAAACTAGTGGTCTTGTTAACCATCAACACTTGATGCTATTTCTTGATTTCTCACTACTAGGGGAAACCCTAGTAGTAGCGCGAGTTTTGATGCCATCAGCAGCGCGGGTGGCCGCGCTACTAGTACGACACTACAACTAATGTTTAGTAGTATCACGTGCCGTACACGCGCTACTACTCTAGACTATATCAGCAGCGCTTTTCCGAAACGCGCTACTATTAGTTAGCTGTAGCGGTTTCCTAGCCCCGCTCTACTGCTATATCATTCATCATTTTCCCCATTTCCTACCCCGTTTCAATTTCAATAAACTGCAATTTCTAGATACTTGGTACTACTATATATCAATTTCATAAAGCATTATAGGTACTAGGTAGTACTACTAGATAACAATTTCATATATAGTCAACATGCATCCTCAAGCAGTACTAGGTGATATTGACGACGATCACCATATGTAGTTCTACATGAAATCGACGACATCTACGATGATCATCATATGTAGTTCTAGATGATATAGCCACACACACATATGTAGTTCTAGATGATATCGATGATGATCATCATCCTGAAGCCTGGGTAGTGGGTGTTCCTGATAGTAATTAGGATGGCCTATCCAACACGAAGATTCTTGAGAATGAGGAATCTCCTCCACCCAACCAAGTTTAAGTTTGTGCGACCGTCTATGTCCATACGGTAAGTACAGGTGCTGATGGAGCCCCTTGCGGTAAGGCGTAGTCCAGCTGAGCCTTCTTCATCAGGCTCGATACCACAACTCACAGATAGGTTCTTTGGCAATTTCTGAATAACAAAAACATATCAATTAATAAATAGCCTCGCACATACTCTTGCAAATATATTTCTATCAAGTATAGATTTCTACACTATCAAAAGACACAGTACTACGCATTTGTACTAATTAAGCATGGATTCTACTAATAAGTATATATGGATTATCTACACTATTAATAGTTCCTTGGATTCTACACTAATAAGCATGTGTCAGACTCTACACTAAAGCATATCATCGACTAGATTCCACAAAGCATATCATTGGACTCTACACTAAGCATATGATCGGATTCACTAAGCATATCATTGGACTCTACACTAAGCATATCATCGGATTCACTAAGCATATCATCGGATAACAATAAATCATATATATATCATCAAATTACTACAGTCAATATAACATACCATTTCATGCCGATCGACCATGGTACTTGTCAGGCGGGTCACGAATGGCACCCTAACAAAGTCATCACGTGGCGGAATTATGTCCCATAGGTTGCACACCTCCTCCTCGCTCAGCCTCATTCTTTGAGCTACGATGGCTTCATGAAGTGGGTTCTCATCATCTTCATCGAGGGGGTCCTCATTATCTTTATCATCTTCATCATCTTCATCATCTTCATCATCTTCCACCAGGTTGATATAAATGACAGCCAGCTTGGGTCTTTCTGCTCTGAAGGAGAAGCAGATCAACTCATCACCAGTAAGAGGCATGCGGGTGAGGAAACGGGCCCATCCATCTCCTCCAATCTGCGACATATTGCATCCTTTCTCGACATCCATAGTGTATGGCCCCCAGGAGCCTCAAATGTCACAGTGTCTCCTGTCAGCTTGTTGAATTTCAACCTCACATTGCATGGGACGATCTGTGTAAAAAAGCAAAATGACACAATGCAGTAATGCCAACACTAAAAATAAAATAGTTTTTACATTTCATCTCATTTCCTACCGTCGCATGACGAAAACAAGGCTGGAAGTAGATGCCGAACAGCTTGTCAGTTGCAAGGCTGCTGGTGCACCTTGACTTGCACAGTAGACATGGTGGTGGTGGTGGCGCCATTTTCCTAAAGCAATATGAGCAAAGGATTAACGATCCACTTCACAGGAAAGAAAAACAGTAGCATGTGATATTTTAGGTTCCTCCGCGAGAAGCAATTTGATGGACAATTATAACCCTAAGATCTAGTAACATATTAGATGACAAGGTACCACCTACCAAAGCATTTCGGTGGCATCTATTGCCGGAAAAACTTTTCACAAATATCTACCAAATCAGGGTACCACCTACCAAGACATTTCATCTAATTTGGCCCCTGTTGCCTAAGATAATTGATTAAACAAACAAGTGGCAAATTTAACTAAATTGGCACCTACATTTTGCCAAAAAAATAACTTATTACAGAAAAACACAAGCATCTAACTATCCATCTACAGAAAAAATAACAATAAAATGGTGCATACTAAATCAACTAAATCAACTAGCCTACTAAATCAACTAGCCTACTAAATCAACTAGCATACTAAATCAAAATGTTCTAAATCAACTAAATCAACTAGCCTACTAAATCAACTAAATCATATCAACTAAATCAAAATGTTGCATATGAACTAGCCTACTAAATCAAAATGTAGCAGGGAGGAGGGGTTGTGGATGGAGGAGGGAGGAGGGAGAAGGAGGGGTGACTCGATAAGGAAGAAGAGAGTAGGACGGAGGAGGAAGGCGGAGCGAGGAGGGGCCGGTCGACGGCGAGTGGAGGTAGGACAGAGAAGGAAGGCGGACCAAGGAGGGGCCGGCGAGTGGCGAGTGGACGGAGGACGGAGGAGGAGGCCGGTACCGAGTCTAGCGAGGAGGAGGTGACAGCGGCACAGAGGGAGGAGGGGCGACGGGGGAGGACCGGCGCGGGGGGATTGAGGGGGAGATCGAGTGAGTGTGAGTGGATCGGATAGAGGAGAGTGGGGGCGGGAGATGGAATTGCTTAGCAATAGCGCACTATAGAGAAAGGCACTACTGTTAAACGACCTAGCAGTAGCGCCTTTCACAAAGAACGCGCTATTGCTATGTGTCAGCATGTAAAAATAGACATCAAAAATGCATTGATCATCAATGATCTTTTGTGTACAATCTGATTTGTCAATATGATTTCTCACCGGTTTAGGAACCGGTGAAGACTCATATTGCGGCCACAAATTCTACACATAGAGTTCAATGAAGACCAAGTGCTTGTGGAAGTTTGAGAAGTAACATATTTAAGGTGGTAGAAACTCTCTTCACGAAGCGAGGTGGGACTAAATTTTTGTAGTAAACTTAGCAGTAGCGGTTATGGTGGAAATGCGCTACTTCTATGATCCATAGCAGTAGCGCTCTTCGTATTAATGCCCTGGTGCTAGAACTAGCCTCGCGGCGGCGTCGTGGCAATTATAGCAGTAGCGCGTCTCGGAGCAGGCGAGCTATTGCTACATTTATTTCAGCAGGGAGTTTTGTGTGCACGCGCTACTGCTACATAGCAACAACGCCTTATTTTAAAGTGCGATGTTGATAAGATTCTATCTATAGGCTTTTCCCTAGTAGTGTCTACTTTCGCTAATTTCAGCAACGTGAAGACCTTGGGAATCATTTTTGTCACCCCTTGCATATTATAGTTCATCACGAAGTTCTAGTAACTTGGTGATAGTGACTAGAGAACTTTGTCAATCACTATCTTATCTGGAAGAATAACTCCCACTTGATTCAAGCGATTGTACTACCCAGACATTCTGAGTACATCCTCACTGTCTGAGCCATTCTCCTCCATCTTGTAGGCAAAGTACTTGTCACAGGCCTCATACCTCTCGACATGGGCATGAGTCTGAAATACCAATTTCAACTCTTTGAACATCTTATATGCTCCGTGGCGTTCAAAACATTTTTGAAGTCCCGGTTCTAAGCCGTAAAGCATAGTGCACTAAACTATCAAGTAGTCGTCATACCGAGCTTGTCCAACGTTCATAACGTCTGCATCTGCTCCATGAATAGGTCTGTCACCTAGCGGTGTATCAAGGACATAATTCTTCTGTGCAGCAATGAGGATTATCCTCATATCATGGACCCACTCCACATCATTGCTACTATCATCTTTCAACTTAGTTTTCTCTAGGAACATATCAAAAACATAGGGGAGCTACAACGTGAGCTATTTATCTACAACATAGATATGCAAAAACTATCAGGACTAAGTTCATGATAAATTAAGTTCAATTAATCATATTAGTTAAGAACTCCCACTTAGATAGAACATCCCTCGAGTCATCTAAATGATCACGTGATCCAAATCAACTAAACCATGTCCGATCATCACGTGAGATGGAGTAGTCATCAATGGTGAACATCTCTATGTTGATCATATCTACTATATGATTCATGTTCGACATTTCGGTCTCCAGTGTTCTGAGGCCATGTTTGTACATGCTAGGCTCATCAAGTTTAACCCGAGTATTCCACACTGCCGGGGTACTGATCCACGAGCACCTATGGGACTGGCGGACCGAGTCCCTTTCGGTTCGACGGGGGCGGTGGTCGCACGAAGAGCGGATCGAGGCGAAGCACATGAGCGGTTTACCCAGGTTCGGGCCGCACGGATGCGTAAACCGGGGGCGGAGGTCGCAGAAGAGCGGATCGAGGCGAAGCACACGAGCGGTTTACCCAGGTTCGGGCCGCACGGATGCGTAAAACCCTACTCCTGCTTTGTGGTTTGTATTGAGTTCTTGCTCGGGAGCGCGGGTGCTACAGTACACTCCAGCAGCTAATGAGACCGAGCGTGAGTGTCCTCCTCCCTTCTCCAGCGTTGCGCACGGGCCTCCTTTTATATGCTCAAGGGGTCACCGACAGGTGGCAACGGAGACAAAGGGTAAAAATGGAAAAGTGCTGCGGTAGGTACAGCTACCTGCTACAGTGTATCATACCTAACCCTGACGGCAGGGGACAAGGGCATTAAATGCCCGTCTGCGTCGCCTAAACAGTGCAAAAGGGACCGTCAGGGACGCCACCGCTCGCCACGATGGAAATCTTGTCAGCGCCGCTTGCTACCGTGCACCGCTGGCTTCACAGCCTCCCGCCACGCACGCCTGGAAGGGTCCTAGAGCGACACGTTGGTGGATGTGCTGGAGCGCGGGCACAGAGTGGTGGCTTGCCGCGGCAAGCACCTTGCCGCGGTCGTTGTCTTGTCGCGTCCGGGAGCTTGTCGCTCACCGGGCCTTGCCGGGACGCGTGGCGCGTCGCGGGAAGTTCCTTGTGGTGCCTTGGTTGGCCTTCCCGGCAAGCTCCTCTTGCGGGGGTCTTGAGATGCCTTGGTTGGCCTTCCCGGCAAGTTCCTCTTGCCGGGGTCTTGTCTCCTTGGCTTGGATACTTTGTTCTTGAATGGCTCCAAAGGAACCTCGGAGGATCTTGGCGGTCACCTGGCAAGCCTTGCCGCGGGATGCTGCGACTGCCCGTGCACAGGTTCGGGATACTAGGGTACCCCTACTCTAGTACACCGACAGGAGCCCCCGGGCCTGGGCCATACACGGTGCCGAGCGCTGTTGGGCCAGGCCCGAAACAGGGCACGGGCACGCGCGGTCTGGGTTATGCCGTATCTCTCTCCGTATCCACCGCGCCCTCCCTGAACAGCACGCGTTGAATGCGGCGTCGTGGGAGAGATCGTGGGTGGTTTCTTTATTCGGAAATGCGGAACGTCCGCCCCCTCCCTCTTTATAAGCAGGGGAAACAGGGGTAGTTCGCCCATTCGCCGGTTGCTGCTTCAATCCCGGAAACCTCCGCCGCTCCCTCATCTTCCCAAAGCCGAAAGAGAGCAGCGCTCCGCCCCCCATCACCACCAGCACCACCAACGCCGTCGACCTCCTCCACCACTTCCGCCATGGCTCCAAGAGCCGACAAGGGGAAGGTTGTGAAGTCGACCGAGGCGCAGCGGCTTGCGGCGCTGCGAAAGGAGCGGGCAGTCTTCCCCCCCAAGCTCGCCGCGAGGGAGCTGAGGGAGAACTATTACTTCTTCTGGTCGACGGAGACGCGAGCGCATCCGCGCACGAAGGTACTTCCAGCCGCCGCTTGGAAAACGGCTCCAAACGGATACCCTTTCTTCGCCTTGTTCTTCTACTGCGGGCTCTGCCCGCCTTTCTCTGAGTTCTTCTGCGACATTATGAACTCCTACGGGTTCCACCTCCTTGATTTCACCCCCAATGCCGTCCTGACCATGGCAGTTTTCGCACATCTCTGCGAAAACTTTGTCGGAGTCCATCCCAATGTAGCCCTTTTTCGCCACTTCTTTATGCCCCGGGTAGAGAGAGGAGAGCCTTTATCCGGCGGAATCGCTTGGATCTCAAGGGACGGCAAGAAGGACACTTATCTGGAGGGAGAGTTCCGCGGCAAGTGGGAGGAATGGAGAGCAGACTGGTGCTGGATTGACGAGGAGAACCCGCAGCCGTTTACCGCCCGGCGCCAAGCCCCAGTAGCACGCGGCAGCGATTGGAGTGACGTGGCTCCGGAAGACGATAGGCTGAAGATTGTCGTCACCCAGATCCTACGCCTCAGGCTTGCCGGGCTCACTGTAGGCGCAGATTTTCTTCGTCGCCGCATCGCCCCCCTGCAGGAACGGGGGAGACCCACCTGGGAATTCAAGAATGCGGCGGACATCATGAGGCTGCGTCCGGGCCTCAACTTCAACTTCACTATTCTGGAGCTTAACGGGATGCTCCAGGAGCTATTCAAGTACGACCCTCAACATCCCGAAGTGTTCAGGTTGCTGGGGGGGTCGTTCCGCTGTGCAACAACTCTGCGCTCGACCGCATCCATGCAATGATGCTGCTGTGCGACTCTCATGGAATTGTCCCAACTTGGCAAGAGCCTGCAGACGACGTCGTGCAGCAATTCTTCGATGGCTTGGTAGAAGTGCCGATCCGCTCCGACGATAAGGATAGCCTCACCCGCGACACCACCGATGCGGAGATGATACGCATCGCCACTAGGCTGGAAGAGGCGGCGGCAGCCGCAGCCGCGGGCGGATTTGGATTTACCGTGGAGGAGGAAGAGGCAGCAGAGGCGGCAAGCCGTGCCGAGCGAGGGGAGCCTGCCGTCGAGAAAGAGCTTGCTGGGCATGACGTCGAGTCGAGCGAGCCCGCCAAGGATACGAGCGGCTCGCCGGAAATCAACTCCTCTTCCTCCTCATCTTCAGGCAGCTCGCCGCAAGCAGAGCCTCCATCTCCACCAAGAAGGCGTCTCCGCAAGGCCGGTGACGTAGCGGAGCGGCAGGCGAGTCAACAGTCGCCACGCCGCATGACACTCTCCACCGCGGCAAGCACTGTTACCGCGGGAGCACCTCACGCTGCGACGGCAACTGGAGCGGGGCCCTCCCGGACCACCGCCACTGCTCCCGCCATGCGGCCAAGGGAACCTACTCCTCCGCCTCCTCAGGCTGGTCGTGAGCCGGACTTCGACTTCTCCGCGTTCAGCTCCGACGAGGAAGAAGAAGAAGAGTAAGATTCCCTTGTTGTACTTGTAATTCTTCAATTCTTGCTGTTTTGTCTTGTATCTCATTTGCTTTACTCTGAACTTGTTCCTTTTTAGGACTTTGGCCCAGAGAGCAGCGAAGAGAGCCAAAGTCCCGGTGATTGTCATCAAGGACGAACCCACCGCGACAGTAGGGGGCGCGCCCGAGACAACCTTGCCGGACCCGGCAACTTTTCTCCAGAGCAGCCCCCAGCGTAAGTATATGGTTCGCTTTCCGCTGTGAGGTGCGCATGGATACTCTGTCTTTGCTGATATCTGACTGTTGGTTTGCGTAGGAGCAGAGCAGCCCCACCAGGAGCCAAGGGGGAGTCCTCCGGCAAGGGAGAGCTCTCCGGCAAGGGAGAAGTCTCCGGCAAGGGACAGCACCAGTGGCCCCCCGACGGCGGAGACCACGACTGCAGAACCCGGTACAGGTAATCCTTTCGCTTCAAAACTTCCCCTGGGTTCTTCTTCTTTTGATCTTCTTTTTGTTGGATATTTGCTTGACTCTTCTCCCTTTTCCGGCCGTCAGACCCATCTGCTGCAGAGCCGATGGAGACCGAGGTTGCCGCCGACGACGCCGCTGCTACCGAGGGAGCAGCCGGTGCTGACGATCCCGCCGGCGCAAAGGCCGCCAAAGCTGCCACCGCAGTAGCTGGCGAGGGGTCTGGCGATCGTACTAACGGCCCTGAGGCCGCAGGAGCGCCAGGCGCTATGTCGACCGCCGACCCGTCCGCCGCTACCGCAGCGCCAGGCTCCGAAGAGCCCTAGCCAGGCGTCTACTTGAAGGCCGGCGATGGCATCTTCATCAACCTCCCCTGGGCGTCAAGCTCCAGGGCGCCGGTCGAGGGAGAGATCTTCGACGGGGAGGTGATCGCCTCCGCTGGGCTAACGCTGGTTGACGCACCGAGCAGCAGCAGCAACGAGCCTGAGGAGGAGCGGCTACTGCGGAAGTTGTTGTCGCTCTACCGTGCGCGACAAGCCAAGCTGGAATCTCGCGAGGCGCTTGTCGCGAAGGCGGGAGCAGACATCGAGAAGCGCGCGGAGGAGCTCCGGGGTCTCCATCAGGAAGCTCTCCAGTCCCTGGCGGAGGAGTGGGAGCAACTCGCCGAAGAGCAAAAGGCCTTCTTCCTTGAGAAGGCCGAAGTTGAAGAGCAACGGCAGCTTGCCGCTGAGAAGCTGTTTGCGCAGGAGGGCGAGCTGGCGCAGCGAAAGGTCAACCTTGGCACCCACGAGGAGGAGCTTGCCACGCGTGAGCAACAACTCGGCGGAGCTCTTAAGCAGGCGGAGGATGCTGCCGCAGCCGCCAAGGCCGCCAAGAAGGAGCTAGAGACGAAGGTGGCACAGCTGGAGGCCGATCTCGCCGAGAAGGGCAAAGAGCTTAGCGCCGCCAAGGACTCCAACGCGGATCTTGAGTTGAAGCTGACCACTTTGACCAAGACTCTGGACGGCGCCAAGGAGCAGGAGGTGGCCTTGAAGGAGGAGATCAAGGCCGACAAGGCGCTGCTGGAGAGTGCTGCCGCCGCCCAGAATGCTTTCAGGGAGAATATGGAGCACTGGACGGAGAGTCTCGTGAGTGCTGCCGCAGATGTTGACAGGGAGCTGGCGCAGCTGGGGGTGGAGGATCTCGGGTATCCCTCCGACGAGAACCTCCAACCCAGCGCCAAGCTCGTCTTGTTCTTCAAAGGCGTGGCGACGGCCCTCCAGCGACTTCGGGAGAGGATCCCAAAGCAGCTGGCCGACGAGTCGCGCAAGATCTGCGCGGGAGCTCTTCAAAAAGTGTTGGTGAAGGTGGCCTTCCGCAACCCGGGCCTCAACCTCACCAACGTCCTCAAGACCCTGCCGCCGGATGCTGATCTGGAGGCGCTCAAGACCCTTCTCGCACCCATTGTGGACAAGGTGAGCGGGATCAAGAGGATCGAGGGCGATCGCGTAGACTAGGCTGCCCGTTTTCTTCTTTTCTTGTCGCTTTTCTGTTGTTTGCTTCCCGGTAAGGCGAAACTTTCTTGAACGACGCCTGGTCCATACCATCGTCTTCTCCTTTCCCCCCGGCAAACTTGTGGGCGACGGGAACCTTCCTTTCCTTGAGAAAAAAGAAAGAAGAGAAAATAAAGATATGGAGCCTTACGGCTCGTTATTGCTTACCGGGGAGTAGGTGCTGCACAAAGTGTCAGATCGGATATGCAAAAAATAGAATGCATGAAATTGACAAGATGTGCGGAGCACATGAGCTTTACTTATGCACGGGGTCTATGCCCAGCTCTGTACAAAGGTTTACATGCAACAGCGGCAAGACTTGTACAAAAGGTGGTTGCTGGAACAGGTTCCGGCAACCGCGCCTTACGGGTAAAACTTACGAAGATGCTCAAAGTTCCAGGAATTGCTCACCGGAATACAATCTTCGGTCTCAAGGCGGACAGCGCGAGGCCTAGTGACTCGTTTCACCCGGTAAGGGCCTTCCCACTTCGGCGTCAACTTGTTGGAATTCTTGGCGGACTGAACACGCCGAAGAACAAGGTCGCCTTCCTTGAGACTTCTGGCGTTAACTTTGCGGCTATGATAGCGGCGCAAAGCTTGCTGGTAGCGAGCAGCTCATAGAGCAGCCTGAAGACGGTCTTCCTCAAGGAGCAGCGCGTCATCTTGTCGCAGCTGCTCTTGCTCAAGCTCATCATAAGCGAGCACTCGAGGTGACCCGTATACGAGTTCCGTGGGGAGAACTGCCTCTGCTCCATAGACTAGAGTGAAAGGTGTCTGTCCAGTGGCTCGATTTGGCGTCGTCCTGATCGACCAAAGAACCACTGGCAGCTCCTCGATCTAGTTTCTTCCGCACTTGTGCAGCCTGTCGAAAGTCCTGGTCTTGAGCCCACGCAGCACTTCAACATTTGCCCTCTCCGCTTGACCGTTGCTTCTCGGGTGAGAAACAGAAGCGAAGCAGACCTTGGCGCCAAGATCTTGGACGTACTGCATGAAGGTGTGGCTCGTGAATTGCGTACCGTTGTCGGTGATTATCCTATTAGGGATCCCGAAGCGGCAAACAATCGACCTGAAGAACTTGACTACTGACTGTGCTGTCACCTTCCTCACTGGTTCCACTTCCGGCCACTTTGTGAACTTGTCGATTGCAACCTACAAGTACTCAAAGCCCCCGATTGCACGAGGAAAGGGGCCGAGGATGTCGAGCCCCCAGACCGAAAATGCCCAGGATAAAGGGATCGTCTGCAGAGCTTGAGCTAGTTGGTGTATCTGCTTGGAATGGAACTGGCACGCTTCACACTTGGTTACTTGTGTAGTTGCATCCTGGAGGGCTGTCGGCCAAAAGAAACCTTGCCGGAATGCTTTTCCGGCAAGTGCTCTTGCGCTAATGTGGTGACCACATATGCCTCCATGTATCTCTGCCAACAGCTTTTGTCCGTCTTCCCGGTGAATACACTTCAATTTCACACCGTTGAGTCTTCTTCTGTACAGTGTGTTGTCGACAAACTGGTACATGCTTGACTGCCAGGCTACTCTTTCCGCTTCTTCTTGCTCCTCGGGAAGTTCTCCTGTCTGAAGGAAACGGACAATCTGCTGTGCCCATGCTGGAGCTTGTGGCTCGACAACAAGGACTAAAGGCAAATCTGCTGCTGCGGGAACATCCGCTTCTACGGCGAGAACCTGCGGTTCTGCCGGAGCTTCACGTTCCCCGGCAAGCTTGTCGGAGCAAAACTTGTCGGGAGCTTCTGCTTCAACGGAACAAACCCTAGGGCTTGCCGGAGCAGACTGCTCCTCAGCGCTCTTGGCGTTGATCTTGGGGACTTTCTTGGCGGCGGCTTCAGGAAGCTCTGCCGGAAAATAGTCACCAGAAATCAACTTCCTCTTCTTGCTCTGTCCAGTTGATGGCGTTACAGACGGTTAAGTCAGCTTGAGCACAAAGATCCCTGGTTCCATAGGTAACTTAAGTGCGGCGCACTTTGATAGGCCATCGGCAATGGCGTTCTGAGCTCTTGGAACATGCTCCATCTGTAGGCCGTCAAAGTGCTCTTCTAGCTTTCTTACTTCGTCGACGTAAGCTGCCATCAACGGACTCTGATAGCTCTTGTTCACTTGGCGGACGACAAGCTGCGAGTCACCCCTGACAATGAGCTTCTTGATCCCAAGGTCTGCCGGGATCCTGAGACCGGCAAGCAAGCCTTCATACTCTGCAATATTGTTTGTTGCTTGCTCCTTGGGAAAGTGCATCTGGACTACGTACTTGAGGTGCTCTCCGGTGGGTGCGACAAGCAGCACGCCAGCGCCGGCGCCTTGCAGCGAAAAGGCACCATCAAAGTACATCAGCCACTCTTTGCTTGCTTCCTTGACGGGGATGCTTGTTTCTGGAATTTATTCATCTGGTGTTGGCGTTCATTCTGCTATAAATTCTGCCAATGCTCTGCTTTGGATAGTTGAAGTACTCTCAAACTTGAGGCCAAAGCTTGACAGTTCCAGTGCCCACTCAACAATCCTGCCTGTCGCTTCTGGATTCTGTAGTATCCTCTTCAGCGGAAAGCGAGTGACAACTGTGATCTCATGTGCTTGGAAGTAATGGTGCAGCTTTCTCGAGGCCATGAGAAGGCCGAAAAGCAATTTCTGCATGCCAGAGTACCTTGACCTAGCCCCCTGCAGAAGGGAACTGACAAAGTAAATTGGGCGCTACACCATTTTCTTCTGTATCTCCTCGCGCGTCTGCACAGATCCATCCTTGTCGGGACCAGAGCTTGTCGGGGAAGCCCCTTGCTTGTCGCTGGATGTGCCTGCCGCGGTTGCTGGCTCGTCATCTGCCTCCCTCTCTGCTATTAACGCAGCACTAACCACTTGATTGGTTGCCGCTATATACAGCAGCAACTTTTCTTGTGGCTTAGGTGCGACAAGTATTGGAGGGGAGGACAGGTATCTCTTCAAGTCTTGTAGCGCAGCCTCCGCTTCCGGAGTCCATTTCATTGGACCTGCCTTTTTCAATAATTTGAAAAATGGCAGGGCGCGCTCAGCAGACCTAGAGATAAACCTGCTGAGAGTAGCCACGCACCCGGCAAGTCTTTGTACATCCTTGATGCGCTTTGGTGCTTCAATCTGCTCAATGGCCTTGATCTTGTCAGGATTGGCTTCGATTCCCCGCTGAGACACGAAGAACCCGAGAAGCTTGCCGGAGGGGACTCCAAACACACACTTCTCGGGGTTGAGCTTGAGGCTGATCTTGCGCAGATTTTCAAAGGTCTCGTCTAAATCTTGGATCAGAGTTGCCTTGTCCTTGCTCTTGACCACTATGTCATCCATGTAGGCTTCCACATTTCTGTGTATTTGTGGCTCAAGAGCGACATGGACTACTGTTGCAAATGTTGAACTAGCATTTTTTAATCTGAAAGGCATCCGTATGAAACAGTACGTGCCACATGGAGTAATGAATGCGGTCTTCTCCTCATCCTCTTCTACCATGAAGATCTGATGGTATCCTGAGTACGCGTCAAGAAATGAAAGCAAGTCACATCCGGCCATGGAGTCAACAATCTGGTTAATGCGCGGCAAAGGAAATGGGTCTTTGGGACAAGCTTTGTTAACATCGGTAAAGTCGATACAAAGTCTCCATTTCCCGTTCGCCTTGGGCACGACTACAGGATTGGCCAACCACATAGGATGGAGCACTCCTCTAACAAGGCCTGCTGCTTCCAACTTCTTGATCTCTTCTGCGATGAATTCTTGGCGCTCCACTGCTTGCTTCCTGACCTTCTGCTTGACGGGCCGCGCATGAGGACAAACAGCAAGATGGTGCTCAATTACTTTCCTGGGAACACCGGGGATGTCAGACGGTCGCCACGCAAACACGTCGACATTCACCCACAGGAAAGCAATGAGCGCGCTTTCCTATTTAGGGTCGAGAGTGGCACTGATGGTGAAGGTACCACCAGTGCCGTCCTCCTTGGCGGACACCTTCTTGGTCTCTGGCGGAGCTGCCATTGTCTTCTTACACTTGCCGGTGGAGCTCGACGGTGCGTCCTCAACGGCAGCGCAGTACTCCGAAGAGGTGCGCTTGCCGGAGTGGGCATCAGAACTCTTGCCGGACTTGGTCTTCTTCTTCCCCCCGGGAGCTTCAACGGCAGGTGACTTGCAATCTGTTGCGGCTGCCGCTTCCCGGTAGATCTTGTCGGCGCAGATAAGAGCATCCTTCTTGTCGCCAGGGACAGAGATGACGCTTATCGGGCCTGGCATCTTCAGCATGGTGTATGCGTAGTGAGAGGCTGCCATGAACTTGGCGAGTGCTGGACGGCCAAGTATCCCATTGTAAGGCAATGGAATATCGGCAACGTCAAAAGTAAACCTCTCAGTCCTGAAGTTCAACTCGCTGCCAAATGTTACTGGCAACGTGACCTTCCCCTTCGGCTTGCTCCTTCCCGGGTTGATTCCTTGGAATGTGCCGGTCTCTTCAAGCTCGCTGTTAGGGATCTGGAGTTTCTGGAGTACAGCGGAGGAGATCAGGTTCAAGCCGGCCCCGCCGTCAACTAGCATCTTAGTGACCATGAGGTTGCGGATAGTTGGTGAAACCAACATCGGCAAGCACCCGACCGCAGTTGTGCGATCAGGGTGGTCCTCAATATCAAAGATGATAGGCGTGCTGGACCATTTCAGAAGCTTGCGTGACTCGACAGGTGGCTCCGCCGCATTGACTTCCCGCACCCACTGCTTGAGTTGGCGGTGCGAAGTATGCAGAGAAGCACCGCCATCAACGCATAAGACCTCTGTGGCTTTCTGGAACTCCTGCTCACTGGTCTCGACATCATCCATGTCTTCGTCGTCGTCGTCGTCATCTTCATCCTTGTCGCGGCCGCGAGGAGGTCTGCCTCCTTGCCGCTGCTTGGCCTTGCCGCGGCGTCCTCCCCGGCCGGCGCGCTTCTTGCCGGATTCTCCAGCGCCTCCTTGGGCCCTCTCCTTGTCGCGTCGCTCGTATTCAGCCTTTTTCTGCTGGACAAGCTGCTCGACCTTCTTGCAGCTCTGGAGGTCATGGCCCTTGGTGCGGTGGATCTTGCAGTACTGCTTGTCGGTGCCGTCCTGCTTGTCGGCGACCGCCACAGCCTGGCAGTTGGTGCATGCGGCAATCTCCTTGCCGGAGCTACCAGCCTTGGCTTTCTTGGCGCCACCTTCGTTGCCGGACTGCTCAACGACTAGCACATCTTTGCCTTTCTTCTTCCTGTTCCGCCGCCGGTTTTTCTTTGCCGGGGCAGCATGCTCGCTGTCAGATCCTCCTGCTCCTGTATCTCTCCAGGGAGTTTCCTCCCTTCCTCAGCACGTGCACACTTGTCGGCCAGGGCATACAGCTCACTGACGTCTCTGATCTTGCACATCGCCATCTCCTCCCGCATCCTGCGGTTACGCACGTTCTGATGGAACGCGCTGATGACCGCGGCAGGGTGGACATCTGGAATGTTGTGCTGTACACGGCTGAATCTCTGAATGTACTTGTGCAGGGGCTCTCCTTCCTTCTAGGCGAGCAGATGAAGGTCACTCTCTTGGCCATGTGGTTTGTGGCCGCCTGTAAAGGCGCCAACAAACTGATGGCATAGGTCTGCCCAAGAGGATATGGAGTTGTCCGGCAAGTGCATGAGCCAGGACCTGACGTTGGGCTTGAGCACCAGCGGGAAGTAGTCGGCAAGGGTCTTGTCGTCCCGCCCCCCGGCATCCTGCACCGCGATGGTGTAGATGCTGAGGAACTCTGACGGATGCGACTTGCCGTCGTACTTCTCTGGTACGTCTGGCTTGAAATTCTTCATGCTGGGCCACTGGACTTGTCGCAGCTCACGAGTAAACGCAGGGCAACCTACCACGTACGGCAAGTCGCCTGGTTCCCCTGGCGCATGCATGTCGATAGAGGGCCCAGCGCGCTGGTCTGATTGACATCGCGCTTCTCTTCGGCGCTCGATGCGAGTACGAGCGTCTTCTTGCTGTCGTTCGTGAAGAACTTGGCGCTGATCACGACGAGATCGCGGATCTGATGACACGGTGGAGTTGCTGTCGAGGTGGATCCGGCGAGTCGGCGACCTTGGCCTTCGGGGCGGAGAGTGCACAGTGGTTGCACCCCCACCGGTCTTGTCACCACCGGCTTATGCCTGGCTGACTTGCTGCGGCTGCGACGTGCTCGGCTGCCGTTGAGTGTCGCCGTTGGCGAAGCCGATGAGACTCTGAATGGTGGCCCTCCAGTCGTCGATCTTGTCTATTGTTGGAGGGTAGTCCAAGAGCAGTTGAGCTCGTGCCAAAGCTTCTGCTGCAGTGGCGGGTGGTGGTGGCGAATGGTGCGAGGAGCGGGATATGCTCGGACTTCTAACCATGTTAGAAGGAGCAGTATCCCGTCCAGGCGACCGTATCTCGCTCGCGCCAGCATGTTGGCGTGCACGGTGGTCTTGAGCACTCCGAGATCCACCAGCTCGATCTTGGTCCAGCAAACGCATGGTACCGTGAGCACCATGACGCTGCCGGTCCCGCGCCTCCTGAGATGGGTGCGGTGCATGTACGGACGCCGAGGTCTTGGAGTGCGCCCGGTCGTTGTGGGAGCCGGCTACGCCGCCGATGGGTAGCGCAGCCTTGTCCTTGGACTTGGCAGCACCGTGAGCTCCCTCATCGACGCCCGTTCTTCCGCCGGCACCTGCCCCATCAGCCGTTTGCTCCGGCGGTGGTGGGTTCGGCGCGGACGGAGCAGTTCCCTCCGAAGCCTTCTTCTTCGGCGGCATGTCGATGAAGATGATGAAGATCTAGCTCGTGTGAACGCCGGATCTGGTTCACACAACCTTGACGCCCCCTACCTGGCGCGGCAAAGATGCCGGGGTACTGATCCACGAGCACCTATGGGACCGGCGGACCGAGACCCTTTCGGTTCGACGGGGGCGGAGGTCGCACGAAGAGCGGATCGAGGCGAAGCACACGAGGGGTTTACCCAGGTTCGGGCCGCACGGATGCGTAAACAGGGGGCGGAGGTCGCACGAAGAGCGGATCGAGGTGAAGCACACGAGCGGTTTACCCAGGTTCGGGCCGCACGGATGCGTAAAACCCTACTCCTGCTTTGTGGTTTGTATTGAGTTCTTGCTTGGGAGCGCGGAGTGCTACAGTACACTCCAGCAGCTAACGAGACCGAGCGTGAGTGTCCTCCTCCCTTCTCCAGCGTTGCGCATGGGCCTCCTTTTATATGCTCAAGGGGTCACCCACAGGTGGCAACGGAGACAAAGGGTAAAAATGGAAAAGTGCTGCGGTAGGTACAGCTACCTGCTACAGTGTATCATACCGAACCCTGACGGCAGGGGACAAGGGCATTAAATGCCCGTCTGCATCGCCTAAACAGTGCAAAAGGGACCGTCAGGGATGCCACCACTCGCCATGATGGCAATCTTGTCAGCGCCGCTTGCTACCGCGCACCGCTGGCTGCACAGCCTCCCGCCACGCACGCCTGGAAGGGTCCTAGAGCGACACGTTGGTGGATGTGCTGGAGCGGGGGCACAGAGTGGTGGCTTGCCGCGGCAAGCGCCTTGCCGCGGTCATTGTCTTGTCGCGTCCGGGAGCTTGTCGCTCACCGGGCCTTGCCGGGACGCGTGGTGCGTCGCGGCAAGTTCCTTGAGGTGCCTTGGTTGACCTTCCCGGCAAGCTCCTCTTGCCGGGGTCTTGAGATGCCTTGGTTGGCCTTCCCGGCAAGCTCCTCTTGCCAGGGTCTTGTCTCCTTGGCTTGGATACTTTGTTCTTGAATGGCTCCAAAGGAACCTCGGAGGATCTTGGCGGTCACCCGGCAAGCCTTGCCGCGGGATGCTGCGACTACCCGTGCACAGGTTCGGGATACTAGGGTACCCCTACTCTAGTACACCGACACACGCATGCAAAACTTCCTTGCACCCGTTGTATGTGTACGTAGAGCTTATCACACTCGATCATCACGTGGTGTCTCGGCATGACGAACTGCCGCAACGGTGCATACTCAGGGAGAACCATACTAATTTTAGTGAGGGGTCATGTTATAATGCTACCACGTACTAAGCAAAATAAGATGCATAAAAGATAAACATCACATCCAATCAGAATATGTGACATGATATGGCCATTACCGTCTTGTGCCTCTGACCTCCATCTCCAAAGCACCGTCATGATTTCCATCGTCACCGGCTTGACACCTTGATCTCCATCGTAGCGTCGTTGTCGTCTCGCCAACTATTGCTTCTACAACTATCGCTAACGCATAGTGATAAAGTAAAGCAATTATATGGCGTTTGCATTTCATACAATAAAGAGACAACCATAAGGCTCCTGTCGGTTGCCAGTGAATTTTACAAAACATGATCATCTCATATAGTAACGCAAATCGCATCATGTCTTGACCATACCACACATCACAACATGCCCTGCAAAAACAAGTTAGACGTCCTCTACTTTGTTGTTGCAAGTTTTACGTGGCTGCTATGGGCTTCTAGTAAGAACCGTTCTTACCTACGCATCAAAATCACCACGATGTTTCGTCAAGTTTGCTATTTTAACCTTCAACAAGGACCGGCCGTAGTCAAATTCGATTCAACTAAAGTTGGAGAAACAGACACCTGCCATCCACCTTAATGCAAAAGAAGTTGCATGTATGTCGGTGGAACCGGTCTCATGAACGTGGTCATGTAAGGTTGGTCCGGGCCGCTTCATCCAACAATGCCGCCGAATCAAACTAAGACGTTGGTGGTAAGCAGTATGACTATTATCGCCCACAACTCTTTGTGTTCTACTCGTGCATATCATCTACGCATAGACCTAGCTTGGATGCCACTGTTGGGGAATGTAGCATGCAAATTCAAAAATTTCCTATGCTCACGCAAGATCTATCTCTAGGATATGCATAGCAACAAGAGGGGGTGAGTGTGTCCACGTACCCTCGTAGACCGAAAGCGTAAGCGTTTGACAACATGGTTGATGAATTCGAACTTCTTCTCATTCCAACCGATCAAGCACCGAACGTACGACACCTCCAACGAATTCACCAATCCAATGCCTATGAATTTCTATCATATTGTTCTTGCTAAGGTACTACTGCTATCGTTACTATTACACTTGCTACAAAATCATTACTATCAGTATTACTGTTACTATTGCTGTTGCTACTACTATCAAATTTATCATACTACTTTGCTACTAATCACTTTGCTACAGATAATTAATCTCCAGGTGTAGTTGAATTAATAACTCAGCTGCTAATACTTGCAAATATTCTCTAGCTCTCCTTATGTCGAATCAATAAATTTGGGTTGAATACTCTACCCTCAAAAACTATCCCCTATACTTGTGGGTTGCCACATGCCCTCTTGATGAAATCAGCACTGCAACACATGGGCAGGTACGACAAGAAGAGAATTGGAAGGAGGAAGTTCAGGTTGTACCTGGCATCCCGGACCTAAAGCTTTCTTCAGCTGAGATACATGCAACACTAGATGGATGTGGCAACCTGGGGGCAGCGTAAGCGATATGCTGACGGACCAACTCGCGCCACCACTGGAAATGGTCCATAGTACTTGAAAAGAAGTTTGTGGTGCGCACGTGGGGCGACAGAAGACTGAATATAGGGCTGCAGTTTCATGAACAGGGACTCGCCGGGCACAAAAACTCTACTAGAGTGCTTCTTATCAGCTTGATTCTTCATGCGGGTGTTTACTCTCTCCAAATGTTGCTGAAGGAGCTTGAGCATGAAGGCCCGATCTTTGAGCCAAGCATCCAACTCAGGTACTGGACATGTATCTGTATCAGAAATCCCAAACTGTCATGGACCGTGGCCATACAATACTTCGAAAGGAGACTTGCCATTATGAGAGGAGTGGTATTGTACCAGTATTCCGCCAAGCATAACCCCTACACCCATTTGATTGGACATGCATGAGTAAAGCAATGCAGAAAGGCTTCAAGACACTGATTAACGTGTTCTGTCTGCCCCTCGGTCTGAGGATGATGAGAGGAACTCATGCGAAGCTTGGTGACGGTGTCCTGAACTAGGGGGTACTCACCACGTCGTCTCCCGACCAGCTGGATCGGGCCTCGGACCCCCATGGCGGTTCAATCATGGGCCACTTCGGGCAGGACTCTCCTAAACCCTAGGCCTCTGGTGTGTTATATAAACCAAGGTCAGGCTAGTCAATAGAGGACATCTAATATTCATTAGAACAATCTCGTGGAAGATACATGTACTCTGTACTACACCCCATATGAATGCAATCAAAAGCAGGACGTAGGGTTTTACCTCCATCAAGAGGGCCCGAACCTAGGTAAAATCCCGTGTCCATGTTACCATCACTCCAAGACGCCTAGCTTAGGACCCCTACTACAAGATATGCCGGATATAGAACTGGCATTGGTGCTTTCATTGAGAGCCTGCTCGCAGTCGCCATGGTGCGATGGGAATTCGGATCGTCTCTGGCGCGATCTACGCATCGGAGCCGACCTTTATGGTCGATGTCGGCATCTTTGTCGCCGGCTCGACTGGTCACCTCGGCTGGACCGAGGACCGCACTCCATGTCATATCATTAGGATCAGACGGATACTTTCATTATCATCAGCTCAAATCTCAACCGAGATCATGGAAATGTTGTCCATGGAGCCTGGGGGCTCATTGTCAACATTGCCCTTGTGTGATCGCACAATTTTTTCTGTACAGCAGACTTGTTTTCGCTGTCACCATCTTCTCGGAAGACAATTTGAGGAACCCTTTGGTGGAATTGTGCGGAATTGAGTATACACCAACCCTGTAAAATTTCGTCGCCTTCTGATGAAGGAATCTCCGGCGATCTATGATATACCGGAGGCTTGTCGAGAGTGGACGGGAATCAGGACGACTTTAGGGCGTGGTCTCTAGAGTCCAGCTCAGAGTTTATTTGGAAGATTCAACCGTTCATCTTCTGCGGAATTTCCATATCTTCCACCTATGGAAATTTCAGCTCGATCCGACCGTTCAAACTCCGGGAACCTTCCGATTAGCGCATCACTTTTCGGATCTGTTTTCTGCACGAATACGAATCCGACCTGAGTTCATCTTTCTTCAAGAACGGAATATTGGACTATCTTTTGGAAGAATCTCTATCTAGGGTATTGTGTTTGGTTTATGAACACATGCTCACAAATTTGGCTCCTTTTCGGAGATAATCTTCACTGCCGCGCCGGTCTCAAACCAGCCCTTGCTCCACGTCTGCCAACCTGCCCTAGATAGACCGTCACTTCATCGAGCCAAGCCTAAACTTATGGGATCATCAACCGGCAAGCCGAACAAGAGTTTAGCATCGCGAAGGCTAAATCATCACCAACACCATCGCCCCACGGATTGCACGGATCAGGCGTGCCGGCATCGCCGCTCGGTCACTTCATCAATCTGACATTGACCACGTCACAAGTTATGACCAGCATCGGCATGGCCGAGCTATAGGTTCTTCAAACCGATGTCTGCCACGCCGAACCGCTTCAACACCTCGGCTGGAACGACGGCTGCAACATCACCTTACCGACCTGCTCTATCACCTTGGCTGGACCGGGAGCTTCGCCTTCTCTTCATCAACCTACTTTGGAGACTTCGGCGTCAGGAGCCGACCAGCTTCGTCACGTTAGTTGGACCAGGGGCTTCGCCTCACCGCGTCCCAGCCAAGCACGCGCACATAACATCAAACTAGCGCTGGCACTAGTACCATTACTAGATGCAAATCCATGAACTCCCGCGTGTGTGTCTTTGGATGCTACAACAAATAAACCAGGTGCTATTATTCCTACTATTTTTTGCTTGCATGGGTTTATTTTCCCCGAGGAATATTACTCCGGTTTGTTCCATCCTCTGTACAAAGGACTGTCAAATGCTGGCCGCATTAACGATGGTTACGTGATGGTTCGGTCAGTTTCCCGTCCGCAATTTGGTGAACGCCGCATCGAGAACTAGTACCGCCCTGCAAATTCACACTTTGTCATGTCGATGCCCCACATCATCATTGGCTTCGACACCAGGCCACATCTCTTTTAAAATATATTTTGCGTAAATTAATTATGCGATGATTTTTTATATATTTATATTATTATTTTTTGGACTGCACTATTTTACATGTGTAGGTAATCGACTTCGACTGCTTCATGCGGTAACTTCGGCAAGCCAACGACGTTGTCCCAATCGTCATAAATCGGCTTGTGTGATCACCTTATTGGTTGAATTACCATACCGACATGTTTGGTTGCCTCAGGGAATTCGGCATCGCTGAGAGAGCTCTACCTCATCGAGTGTTTGGTACACGGGCCATATTTCTTTTCTTACTCACTTTGCATAATTTATTATTTATGCCATGATTTTTTTAAATTTATTATTATTACTATTATCTCCGGCTTGCACTATTTTCTGTGCACAGGTAAATGATTCAGGTTGGGCAGCGCGGTCACCTCGGCATACCGACATACACGTTAAATTTGTTAACTAGGGGCTCTTAAATTTGTACGAGCCATTCTATAATAATTGTTTTCTTCCTAGTCGTTGCAAAGTCTTTTTCTACCACTCCTTTCCCGACTCGAGTGTGTGGTCAACAGCCGGATAGCCTGTTTTCTCTCTAATACCGCTCAAGTTTAGTTCACTAAACTGGCCGGACGAGTAGTACTCCGCCTTCGGGATAGGAGGTTGCAGCCGTAGGCTGACCAGCTTTAAGTCTTGAGATCGGATGTGTCATATTAATGCACGACAAAAGCACAAAAATAAGACCAATTTTTGGATTGGCACCAAATGACCCGATTTAGTTCGGGCGTAAAGTTTTTACTGAAGTTTTTTGGGTTTTCTAAGCCTATGGCACTTTTAAACTATTTGTGTGTTTCCAGCATGAGTCTCGCAGTACAACGCCGGACACCTTTAGAGATTCGGCAAGATATTGCTATATATGCATCAGTTTCGAATTGTGTCTTCGGTCAATAGTCGGGTTGCCCGGCTCTTCTGCTTGCCTCCTACGTTCCGCTTTGTTCGTCTAAATGTGCAAATGGAGAACCACTGCGATTGTGCTTCCAGCTCGAATGGTTTAGCACCTCGGTGGAGAAAGCCGAAAACTGACTATCACAATGGGCGTAAACTGGTTAGCAATCCCATGACGGTGTCAAACTATAGATCAATACCGATTACCCCGTGTTAAATGATGGGCCTTTCATAACATTGGCCGAAGTGTTAATGGCTAGACTTCGGTCGATGTCGAACACTAACCGGGGGCTCATAACTAGCTTTCCCAGTTTAAAGCTCATATGACTAAGTGAAAGTTATAAAGCCCGCATATCTGATTGCGTCGTTTCCGCTAACACAACCGCCTTTGGGCACCGAGACGTCGGCTATGGGTTGTTTTGTTATTGCGGAAACACCCTGCGTAGCATCTACAAGGGGGTGGAAGCCCATGATGGGCCACTTTCAACAGATAAACGGTCGCAACAGAGTCAAAATAAACATATCATCGGTGTTTGTATTTAATATACGAGGGCTTCCTTCCGTAATCATCGTTATAAAGCCATAAATATGCATCAATTTGACTTAAGATTTTGTCCAAGCTGGGTTGTCTAGATCCTGTGCTTACCCCTACGTTCCCGATTGTTCGGCTAGGCGGTAAAGGGAGCACCTCTGTGAATGTTACTACCGGGTCATCCGAGTTGGTACCTCAGACTGGGTGAAGCCGAAAGCTAGCGATCTTAAAGGATATAATTGGTTGGCAACGACGAAAGTGAAAATTTAGGTTCGCTAAAGAACACATAGTTCAGGAACTTTCCCCAAACTAAATCCTCAATATTTTTCTCCTGCATTGATTTGAGGTGAGGTTGCATGATCATGGTCGGCATGACAACCCAAAGAAAGGAACCGATAGCGTGACTATTTTCTTTGGAAGATGTTTCTTACATTAATTAAATAGTAATATAACATTCTCTCTGCATACCTTTGTTTATAAAACCGTATGACCGGGTTGCCTTGTTTGTCGTAAATCTTTGCCCTCATAAAGGCTTTACAAAGTGGGACAAACACTCCCCGGCTACTGGGTGAGGAGTTTGAAGCCCATGGTTGGTCAACAAAGTTTTGTAAAGTGTGGATCCGGGCATTAGAGTACTTGGATACATAGAGTCATTACATATAATTTGTGATTTTACTCTGGATATCGATCCTTAATTCGGCCACTCGTGCCCACATTAAGGCTCGGGGGCTACTGGGCTTCGGGCTTATTATTTACTAATATTAAAGGGGCACATCGATCCCCAGATCTGGTGTTGCCACCCGATCAGTGTCTCGGGGGCTACTGCATTGCCTATTCAATATAGAAAATTCAAGTGCTTAGTGTTCGGCTTGAACGAACTATGGGCAAACGCATCTTCGGATAACAATAGGAACTATCTAGGACCTATCCGACGTCAAGCTAATATATTACGGTGACTTCTCGGGACCCTCTCTCAAGGGCCCGTCCGCCAATCACTATCTCCTCTAATGTGCATCTTGGATTTTAGGCCGACACACACACCTTGAGGGCTACTGGCTATATATCTCGCCAGTAAATAAATTGCATCAGTTGGAAATAAAATCCGCAAACAATCAGCCCAAGCCTGAGGTGGTGCATGTTTACCATTAATGCATCAACCTATAAAGAGAGCAAAGTAATGTATGGCAGGAAAGTGAATGCTCCCTATAGTGGCTTGTGTGATATTTCTAGTTTCTCCCACAGTGATACCAACAAGGAAATCATTGTATTCAACTTTGTGAGGCTCACTAAGAAGGCCCCACTATGGGATTTTGCAAGCAGTATTAAAATCCTCAAGGTCCATGGTGTAAGATTCATCATAAAGATCAAATAAAACAGTATGGGTATTGCGCTTGGCTGAAAATTCAAACCTCTACACAAAGGAATCGGTGAGGTGATAGTATTGTCGGCACTTGTCTGACACGAAGTCCTCAAGGCCGGCATTTTGTACGTATGCATAAAACTCATCCTTGAAACATGCATGAACCATGAATTCATCCGACAGCCATTCACAAGGATGCACTTGAGCTTCCCTTGGTGGTTCAAGGTCCGGCTCACGTATCACGAGCCTTGGTGCTTGCTTCCTTGAAGAACAACCTTGGTACATTTTCCTAGACATTTTTCTTCCTCTGAAAATTTTCTGAAATTTTTAGTGACTCAAAATAAAAGTGAACCAAACTCAACAATATTGAGAGCAACTACTCCTACAAGTGTCTAGAGGCTAAATCATGCGTCAAAACTACTTTGGACCATATAAATTTGGCATGCAAGCTCAAGAACAGGGTCACCATAGAAGCAACAATTTGCAATAAATAAAGCACTAGAACAAAAACTAATTGGACCATTGGAGGAGTGACAGACCGAAGAATAATCCCCCAAAGCAGTTTTGTGAATGGAGCTTTGAGCAAGGAGATCGAAAATGGAAGCAAAATGAGCTAGAACACGGGTTTGAGCTAAGGGGTGATTTTTTCTAGAGGAAGATGAAGTGGATGGGTGCTGGAATAAGTGGAGGGGACCCACGTAGGATCCACAAGGTAGGGGCGCGCCCATGGGGGTAGGGCATGCCCTCCACCCTTGTGGACCACTGATGCACCCCCTGGTGTATGTTCAGTGCCAGAAATTCTCAAATCTATCTATACCTACTAATAAAGCAAGGTGTGTTTCTCCTATTTTTTCATCCGTTCACCATCGAAAAGATTTTTTTTATATTCGAGGTGGTACTAAATTTGTGTCTATTCATCTATTATAAAAGGAAAAATGCCAGAATTTCGTACATGGGCCGCCCACAGTGTGGCCCAGCCGAGCCAGCCTATTTATTTTCGTACCCACGCACGTAAGATGACCCTATTTATCGCATCGAGCATGAAATAGTCGCAAATTTGCACAGGGCGCCCAACCTGGGTTGAACCAGTTTCCTTTATTTTGTTCTGTGTTATGTTTCTATTTTTCTTTTTCCCTTTCTTTATCCCTTTCTTTCTTGTATCTTTTGTAAGAAAATCATGATTTCAAAAAAATCGAATTTTTACAAATGTTTAGCATTTTAAAATATAATCTATTTTGAAAAATGTTCAGAACATTACATCTTGGTTGTCATTCCAAAATTGGTTCAGATTTAAAAAAAATGTTCCGCTTTTTCTTTGTGTTTTTTCAAAGTTGTTAGAGATTTCCCAATAAAAATAGCATTTTAAAATGTTCCAAATAGGTAAAATATTCTTGTTTTGGTGAAAAGTTTGCATATTCAGAATAATGTCCGAGTTAAGAAAACACATTTTCAAAAATTGTGCCGAGTGTTCAAAATATGTTTCCCTTTTCAAAAAAATAACAGAAATATAAAAATGTTCATGTAACTATAAAAGGTTCATGTTTTCAAATAAAATTGTGAATTTCGAACGTTTCAAATTTTGTTGTGTCTTTCTGAAAATGTAAAGAATTTATAAAATGTTTGAGATTTTCAAAATTATTCATGTTCCCAATAATATTCTATAATTTATATTTAAAAACCAAAATAAAAAAAATTCAAATCTGACATTGGAGTATGTTTTGAAAGGTTTAAGTTGGCCACTGGTTGATAGGACTCGTTTCTTCAAGTGGCTAGCAACACGTAGTTGGGCCTTTGAGGGCATGATTTCGATCCTTCAACTCATCATTTTTTGGATTTTGTCGCGTGTTACAAACACAAGTCGTCTTGGAGCCTACCAGTGTGCTGGCCCATACATGAACTCATGTGCGTCTCACACGCTATTTTACGCTAGTAGCGTCATATAGTAGCCCACACGCAGTTGGCGCAAGAGAAAATTTGGTCCATCGCACATGCACTATTGGCCTCACGCACTCTCATACTGGGTTGTTCGAGGGAGCAAGTTTTTTCTTGGGCCAATAAATGAGAATATGTTGGTTTGGCTCGAATAAAAAAATAATGGGCACGTGAGCGCTAAAATAATTAAAAGAGAATAAACCATAATAAAGAAGGAATATTAATGTCTCGTTATGCGCTAAATATGCTAATGAAAGGGGATTTACGTCTTACAATTAGTAATCTGTCTGATTACGTCATTGTACACCATTGTAATAGAAAGTGGTCGAAGCAACCGTGTCTCGAAGGTTGTCGCATAGCTACCAAATGAGGAGGCAGACATAACCCGAAGACTGAGGCGGACCCGGAGGAAAAAAAGGACACGAGTTGAATGGTTACCGCCACGCCGACTAATGCTGCCACTATCAAGATCTCTTGGGACAAACATGGCCTGCAAGAAGATCACAACTCCTCTCTTGATCGCACCATTGCACCGCCATGGAGATCATTTTTTATGGACACATCAATTATCTCTCCCATTGATTCTCACAAAGAAATATATCTCCCATTGCAACGCACGGGCATATGTGCTAGTATTCTATAAAAAACCATATTAAATTTTCAGGGCATTTGGAGAAATTTTATTTTCGGGACGTTTTTTATTGCATGGACAATTCAGAAAACAGACAGAGAATATACTACTTTTGCTTTACTTATTCTAAATAACAGAAAGTAAAAAGGTGGGTACAGAAAATAGTGCCTTCTAAATCTAAATTCGTCCATCTCATGCTCATCAAAAGGAATCCATTAACAAGGTTGATCAAGTCTTATTAAGAAACTTCTTCCGAATGACATGAAACCGGAGAACTTTCGAATAACACTAGGTTACCTCAATGGGGATATGCATGTCCCCAACAATAAGAATGTCAAATTTCTTTTTGACAGTTGGAAGAGGGAATTCAAAACCTCCAATAGTAATAGTTGAAAATTTTCCAATAGAATTGATACAATGCACTTGAGGTTGTTTCTTCGAAAAGTGTACCGTATGCTCATTACCATTAACATGAAAAGTGACATTGCCTTTGTTGCAATCAATAATAGCCCATGTAGTATTAAAAAAGGGTCTACCAAGGATGATCGACATACTATCGTCCTCGGGAATATCAAGAATAACAAAGTCCGATAAGATAGTAATGTTTGCAACCACCACAGGCACATCCTCACAAATGCAGATGGGTATAGAAGTTGATTTATCAGCCATTTAGAAAGAAATTTTAGTAGGTGTCAACTTATTTAATTCAAGTATATGATATAAAGAGAAAGACATAACACTACCACCGGCTCCAAGATCACATAAAGCAGTTTTAACATAGTTTCTTTTAATGGAGCATGTTATAGTTGGTACTGCTAGATCTCCAAGTTTCTTTGGTATTCCACCCTTAAAAGTATAATTAGCAAGCATGGTAGAAATCTTAGCTTCCAGTATCTTTCTTTTATTAGTAACAATATCTTTCATATACTTAGCATAAGGAGGAATTTTAAGCATATCAGTCAAACGCATATGCAAAAAGATAGGTCTAACATTTCAGCAAAGCGCTCAAAATCCTCATCATCCTTTTTCTTGGATGGCTTAGGAGGAAAGGGCATGGGTTTCCGAACCCATGGTTCTTGTTCTCTACCATGTTTCCTAGCAACAAAGTCTCTCTTATCATAATGTTGATTCTTTGATTCTGGGTTATCAAGATCAACAGCAGGTTCAATCTCTACATCATTATCATTACTCGGTGGAGCATCAACATGAACATCATTATTAACATTATCACTAGGTTCATGTTCATCACCATATTGTGTCTCAGCATTAGAAATAGAAATATCATTAGGATTCTCAGGTGTATCTATAACAGGTTCACTAGAAACATGCAAAGTCCTTTCAGTTTTCTTTTTCTTTTTATTAGAACGACTAGGTGCATCAGTATTAACTCTCCGAGAATCTTGCTCAATTCTCTTAGGATGGCCTTCAGGATACCAAGGTTCCTGGGTCATCTTACCACCTCTAGTCATAACCCTAACAGCATTATCATTATTATTACTATTCAACTCATTAAGCAAATCATCACGTGCCTTAAGTACTTGTTCTACTTGAGTTGTAACCACGGAAGCATGTTTACTAATAAGCTTAAGATTATTAATAGTTCTACTCATATAATCACCCAAGTGGTCAAGCATGTAAGCATTACATTTCAATTGTCTACCAACATAAGCATTGAAGTTTTCTTGTTTAACAATAAAATTATCAAACTCATCCAAGCACTTACTATCAGACTTATTATGAGGAATATCACCTGCATCAAATCTATGGAGAGAGTTTACCTCTACTATCTGTGTCGGGTTATCAAGACCGTGTATTTCTTCAATAGGCGGTAAATTCTTAACATCTTCATCTTTAATACCTTTTTTCATAGATTTCTTTGCCCCTTGCATATCTTCAGGACTAAGAAATAGAATACCCCTTTTCTTTGGAGTTGGCTTAGGAGTTGGTTCAGGAAGTGTCCAATCATTATCATTACTCAATATATTATTCAATAGCAATTCAGCTTGCTTAATAGTTCGTTCCCTAAAAACACAACTAGCACAACTATCCAGGTGGTCTCTGGAAACATCGGTTAGTCCAATATAAAAGATATCAAGTATTCATTTTTCTTAAGAGGATGATCATGTAAAGCATTAAGTGATTGGAGAAGCCTCCCCCAAGCTTGTGGGAGACTCTCTTCAAATTGCACAAAGTTAAATATTTCCTTTAAAGTAGCTTATTTCTTATGAGCAGGGAAATATTTTTCAGAGAAGTAGTAAATCATATCCTCGTGACTACGCACACAACCAGGAGCAAGAGAATTAAACCATAACTTAGTATCACCCTTTAATGTGAAACGAAACAACTTAAGAATTGATATGTCTCCGTCGTATCTACTTTTCCAAACTCATTTGCTCTTGTTTTGGACTCTAATTTGCATGATTTGAATGGAACTAACCCGGACTAACACTGTTTTCAGCAGAATTGCCATGGTGTTATTTTTGTGCAGAATAAGAAGTTCTCGGAATGACCTGAAACTTCAAGGAGATAACTTTTGGAATTAATAAAAAATATTGGTGAAAGAATCAGCACCAGGGGGCCCACACCCTAGCCACAAGGGTGGGGGCGTGCCCTCCGATCTTGTGGGCCCCCTGGACCTCCACCGACCTTAACTCCAACTCCATATATTCACTTTCGGGGAGAAAAAAATCAGAGAGAAGGATTCATCACATTTTACGATATGGAGCCGCCGCCAAGCCCTGTTCTTCCTCAGGAGGGCATATCTTGAGTCCATTTTGGGCTCCGGAGAGGGGAATCCGTTGCCATCGTCATCATCAACCATCCCCCATCACCAATTTCATGATGCTCACCGTCATGCATGAGTAACTCCATCGTAGGCTTGCTGGACCGTGCTGGGTTGGATGAGATTTACCATGTAATCTAGTTAGTTTTGTTAGGGTTTGATACCTAGTATCCACTATGTTCTAAGATTGATGTTGCTATGGCTTTGCTATGCCTAATGCATGTCACTAGGGCCCGAGTGCCATGTTTTTAGATCTAAACCTATTATGTTTCCATGAACATAAGCACTCAAGCATAGATGAAAGGTTAAAAATTCAAAAGAAAAGATCAAATCTGAAAGTTCAACTGAAGAGCTTTGATTTGCAAAAAGAATCAATCAAATCGGAGCTACAGAACTCAAACTACGATCAAAAGAAGTTCGAATTCAAATCTTCCTGAAACCAAATTTTAAATTGTTAAAATCATGTTCAAGTTGATTAACTGGAAAGAGGGGTTCGAGACGAAGATTTTGGCGTTGGTTTCACTGGATTTGGACGAGCGGTTAAATATTTGCGAGGGTTTGAAGATCAGGGGCTAATATGCGATAAAAATAATCACAGATAGGTCCTTGGCCGAACATAAAATAAAAAATGACTAACGAACGAATGTTCGTTACCAGAGACACACGAACGAAGAACGTTCGCGAATAGAGACTTTCGAGAGAACGTTCGTTAAATAGCGAAACCGAGAAAAACCAAACCACCCGAACTGATCTAACGAAAAAAACGGGGACGGTTTTATCGGTTTTACCATTCCAACAAAGAAAACCGGCGGCGGCGAGATCCGGCAAGTCCGACTATAGTGACTAGACCTCAAATGGTCAAGTCTCTGTGCTTCAGTGTCATCCCTGGATCAGTAATGCTAACACACACAGTACTCGAGGATTTATAAGAGAGTAGCAATCACACACTTATTACATCGAATGTCTCAAAAGAGAACTTATTACAATAAATATGGCTTAAGGCCATCTAACACGATAACAGCGGAAGGCTTGGAAGATAAAGTGAGTCCATCAACTCCAACGGCATAGCTGAGCTGCACGGCAACAACCTAACGAACCTTACTCCTCATCTGAAAAGTCTGCAGCATAATACGTTGCAGCCCGAAAATGGGTCTGCACATGGAATATGCTTGCAAAGTAACATAGTAGAGCAAGAACAGGATAATGCTATCACTACATGCATATTTGGCTGGTGGAAAGCTCTATGGTTATAGTTTTTGCGAAAAGCCAATTTTTCCCTACAACAAAGGAATAGATTTTATTTAACTATCATGGTAGTTGAAACATCATTGAGAAGGTTCCTCCAACTCAATCCCAATTAAAGTAATTAACAACCCAACAATATTAGTTTAAAGTGATTAGATACTTATGATACTCCAAGTACTAGATACTCAAGATGTCCATAACCGGGGACACGGCTAACCATGATTAGTTTATACACTCTGTAGAGGTTTGCGCACTTTTCCCCACAAGACTCGATCTCCTCCATTGGATTTCTCGCACTACAGGGTGTTTGAGAAACGGATGACTGAGACATAGTCTTTCAGAAGCATTAACTCCTTACTCCAGGCAGACCATACCAACCTACATTCCACTACCTGCTGACCCACCTCTTCGGAAGGTTCACGCAACTTACTCAACTATGCTAGAGCCCATAATAGCTTGTGGCTGCACACGGAATTTTCTAGCATGAAAATATCTCAGTTCCCTTTGAGCCTGGGTGGCGGACCATAGGATTATCACACGGGTACTCCGGGATATCCTAAGACAACACTGGATTCCCCAGGTGCCTAAAAAACAATCCATCCAGATGTGTATTCAAGTTGCCACCTTAAGTTGAACCATTAATTAACAATCTCACATCTGTCATGGATTTCACTCACCCAACCACGTCTACGAGCATAGCATAGCAATAAACGCAATACGGAGAAGTAAATCCCAAGGGTTTGAATATAACAGGGCAATAGGTTCTACCTCATCAACTACTTCCCAACCCACATGTTAATCACATCCTAACCATGCAATGTTTGAGGATTGGAACTAATGCATAAAAACTGGGTGATAAAGGGGTATGATCAAGTGTTACTTGCCTTGCTGATGATCCGCAAAACCTAGGGACTCGTAGTAGCACGCTTCGCACTCCGGGTGTTCTATCGCAAACAAACAATAGCATACATAAGAAATGAAGCAAATAAACATGAGTAAATCTCAAACAAGAAGATCTAACCAGAAAGCTCAACTTAAGAACTCCAGTTTGCGAAAAGAATCAAATCAAACAGAGCAACGAAACTCAAACTGCGAAAGAAACAAGATGCGTTTACTAATCTGGACTAAGGTCAAATTTTACAGTAGCAAAAGCTTGTTCAAGTTGGTTAAACGGAAAGAGGGTTTCGAGACAAAGATCTAGGCGCTTGAATCGCTTGATTCCGACAAACGAGCAAAAAGATAAACTAAAACAAAAATCGGATCAGAAATCGCGATTGAAAATAATCGCGGAAAATCCGAAAAAAAGAAAACTGACGAACAGGCTAACGAATGAACGTTCGTTGTCTGCGGCTAACGAGTGAACATCGTTCGTTAAAACGAACGTCCACAAAGTAACTAAACCGAAAAAACCAGCGAACCGATTTAAAGAAAACGAGCTAGGGTTTCTAAAAAAACCGGTTCAGTTTTCCATAGAAAACCAGCGGCGGCGGTGTATACCTCCGGCTCCGGCGGCTTCCGTGGCGGGCAGCGAGGTGCGGCAGGAGCGGCGGGGTGGCGGCAACGGCGAGCGGAGGCGGCAGCGGCGAGTGGCGGGGGCGGCTTGCGGGCGGCGGCTTGGGGTCCAAAGGGACCCCGGGCTTCGGCTTATAAGGGGAGGGGCGGCGGCGGCTTGGGGAGGGGGCAAGGCGGCGCGGTGTGGTGTGGTGTCCCGGCCGGACTCGGCTTGCGCCGGTCGTGTCCTGGCCGGACTCGGCGCGGGAGGCGGCGGCTTGGCAGGCGGGCCGGCGGCCTGGCTTGGCTGGGCCTCGGCCCAGTCGACCGCTGCGTTTTTTTATTTCTCTGAAACTAAATAAATCCTAGAAAATAAAATAAAAATATAAAATGCCAAAACAAATTTTCACTTCAGATAAAAATCTAAAAATGCAACTAAAATAAAGTAAAAAGCTAAAAATGCCAAAATAAATCCTAGAACATTTTCTTGGCCCTAAAATGCAACTTTGAAAACATGCAGTTTTTCTAATTCAAATAAAATAGCAATAAACTCCGGATAAAATCAAATATTTGATTTTAATCTTTTCCCTCCAATATTTCATTTATTTTGGAGAAGTCATATTATCTCCTCTCATATATTTTAATATGAAATATTTTCGGAGAGAAAAATAATTAAAACCAAAAATCCTCGTTTCAATATTTGATAAAACTCAAATATGAAAATAGGGAAATCCCCAACTCTCTCCAAGGGTCCTTGAGTTGCTTAGGATTTCGAGGATCGCGAAACGAAATGCAATAAAATGTGATATGCATGAATGATCTATGTATAACATTCCAAATTGAAAATTTGGGATGTTACAAACCTACCCCCCTTAAGATGAATCTCGCCCTCGAGATTCGGGTTGGATAGAGAATATGTGCGGGTGGTCTTTGCGTAGATCATCCTCTCATTCCCTGGTGGCTTCATCCTCGGTATGGTGGCTCCACTTAACGTTGCAAAACTTCATAACCTTGCTGCGGGTGACTCGGCTGGCAAATTCGAGAATCCTGACTGGCTTCTCCTCATAGGTCAAATCACTGTCCAACTGAATCGCCTCCAAGGGTAGTGTATCTCTTAACGGTATATCGGCCATCTCAGCCAGACACATCTTCAGCTGTGAAACATGAAATGCATCATGAACTCCTGACAGTCCTTCAGGTAACTCCAACTTGTAGGAAACTTCTCCCATACGTTCCAAAATTCGATACGGCCCTACAAATCAAGGGGCTAACTTTCCCTTAACTCCAAAATGTTTCACTCCTCGTAGGGGTGACACTCGCAGATATGCTCTATCTCCAATTTTCATAGGTTATTTCCTTGCGTTTCGAATATGCATAACTCTTCTTCCTAGACTGAGCTATCTTCGGTCTATCTCGGATCAACTTAACTTTCTCTTCAGACTCTTTGATCAAATCTGGTCCAAACAACTATGGTCTCCGACTTCATCCCACATCAACGGTGTTCTGCACCTTCGTCCATACAGGGCTTCGAATGGTGCCATCTTCAAACTGGCTTGGTAGCTATTGTTGTATGAGAACTCTGCGTAGGGCAAATTGTCATCCCAACTAGCTCCATAATCTAGCGCACAGGCCCTCAACATATCCTCCAGAATCTGGTTGACTCTCTCGGTATGTCCATCTGTCTGCGGGTGAAAAGTTGTACTAAATTCCAACCTTGTTCCCAAAGTTTGGTGCAACTGATGCCAATACTTGGAAGTAAACTATGTCCCTCTATCTGGTACGATGGTCCTTGGAACTCCATGTAGACATACGATCCTGGTCATATATATCTTGGCCAACTTTGCACTTGTATAGGTGGTTTTCACCGGGATAAAGTGAGCTACTTTGGTCAAACGATACACTACTACCCATATAGAATCATATCCTGATTTGGTCCTGGGCAATCCGGTGATGAAATCCATGCCAAGTTTATCCCACTTCCATTCGAGTATCGGCATAGGCTGTAACAATCCCGCTGGCTTTTGATGCTCAGCCTTCACTCTCTGACATACATCACATACGGCTACATACTCGGCAATATCCTTCTTCATACCAGTCCACCAGAAATGTTCCTTTAAATCCAAATACATCTTGGTGTTTCCAGGGTGTATCGAGTATGGTGAGTCATGAGCCTCCTGTAGTATTAACTTCCTGATCTCTGTGTTATTGGGCACATAAACATGGTCCTCGAACCATAAGGTGTCGTGCTCATCCTCACGAAAACCTTTGGCCTTTCCTTCGCTCATTCTCTCTTTTATCTCAGCAATCTCTTTGTCATCCTTCTGAGCTTCTCGAATCTTTCCTAACAATGTAGACTAAACCTCCATTGTTGCAACAAAACCTCTAGGAACAATCTCCAATCGAAGTTCCATGAGATCCTCTCCTAACTCCTTCGGCAATCTCGTGCTCACTAGGGTATTAGCATAACCTTTCCGACTCAAGGCGTCTGCTACGACATTGGCCTTGCCTGCATGATAGTGAAGCTTCATGTCATAATCCTTTATAAGCTCCAACCATCTCCTCTGCCTAAGGTTCAGCTCCTTCTGTGTGAAAATGTACTTCAAAATCTTATGATCCGTGTACGCATCACAACAATTTCTAATAAGGTAATGCCTCCAGGTCTTCAACGCATGCACTACGGCAGCCAACTCCAAATCATGCATGGCATAATTCAACTCGTGCGGTTTCAGTTGTCGCAAGGCATACGAAACAACTCTTCCGTCCTGCATAAGCACACTTCCAAGTCCTAGGTGAGAGGCATCGCAATACACACTACAAAAACAATACACTTCCGTGATGATACGTGTTTGTCACAGTAGGTCGCGTTTTCTGTCATGCATGTACATCCATGATGATTTTATGACAGAATGAAGATAGTCATACCTGTGCTGTCATAGAAGTGTTCCATGACATTACCAAAATTATCATCACGGAAGTGTCCACTTCCATGATGATAAATCGCGCGTCACAGAAGTGCTTTCGTCAAGGGTGACCGACACGTGGAATCCACCATAACGGAACGCCGTTAAGCTATCAGGTCGGGTTTTGGATCTGATAACCCGTTAACAGCCCCGACCAATGGGGATTTTCCACGTGTAAAATCATCATTGGCTGGAGGAAACACGTGTCGGCTCATCGCTGGGACAGATGTCATCCACTCATTGGACAGAAGGTGCCTATGATACGTCGACACGTGGCACGGCCCAACAGAGGCCCATTCCTGTGAAAAGGCCGACCCGTTTGACTTGGTCAAAAGGTGGCGGGCCGGCCCATGGAAAGCCTGTTAACATCATGTTCGCATATAGCCCATTTACAGCCCGCTAACCCAAGGCCCGTTACGCCCTATTCGAATTAGGCCCAGTAGCGTCATTTGGTCCATCTAATATGATTCTAGCTCGTTTTCACTTCTGGCCCATGTATGGCCCATGACGTCTTTCTGCCCATATGAGGCCCTATGTAACTCTTGGCCTATTAACGGCCCGTGGTGAAACTGGCCCGTAATGAACAGTGTATCACTTTACACCCATTAACGGACCATGGTGAAACTGGCCCGTAAAGAACAGTGTATCACTTTATACCCATTAACAGTCCGTTATTCCGTTGGGCCGTTTCCAGCCCATGTTATCTTTCGGCCTTCTCAGAGCCCATTTATTCTTGGGCTATTTTCCAGCATTCTTTTACTTACGGCCTGTTACTGTCATTTTCTGCTTGTGGGCCAAACTCAGCCCGTGGTTACAGTCAGCCCGTTTGTGATCCGTTAATACGTTGGGCCGTTTTCATAGCGTCATCAAATACGGCCTATTAACGATGTCCTGTTATGGTCGGCCCATGAACGGACGATTCCAACTCTAGCCCGTTTACGGCCAGAATGCAGTCTGTTTGGCCCATGTTTGGCCAATCGATCATACGACCCATATAAGTCCCATTGATGATACGGCCCGTAGAAGGCCCATTGTTTCTACGGCCCGTAGAAGGCCCACTGTTTCTACGGCCCGTAGGAGGCCCAGTGTCACTACAGTAAATATTAGCCCATGGTTATTGTGGCCTAGTTTTAAAAAATAGGTTATTGTAGCCACTAGCAAACCACAGAAAAAGAACTGCACTGACTACAAGCAAACAAATAAACAAGACAACAAGGAAATAAATAAGCAAGCAACTTACACTAGGCTATCACAGCTATTAGACATATTACATCCACTGGGCATCAAAGTTCGCCAACAGTGCAAATATAGGGTACACAACAGCATATCAACGCCGCAGCAAAACAAGTCCAGAACTGAAACCACTTCAAAAGAGCTCAAGAAACAATATCCTGGGTACCCATAATGCTGGCAAGATGCTTAGCAAGCTTATTAACTTTCTCTTGTTTGGCGCTTAAGTCCTCCAGCACTTGCTGTTGCACCAGAAAGTATGCATCTGAATTCTGCAGGGACTTCCTCAGTCCTTCGGCTTCCTGTCGCATAACATCTGATTGATGTCTTTCAACTTGAAGTTGAGACTCAAGAAGCCGAACTGATTCAGGCAACGAGTTCGAAGAGCTGGTGCCAGCAGTGGTAGACAGTAACTCGAACACTACATCAAGACAGGACTTTGGGGTTGTCTCAGTGTCTTCAATATAGTTTTTATCAGCTTTCTTGGAGACCAACAGGGATGTCTCACTATCTTGAACCTTATCTGCATTACTTCCTTTACCATAGCATAACAGGGTACTCTTCTCCAATATTTTATCCGCGTTCTAAAAGAGAAACAAACAAACACATCTCAGGTTTACATTGTAGTATATGCAACTCATTTTGGTAAACCAGTTCAGTAGTAAGGTGGAGAGGATAACAACATGAAACAAACATATATCTATGTAGTATGGTCACTGTATGGTCTATATCATTCTAGTTTATGTTGCCAAATCAAGATAGATACAGTTCGAATCGTATCTATTTAAGACAAAGCAGCATAGACAGAATATAAGTGTGGGAAACTACACAGCAATAACAACACTTGTAATGTGCATGGCATGAGAACATAACTGTTTTATTCAATTGAAACTAAAATCAACATAGAGCAAGTTACAACAGCAAACAGCCAAACACCTTGAAGAAACAGGTTTAAAACATACCTGTTGCGCCATTGGATTTTCAATTGCATCCTTCAAACTTGAAATTAGTTGGTATCAGTAAATACAGTGATGTAAGAGCAAAGTAGTATGAACCATAGCTACTGAACCTGACCTGAGAACAATTCTTCTTCTGCTTTAAGCATTTACTTCGGGTTCGGAGTGGTGGTCCTCGTGATTTGGGCACTACAGTTGCCTTACTAACTGCTCGTGTTTGGGTGCTCTGTGGTGGAGACGGTGCTGTGTCAACGTGAACTGGGTGTCTATCTGCTGGGGTTGGGGTTAGAAGGGGTGTAGCTGGTTCTCTGTCCAATGAGTAGGGGTACAATCTGCATGAGTATGGGTTATGTGTGGTGGGGTTGGTTCTTGGGCAAGTACAACCGTGGTTCTTTCTGCATCAACAGGTAGCACGATCTTTTTTGAAGATCGTGTTTTTACTCCCACATATACTGCCATCACTCCCTCCAATTGAAATGGCTGATAAACAAGAAAAGTAATTGAATGTACAGACATTGTAAGATAGACAGGTGCAATGGATAGTAGGGAAGAAAACAGGGCATGGAATAATTCACATTTATGTTGTCTAAGCAAATAGAATAGCAGAACATAATTTCACATATATGATGGCTAATTAAACAGGATAGCATGACACAATTTCACATGTATGATGGCTAACTAAACAGGATAGAATGACATACTTCAAAATATGATGACTATGTAAACAGGATGACATGATATAACTATACGATGTGTCTATTAAAGTGGTTGGCATGCCATAAATCACAAACATGCCGTCGATGGAAACATGATGGCATGATATAATTCACGGATAGAATGACATAATTTAAAATATGATGATTATGTAAACATGATGAGATGATATAACTATATTATGTCTTTAGAAAATGGGTTGGCATGCCATAATTCAGATACATGCTGTCTATGTAAACATCATGGCATGACATAATTCAAATATATGATTTATATACTAAGGAAGTGAGCAGAGGGAAATCGCATATATGATGTGTCAACTAAGGAGATGGCATTCAATATTGTGTATATGATGTAAAAACTAAGCATTGCAATACAACGTATGCATTATATGAGTAATATAACCCTTCCAAGTTTGAGCATACACCTCAGGGGGATAATAGGACTGGTCATCTGCCTCTAAATCCTCCTCTAAAGAGCTATCTGTAACCAGCAAGATATCTGCTTCAGCAGGTAGCATTGTCTGCTCTGAAGACCTTGTTTTCACTCCAGATTTCTCCATCACCAATTCAAATGGCTGATGCACAGGAAGAGCAGTTGAATATACAAACATTGTCGACAAAAGCAATGAGAAATACAAAAAAAGGATGGCATGATATAATTCACATATATGACGCTTGCCTACACAACATGGCATTGCATAATTCACATACATAATGCCTTGCAACAAGATAATATTGCATAATTCACATATATAATGTCTTGCAACAAGAGGGCATTGCATAATTCACATATATGGTAATTAGACACTAAACAGGTGGCATTCACACAAAGCATGTCTAAACTAAGCAAATGACATAGCAATGCAAGATACCATACGCACGACATGAGCAACATAACCCTGCCAAGTTAGGGCATGCACCTCGGGGGGGGGATATGACTGGTCATCTGTCTCTGAATCCTCCTCTGAGGAGCTATCGGTAACCAGCAAGACATGCGCTTCGTCAGATAGCATTGTTTGCTCTGAAGACCTTGTTTCCACTCCAGATTTTTCCATGACCGTGCCGAATGGCTGATGCACAGGAAGAGTAATTGAATGTACTAAAATTGTTGACAAATTTAACACGTAATAAAAAAATGATGGCATGATATAATTCACATATAAGATGACTGGCTAACCAGGGTGGCATTGCAAAATTCACATATATGATGCCTGGCTAGACAAGATGGCATTGCATGATTCACATATACGATAAAGAAACTAAACAGATGGCATTGACACAAAGCATGTCTAGACTAAGCAGTTGACATCTTTAATGTATACAGTAAGTAGTGCAAGGCACCATATGCATGATATTACCAACATCAGCGTGCCAAGTTAGAGCGAAGACCTCATGGGGTAAATAGGAGTGATCTTCTCCTTCTGAATCGCCCTCAGAACAGTTATCTTCCTCTTGATTACGATCCGAAATGGGTGGAGGGGGGGCTGCCTTTGCGCCCACCATGGAACGACGTCTGCATCAAATTTTATTGCCACGCAAGGCTCGTCTCTTTTGCTCTACATGATCAGTTCCATTGTGTACAATAACTGGCATGCATAGGAATAAAACATAGTGAGATTATGTAAAGAGTGCATGCACAAATCCAGAGTGATGGTAGCAAACTATGGATAGACCCAAAACCAATGATAGTAGGCAGATAATAGCTTTAGTTCAAAAATACAGATAATGGCTCCTTTAATGTTTGTTTGCACCCAACATGAAATTCATAGTAGACACCGGAGATTAACCAGATAGTAGACAGATAGTACTAATTTCTGCCCCAATATGTACCCCACAACCATTTAAAAACTCAAGTTACAGCATTAGCTTGGACCTGACTCTGTAGCGAACCGACCCGAATGGATCAAGTCTCTGTGCTTAAGTGTCATCCCTGGATCGGTATGCTGACACACACAGTACTCGAGGATTTATAACAGAGGTAAATCACATGTATAAAATAACGTAAATACTATTACCTCAATCCAAATAGCGGAAATAACAACAAGGTTGTGAATTCCCATCAACACCAACGGTAAAGTTGAGTGTAGAAATCGTAACCCTAACGTATCACTTCCTCGTCGTAAGATTCCTACAACATGAGACGTTGCAGCCAAAAAGGGTCAGTACATTGAATGTACTGGCAAATTCACACCATAGGATAATGATGAATAAAGGCTATCACTACATGCATATTTGGCTGGTGGAAAGGCTCTATGGTTATAATGTTTTTGCGAAAAGCCAATTTTTCCCTACTGCAAAGGAATATAATTTATTTAACTACAAAGTTGGTTGAAAGTATTGAGAAGGTTCCTCCAACTCAATCCCAAATTAACATCAATAACCCAACAAATTATTTAAGTAACGTAATGAGATCAATATGATAATCCAAGTACCAGATACTCAAGATGTCCATAACCGGGGACACGGCTAACCATGATTAGTTTGTACACTCTACAGAGGTTTGCGCACTTTTCCCCACAAGACTCGATCTCCTCCACTGGATTTCTCACACTACAGGGGTTTGAGAAACAGATGACCGAGACATAGTTTTTCAGAAGCATTAACTCCTTACTCCGGGCAGACCATACCAAAACTACATCCCACTACCTGCTGATCCACCTCTTCGGGAGCTTCACGCAACTTACTCCACTATGCTAGAGCACATAATAGCTTGTGGCTGCACACGGAAGTTTCTAGCATGAACAATCTTATGATCCCTTTGAGCTTGGGTGGCATTCCATAGGGTGATCACACGGGTCCTCCGGGATCCCCTTGGGCAAACACTAGGTTCACCAGGTGCCCGGGCAAACCACTGGGTCCTCCAGGGTGCCCAAACCAATCCACCCAGATGTGTATTAAAGTAGCCACCTTAAGTTAACCATTAAATAATAACTCTCACATCTATCATGAATTCTCTCAAACCAATCCACGTCTATGAGCATAGCATAGCATAGCAATATGAGCATAACGTAAAAGTAACTCCCAGGGTTTGAATGCAGGGCAATAGGTTCCTACCTCATCAACTACTTCCTGATACCCACATGTTGTCAAGTCCTAACCATGCAATGTTTGAGGGTTGAAACTAATGCATAAAACTGGGTATGAAAGGGATATGATCAAAGTGTGAACTTGCCTGCAATGTTGATGAAGATGATTCGCACTCATAACTCTCGATAGTTCTACTCGTCACACTCCGGTCAATCTATCGTAAGCAAGCAATAGTAACCACACATAAGCAATCACTCAATAGATCAGAAAGAACAAAGAAGACAGTTCGGAAAACATCAAAACCAAGAAAATAACTCTTGCAACATAAAACAATTTCCAACAGTACCAAAATTATGTGAATTTGGCCTTATCAGAAAGTTTAGGTCAAGAGCTTCGATTAGCAAAAAGAATCAACCAAATCGGAGTTATGAAACTCAAATTACAATCAAACGAGGTTTGAATTCAAATTTGGTCTAATTCAAATTTTAAACTTTCAAAAACATATTTGAGTTGTATTACTGGATAGAGGAGATCATAACGAAGAAGTGGGTGTTGGTTTCGTTGGATTTGGATAAACGAGCGAAAAGTAATGATCGTTTGAAGTTCAGGGACTAAACTATAAAGAAAGAATTCACAAATAGGTCCCTGGCCGAAACAAAAGGAAAAAGAAAAATCCTATTGAACGAATGTTCGCCACAGAGCCCTAGAGAATGAAATCGTTCTCTACCGAAAACTACTGGACAAACGTCCACTAGTTAACCTAACTAAAATATAAACCGGATTTTAAAAGAAAACCCGTAGAAAACCTAAAAGTAAAAATAATAAACCGGACCGGGGGGTTATACCGGTTTGACGGTTTGGCTGAGAAATCCAGCGGCGGCTCCGGCGAGGCGGCGGACTCCGGAGAGGCGGGCAGCGGCGACGCAGCGGCTACGGCGGCGCGGGCGGCGGGGTGGTGCGGCAGGCGGCGCGGTGGCTAGGAGCGGCGCGGGGTGGACCGGCTGCGGCGGCGCGGCTGCGGTGGCGTGGCAGTGGCAGAAGTGCGGCGGCGCGGCAGATCGGAGGAGCGGGCGTGGCAAGGGCGGCGCTATTTATGGAGAGGGGGGCGAAATGCATGCGGGAGGGGCAAGGGGGAGGCGGCGACGAGGAGTCTGAGGCGGGGACGACGTCCATGGCGGCGCGGCGGCGTGCAACGGGCGGTGTCCCGCCTGGGAGGTCGGGGGCGCGCGGGTGTCGGGCTGGGCCGTGGCCTGGCCGGTTGGACAATAATATTATTTGCTAGACAACAAAAATAACAAAACCAAAATAACAAAAATAACAAATTGAAAATAACAAAAATAACTTTAAATTGAAAATAATATTATTTTTTAAACATTATTTTCCAGACAACAAAAATAACAAAACCAAAATAAATAAAAAATATTATATAGGCATATTATACATCAAAATTTCCAGAAAAAGATTTCCTACAAGCTAAACATTTTTGTAACTTTAAATAAAATCTAGAAAAATTCCAATAAATCAAACAATGCTACTGATTCAATAAAAGCCACTAAAAATCATTTTAAAAATACCAAAATGATTTCAAATCAATTTTTCCCCAATTTTCTATTGTAGGGAATCATGTTACCCTATTTTCTGTATATTTTATTTTTGGAGAAATATAATTTGAATAAAACCCAAATAACTCCAAATTGAAAATAATTTCTAAAAGGACTTTGAATTTGATCCTTTTAAACTTCCAACTCATATTTCATATGTTTGAAGAAGTCATTTTATCTTCTCTCATGAAAATCATTGAGTTGCATAAAGTTTCAGAATTGGAAATATTTTCCCAAATGAAATTCAAATATTTTCAAACACCCCGTTTCATTTAAATAAATGGAAGAAGTCATTTTATCTCCTCTCCAGGGTTTTGTATTTGAAAAGAATTTGAATCACGGAGATCAAAATGCAAAAAGGTGAAAGTTTGGGAAAGTCCTTTTATTCCCTCTCATTTAACTTTCGAAAGGTTTCGAATTTCACTCAATCAATCACACAACAATCAAACAAACAATCAATCTATCTATTTATTGTAACATTCCAAAATTTAGAATTTTGGGATGTTAGAGACTCGGAGTCTAATAGGTGAACACGACGATAATGTAGCATGTCATCATATTAAGCGACGCATAACGTAAGCAGACACGGAAGAGTGCGACCTCTCTTGCGGATCCATGTAGTCCTCAAGGTAATCTGCTCAGTTGATGATGGTAATGCAATTGCCGTGGCTGCCAGCGGCCGGGAAGAAGATCTGAGGCGGCGAAAGACAGTCCGGAGAGCGGATCCTTGTTGTGGTGAACCCTTCCATCGTTGGAGCAGCTGAGCTGGGGTGGAACACAGTGCTGCAGGAGCAGGACAAACCACACAAGGTTTTCTTTGACACATATCTGTACCATAAGTAATTGAGTAAGGGCTTGTTTGAATTTGAGGATTCTAACAATGCAGGGATAGGAAATTGACAGGAATAGGATAGGAATGCACGTGCAAAATAGAGAATTTAAAAACACAGTATTTCTGCCAATCTGGGTGATTGATTCACAACAATTGGAAGATCACAGGATGCAAAAAAGCATGGTGACATTAAGTCAAACCACAAGAAAATGTACGGTTATAATGCTATTATGCTACTATCTCTTAGTCTTGTGCTTGATGAATAGGAATATGAAAAGGAGGAGAAGTGGAACCTACGGTTTTTCTTTCAAGGAGACACTAAAGGAACAAATCCTACAGTTTTCCTTTGCTCCATTCCTTTGCACCAAATTCATGAAAAGTAGTACCATAGGAAACTTTCCAATTCCGATGTTTTTCATTCACTTTTACTTTCAAGCACTGGCAATTCTAGTAGGTAGGCTTGAGCAAGGAAAATCCTACACTAAAAAAATGTTTTTCTGCTACTTCTATTACTTTGGACCCAGGCCACTGCCATACTAGCTCAACTCCCAGGCCCATCGACAAATGCACAGCTCAAACGTGCAGAGATAAATAATGATGGCGTTCAAGAGAGTCCATCACGGATAGCTAAGTTGCCTGGTACCTCACTACTTGTCATATATTAGGATAAAATAATCGTATTTCCCGTTACTACGAGTGCTCAGTGGACAATATATATAACATGTAGAATAAAAAAGAGATGCAACAAGTGTACAACCTCTTTGGCGAAGCCATGTCGATCTCAGCGTGATTGGGTTGGCTGGTGAGGATGCTTCGGCTGACTTGGCTATTGGAGGAGGGGAAGAAGATCTTAGGCGTATGGAGATGGAGCCCGAGGTACTGCTCTGCTGTGATGGAGGGTTTCGTTGTTGGAGCAGCTCTGGTGAGTTGTACGACGCCGAGGCTGAAGCAGGACAAGAGAGACAACGTACAACGTTAACCTGAGTGGAATTCTAATAGCATCTCCAATACATGACGTAAAATACATAACCACAAAGTGCTTGATGTCAAATACATCAGCCGCTCATCTCTGAACTTAACAGTTGAAACTGAATTTAACTGTCGAAACTGAACTTAACTGTCGAAACCCGAATTTTGCTATCGAAACTGAATTTTGCTGTCAAAACTGAATGCACTAGCAAGGTGAGGCTACATGTTGGTCGACTGACTTTTTCATCTCTGGTCAGTCGATTTTGCAGCCGCTTAACTGTCGAAACCCGAATTTTGCTATCGAAACTGAGTTTTGTTGTCAAAACTGAACGCACTAGCAAGGTGAGGCTACACGTCGGTCGACTGACTTTTTCATCTCTGGTTAGTCGATTTTGCAGCCGTTGGATACGAAATCAAGGGCCTGTTGTTCATCTTCAACCTCCACCCCCCTGAGCCGCCAGCCACCACCGGCCAAACAGCAGCCCCCCGCCGCCCGCGGCCGGCGGTGCGCCGCCCCGCCCGCCCCGAAAACACTCCCCACCGCCAGTCCGCCACCGCCCCGGCCATCCCTCTAGGCCCCCCATGCCGAGCTTTTTCTCCGGTGATCCCAACGCCACCGCCCCGCCAACGCCCCGCCACCGCCTGCGACCACCGCCCCCATCCTGAATCCTAAGATAGATAGTGGGGTACCTCTCCGGCGAGCCTCCCTCCCCGCTGCGGCTGGTTCTTCCTTCACCTCGGCGAGCCCCCCACCCCACCCCCTGAAAATCGACTGACCCAAAAGTCGATTCAGTCGACTAAAGTGTAGCTAAATCGGAGCAGCATCGCAAGCAAGAGCAAGAGCGAGAGTAGCAGCGCGAGTGAGAGCTAAAGCAGCAGCAGCTCCTACTGATGTGGACGTCACCACCGAGGGAGCGGCTCCGTGGAGGAAGTGGCCGGCGACGCCGCCGTGGATGGAGCCGCGCCGTGTCGGCTCGGGACCGAGCGCCGGCAGCACCGTGAGATCGAATCAAGAAGAAAATGCGGCGATTAGTGTACAACCTCTTTGGTGGTGTCGATTAGGCCATAGCTTCATCCGAGGAAACGGTGATGATGATGCTCTTCCGGTGGTGCAGGTGAAGATGACGGTGTGGGAATGGAGGTGGCGCGAAAGACGAGGGGAACGTCAGGGTGGGGTGGCTGATCCGGCGGGACGATGAGATCGACGACGGATCCTCATCCGTTACGATGGATGAGGGACGTCGAGGTGTTGCTGTGGACGACGTCGTCGGGGAAGAGGCTCCGGTTGGGTGGCGGACGGAGCAGGGTGTGGGGTTTTGTCACAGGTTTTCGCGGCCTCGGTGTACGAATGGGTGGGCGGAGGGGATGGCAGTGGGGAACCATGGCTTAGAGACGCGGTAGTCCGAAATATGGGGTAAGTTACGAAAGTACCCCCACCGATTTGAGGCGGTTCTTTCGGTTCGGGGGTACCACGGGCATTTCATGTCTCGGGATTTCACAGGAGGTGGGAGTTTTCGCGCGCGTTGTAATTTCAGAATAGCAAGGCGCGGGTTGAGATGAAGGGAGTTGTCAGAGCACAACGAGACAAAGATATATCTTAAATATTTCGGGCTAACAAGGCACGGGTTGAAGAGGCGGGAGTTTCGCAGCACGATAGACAGAGACGCTAGCTTGAATTTTCGTCATAACAAGGCACGGCTTGAAATTTCGGAAGAACAATCTTAACGTGTACCCAAAAAAAGACAATTTGCACCTCAACACGCACAACACACACACAAACACCATTTAGACTAGAGTAAGGTACACGTGCATTGCACGCATGAGATTTGGCAACTAAATTATGGATAAATACCACACTATAGCATGGAAGCGTTGAGTCATATATGCATGATGTAGATGTTCGTTTAATTCTTATAGTTCATTTCATTCAAAATCATCTAGTTTTTATAAGAAAGCTAATCTATTTTAAGATTCATGGAATTGTGCGTCGTAAGACATAAAGTAAAAACAAATAATGGCAAATCATGTAGAAAAACATTTGGGCAATTCTGATACGGAAGATTCTAGAACAAATAAGAAGTGCTTGTGTTTTGATGTTTGTGCATTATGCTTAAGTTCAACCATGGAGTCTTCTAGATTATACATGTGGCGAAATCTAGTGGAATCTAGACGATATCCAACGGCCAGTAGTGCTCAAATTTCCATCTTTGGACCATCGGATTCGCCTCATCCAACGACCAACTTTCAAAGTTAAAGTCACCCGCACACAATATAAAAAATATATAATATAATACATATAGGGGTATAGATATAGATATGTGATGTGAAAGCCGCCCATCATCTCTAATTAGAATAGTGTGTCCATGCACAGATGCGGCATGGCCAAATGATGTCTGCCATCGGTATCTCAAATTCAAATTAGTCTGACCTTGTTCAATGTGTATAATTACAACATGCCCGTTTCCAAACCACACCGCATAGATCTCCGTTATATTCATGCATGCATGCATGGGTTTCAAACATCAGGATCTCTTATTCAAATATTTGAATTCAACTTTACATTGATTATGACCTCACCTATTCTTTTACACCCACACAGTAGTCTTCTCTTTATAATTGTACCACTAACTTTCTCTCGTGCATGCATGCACACACACTACCAGTCAGCATTATCCATCGCACGCATGCAATATTTTTCTTCAGGTCGGTCTCTCCATGAAGGCACACACCCACACACATCCCCCTCTCCATCATATCGGGCATTCTTTATCTCTCACGCATGCATGCGCAACGATCGATGTTCCTCTATGTATGTGTGTATATAGCTAGGTCTTTCATAATTTTCCACACAAACCGATCAATCGATATATCCAGTGAGGTCTCACCCTCTTTCCCACGTCCACATCGATCAATCTATACCTTTCTATATAGGATTAACATATATAGCTAATACACCCACATTAATTATATATCCAACGTCCCCCTCTCATCATCCATGCCTTCCGCTTCATCTCTCAAACGCGTGCACAATGGCGAAGACAGGGGCAGTAAGGGCCCTGCCCCTCCCCCCTAACATCACTATATATTGAGGCTAATATGAATGTGACCATTAGACAATTGCTGCTAAAAATGGTTTAAGTTCATGAATTGACCCTCCTCGTAAAGGATTAGCAATGCTTGGCCCCCTAGCTCATTTATTTTTCATGGCTCCGCCATTGCGCGCAACAACGCACGTGTTCGCCCCCTCTCTCTAAATATCGATCTCGCACTTGTGCATTCCTTCATAGTCTCCCTCCACTCGGCCCCTCGCACCATCTTCTAGCCCCCCACCAGATTTTGCCACATGTACAATCTTGCAGACTCCATGGTTGAGCTTAAGCATAATGCCCAAACCTCAAAACAACAGTGGTTCTCTTTTGTTCTAGAATCTTCCGTATCATAACTGCCCAAACTTTTTTTCTAGTTGAATTGCCATTATTTGTTTTTACTTTATGCTTTACAACGCACAATTCCATGAATCATAAAATAGATTAAGGGCTTCTTTGATTCAAAGGATTCTCAAAGGAATTTTGGAGGATTCTAATCATTAGGAATTTTTCCTATCTTGGTTGTTTGATTCGTAGGATTGTAAACCATAGGAATTTTTCCATGTGATTCATTTGCATTAGATTGCATAGGAAACATCCCATCCACTCAAACCTCTTTGAAAGAAGTCTGCTTTTTTTCTATGCACAATCAAACACTCGTACAATCCTGTAGGATTCAAGACGACATTCCACTATAATCCCATGTTTTCCCTATTCCCGCGTTCTTAGCTTTTTTATAAAAACTAATTGATTTTGAATGACATGAACTATAAGAATTAAACGAAGGGCTACATCAGGCGTATATGACTCAGAGCTTACATGCTATAGTGTGGTATTTATTCATAATTTGGTTGCAAAATCTGATGCGTGCAATGCACGTGTACCTTACTAGTACTTTGAGTATGTGCAAAACACGTAAATTAGAATACCAATGGCACGCTACACAGTGTCTCTTACAGTTCATGAAGCCACATGGCACATGTGGAGGCGTTGTAGCGACCTCCTTGCATGGATTGATCACAGTGATGTGCTGCTGGTTCCAGAAGAATGTACTCGTCCTCCCTGAGCCATACTGGAGGTACATGCACGACGCGAAGATGTGCACACACACCACGCACGCACTCATTCCCTCGCACGCACATGCGGGTACACGGGCGGACGCAATTTTGTACCAAGATCCACCCCATGTGATAATCTGATGCGTGTAATGTCGTTCACTTTATTGATGGTCAATTAATACACCGCATGAAAATTGAGTGGACGTGAGGGCGGAAGAAAGACATTATTACTCCACTGGGCGCATGTGAGTAGTTAAATCGTGGGTTGCTAGTAGTACTTCCATTGGTCTCCTTCGTATTTTGTGCCAATTTTTGACAGTAACATAATATTTACGCATTTGAGCAGTGTAGTACTTGAAATTTATGTTCCGCTAAACTCATCGGGAGCCATTTCGGGCCTCGAAACCAAAACCATCAATTAATCTTTACATTGTTCCCGTCACATTTGAAAGCCTGATCACACCTACTAGTACGTACCAAACCTGAACGTGTTCCCACTATGCAGGTATTAGTACTAGTGCTAGTACTTAGGTTATAAAAAGGGGAACTACCTAACCGAAAATTACTCTACCTTTCCTCCTCATAAGTGCTTCTTCTTTGTCCTTCGTTGCCATGGCCGGTGAGCAGAGCTCTAGGTCGAGAACTACTCGTAACAAGGGAGCAGCAACCAAGGCTGTGGAAAAAAAGAGAGAGGGCTCGCCACCACGCAGAGACCTCGAAAGATCTCTCACGGGCAGGCGATGGCTCCCAGGAGCGCCCTAGCCGCGGAGGCGAACATGCTGAGCTGGCGGAGCTGGAGTCGTTATCCCTCGATGGCATGCCCGATTAGCTCAATAAGCACCTCAATAAGCAGAAGGAGTTCATCCAAGGCTTGATGGAGTTGCTGAAGGAGAGCCTCGATGACATGCCCGCTGAGCTCAATCAGCAGGGGGAGTTGACCGCCGGCTTGGTGATGCTTCTGAAGAAGAGCATTTCCTCGGAGAAGAAGGCGACCGGCGAAATCCTGCGACTTCAGGAGGACAAGGCGAAGCTCTGCCATGAGATCGACCTGTTGAAGGAGAAGAACGCCGACTGGAAGAAGCTGCATGAGAATAGTAGTTCCTCGATGAAGATGTAGTTACAACTCTGCAATGAATTAGATCATTTGGGGTGATAATCTTCCTTCTTATTTTGCTCCTGTGTTTCATCTTCTGCTTCGGGTGTTTCGCCGCACGTGTCACGTTCTCTGCGAGGCATGAATAGAACAATGGTTTTTTTGAGGGAATGAATAGAACAATGCTAACAATGAGATGACTAGCAAATTAGATCATTTTTTATCGCCATACGGCACTGGTCTGCCGTGTGCTCCTCCATCACAGTACTACTCCAGTGGAAAACTTGAGTATACCGCACGGTTCTTTGCTCCTCCTCGATCAGGTCATCGACGCATTTATACGAGCAGTCAAATCACAAGGCCCCGCCTTCTAGTAGTATTGAGCCGTCAAATCACAAAGGCCCTCGCCTCTTGTGAAACCGACCAAGCTAGACTGCTCCGCCCTCTAGCCTTTTAAAAATGTATACTTCTGTACAACAATAGTATCGATGGATTGCGCCATGGAGCAAAACTTGAAATTAAAAAAGGTGGTACATATAGAGAGCGCTCATCGCCAAATTATGCATATAGTACTATTAAAAAGGCTACTCACAATAATGGTGTCCAGCACAACCCACCCCTCAAATAAAACTAAGAGGGTGCTTGGATACGTTTTAGTCCCATGACTAAAAGTAGTGGGACTAAAACATGCTAGCCTCACCCATGCTTGGATCCAAATACTAAAAAGGCTAAAATAAAGTTAATGAGCATTTATTATCCTCCAAACCCTCCAATCAAGAACTCGCCTGTGTTCAAGGAGAGGAGTTAAATGAGTAGAGAGAGGACTAATCCACATTTTAGTAGGGGTACCCCTGACTAAAAAAATTTAGTCTCAAGACTAGTTTTAGCCCCTCTTTAGTCAGGGGTGCTTGGAAATTTAGCCTCTTAAAGAGACTATTTTTAGTCAGACTAAAATAAGTCCCTTGGATCCAAGCACCCTCTAAGCATCCTGGAATTTTTTGACAAAACTAAGCACCCTGAAATTCTTTGACAACTAAACTGCTGGCTATATGATGTTGGCCATATATATTGTACGTATATAATGTGAAGAAACGAGTGGTAGTACTATACCAACTAAAAGATGAAATGTAAGAAATACTAGTATGTACGTACTGAAGAGCTAAAGTAATGAGAAGAAACATAACATAGTTCTGCTGGGGGCTCAGCACAACACACCCCTCAAATTAAATTAAGCACACCTGAAATTAAACTTTGCAACTATTCTGGTAGACACTGCATTAGAACCACCATGAGAAACGACACTGCCACCTTACTTGGATTCCTCGTCCACGTCCTCGACTTCGTCCTTGTCCCTCTTCCTCTTGGGCGATACTTCTTTGCTTGAACCGCACACTTGGCTGTTGCTCTTCATCCAACCCTTGTAGATATTGAAGCAAAGGTAGACATCCATTGCAGCGTAGTGGATGTGGTCTATATCTAGTACATTTCGCTGCCATGCATGGCGATGAAACGTGTATGGAGGTGTCTCTAGTTTACCGTATGACGGATGAACCATGGCTCCTGCCAGGGTCAGCATTGAAGGCTGACGAGAGGACACCAGTCGATTCTTCAGGAGGTCGAAGGGGTTGCCTACAACAAGATCTATCCAACGCAGGACATCCCTGTCGTTCTTAAAGTCTACAGTAACGAATTTCACTGTTTCGTCCTTGAGGAAGTTCTTAAAATCCTGGCACTCAACGTCGGCATGGCATATGTGGTAGACTAAGCAAACGTTATGTACGCAAACCTGGATCATGGCGGGCTTCTTCCTCTCTTCATTCTTTAGATCCTTCTCTGGTCCCAGGACTGTGGTGTACTCAACATCTAGCCCAGCGACCCACTCATCATCTGAGTTTTCGAATATGCGTCTGAAGCGAGAAAGGCATCCTTTCACCATCGTGGAAGAACGGGTGTAGATGACGTCGAACTCATCGCCGGTGATGGTTCTAACCTTGTACTCACCGACGATCGTGGAGATTTGGGACGCCATGGATTTGGGAGGAGGGTTAGGATTAGTGGAACTGCCGTAATGTGAATGGACGGGACGACTAGGAGTGAACCACCGTAGTATTGAAGGACATGCGGGGATGAGTAGGAGCGAACTGCCAGCGTGCGAACGACAGGGTAGTGGCTTTCCATTCTCCCATGATACGGGGTTCCGAGAGCCCTTGGATCTGAGATCGAACGGTTGCATGGCGTGATTCTAGACCTATGGGTGAATATCCTATCCTGGAGGGTTATTCTGCAAATTTTCAGCAACTTAGCATGCGACTGTTTGATCTCAGATCCAAGGGCTGCCAGCAGCCTGTATCATGGTCGCGCCTACCATGACTGTCGCGTCACTCCCGCCCTTGGAGATTTAACATGGTGCGTTAGGCTATCTGATGTTGGCATGTCATACATAGTCATCACTTAGTCACTCATACTACAACAAGGTTGGCTATAAGGTTGGCTATAAGTGTATTTTTTTACTCCTATCTATCTCTTTCTTCGTAATGGAGGTGGTCAGGAATCGGGAGACTCAAGCCGGTCGTAGCGTTGTAGTTAAAATGATAATGGCAAGTCAAATCACGGGGCCCCACCTGTCCAGCAGCAACTCGCTGTCAAATCACACAGCCCTACGTTTGTAGCAGCCTACTCCCTCATCTTCTCGCGTCTCTGTCGAACCGACTAGGCGGAACTGCCCCGCCGCCTATCGCGCAGGAAAATCCCCGCCCTCGACTTTTAAATAGTATACAGTATACTAATTTTGTATCCATGGATTGCCCCCGTGCCATGGAGCAAAGCGTCTAGAAAACGGTGGTACACATGTACGGAGTATACAGCACGCCCATCGCGTTCGCGTCGCACCCCACACGGTCGGTCGGTCTGGCACGCTGCTCTCCGAATGGAACGCCCGTCATATGGCGTTTGCACACACATGTGGGACGGCAATTGAGAACCGACCGTAGGCAGACTCCCCGGCCCCACAATTCGGGTGACTTAATAGAAGAGGGAGACGAGCTATAGTACTAGAGAAGTGTTGTACTACGTTGGTGCCTGGACGATCCCTGCAAGACACGGAAGATTAGTTCATCCATGCATGTGACCAGACTCCAGCAGACACGCCTAGATTGGCTATCGTCTACATATCGTGCAGGCTGTGTTGTACATGGCTGTAGTTGTGGTGAGAAATCTAAAAAAAGGTGTCTTGTTGTCGGTGTCAAAACCGGCGGATCTTCGGTAGGGGGTCCCGAACTGTGCATCTAAGGCGGATGGTAACAGGAGGCAGGGGACACGATGTTTTTCCCAGGTTCGGGCCCTCTTGATGGAGGTAAAACCCTACGTCCTGCTTGATTAATATTGATGATATGGGTAGTACAAGAGTAGATCTACCACGAGATCAGAGAGGCTAAACCCTAGAAGCTAGCCTATGGTATGATTGTATGTTATTGGGTCCTACGGACTAAAACCCTCCAGTCTATATAGACACCGGAGGGGGCTAGGGTTACACAAGGTCGGTTACAAAGGAGGAGATATCCATATCCGTACTGCCTAGCTTGCCTTCCACGCCAAGTAGAGTCCCATCCGGACACGAGATGAAGTATTCAATCTTGTATCTTCATAGTCCAACAGTCCGGCCAAAGGATATAATCCGGCTGTCCGGAGACCCCTAATCCCGGACTCCCTCAGTATCCCCTGAACCAGGCTTCAATGACGATGAGTCCGGCGTGCAGTGTTGTCTTCGGCATTGCAAGGCGGGTTTCTCCTCCGAACATATCACAGAAGAGTTTGAATACCAGGATAGTGTCCGACCCTGCAAAATAAATTCCACATACCACCGTAGAGAGAATAATATTTCCACAAATCTTAATCTGTTGACACGCTTTGGCAACATCACGTCAGGCCGTGGCTTGGTGATTATTCGAACCGTTTTTCTTCAACCAGCTCCACACATAACACGAGGCGGTTTCTTGACACGTCTTGTCAAAGTAGAGATCGTGTTCCCCTAATTACGGGATTATCATCAATACGGTCATAGGTAACCCCAACCGTGCCTAGGACTCCTAGATTTTAGGGAAGTCCCAAACGGCCACTAGGAGGACGCTTGAGATTCACCCTCTTTATAAAGGGACAAGACTTTTACTTTTTTCCCTCCGGTGCTCAATCAAATCCTTCCCCCGCGTCGAGTTCTAACACCCAAAGCCCAGGTCAAGTGCTTCGGACTTTCAGTCATGTCTGGATCTAGCCTTCAAGGCCGGTGGATGCCCTCCTCCGTTACGGAAGAGGATATCAAGAAGTTGAGGGAGGCCAGATACCTGACCGCCGAGGTTTCGCATCGGTTGCCTGCCCGAGGGCAGGTCGTCCCTACTCCCGAACCCAACGAGAACGTTGTGTTCATCTCCCACTTCCTCCGAGGACTAGGCCTCACCCTGGATCCCTTTGTTAGGGGTTTGATGTTCTATTACGGGCTAGATTTCCACGGTCTAGCCCCGGACACCTTTCTCCACATCTCGACATTTATTGTCGTATGTGAGGCCTTCCTCCGCATTACCCCTCACTTCGGCATGTGGCTCAAGACCTTTGACGTGAAGCCGAAGATGGTCGAGGGGCAGCACGTATCGTGTAGAGGCACATTAATAAGTAAAATCGCTAGAGCTCCATGGCCAAAGATTCCTTTCCAGAGGTGTCCGGATTATGGCAGCGGGGGTGGTTTTACATCACAGCTCCCAGAAGTGCCAAGTGGGTGGCCGCCCCTGCTTTCCACTCGGGCCCTCCACCACAACTGATTTCATGGATTGGCAGAGGGATGAGCTGGGGTCCAGCCAAGGACGTGCCTATACTACAAAGCCGCATTCAAGATCTCTTCGACGGAGATTTCAGTCTAGTTACGGTGGTGCAAGTCATGCTGGTTCGTCGAGTCCAGCCTTGCAAACGCCGGCCCCTCCGCATGTGGGAGTTCAACCCAGAAGGGTCGCGCACTATTTAGAATTTCCTTGGCCTGATGCACAAGGAGATGTACAAATCATTCTTCGGACCCCAAATAGAGTGTCCAGATACTACCGAGGACGTGGGCCTGAGCAGCAACCGTACCGCCGACCAAGTAAGTAATCCTCTAGCCGGACACATCGTCTTTCATTTACCATGATGTCATTCTTAGAAATCGCTCTTTGACCAGGACTGGCTAACAAAGGTGAAGATGATTCGGTGTTCGGCCCCCCTTCCTGAGGGTTTGGAGAATCCGGTACTGGAAAAGATGCTCGAGCTAGCACCTTGCCCGGAGCCCTCAAAGGAAGATAAAGGGGGGAATAATGAGGTCGAAAGAGGGCCCCCATCGCTACCAATTCTAACCGAAGGAATGAGCGCCTCCGTGAAGGAGGATAACCAAGGGGAAGAATCTGGCCTTCTCTCGCTTCGAGGAAGGAAGAGGACTGCCTCTGAAGATCCGGAAACCAAGGCTTCCAAACAGGAAAAGAAGTCTCCACCAGAGGGTCTTACCACGGAGGGTGCTTTTGCCGCACAAAGTCCACGCGGGGATCAGCCCTCTAACGAGCCGTAAGTGATCAAAAAATACTTAATAGTAAATATATTCTACCTTGCTTCCGAGGAAAATAACCGAAGCGTTTATCTCGCAGTTCGGATCTTAGCCCTTCTCAACGGAGCTCGTCTTTAGGGGACCTTCTTCCGGAGATGATGGAGAGCGAAACGCCTCCCCCGGACTGCCCCGCTCAAGAAGCGGGCGACCTTGAAGTGTCGTCACGGAGGGCCTCTCCGAATCTGGTGAGGCCAGAAGATAATCCTATAGTCACCCGAAGTCCCCAGCATCCGGCTCTTGAAGAGAGCAAACAAAAGAGTCTGGCGCCGTCTGGTATGCGGTCGGACGCACTGAGGGATCTGCTAAGGCGGGCGACCATCTCGAAAGAACACCGTACATTGATGGGTACGGTGATGGAAAGGATTTCATCCGCCGAAAGCGGGTTGCATGACGCCTTTATGAGTCTACTGACGGGCTTTGAGGTACGTAAAATGATGTACTTTTGTGACGATACCGCACATTTTTAGGTGTGCCTTGTGTAGATAGTAGCCCCTGAGACTCTGGTTGTCGCTGAGAACGGCGGCAAACAGAGGATTGTAGTCCTAGGTAATAACCATACTGCTTTATGTGCAGGTGATGGAAGCTCCGGTGGCTGGCCGGACTAATGAGTTTGCCGAACTAAAGGGGCAACTGGATGCGGCAGATGCCGACATCGAGCTTGTTAACAAGCGGCTTGATGAGGCACGGGTAAGTAATGTTTTTCCGGGCAATGTCACATAGTAAGAGCAGCGTGATGCCAGTATCTTTAATATGTTGTGACTGCAGATGGAGCTGCCGCCGTGGAGACCCTTCGGGCGGAACTTGCCTGATCCAACGAACAAACAAGGATTAGTAATGCGGCCGCTTTAAAGGCGGCCGAAGAGTTAAGAGCCGAGAAGGCCGCGCATTGCGAGAGCAAAGCAAAGATGGCCAAGATGGCTGTAAAGTTAAAAGACACTGCCGACCGTTGCCGGTTCCTTGAAGAAGAAAACCGAGCGAAGGCGACATGCCTTGAAAAGGCCACGATGGCGGCCAAAGACACCCGCTCTGCCATGAGGGCAAAGAAGGAAGAGCTGTGTGAAGCTAGTGATATTGTGGCTGGGAAGCCCTTTTTGCTGCGGAGGAAGTTCGGAGACCGCAGTATGCCCCTCTGGATCGGCTGTGGAGTTTGGCAAACGCATATCTGGATTTGACGGCGAGTGCTGTCGATGCGGCCGAATACTTCCGAGATCAAACAGATCGTGAAGTGGACAAGCTATTCTGGTCACAGTTTAACGTTCCAGAGCGTCCTCTTCCACTAACTGATCAACTTGCCGAATGGGCCGAACTCAATAGATTGTCCGGACTCGCCATGAGGTCCATCGTAGATCATCTGTGGCCGGAAAAGCCGAAGCCGAACAGCTATTTCATCTTAGTGCAGCAGTTCCTTGGTGCGGTGTCGCGCATCAATGCGATGAAGAGGTCGGCGTGCATAGAAGGCTCGCGGATGGCCCTTGCCCGTGTCAAAGCATACTGGGCGGAGATTGATGCTACCACTGTTGCGGCGCAGGGATCGGCCATAGGCCGAGTGGCTGCTGAGCACTACTTTGAAGAAGTCCTGAGGGTGCTCGTTTTGATAGAGGCCCAGTGCTCGAAGAATATTATGTTTGAGTGACATGTATTCCCATTGTAAATACAATGTTTATCAAATTTATTAAGGTTGTATTTATTCTTTTGCCTGAAAGTAATATGATGCCTCCTGTGCGGCCATTTATGTATATATGTATATAACCTAAAAGATTGCAGTCGTCGGCTTCAGCCCCCACGCATATAATGCGGAGGAGTTCATAGAAGATGTGTGCTCACACTTAATCCTACGTCTTGGTCCTAATAAGGAGGTGATAGCGCAGCGAACGAGGCAACCGGACTATAATGCTTTAACACTTTCACTTAGCCATGGGAGTTTGACGGTGGGGCTACTATATAGCCCCTGGTGGCTCCGCACTCTCCCGAATTCGGGGTGCGTACATGCCTGGCTGGGAAACGGCCCTTCATTAAGGCGGAGGAATTCTAACATTCCGATGGGTCATCGAGTGGTTGACCAGTCTCATGCTATATCATGATAGTCAGTTTTCGGCTTTCTCTACTGAGGTGCTCGTCCGGATGAACCGGAGCACAATCGCAGTAGTTCTCCTGGTGTCGCCTTAGCCGATAGAGCGGAACGTAAGCCAGCAAAACACAGGAGCCAGGCAAAGCCAACATTTGACCAAAGGCATGATTCGGAGCTGATGCATATAAGGCCAAACTCGCGACGCCGAACACTCCCTAAGGTATTCGGTCTTTTATGGTATAAACCGGGCCTAAACAGTGCCCTTTGTAAGAAGCCCCTGGTGTCTTGGTACATGCATTATTCTGACATGGCCACATGCCAAGACGTCAGCATCGTTCTCAATAGTACTGAGAATCCGAGGGATGTGTATCAACAAGAGAGAGTAAGAAAGGTTTACGCAGGGTCTTAATCTAAAAAGAATCCTTGGAACAGGTCCCTGCTGCTCGTCTGCGCCTATGTCTCCATTGTGTCGTATCCTGGATGGGTGTAGCACGATGGTCATCTGTAAAAGAGAGGAACTTAGGTGAAAAGTTGTCGTACAAAAAGGTAGGTTATATTAAAGAAACCATGTACAATTCAAGATGAGTAAAAATTGCCACTTGTCTACGCGCGTTGAGCCCCTTGTATTTGTAATAGGGGTGTGGCCATCAAACCTGTATGGATTACATATAGCTGCGTCGGACTCGTCTAACCGTGTCCGTAGTCTTGACGACCTATCGAATGCTTTAGCTGGAGAGGCCGTTTTAGTGTGCGGCTGCCAAGGCAGCTGCACTCTCTTCGGTGCACAGGGATCGCTCAATATTTCCATTTATTGTAATGATGCCACGTGGACCGGGCATCTTAAGCGTGAGGGAAGTGTAATGCGGTATTGTATTAAAGCGAGCGAAAGCTTCACGTCCAAGTAGTGCTCGATAGCAACTTTGGAACGGAGCAATGTGGAAGGTTAAATTTTTGCTACGGAAGTTATCGGGGAAGCTGAATATAACCTCTAGTAGCAGGGAGCCCGTGCAATGAGCCCCTGGGCCGGGCGTTACTCCTTTAAAGGTAGAATTGTTGTGGCAAATTTTCGTTGGGTCTATCCCCATTTTGCGGATTGTATCCTGATATATCAGGTTTAGACTGCTTCCACCGTCCATCAGGACTCGTGTGAAGTGGTATCCGTCAATTATTGGATCTAATACCAAGGCAGCCCATCCTGCACGCCGGATACTTGCTGAGTAATCCCGATGGTCGAAAGTGATCGGTTGGGATGGCCAGTGGCAGGACTCCGCAGTGATAGGACCTTGGGCATATTTCTCTGGAAGTGCTGCTTTGTTTCTCCCCTTGATCATGTGTAACACGTGTACTGTTTTGACTTCTGGTGGAAATTTCTTTTGTTCCCTAGTGTCTTGCATGAGAGGCTCATCCTCGTCTTCGCTTGGTGTATCCTCCCCCTTGTGTACGGCGTTGAGCTTGCCGGACTACTTGAAGGCCCAACATTCTCTGTGGGTATGATTTGCAGGTTTATCGGGGGTGCTATGGATCTGACATATTTGGTCCAGAATTTTGTTTAGGGTGGACAGTTCATCTCTGGTGCCTTGAGAGGGCGGCTTTTGCTGACCTGGCCGAGAGCTTTTGAATCCGGCGTTTACCGCCATGCTCTTCGGGTTGTCTTCTTTATTCCGGCGCTTATTTATTTTTGCTGCGTCGTGATTTCCCATTTCCATCTCTAACTTCGGATGTACATGGGTCGCTGGTGCTGCATCGGGCTAGCCAGCTGTCCTCGCCCGCGCAAAAGCGGGTCATGAGGATTGTTAATGCTGCCATTGTTCTCGGCTTTTCTTGGCCGAGGTGTCTGGCAAGCCATTCGTCTCGGACGCTGTGTTTAAAAGCTGCCAAGGCTTTGATGTCCGGACAGTCAACTATTTGGTTCTTTTTAGTAAGAAACCTATTCCAAAGCTTTCGGGCTGACTCTCCGGGCTGTTGAGTTATATGACTTAAATCGTCCGCATCCGGAGGTCGGACATAAGTCCCTTGAAAATTTTCCCGAAAAGCGTCTTCGAGCTCTTCCCAGCTTCCGACGGAGCTTTCGGGGAGGCTTTTGAGCTAGTGCCGAGCTGGCCCTTTGAGCTTGAGGGGTAAGTACTTGATGGCATGGAGATCATCTCCTCGAGCCATATGGATATGGAGGATATAGTCCTCAATCCAGACCCCAGGGTCTGTTGTTCCGTCATATGCCTCTAAGTTTACGGGATTGAATCCCTCTGGAAATTCATGGTCCAGCACCTCGTCGGTGAAAGATAGGGGGTGTGCGGCACCCTTGTATCTGGGTGTACCGTGATGTTCGGATGTTTGTTGTGTTGCATTGTATGCCGGAGCGCGCTTGCGTGGTCCATAGATGGATCTGGTTGCGCCGTCCTTTTGATGCGAGCCCTCGCGTGGATCGCGTATTGGCTTATGTGCGGCGTTGTTTGCCGCTCTATGTTGGCCGTGAGGTCGTCTATCCGGCCAGATGGCCATTTTAATTTTTGGTTGCGGGGGATCTAAGGCCTCCTCATCGAATTCAGGTAGAAACTTCCGCTTCGGGTAGCTCTTGGTGGGGCGATCAGCCCCGTACTTTGCTGCTGTGTTGAGTACTTTACTCCATCTGATTCTGAGTGGGTCTTGCGCAGCCTTGAGCCTTTGCTTCTGCTTTTTTAGACTCCTCGCGGTGGCAACAAGCCTTTGTCGAGCATTCTGTTGCTCCGGGTGTCCTTCCGGTGTGATGTCGTCTGGACTATTATCTTTGACAGAGTCGGGTTGTTCGGTTTGATTCTCCGTGTTGCCGTGGTCCGGCGATTGTTCACCCTGCTCTAAGGCTGGGTGTCGGTGTCAAAACCGGCAGATCTCGGGTAGGGGGTCCCGAACTGTGCGTCTAGGATCGATGGTAACAGGAGGCAGGGGACACGATGTTTACCCAGGTTCGGGCCCTCTTGATGGAGGTAATACCCTACGTCCTGCTTGATTGATATTGATGATATGAGTATTACAAGAGTTGATATACCACGAGATTGTAGAGGCTAAAACCCTAGAAGCTAGCCTATGGTATGATTGTTGTATATGATCTATCGACTAGCCTGGCCTCGGTTTATATAATGCACCAGAGGCCTAGGATAACAAGAGTCCTAGCCGAATACGCCGGTGGGGAGGAATCCTTGTCTTGATCACCAAGTCTTGTGGAATCTTCCATGTATGCGGCAGTTGTCCGAACTGGCCCATGAGTATACGGCCATGGGGGTCCTCGGCCCAATCTAACAGATCGGGAGACGACATGGTGAGTACCCCTAGTCCAGGACACCGTCAGTAGCCCCCTGAACCGGTCTTCAAGTTAGGGACGCTCCTCGATTCTTTCGAACTGTTCTTCATCTTCGGTTGTCGGTCTTGAAAACTGGTTCAACAAATCTTCTCATCTTCGATCTTGAGTATCACCGAAATGCATTCGACAAGTTTACACGTCGGGTATCTGAGGAGCCCCTTTAAATTTTTGGCCTTTATCAATGCCTTGTTATTTTTATGCCACACCTCGGGTTTGAAGTTGTCCCCTGGAGGCAGTGTCCTCTTGCGTCCGAGCTCTAACGCCGAACTGCATTTGAGGTATCTTTTGCAGACGAGCACCAACGCCGGACTGCTTCCGAGCTCCAACGCCGAAATGTATCCGAGCTCCAATGCCGGACTGTGTTCAAGCTCCAACGCCGGACTATATCCAAGATGTCATAGATAATCTTGGTCCAAAAAAGTTGAAGGAGTTTAGCCGAGCTTAATGCCGGAAATGCCCTCTATGGAGCCAGCCACTAGTGCCCGAGCTTTATGCCGGACTGCTTCCGAGGTGGTGCACCACCCCGACTATGGGACGATTTTTTGTCAATATTTTTTATTGGTGCAATTTATTCTCTGCTGAGATATATAGCCAGTAGCCCTCAAGGTGTGTATCGGTCTAAAACCCGAGATGCACCTGAAGGATGACGTAAGACCGCTGATCCCAGTAGCCGCTGAGACTCAGGTTGATTTGCAAAATCGGTCTGAGGATCAAGTCCTAGCTCGGCAGAATACTTCAGGATACTAAAAGCAGTGTGCTCAGTCCTCGAAACTCGGATTGGGTGCGGCCTACCAACCTGAGGATCAAAATATCCTTGGAAACTATATTGCACATAAAATTTTCTACATTGGACAGGCTATGCAGTAGCCCTCGAGACACTGGTCGGGTGGCAACACCAGATCCGGGGATCGATGTGCCCCTTTAATATTTGTAAATAATGAGCGCAAAGCCCAGTAGCCCCCGGGCCTTAATGTGGGCACGGGTGGCCGAATTAAGGATCTATATCCAGAGTAAAATCATAGATTATGTGTAATGATTCTATGTATCCAAGTACTTTACATCATTATTTTGACTCCATTGTGACCGTTTATCACTTGAAAGTGGCCCATCGTCGGCTTCTACCCCTTGGTAGATACTACGTAGGGTGTTTTCGCAATAACAAAGCAACCCTTAGCCGACGTCTCGGTGCCCGAAGGCAGTTGTGTTAGCGGAAACGAGGCAATCAGATATGTGGGCTTTAAAACCTTCACTTAGTCATAGGAGCTTTAAACTAGGGAAGCTAGCTATGAGCCCCCAGTTACTATTCGGCGATATCCGAGGTCAAGCCATAAACACTTCGGCCAATGTTATGAACGGCCCGTCATTTTAACATAGTCATCGGATCGCTGACCAGTTTACGCCTATTGTGACAGTCAGTTTTCGGCTTTCTCCACTGAGGTGCTTGACCATGCGAGCTGGAAGCACACTCGTAGTGGTTCTCCCTTTGCACACCTAGCCAAACAAAGCAGAACGTAGGAGGCAAACACAAGAGCCGGGCAACCCAAATATTGACCGAAGACACAATTCAAAACCGATGCATATATAGCAATATCCGAGAATGTTTTTGCCGAATCCCTAAAGGTGTCCGGCGTTGCACTGCGATACTTGTGCTGAAAACACACAAATAGTTTAAAAGTGTCATAAGCTTGGAAAACCAAAAAACGTCAGTAAAAACTTGACGTACGAACAAGATCAAGTGTTCGGTGCCAATCCAAAAATTGGTCTTAGAAAAAAGGAGTGCTTCTGTCGTGCTTTAACATGTCACATCCTATCTCAAGACTTCAAGCGGGCCAGCCTACGGCTTCAACCTCCTATCCCGAAGGCGGAGTACTTCTCATTAGGCCAGTTTAGCAAACTAAACTCTAGCGGCTTTGAGAGAGAAATTAGGCTCCCTGGCTAGTGACCACACACTCGTGTCGAAAAAAGGAGTGATGAATAATAATAGTAATAAAAACTTTGCAACAACTAAGAAGAAGAACACTTATTATAAAACGGCTCATATAACTTTAAGAGCCCCCAAGTGACTTGGGTAAAAGAATTTTATGTATAATGATTGTATGTACCGAAGTACTAATATCATATCTTTGTTCACCCGAACTTTAAACGCGTCTTAACCGACCGTCGGCTTCTCCCTCTTCGGTCAAGGACTGAAAAGTGTTATGTACTCCACCTGTCAAGAATATCGACAGTGTTTCCGATAACCAGGTAACCGGGCCATAAGGCTGTAACAGACAAACCGCGCTCAGGGAACTTATGCTATATTACAGACGAAGTGTAAGAAGCATCTTCGAAGAAAATTGTACCCCCACCGATACCTTTCTTCGGTGCTCATTATTACTATGAGACTTGTGCAATAGATTTTTTGTGCTCATGAGTTCCGTTTTGTGCCGACCATGATTGAAAACAATAAGAGCGCTACCTTTCGGCTTCACCTAGTCTGAGGTCAGAGCTCGGAGGACCCGGTCGTGACAATCACAGAGGTGCTCCCTTTACTCCCTAGCCGAAAAATCGGGAACGTAGGGGTAAGCACAGGAGCCAGGAAACCCAGCTTGCAAATTACTTAAGTCAATATGGTGCATATTGTGGCGTAATACACGAACAAGGAACGAAGTCGTACAAGTATAATCATATGCAAGAGGAAAGGCTTCATGAAGGAAGCCCCCAAGTGAACTGGGTATTTGAATTTGTGCGTCACAAACAAAGATTCGACAAGGAAATTTTTTACAAGCAACTTTTTTTCCAAAAATGTATAATGCTTGGTCGAACTGAACACAAGTTAAAAATTTAAAACTTGGAGCATGAAGGCAACTTAGCTGGTTAATGTGTTTGGTATTGACGACGCGGTCCGAGCTTGATGCGGGACAAGGTTCCATCCCCCAAGCCGGTCCCGAGGTGGCGGAACAAAGTGCTCGGCACTCCGAAGTGGTGACATATCACGTGCAATGCAGGCCGGTAGAGTGATGCCGAAGTCCCCGGCATGGGGTAATGAAGTGTTGACGAAGCGCCCGGTCCAGCCGAGCTGACGCCAAAGGATATAGTCCGGCTGGATCATTTTCCTATGCACAAAAATAGTGCAAACCGGAGATAATAGTAATAATAATAAAAGAAAAAAATCATTGCATAATAAATAATTTATGCAAAGTGAGTAATAAAAGAAATATGGCCTGGCGCCGAAGTCAATGTCGATGCAGGGCGTCAGCGCGATGCGGTAAAGGCGTGGCAAGGCCTGAATTCACAGGTTGGTCCGAGTTCCGGATACGGCGTTCGCCGGACTATGTATGGAAACTGACCGAACCTCCATGCGATGGTCGTTAATGCGACCACCATTTGATAGACCTGCGTACATACGATGGACAAACCAGAGTAATAATTCCTTGGGAAAAATGAACCCAAACAAGCAAAAAATACTAGGATTAATAGCACCTGGTTTATTTATTGTCGCAATCCGAAGAAAGGTGATTCCCGAAATTGGGACTCGATCCGCACACCCATTGCCTGATGGGCGATAAAGCGACGGCACAACGATGGTGGCAAAGGTTGGCTCGCCGAGGCAAAGCCCTCGGTCCAGCTAACGTGACAGAGCTGGTCCGGTAGTGATGCCGAAGTCTCCTGAGTATAGGTTGATGAAGAGATGGCGAAGCCCCCGGTCCAGCCGAGATGTCGAAGTAGGTCGTCGTGATGGACACCAGCTTGAAGAAGCAATAGTGCGGCCCTGCCGATGCAGGTCGTGACGTGGTCGATGCCGGCTTGATGAAGTGACCGTGCGGCGATGCCTGTATGCCCGCTCCATGTAATCCGTGGGGCGGCGATGTTGGTGATGATTTATCCTTCGCGATGCCGGACTCTTGTTCGGCTTCCCAAGATGATGATCCAAAGAAGTTGAGCTCGGCTCAACAAAGTGACGACCTGTCTAGCGCAGGTCGGCAACCTTGGAGCAATATTGCCGGACTGGTTTGACACCAGCATGATGATGAAAATCACCTCAGGGGAGGCTTTAAAATTTACGGGCACGTGTTTAAAAACAATGCACAATACCCTAGAAGAGATTTCCTCTAAAAAGGTTGTCCAATATCACGTTCATAAAGAAAACATGAATTCGGGTCGGATTCGTATTCGCACAGAAAACGGATCCGAAAATTGGTCCACTCATAGGAAAGTTCCCGGAGTTTGAACCGTCGGATCGAGCTGAAATTTGGAAGGGTGGTAGATATGGGAATTCCGCAGTAGATGAACGGTTGGATCTTCCAAAGGACCTCTGAGCTGGGCTTTGGAGACCACGCCCTAAACTCGTCCAGATTCCTGTCCAGATTTGACAGGGCTCCGGTATATCGTAGATTGCGGGAGATTCCTCCATCGGAACTCGATGAAATTTTGCATGGCTGTTGTAGACGTAACTCCACACTATTCCACTGAAGCAATCGTCAAACCAACGCTCGAGGAGGTGGCGACGGCAAATACAAGTTCGCTGGCCATAAAAACAGCCCGACCGCCCGAGGGCAATGTTGACGTTGAGCCCTCGAGCTCCATGGATGACTCCTCTATGATGATGATAGAGATTGGAGTTCATGTTGAAGAAGGCCCCTGTACGAACATGACAATCGAAAATGGAGCACGGTCCTCGGTCGAGCCAAGGTGACCAGTCGAGCCAGCGACGAAGATGCCGGCGTCGCAGTTGACCTGCGGGCAAGCCATTGACCCTTTTGCCGATCACACAGCGGAACTCTCAATGAAAGCACCAATGTCGATGTCAAAACCGGCGGATCTCGAGTAGGGGGTCCCGAACTGTGCGTCTAGGATCGATGGTAACAGGAGGCAGGGGACACGATGTTTACCCAGGTTCGGGCCCTCTTGATGGAGGTAATACCCTACGTCCTGCTTGATTGATATTGATGATATGAGTATTACAGGAGTTGATCTACCACGAGATCATAGAGGCTAAAATCCTAGAAGCTAGCCTATGGTATGATTGTTGTATATGATCTATCGACTAGCCTGGCCTCGGTTTATATAATGCACCAGAGGCCTAGGATAACAAGAGTCCTAGCCGAATACGCCGGTGGGGAGGAATCCTTGTCTTGATCACCAAGTCTTATGGAATCTTCCATGTATGCGGCAGTTGTCCGAACTGGCCCATGAGTATACGGCCATGGGGGTCCTCGGCCCAATCTAACAGATCGGGGAGACGACGTGGTGAGTACCCCCTAGTCCAGGACATCGTCACTGGGTCTATATGATCGCTGTTTCTGCCGAGGCGGGATTTGGGGCGGCGCTTACGCCGCTGCTTTGACTGCTTCTCGAGGGGACAACCCTCTGTTGCGTCCTTCCGTTCCTCGTCGTCGTCTTCTTTTGGTGTGTCCACCATGTATACGTCATGTGATGAAGTGGGCGTCCAGTGCCCTGTGGGCAGTGGTTCCTGTTCGCCTCCTGCATCGTCGTCCATACCGTCGATGTCTTCGGAGTCGAAGTCGAGCATGTCGGTTAAGTCATCGACAGTGGCTACTAAGTGGGTGGTGGGTGGGCGGCGAATTTCTTCGTCATCCGCATCCCAATCCTGCCGGACATAGTTCGGCCAGGACTCTCCTGACAAGGAGAAATATTTTAATGAATTCAGTACGTCGCCGAAGGGCGAGTGCTGCAAGATATTCGCGGAGGTGAACTCCATGATTGGCGCCCAGTCGGGTTTGATAGGCACGGGCGCAGGCAGTTTGGAGTCCGTGGCCGGGAAGGATCCGGCAGTTTGGCAACACGGATCTCGTGAAGGGTAAGGTCGATATTCGGCTCGATCGCCGCTGAGGGTAAGGCCTCCGTGGCAGGGTCCATCCACCCGTCCATGGACGGCGCAACTGGCTCCGAATTGAGGGTCGGAGTGGCTGCCGATGCGATCTTCTGAACATTGTCTGATGGTAGGGCTAAATCGTACTCATCGTGACCGCGCGACGCACAAGGCAGAGGCTCGAATCCGTCGAAGATCAAGTCTCCACAGATATCGGCCGTGTAGTTTAAGCTTCCAAACGTAACCTGGCGGCCAGGGGCGTAACTTTCGATCTGCTCTAGATGGCCAAGCGAGTTGGCCCATAGTGCGAAGCCGCCGAATACAAAAATCTGTCTAGGGAGAAAAGTCTCACCCTGGACTGCATCACTATCGATGGTAGAAGGAGCCATCAAGCCTAACAGCGACGACACAGAGGAACTCTCAATGAAAGCACCAATGTCGGTGTCAAAACCGACGGATCTCGGGTAGGGGGTCCCAAACTGTGCGTCTAAGGCGGATGGTAACAGGAGGCAGGGGACACGATGTTTTACCCAGGTTCGGGCCCTCTTGATGGAGGTAAAACCCTACGTCCTGCTTGATTAATATTGATGATATGGGTAGTACAAGAGTAGATCTACCACGAGATCAGAGAGGCTAAACCCTAGAAGCTAGCCTATGGTATGATTGTATGTTATTGTGTCCTACGGACTAAAACCCTCCGGTTTATATAGACACCGGAGGGGGCTAGGGTTACACAAGGTCGGTTACAAAGGAGGAGATATCCATATTCATACTGCATAGCTTGCCTTCCACGCCAAGTAGAGTCCCATCCGAACACGAGACGAAGTCTTCAATCTTGTATCTTCATAGTCCAACAGTCCGGCCAAAGGATATAATACGGCTATCCGGAGACCCCTAATCCCGGACTCCCTCACTTGTCATATCACAAAATTAGGTGTCATGTGCTTCGGATCACTGCGAGGGTTAAACAGCGACAACTGAGTTGGGCTAGTCATTGGGGGCACATGCACGAACAGTGACTACTCGGCTGCCATCTAGGTCAAGCCGACTATGTTAATTAGGACATCTATTGACGGACCCGTTTTCTATGAGTTTATCATTAATTTGAGCTTTGTTCCTCGTCTAGTTTGTCCGTCGGGATTCATGTTGTCTCCTTTGGACAGTGAGGTTATGATTTCTTGTCATGTGGCATTTTTTCGTGTTATATGTTATAATCCAGCGCTTCAGATCAAAATGACGACAACTGCGCCTCCGGGCCACGTGCATGAGGAGGTGGTTTTGCAATGGAGAAGATCAGAAGAGGGAGAGGAGAGACGGTGGTTTTGGAATGGAGATGATGGAGAGGAGAGGTGGTGGTTTTGTAATGGAGAAGATCACAAGAGGGAGAGCCGAGACGGTGGTTTTGGAATGGAGATGATGGAGAGGAGAGGAGGTGGTTTTTCAATGGAGAAGAGAGAGAGAGGAGCATGCGGCAGGGATTTAGGATTGGACAAGAGGGCCCGCGCGCTGTGACTGGATCAAAATCAAAATCAATTTACCCTTCAATTAAGAAAGCAACCCCACATTAACTACTCTCCCTTTTATTCTGGGTCATAACTGACCATGATTTTCGCACATAAAATATATGTTATACGTTGCAAAAATAATATAATTTGAAAGTACATTCAGATACGAACCAAACGATACAATTTTTGGTGACATGCATTCACATTTTGCTTGTCAAATACAGTACGTGGTCAAACTTTGACCCAAAATACGCAAAACAACAAAAAATACTTCCAAGACCAGCGCCGCTCTTCCACTCTTCTCCTCTTAAAGCATCGCCGCTCCTCTCCTGTTCCAATCTAAATGCAGCGCCGCTCCTCTCCTCTTCCATTTCAAAACCACCGCCCCTCCTCTCCTGGTCCAGTCCAAAACCAGCGTCGCTCCTCTCCTATTCTAATCCAAAACCAGCGCTGCTCCTCTCCTCTACCATTCAAAAACCACCGCCGACGAGTGAAGGTGTTCTGGAGAAGTAGATCGATGGAGGAGTACAACCGATACGTGAGGATCGCAGACGGCGACCCTGTGAAGCTAGCTAGGATGTTGGAGATACAGTCTTGGTTTGACAACAAGAACCAACTAGCGGCGACAGCGACATCCATGGCCAAATATCTCCAACAAAGCGAAAAGGCGGTGATACTCCCGGAGGGAGTCGCGCCGGAGTACATAGAGCTGCTCCTCTGGGCCATGGAGCAAACAGATTCACAAAATCCGATCGTGAGGGAGCGGTGGTGGGAGTATCGATCCCAGATGGAGCATCCACCAGAGATTGAAGGATTGAGCATCTACAGTGTGCCGTTTGTGAGGGTGTCCTGCCAGAGCGAGCCGGTGGAGTCTTCGTCGACCGAACCCCACTGCAAGAGGAGAAAAGCAGTTGGCCCGACGATGCTTCCCCGCCATCGTCTCCCTCGCTGTTCACATTGTCTCACGGGGCGGCTATCTGCCGCCGAGGAATAGGAGGGGGCTACCCCCCAGCCCAATAGTCGGGCAGGTTGTGAATTGTCAAGAGGAGATTAGGGTTGTCAGTATTTGCAGGGTGTGAATTGTGTTTTCTGTTGTGTATTTTGAGAGTACTTTCAGATATGAATGTCTTTTGAATTTCAGATTTGCAGTATTGAGCATATGAAGTATTTTATGAATTCTAGAGATCTATTTTTAGCACTTAAAAAAATGTAGTTTCATAGGAGTATAAAAGTGCAGACAATGTGATTCTCAGGGAAGAAACTGCAAGTTTCAATTTCAGATAAGAAACTGCAAGTTCAGTTTCAGATAAGAAACTGCAACTTTCAGAGGCAGAGCATTTATATTAACACGGCCTTTTCAAACAAGGTTAACATCATGTTGGAAGTTTTATTCATGGTCAAAACTGGAACTACCAGCCAGTTAACATCATGCTGATCAACGTTCATGCATAGCACATCTTCATATGATGCACAGTCAAAATGCCCACACAATGCCGAGTGTGCGAAACACAGAGAAAACGAGGGACGAAGTTTTGGCAAGTGTTGGATGTGGTTTTGGGCTGCCCAGTCTAGGCTTTCATTTTTAACATGCGCAGGCCACGACCTCGGATGGGAGGTCTAGGCATGTTTGTATTTTCTTAGGGCCGTCATGTATCGACCGGCCTATGGACCTCCCATCCGAGGTTTTATTTTTGGCAGCCCAATTTATGTATTTTTTTGAAGAAAACGTAGAGGTCTGTTCTATTTTTTCTATATAAGAATAGGAACACCAGGTCCAACTTATGTTTCCCTTCTAACTATATTATATATATTTAAATTATTTTATATGTTATTATATATTATTTTTATTGTCATGATATATTTAACAGATACTTACATATGTAAGAAAACAATATCCCACATCTTATTAACTTATAAAAATAATTTCTTAACAAATAAAATCCTGGATTGTTTTGGCACGAAAATCCTAGTGATTGTGTACAAAAGCTTGGTAAGATTTAAGAAAGAATGTAATAATATCACTTATTATTTAAATATATTTATAAAAAAATGCTCAGCCCCTTTTTAGTTTTTGATAACATTGCTGGCCCAATTCAACATTATAATTAGAATCAGCCCAGCAAAATCGTGTATTTCGAGAAAGTGCAAATGGCCTGTAATTTTTTAGAAAATAAAATAAATGGGCCGCATGGACGCTACATTATTTGTTCACCTAGCCCAGCTAATGGCTGTAATTCAAAAAAAAGATCAAATTGACTGTAAATTCTACCGCACAAAAAAGACTGTAAATTCTGAAAAAAAATGGGTTGAATACGTGCCACATTTTTGGAGGCTGACATGTTGGCCAATAGATCGAGGCCAACGCAAGTCGTTGTCAATTTAGTCAACAAATGATTCTGACATGTTAGCCGTTGGATTTACATCCAACGACCGGCATCCATCTTCAATCTCTCATCTTCTTCCTCCAGCGCTGCCGGGACCACCTCCCGCCTCCTGCTGCTAGCAGCTCTGCTTAGCATGCTTCGCTATGAAGCGCTACTCCACCGTTGGCCAGGCCATCCCTCCACCCCTCCACACCTCCTGTTCTTTTCCACCGACTGCCGAACCACACCGCACTAGAACCAGTTAACCCTGGTACACCTCTCCGTCTGCGACTCTACTCCCGCGTCTTCCCATCTCTGGCTCGTTGCTGTCCAGGGCCTCGCCATCGTCCACCACCGTGGATGCGCTCGGCGCGGCGTGGTCAACGTGGTCAACTAACGACACCATCGAAAGTAGACTGTGCGTGGAGAGGCTGACAGCTGGGTCCACGGCTGCACAGAAGGAAATGCCTCCTTATTACGCGCAAAATAATGATTCCTCCACCTGACATCTAGACCCACCGGAAGGGCCTCTGTATTTCATGAAAATAACGTGCCCCCCGCTGACATGTCGGACCCACCAGCTATCTTCGCACGCAAGGAAGTGCCTCCTTATTACGCACAAAAAATGAATATTCCCCCTGCCAGCTAGAACCCAGCATAGTGGGAGGCTAACTTGTGGGCCTACCAAGTTGACGGGGACGGAGGGATTTTTCAACTTAGTCAATATGAATGATTCTAGCTCCTGTTACCATACGATGTTCATCCAACAGCCATAGTGTTTCTTCAACCTCTGGTCTTCTTGCTCCAACCGCCCAAACCAGCGCCGGTCGTGCCGCGTGCTCCTGCCTCTCGTGGCCGGCTATGATGCCGCGGAGGCCTCACCGCCCCTACTACTCCCACCGCTGGCCAGGCCATCCCACTACTCACCCATACCCCCTGTTATTCTGCGGCGACAGCATTCTCACACCGCAGCCGAACTAGTGAACCCTCGTACTCCTCTTCGCGTGGGCATCCACTGCTGCGTCTTCCCCGGCTCCGAGTCATCACCTTCCTAGTCCTCGCCGTCGTCCACCGCCGTGGTGCTCTCGGTGCGGCGTGGTCAATGTGGTCAAGGAACGACTTCCATCGGACGTGGACTGTACGTGGAGAGGCTGACAGCTGGGTCCACGGCCGTAGCAAGGAAGTGCTTCCTTATTATGCGCAAAATAATGATTCCTCCAGGTGACAGCGGGGACCCACCGGACGGCCCACCGTATTTCGCGAAAAAATGTTTCCCCTGACAGCTGGGACCCACCAGCTACATCTTCGCACGCAAGGAAGTGCGTCCGGGCAAAAAAAAATGATTCGCCCCCCTAACTGCTGGCACCCACCAGCTACATCTTCGCACGCAAGGAAGTGCATCCAGGCAAAAAAAACGATTCGCCCCCCTGACTGCTAGGACCCACCAGCTAAATCTTCGCACGCAAGGAAGTGCCTGACAGTCGGGACCCACCTGGTCGAAGCGTACGTAGCATTGTCATTCTGGTCGCGAACGTGTACGTACATATATACTGGTGGATGTAGAGGCGCGCACGTGTCGTAGTAGAGGCGCGTACGTGTTGTAGTAGAGGCGCGCACATAGCATTTACACGTACGTACAGCGGACAGGGTGCAAGAAAGAAAATACGGCCACGTATGTGTACATACGGGTGGGGTCTCGAACGCCTACTCGCGCATACGTACGGCCAGGGCTCGTGTACATGGCTGGGTCGGAATAGAGAAACAGCATCGTTGTCGTGTTCATGGGGAGGCAACGGAATGCGTCGTGTTCATGGGGAGGCAACGGAATGCATTGTGTTCATCGGGAGGCAACGGAACGCGTGGGAGCCAACCGGCTGGGTCGGAACAGAATGCGTGGTCGTGTTCATCGGGAGGGCTTGGACAGAACAGGCGATGGAAATGAGGCCTGGCGTACCGCACAACGGAGGAAACAGACCTCCTACGTTCTGAATGGGGTCCTATTGATCGGGAGGGGTCTGGCGTACCACAAAACGAAGGAAACGGACCTCCTACAGTCGAAACGGGGGTCCTGTTTATCGAGAGGGGTGTGGCGTACCGCAAAACGGACGAAACAGACCTCCTACAGTCGAAACAGGGGTCCTGTTGATCGGGAGGGGTGTGGCGTACCGCAAAACGGACGAAACGGACTTGTGTTGGAGCGCTACGGTCGAAACGGGGGTCCTGTTCATCGGGAGGGGTGTGGCGTACTGCAAAACGGGACTCCATAGGATACTGTTCATCTCCACTGTCGACCTCCTCCAGCCTCCACGGGCTACCGTCGACCTCCTCCAGCCTCCACGGGCTCATGTTCATCCAGCCTCCACCGTGCGCTACTCCACCGGCTACTGTTCAACCACCCCTCCACGGGCACCCCTCCACTGTCTACTGTTCATCCAGCCCTCCACACCACGGGGTCCTGTTCAACCACCCCTCCACGGGCACCCCTCCACCGTCTACTATTCATCCAGCCCTCCACCACTCCACGGGGTCCTATTCATCCAGAGGCAACGCCACCGCTCACTGTTCATCCAACCCTCCCCCCCCCCCCCGCAATGCTCACTGTTCATCCCAAAGGCAGCATCGATTGGCTTCAGTTAGCAGCAGTAGCGAAGGAATCGCTCGATCGTGTTCAGTTAACAGCCATCGATCGATCGCTCGGGTTCAGTAACGCGTAGCCTGCAGTGCAATCGCTCGGGTTCAGTTAGAGCCCAACTCCTCGCTCGGGTTTAGTTAGAGCCAACGCCTCGCACACACGCGCGTACGTGTACGAGAGAAACGTGCATCGCTCGGCCCCCGACCTCCCACCATAACCGGGAACTCCCCAAAATTTTCCTCCCCCTCGGTTCTACCACGGTTTTTTCCGTCATGGACGGCCCAAAGAATGTCATGCAGCTACGTCTCCGGCCCGTCCAGGACGAAAAGCCCATAAAAATTCGTTCAGCCCAAAATGTCACGAATGTGTCTTTTTTTTGTAGTGACACTTGAAACTCCTTACGTATATCCGGTAGAATCAGCACTGGGGTTGTAGTCAAATGTTTCTTTAAATCCTAAAAACTTGCTTCACATTCTTCCGTTCCATTTGAATTTGGTATCCTTCTTCGATAACTCCGTCATTGGCTTCGCAATTTTGGAAAAATTCTCAATGAATCTTCGATAGTATCCTGCGAGTCCAAGAAAACTGTGGATCTCGCTAACTGAAGTGGGTGCCAACCATTCAGTGACTGACTGAACCTTGGTAGGATCTACTGCTACACCTTCTCCCGATATAACATGTTCAAGGAATCCAACTTCCTTCAGCCAAAACTCGCATTTGCTAAACTTGGCATACAACTAATGTTCCCTGAGTTTCTCGAGAACTAAGCGCAAATGTTGTTCGTGCTCCTCCTTGTTCTTTGAGTATACCATTATATCATCAATGAACACCACAACGAATTTATCCTAATATTCCATGAACCCTTTGTTCATCATGCTCATGAAGTAGGCAGGGGCATTAGTCAGTCCAAACGACATGACCGTATATTCATACAACCCGTACTATGTGGTGAATGTTGTCTTTAGTATGTCCTTCTCACATATCTTCAGCTGGTGATATCCAGATCGCAGGTTGATCTTTGAAAACACCTTAGCTCCTTGCAGTTAGTCGAAAAAATCATTGATCATCGGCAGTGGGTATTTGTTCTTGATCGTCACCTCATTTAACGCACGATAATCAACAACCGTTCTTAGAGACTTATCCTTCTTCTCGACCAAAAGCACTGGGGCTCCCCATGGTGATGAGCTCCGTCGAATGTAACCTTTCTCCAATAACTCCTTGATCTGTTTCTTAATCTCCTCCAGATCATTTGCGGGCATCCGATATGGTCGCTTCGATATAGGCCCGGTGCCTGGCAATAGCTCTATCAAAAACTCGATGTCTTGATCCGGTGGCATGCCTGGTAACTCCTCTGGAAAAACATCCGGGTAATCCTTCACTACAGGCACTTCCTATTGAACAACTCCCGTGAGGGTATTTAATTGGCTACTCCTTGGCGCATGCCTAGATACATACTTGATCCTTTTTCCCTCAGGGGTGGTGAGAAAAATTGACTTACAAACACAGTCAATGCTTCCTCCATACTTTGACATCCAGTCCATGCCTAATATCACATCCAATCCTTGTGACTCCAAGATTATTAGGTCAGACGGAAAAACATGGCTACCAATGGTTAAGGGTATGTGGTTGCACCATTGACTAGCCATATACTCTGCTCCAGGTGAACTCACTAACATATGGGTCCTAAGGGTTTGGGTTGGTAGTTTAAACTCATCCACGAATTCCCTTGATATGTATGAATGCGATGCACCAGTATGAAAAAGAACAAGGGCGGTAAAAGACTTAACCAAAAACTTACTAATAACCGCGTCTGGCTGCTCTTCAACCTCCTCCACATTGACGTGGTTCACTTGTCCTTTGTTGAATGGATTGGGCTTCTTTCCAGCGCTCCCATTGCCGTTTCCATTCTTCGCTTCAGGGCACTCCATGGCATAGTGTCCAGTCTTCCCGCACTTGGAACAAGTAACGTGGCTTAGGTCTCTCTTCGCGGGTGTGGCTAGATTGTAATGGTTCTGATTGTTGCTTGATCCATTGCCATTCCCATTCCTTGGGCCTGTATGCTTATGGTTACTTCCTCCATTGTGAGTGTGGCCTCCATGGTTATGAACAAGTCCTCCTGAGTTCGGGGTTAGGCGAGGCTTCTGTTGAGCTCCTGAATTATACCTTCCTTGTCCATACTTCCTCTTACGGCTCTCAATTTGCTGTTGCTTCCCTTCAATCATAAGAGCCTTATCTACCAACTCCTGGTAGTTGTTGAATGTTGCCACCATCAACTGCATGCTCATCTCATCATTCAACCCTTCCATAAACTTCTCCTGCTTCACGGCATCTGTGGCCACATCATCAGGGGCATAACGAGATAACTTGCTAAACTCATCCATGTACTGAGCCACAGTACGGTTCCCCTGGCGTAAGTTGCGAAACTCACGCTTCTTCATACTCATAGCTCTAGTTGAGACATGGTCTGTATGGAAAGCTTGCTGAAATTGATCCCATGTAACAGTGACTATAGGGTAGGTGACAGTGTAATTCTCCCACCATGAGGTTGCTGGTCCATCCAACTGATGTGCGGCAAAACACACCTTCTCAGCATCGGTACATCCTGCAGTGGTTAACTCCCTTCCAATCCTGTGGAGCCAATCATCTGCTAATATGGGCTCGGTGCTACTGGAAAACACCGGCGTCTGCAACCTTAGAAAACGGGCTAAGTTATCAACTGGTGGCGGTGGCGGTGGATTGTTGTTGGTATTGTTGTTGCCTTGGTTCTGAACTAACAACTGCATCAGGATATTCTGCTGCTGGATCAACTGAGTGAACTCCGGTGGGAAGGTAAATCCGAGGTCACGTCTCGGAGGCATTTGATGGGTTTAGAGGGGAGAGATTAGAATAGAATGAGGTCTAATGAGAAAACACTACCCATATGCACATGAGACAAACACAAACATTTCACTCAATCAATCAAGCAAGGGCATACGATCGATCTAATTATTGTTACAAAAGTGCTCGGACTATACTATTTACATGGTGGAATACTACTACTAATGTGGTGGTCTACTAAAAATATTCTTCGGTTGAAGACTCCATGATGTCTGCTCCAGCTTTGTCTTCATATTCATCATCGCTATTGTCTGGGTCCGAGTCGGTGTCGTCGATGATAATGTAGTCCTCTGGGCGAATCTCCTTGGGTTCTTCGTCTTCTCCTCCTGGTGCGGGGTCTCCCAGGAATACTCCTAGCTTCCTTTCCAGATCGTCATTCTTCTCCACTAGTACGACGATTTCCTCCTCATAATCTTCACGAGTAGCCTTAAATTCTTCCTCCAGTTCCGTGATCCTAGTCATTGCCTTCTTCAGGTCTATCATTCCTGCGCACATCTAGTTCTCCTAGCGACGAATGTGTTTGTTTAACTCCTGGATGAAAGTTGCAATTGATCTATCCTTCCTGGTGCTGATCATCTCCCATTGCTCATCTCGGCGCCCACAAATCTAATAGATAGTATCCTTAAGCTCCTTATGATAAACTTCTCCAATGCGTCCCATGGTGATGTGAGCTGCCATACTCTTTCCTAGACTCCAGGTTGGTGCATCGAAGGAAAACTCTATGGGCTTAGTGACCGGCGTGAATGTCCTTCCGGGAACTTGAACTTGAATCATCCATCGCTCCTCTTCTGGTAAGGTGGCGTTGTAAGTCCCGGTGAAGCTTGATATTCCAATGTTCAGGTACCTAGTGACTTCCTTCAAGTGTCGTCCAAAAGGTGCTTCTTCATCTAGTTGTGCAAACTTGTTCCTTGCGTCCGCCATCCTAAAGAGTAGAAAATGGAGTGGAGTCAGAAATGAGAAGAGAATAGTGATCTAGGGCTTTAGCTTAGTGGTTGTGTCCTACACTCAGCATGTGCTCTGATACCATCTTGTAGTGACCCGACCTCAAACGGTCAAGTCTCTGTGCTTCAGTGTCATCCCTAGATCGGTAATGCTGACACACACAGTACTCGAGGATTTATAATAGAGTAGCAATCACACACTTATTACATCTAATGTCTCAAAAGAGAACTTATTACAATAAATATGGCTTAAGGCCATCTAACACGATAACAGCGGAAGGCATGGAAGATAAAGTGAGTCCATCAACTCCAATGGCACAGCTGAGCTGCATGGCAACGACCTAACGAACCTTACTCCTCGTCTGAAAAGTCTGCAACATAATACGTTGCAGCCCGAAAACGGGTCAGCACATGGAATATGCTAGCAAAGTAACACAGTAGAGCAAGAACAGAATAATGCTATCACTACATGCATATTTGGTTGGTGGAAAGCTCTATGGTTATAGTTTTTGCGAAAAGCCAATTTTCCCCTACAACAAAGGAATAGATTTTATTTAACTATCATGGTAGTTGAAACTACATTGAGAAGGTTCCTCCAACTCAATCCCAATTAAAGTAATTAAAATCCCAACAATATTAGTTTAAAGTGATGAGATACTTCTAATACTCCAAGTACTAGATACTCAAGATGTCCATGATAACCCACAAGTATAGTGGATCGCAATAGTTTTCGAGTGTAAACTATTCAACCCAAATTTATTGATACGACACAAGGGGAGCCAAAGAATACTCTCAAGTATTAGCAGTTGAGTTGTCAATTCAACCACACCTGGAAACTTAGTATCTGCAGCAAAGTATTTAGTGGGAAAGTAATATGATAGTAGTGGTAATGGTAACAAAATGTAACAGTAGTAAAAGTAATGTTTTTGGTATTTTGTAGTGATGATAGCAATAGCAACGGGAAAGTAAATAAGCGAAGAACAATATATGGAAAGCTCGTAGGCAATGGATCAGTGATGGAGAATTATGCTGGATGCGGTTCATCACGTAACAGTCATAACCTAGGGTGACACAGAACTAGCTCCAGTTCATTGATATAATGTAGGCATGTATTCCGAACATAGTCATACGTGCTTATGGAAAAGAACTTGCATGGCATCCTTTGTCCTACCCTCTCATGGCAGCGGGGTCCTTACGGAAACTAAGGGATATTAATGCCTCCTTTTAATAGAGAACCAGAACAAAGCATTAATTAACACATAGTGAATACATGAACTCCTCAAACTACGGTCATCACCGGTAAGTATCCCGATTATTGTCACTTCGGGGTTAACGGATCATAACACATAATAGGTAACTATAGACTTGAAAGATAGGATCAAGAACACTCATATATTGATGAAAACATAATAGGTTCAGATCTGAAATCATGGCACTCGGGCCCTAGTGACAAGCATTAAGCATAGCAAAGTCATAGCAACATCAATCTCAGAACATAGTGGATACTAGGGATCAAACCCTAACAAAACTAAATCGATTACATGATAGATCCCATCCAACCCATCACCGTCCAGCAAGCCTACGATGGAATTACTCACGCACGGCGGTGAGCATCATGAAATTGGTGATGGAGGATGGTTGATGATGACGATGGCGACGGATTCCCCTCTCCGGAGCCCCGAACAGACTCCAGATCAGCCCTCCCGAGAGGTTTTAGGGCTTGGCGGCGGCTCCATATGGTAAAACGCGATGAATTCTTCTCTATGATTTTTTTCTCCCTGAAACACAATATATAGAGTTGGAGTTGGAGTCGGAGAGGCACCAGGGGGCCCATGAGGTAGGGGGCGAGCCCTAGGGGGGTAGGCGCGCCCCCACCCTCATGGACAGGTGGTGGGCCCCCTAGCCTTCATCCTTTGCAGGTATTTTTTATATTTTCCAAAAAGTTGCTCCGTGAAGTTTCAGGTCATTCTGAGAACGTTTGTTTCTGCACATAAATAACACCATGGTAATTCTGTTGAAAACAGCGTCAGACTGGGTTAGTTCCATTCAAATCATGCAGGTTAGAGTCCAAAACAAGGGCAAAAGTGTTTGGAAAAGTAGATACGACGGAGACGTATCAACTCCCCCAAGCTTAAACCTTTGCTTGTCCTCAAGCAATTCAGTTGACAAACTGAAAGTGAGAAAGAAAAACTTTTACAAACTCTGTTCGCTCTTGTTGTTGTAAATATGTAAAGTCAGCATTCAAGTTTTCAGCAAAGATTATAACTAACCACATTCGCAATAACGCTTAGGTCTCAAGTTTTACTCATATCAATGGCATAATCAACTAGCGAGCAATAATAATAAATCTCGGAGGACAACACTTTCTCAAAACAATCATAATATGATATAACAAGATGGTATCTCGCTAGCCCTTTCTGAGACCGCAAAACATAAATGCAGAGCACCTTTAAAAACCAAGGACCGACTATACATTGTAATTCATAGTAAAAGAGATCCAGTCAAGTCATACTCAATGTAAATTAATAGCAATCAATGCAAATGACAACAGTGCTCTCCAACTGGTGCTTCTTCATAAGAGGATGAAGACTCAACATGAAAGTAAATAGATAGGCCCTTCGCAGAGGGAAGCAGGGATTTGTAGAGGTGCCAGAGCTCGATTTTGAAATAGAGGTGAATAATATTTTGAGCGGTATACTTTCATTGTCAACATAACAACCAAGAGATGGCAATATCTTCCATGCTACACACATTATAGGCGGTTCCCAAACAGAATGGTAAAGTTTATACACCCCCTTCCACCAACAAGCATCAATCCATGGCTTGCTCGAAACAACGAGTGCCTCCAACTAACAAGAATCCCAGGGGGAGTTTTGTTTGTAATTATTTTGATTTAGTTTGCATAAAGCATGGGACTGGGCATCCCGGTGACCAGCCATTTATCTCGTGAGTGAGGAGCAGAGTCCACTCCTCTTGAGAATAACCCACCTAACATGGAAGATACAGACAACCCTAGTTGATACATGAGCTATTCGAGCATACAAAACAGGATATTTATTTGAAGGTTTAGAGTTTGGCACATACAAATTTACTTGGAACGGCAGGTAGATAACGTATATTGGTAGGTATAGTGGACTCATATGGAATAACTTTGGGGTTTAAGGGATTGGATGCACAAGCAGTATTCCCGCTTAGTACAGGTGAAGGCTAGCAAAAGACTGGGAAGCGACCAGCTAGAGAGGGACAACAGTCATGAACATGCATTAAAATTAATCAACACTGAATGCAAGCATGAGTAGGATATAATCCACCATGAAGATAAATATCGTGGAGGCTATGTTGATTTTGTTTCAACTACATGCGTGAACATGCCCCAAATCAAGTCACTTAAATCATTCAGAGGAGGATACCACCCTATCATACCACATCAAAACCATTTTAATAGCATGTTGGCACGCAAGGTAAACCATTATAACTCATAGCTAATCAAGCATGGCACAAGGAAGTATGACCTCTAGTTGTCATTGCAAACATGTTTATTCATAATAGGCTGAATCAGGAACGATGAACTAATCATATTTACAAAAACAAAAGAGGTCGAGTTCATACCAGCTTTTCTCATCTCAGTCAGTCCATCATATATCGTCATAATTGCCTTTCACTTGCACGACCGAACGATGTGAATAATAATAATAGTGAGCGTGCATTGGACTAAGCTGGAATCTGCAAGCATTCAATAAACAGGAGAAGGCAAGGCAATATGGGCTCTTTTGTCAGATCAACAAGTATGCATACAAGAGCCACTTCAACAATTTAATTATGGTCTTCTCCTATCGACCCCCAAAGGAAAGAAAAGAAATAAAACTATTTACACAGGAGAGCTCCCAACAAGTAAAAGAAGAACAGGAAATCCTTCTGGGTTTTCTTTTTAATTACTACTACAAGCATGGAAAGTAAACTAATTAAACGCAACAACTGATTTTTTTGGTTTTTCTTAAGGTTTATCAAACACACAAGAAGAAGGCATAAAAAGGAAATTAAAGTATTAGCACCGACATCTAGAAATGAGTGTGTGAACATGAATGTAATGTCGGTGGGAAATACGTACTCCCCCAAGCTTAGGCTTTTGGCCTAAGTTGGTTTATGGCCACGGCTGGTACTGCGATGAAGAAGAAGACTCCGATTGCCACTGGCTGGAAATCATCTGCAGATCCCACTGGTAATTAGACTGTCGTGAAGGATCAACTTGTGGTTCCGGCCCTGGCTCCATGGCTGGTGCAGGGTTCCGGTAGGCGTGACATAACGCCCCGAGACCGATGTGCCAGATGTCCTCCGGGTATTCACTATTGTTGCTTTGTCATTGCTTGCGTGTCATGCATTTCATATCATGTCATCATGTGCATCGCATTTGCATACATGTTCGTCTCATGCATCCGAGCATTTTCCCCGTTGTCCGTTTTGCAATCCGGCGCTCCTATGTCACCTGGTGTCCCTTTCTACCTCTTTTCATGTGCGGGTGCTAAACATTTTTCGGATTGGACGGAGACTTGTCATGCGGCCTTGGTTTACTACTGGTAGACCGCCTGTCAAGTTTCGTGCCATTTGGACTTTGTTTGATACTCCAACGGTTAACCGGGTAGCCGCAAAGGCCTCATGTGTGTTGCAGCCCAACACCCCTCCAAAGTGGCACAAAACCCACCTAAGACCTCTCCATCATCTCGGTCGATCAATCACGATCGCGTGGCCGAAAACCGCACCTCATTTGGACTCTCCTAGCTCCCTCTACCTATAAATATGTGGCTCTCCCCGAATTTTCGCGCAGTCAAACCCTAGCCTCCCTCTTCCTCGCGCCACCGGACAATTCTTCCCACCGGCCGGACATGTCCGCCGCCCGCAGCCACCTCACTCCGACCAATCGGAGTGTGCCACGTCACCCGCCGCCGCCTCCTCCTCCAATCCCGCCTTGCCACATCAGCCCGCCGGTCTCTCTCTCTCTCTCCTCCAACGCGCGAGGTCCGCGGAGCCTAGGCGGGGCCCGCCCGGCCCGGAACGCGAGCGCCGCCGCCCGGATGCGCCTGCACCATGTGCGCCTATCCCCGCCGCCATGCTCGAACGCTGCCGAACCACGCCGGCTCGCCACCCCTCCGCCGCGGCCGCCTCCTTACTCCGGCCGCCGCCCCGTTCCAGCCGGCGACCGCCGCCCCGTTCCAGCCGGCGACCGCCGCCCCCGCCGCTCCGGTCGCTGACCCCGCGCCCGACAATGATTGCATCTGGATGATGTAATGACTTATTTATGTAATTGTGTGATGTGGCGAGTGTAAGCCCACTATGTATCTTTTTCCCTTATGGATTACATGGGTTGTGTGAAGATTACCTCACTTGCGACATTGCTTTCAATGCGGTTATGCCTGTAAGTCGTACTTCGACACGTGGGAGATATAGTCGCATCGAGGGCGTTTCAAGTTGGTAATCAGAGCCTTCCCCGACCTTAGGAGCCCCCTGCTTGATCGAATCGTTGGCGTTGTTGAGTAGAAAAATGTTTTGAGTCATTTAGGATTATATATATCGGAGAGTTAGGATTCTTTTTGCTCCTCGTTCCCTTCGTCGCTCTGGTGAGGTATCCTGACATAGACTTTTGACTCTTCTCTTCTCAAATTCCACTAAAAAAATTTTAGGATCACGCGGGTATCTTGGAATCGTTCCGATGGTTTTATGATGAGAACATTGTTCTTGGTGCCTCCTGGCATTTAGGGGTTATGGCAGTGTCCCAGGGAGTTGAGCTCCGAGGTGTTGTCGTCACAATTTTATCGTTGTAGTTCTGGAATACCTGAGTTCGACGACATCGAAAATCTGTTTTATGCAGTTGTTGGTGAGATAACCTCGACGCCACCCAATACTGGGGCGGGAGTTTGGGAGTATTGCCATAACTCATATAACGGATGCTTTTCGAAGGTTGAGGTAAACGATTTCCGAAGGTTTCTTGGTTATGTGTTGAAGGATGGATACAGCTGGATGTAGGATTTGTTAGTTTTGGGTGAGATATTATGCTTCCCCTGTATCCCCAACACCTGATTTCATAACCGGGAAAGTTTCTGGAGTTTATAAGTGGGAATTCAAGTAGCTCTTAGGATATCTTTCCGACAGATGTATGATATGAAATTGGGGTTCGACGTCTAGTGGTCCGCCTATCCACGGTTGGTTTTACAGTGGTCTCGTTGTGTCTTAAAGAGTCCTTGGCTATGCTGACTCGGGGACGCTTCGTATGTCATGTGCACTGCCTTGTACATGATGGCGCTGTACGAACGAGCCCGTGTAGGCCCCACCACGAAAACTTCGGACGAAATCTCTATCATATGTTTGTTCCGGCTTATTCCGCAAGCCAATCCTTTGTTTTGTTTTGAGCTGTGGTATTCGAGTTGCTTCGAAGTCAAATGTGGATTCCATCCCTTGTCTAAGCGGTGTTCTCATGTTCCTATGTGAATACTAATCCTTCTCGATCATCGAGTTTGTCATTTCAATTTCTTCTCAACCCGTGAGCTTCCCTTCAAGTGGATCCGATCACTTCAACATTTGGAAGATACAATCTCAGTTCTTCTCAACGGGGTTCATTTCATTCGTCCCAAGCTGCCTTTGTTTTCCCACCCTCCCACCCTTGTTTCTTCAAGGACTCAGATTTCTTAATCAAGTATCCATCTTATGGATGTGAAGTTTCTTCGTTCTTTCCGTCAATGTTCTTATCCGGTGATTCTCATCAAGATTCTAATTGAGCTTCAAGATCGTCATTCTTCATTCTGTTCTTCTCCGGTGAATTTAATTCAAGTTTTGTTGTTGATCATATCGTTTTCCTCGTTTCAAATACCTTCTCATGCCGGTACTCTTCATATTAATTCATTTCTCGCTATTCAATTGTTCCGGAGTGCTCAAGATATCTCGAATTTTCGTGTTTCCACTCTGCTTTCATTCAAGATCTTTCGAGGATGTTATCCCATTCAAGCCTTTTAAATCAACCGGTGCAATCTTTCTTCAAAAATCGTTCAACGGTGTATATTTTCAGTGGGCCTAACCCACAAGTCTTTTTACAGGAACTTACCTGACTCTTCTAATTCTCCCGGAGCTATCCTCAAAATTTTCTTTTCGGAGTTTGACGTAAGAATGATTCATCATCGGTCATATATACTTCCCCAAGATCTTCCAAATTCTTTTCATTGTTGGTTCAACCTTTCTAATTTTCATCCCGGAGTATCTCAACAATTCACGGTGTTGTTTCTCGTCGTCATTCTCAAATTTTGAAAGACCGAAGAAGAGTTTCTCTTTAATCTTGCTCCATTCTCTTCAAGATTCGTGATTCTAGCTTGTTGCCATCCTGTCATAAATTATTTTCGATTGTGCGAATTGTTTTTACCTATCCGGAACAATTCAAGAGTCTTCTCAGTTTGTTATCCGGAGTTCATCAATGCAGGGTTATTCATTCTCAGCTGTCAGTTATTATTCTCTAGTCTTACCGGTGCATCGCTCAAGTATTCTCTAATCAGTTCATGATATCTTCGTTCTCATGTATCTAAATTCCCTCAAGCATCTTCATCCTTTTTCTAATTCTCAGCTGTCAGTTTAATGGGCTTTATTATACACTTTTATGTTATTTTTGGGACTAACCGACTAACCAAAGGCCCAGTGCAAATTGTTGTTTTTTTTGCCTATTTTAGTGTTTCGCAGAAAAGGAATATCAAACGGAATGAAACCATCGGGAGAGTGATTTTTGGAACAAACGCAATCCAGGAGACTTGGAGTGGACGTCAAGGAAGCATCAAGGAGGCCACGAGGCAGGGAGGCGCGCCCCCCACCCTCGTGGGCCCCTCGTGGCTCCCCTGACCGACTTCTTTCGCCTATATATACTCATATACCCCGAAAACATCCGAGAGCACCACGAAACCCTATTTCCACCGCCACAACCTTCTGTACCCAAGAGATCCCATCTTGGGGCCTTTTCCGGAGCTCCGCCGGAGGGGGAATCGATCACGGAGGGCTTCTACATCAACACCATAGCCTCTCCGATGATGTGTGAGTAGTTTACTATAGACCTTCGGGTCCATAGTTATTAGCTAGATGGCTTCTTCTCTCTCTTTGGATCTCAATACAAAGTTCTCCTCGATCTTCCTGGAGATCTATTTGATGTAATTCTTTTTGCGGTGTGTTTGTTGGGATCTGATGAATTGTGGGTTTATGATCAAGATTGTCTATGAACAATATTTGGTTCTTCTCTGAATTCTTTTATGTATGATTTGTTATCTTTGCAAGTATCTTCGAATTATCAGTTTGGTTTGGCCTACTAGATTGTTCTTCCTTGCAATGGGAGAAGTGCTTAGCTTTGGGTTCAATCTTGCAGTGTCCTTTCCCAGTGACAGCAGGGGCAGCAATGCACATATTGTATTGTTGCCATTGAGGATAAAAATATGGGGTTTATATCATATTGCTTGAGTTTATCCCTCTACATCATGTCATCTTGCCTAATGCGTTACTCTGTTCTTATGAACTTAATACTCTAGATCCATGCTGGATAGCGGTCGATGTGTGGAGTAATAGTAGTAGATGCAGAATCGTTTCGGTCTACTTGTCACGGACGTGATGCCTATATACATGATCATGCCTAGATATTCTCATAATTATGCACTTTTCTATCAATTGCTCGACAGTAATTGGTTCACCCACCGTAATACTTATGCTATTTTGAGAGAAGCCACCAGTGAAACCTATGGCCCCCGGGTCTATTTTCCATCATATAAGTTTCCAATCTATTTTACTTTGCAATCTTTACTATCTATCTATATCATAAAAATACCAAAAATATCTATCTTATTATCTCTATCAGATTTCACTTTTACAAGTGGTCTGATACGTCTCCGTCATATCTACTTTTCCAAACACTTTTGCCCTTGTTTTGGACTCTAACTTGCATGATTTGAATGGAACTAACCCGGACTGACGCTGTTTTCAGCAGAATTACCATGGTTTTATTTATGTGCAGAAACAAACATTCTCGGAATGACCTGAAACTTCACGGAGCAACTTTTTAGAAAATATAAAAAATACCTGTAAAAGATGGAGGCCAGGGGGCCCACCACCTGTCCACGAGGGTGGGGGCGCGCCTGCCCCCCCTAGGGCGCACCCCCCTACCTCGTGGGCCCCTTGGTGCCTCTCCGACTCCAACTCCATATATTGTGTTTCGGGGAGAAAAAATCAGAGAGAAGATTTCATCGCGTTTTACGATACGGAGCCGCCGCCAAGCCCTAAAACCTCTCGGGAGGGCTGATATGGAGTCCGTTCGGGGCTCCGGAGAGGGGAATCCGTCGCCATCGTCATCACCAACCATCCTCCATCACCAATTTCATGATGCTCACCGCCGTGCGTGAGTAATTCCATCATAGGCTTGCTGGACGGTGATGGGTTGGATGGGATCTATCATGTAATCGAGTTAGTTTTGTTAGGGTTTGATCCCTAGTATCCACTATGTTCTGAGATTGATGTTGCTATGACTTTGCTATGCTTAATTCTTGTCACCAGGGCCCGAGTACCATGATTTCAGATCTGAACCTATTATGTTTTATCAATAAATGAGAGTTCTTGATCATATCTTTCAAGTCTATAGTCACCTATTATGTGTTATGATCCGTTAACCCCGAAGTGACAATAATCGGGATACTTACCGGTGATGACCGTAGTTTGAGGAGTTCATGTATTCACGATGTGTTAATGCTTTGTTCCGGTTCTCTATTAAAAGGAGGCCTTAATATCCCTTAGTTTCCGTAAGGACCCCGCTACCGCGGGAGGGTAGGACAAAAGATGTCATGCAAGTTCTTTTCCATCAGCACGTATGACTATATTCAGAATACATGCCTACATTATATCAATGAACTGGAGCTAGTTCTGTGTCACCCTAGGTTATGACTGTTACATGATGAACCGCATTCGGCATAATTCTCCATCACTGATCCATTGCCTACGAGCTTTCCATATATTGTTCTTCGCTTATTTACTTTCCCGATGCTATTGCTATCATCACTACAAAATACCAAAAACATTACTTTTACTACTGTTACCTTTTGTTACCGTTACCACTACTATCATATTACTTTGCTACTAAACACTTTGCTGCAGATACTAAGTTTCCAGGTGTGGTTGAATTGACAACTAGGCTGCTAATACTTGAGAATATTCTTTGGCTCCCCTTGTGTCGAATCAATAAATTTGGGTTGAATACTCTACCCTCAAAAATTGTTGCGATCCCCTATACTTGTGGGTTATCAAGACTATTTTCGGGCGCCGTTGTCGTGGAGCATAGCTCTATTCTTTGAGTCACTTGGGATTTATATCTGCTTATCATTATGAAGAACTTGAAATATCCAAGAACCAAGATTTATCCCTCAACTACGAGGGGAGGTAAGGAACTGCCATCTAGCTCTGCGCTTGATTCACCTTCTGTTTTGAGTAAGCTGGCGACACCTAAAACTGCTTCTGCTATTCGTTCTGATATGTTGCATGTTATTAATGATGCCACTTCTGCTATGCATGCTACTTATGATGAAACTACTTCTATGCTTGATACTACTATGCCACTTGGTAAATTTCTTGATGAACAAGTTGCTAGGGCTAGACAGATTGAAAATATTGAATCTGATAATACTGATGAAAGTGATGATGAAGAATCACTTGTTATTCCTGAGGGTTATGTTTTTGATCAAGAAGCCTCTTTAGCAATTTTAGCTTGCAAAGATAGATATGAACTTAAGAGGTTATTAGCTAAATGGAATAAGCAATCTCTAAATGCTAGAATGAAACCTGACCCTGCTTTTGCTACTTCACCTATCTGTATTACCAATAAGGATTATGAATTCTCTTTTGATCCTGATATAATTACTTTGGTTGAATCTGATCCTTTTCATGGTTATGAATCTGAAACCGTTGTGGCACATCTTACTAAACTGAATGATATAGCCACCCTGTTCACTAAAGATGAGATAACTCATTACTTTTATATCCTTAAAATATTTCCATTCTCATTAAAGGGTGATGCTAAGATATGGTTTAATTCTCTTGATCCTGGTTGTGTGCGTAGTCCCCAGGATATGATTTATTACTTCTCTGCTAAATATTTCCCTACTCATAAGAAACAAGCTGCTTTAAGGGATACATATAATTTTGTGCAAATTGAAGAAGAGTCTCCCACAAGCTTGGGGGAGGCTTCTCCAATTACTTAATGCTTTGCGTGATCATCCTCTTAAGAAAAATGAAATACTTGATATCTTTTATAATGGACTAACCGATGCCTCCAGAGATTACCTGGATAGTTGTGTTGGTTATGTTTTCAGGGAAAGAACACCGGATGAAGCTGAAATTCTATTGAATAATATGTTGATAAATGAAAATAATTGGACACCTCTGGAGCCAATTCCTGAGCCTATTCCTAAACCAACTCCGAAGAAGAGGGGTATTCTATTTCTCAGTCCTGACGATATGCAAGAGGGAAAGAAATCTATGAAAGAAAAAGGTATTAAAGCTGAAGATGTTAGGAATTTACCTCCTATTGAAGAAATACATGGTCTTAATTTACCGCCTGTTGAAGAAACATATGATCTTGATCCTTTACCTATTGAAGAAACTCATGGTCTTGATAACCCAACACAGGTAGTAAAGGTAAATTCTCTCTATAGATATGATAAAGTTGTAATCCCATTCACTAAGTTTGCTAGCCATGCTTAGATGAGTTTGATAGATATATGGCTAAGCAAGAAGATTTTAATGTTTATTTTGGTAGACAATTAAAATACAATTCAAATATGCTTGAACACTTGGGTGATTATATGGCTAATGTTAAAGGTGAACTTAAACTTATTAGTAAACATGCTTCTATGGTTACCACTCAAGTAGAACAAGTACTTAAAGCTCAAAATGATTTGCTCAATGAATTGAATAGTAAAGATAATGATAATGTTGTTAGAGTGGCTACTAGAAATGGTAAAATGACTCAGGAACCTTTGTATCCTGAAGTCCATCCTAAGAGAATTGAGAAAGATTCTCAGAGAAATAATATAAATGCACCTAGTTCTTCTAAAAAGAAGAAAAACAAAAATGATAGGACCGTGCATGCTTCTAGTGAACCTGTTACTGAAACACCTGAGAATCCAAATGACATTTCTATTTCTGATGCTGAAATTCAATCTGGTAATGAACCTGAAACTAGTAATAATGTTAATGATAATGTTCATGATGATGCTCAACCTAGTATGATAATGATATAGAAATTGAACCTGATGTTGATCTTGATAACCTGCAATCAAAGAATCAACGTTATGATAAGAAAGACTTTGTTGCTAGGAAACACGGTAAAGAAAGAGAACCATGGGTTCAGAAACCCATGCCTTTTCCTCCCAAACCATCCAAGAAAAAGGATGATGAGGATTTTGAGCGCTTTGCTGAAATGATTAGACCTATCTTTTTGTGGATGCGATTAACTGATATGCTCAAAATGAATCCTTATGCTAAGTATATGAAAGATATTGTTACAAATAAAAGAAAGATACCGGAAGATGAAATTTCCACCATGCTTGCTAATTATACTTTTAAGGGTGGAATACCAAAGAAACTTGGAGATCCAGGAGTACCCACTATACCATGCTCTATTAAAAGAAACTATGTCAAAACTGTTTTATGTGATCTTGGAGCTGGTGTTAGTGTTATGCCTCTCTCTTTATATCGTAGACTTGACTTGAATAAGTTGACACCTACTGAAATATCTTTGCAAATGTATGATAAATCAACTGCTATACATGTCGGTATTTGTGAGGATGTGCCTGTTGTAGTTGCAAACGTTACTATTTTAACGAACTTTGTTATTCTTGATATTCCCGAGGACGATAGTATGTCTATTATTCTTGGAAGACCCTTTTTGAATACTGCAGGGGCTGTTATTGATTGCACTAAAGGCAATGTCACTTTTCATGTTAATGGTAATGACCATATGATACACTTTTCGAGGAAACAACCTCAAGTTCATAGTATCAACTCTATTGGAAAAATTCCATCAATTATATTTGGAGGTTTTGAATTTCCTCTTCCTACTGTCAAGAAGAAATATGATATTCTTATTATTGGGGATGTGCATATACCCGTTGAGGTAACATAGTGTTATTCGAAATTTCTCCGATTACATGTTAATCGGAATGAGTTCGTTAACAAGACTTGATCAACCTTGTTAGTGGATTCCTTCTGATGATCATGAGATGGATGAAATTAGAGAGCACAACCTTCTGTACCCCACTTTTACTTTCTGTTATTTATATTAAATAAAATAAAAATAAATATTTTTCTGTCTGTTATCTGATTATCCGTGCAATATAAAAATACCCCAATAATAAAAGTTCTCCAAATGCCCTGAAATTTAAATATGATTTTTTTCTAGAATATTTGAGAATATTTGGCACTGAGAACACAGCAGGGGGGTCAACCACCTGCCCACGAGGGTGGAGGGCGCGCCCCCTGCCTCGTGGGCCCATGGTGGCCCCCCTCCACTTATCCTTTCACCCACACACTCCTTCTTACTCCCCCAAACACGAATATCCAGCTCAAGCACCGGTTCTAGCTCATTTTGCTGCCATTTTCGATCTCCTTGCTCAAAGCACATCTCACAAAACTGCTTGGGGAGATTGTTCCTTGGTATGTGACTCCTCCATTGGTCCAATTAGTTTTTGTTCTAGTGCTTTATTCATTGCAAATTTTTGCTACTTAGGTGACCCCGTTCTTAAGCTTGCATGTCAAATTTATTTGGTCAAAAGTAGTTTTGATGCATGATATAGGCTCTAGGAACTTGTAGGAGTAGTTGCTATCAATATTATTGAGTTTGGTTTACTTTTATTTTGAAGTTACTAAAAATTTCAGAATTTTTTAGAAAATGATGAAGAGACTTTTGAGGGGCTCATCGAGCCAAAGCTCGAAGGAAAAGGCACCGAAGCCTAAGTATAATCTGCCTCGCACCGCGGAGGTTCAGGCATGTGAAATGGCCTTCCGTTGATTTCTTGAGGGCAGCCGGGATTTATGAGGATTTTCATGAATTGGCTAAGAATGCAGGCCTCACCGCTTTCCTCCACGACCAATGCGATAAGAATCTCTTACTCACAAATATCTTTGCGCAAAACTTTCATTTCCATTCTAGGAGCTCACCACCTACGGTGGAGTTTTATTTATGTGATGAGCATAAGGAGATGTCACTCTATGATTTTTGTCAGGTTTGTTTGGTCCCCTTCGAGGGCAAGACAGAAGAACCACATCGCAATGATGTGGACTGGTTTATTGATACTATCACTGTAGGGGAAACAAGGAAGGTTTCCGATGCACAAATCACTAGCGTACATTTTCCTGTTTTACGTTATTTCGCATTATTTGCTAGTCGTTGTTTAATTGGTCGCGGAAACTGTGGAAACCTTAGTATCACTGATATTATTATTTTGCTCCACGGTTTATACGGTGATAACTCTGTTAGTATGGGCAGCATTATTGCCAAACGGTTAAGTCTGAACCGTACCAAGGGCCCCGTCTTTGGAGGCATCTATGCTTCACGCCTAGCTGCACATTTTAACATACCTATTAGGCATTATGAGAAGGAAGAAAAAGTGTTGCCTCGTGTTTATCTAGATTACAAAAGTATGGTGGCACATGATTTTATTGTTAAGAATAGGGAAGGAGAGCTTAAATACAAATTGTTCTTTAATAAACATCGTCCTAAGACTAGTACCCTGCCTGCTCCTTCTTTGTTTGATTTATCTGCAGACCAGTACCTTGTTTCGTTGAAGGCTATTCACACCTACCAGAACCCTCACCAACCATGGAGCCAGAGCCGGAACCACAAGTTGATCCTTCACGACAGTGTAATTACCAGTGGGATCCGGAGATGATTGCCAGCCAGTGGCAATCAGAGTCTTCTTCTTCATCTCAGTACGACCCCAACTTCTACTACGGATATCAGCCAGGCTAGCTGTGGCCATAGACCAACTTAGGCCAAAAGCCTAAGCTTGGGGGAGTACGTATTTCCCACTAACATTACATTTATGTTCACACACTCATTGCTAGATGTTGGTGCTCATACTTTTTCACTGTATCATCCATGCTAGTTTATTTTCCTATTTATGTTTTCTTCTTGTGTGTTAAATAAACCTTAAGAAAAACCAAAAAATTAGTTATAGCTTTAATTAGTTTACTTTCCATGCTTGTAGTAGTAATTAAAAAGAAAACCCAAAAAGATTTCCTATTCTTCTTTTGCTTGTTGGGAGCTTTCCCGTGTAAATAGTTTTATTTGTTTTCTTTTCTTTGGGGGTCGATAGGAGAAGACCATAATATAATTGTTGAAGTGGCTCTTATATACATTATTGTTGATCTGACAAAAGAGCCCATATTGCCTTGTCTTCTCCTGTTTATTGAATGCTTGCAGATTCCAGCTTAGTCCAATGCACGTGCACTATTATTATTATTCACATCGTTCGGTCGTGCAAGTGAAAGGCAATTATGATGATATATGATGGACTAACTAAGATGAGAAAAGCTGGTATGAACTCGGCCTCTTTCATTTTTGTAAATATAATTAGTTCATTGTTCCTGATTCGGCCTATTATGAATAAACATGTTTGCAATGACAACTAGAGATCATAGTTTCTTGTGCCATGCTTGATTAGCTAGGAGTTTATAATGGTTTACCTTGCGTGCCAACATGCTATTAAAATGGTTATGATGTGGTATGATAGGGTGGTATCCTCCTCTGGATGATTTAAGTGACTTGACTTGGCGCATGTTCACGCATGTAGTTGAAACAAAATCAACATAGCCTTCACGATATTTATGTTCATGGTGGATTATATTATACTCATGCTTGCACTTGGTGTTGATTAATTTTAATGCATGTTCATGATTGTTGTCGCTCTCTAGCTGGTCGCTTCCCAGTCTTTTGCTAGCCTTCACCTGTACTAAGCAGGAATACTGCTTGTGCATCCAAACTCCATAAACCCCAAAGTTATTCCATATGAGTCCACTATACCTACCTATATACGGTATCTACCTGCCGTTCCAAGTAAATTTGTATGTGCCAAACTCTAAACCTTCAAATAAATATCCTGTTTTGTATGCTCCAATAGCTCATGTATCAACTAGGGCTGTCCGTATCTTCCATGTTAGGCGGGTTATTCTCAAGAGGAGTGGACTTCGGTCCTCACTCACGAGATAAATGGCTGGTCACCGGGATGCCCAGTCCCATGCTTTATGCAAACTAAATCAAAATAATTGCAAACAAAACTCCCCCTGGGACTCTTTTTAGTTGGAGGCACTCGTTGTTTCGAGCAAGCCATGGATTGATGCTTGTTGGTGGAAGGGGTATAAACTTTACCATTCTGTTTGGGAACAACCTATAATGTGTGTAGCATGGAAGATATCGCCATCTCTTGGTTTTTATGTTGACAATGAAAGTATACCGCTCAAAATATTATTCACCTCTATTTCAAAACCGAGCTCTGGCACCTCTACAAATCCCTGCTTCCCTCTGCAAAGGGCTTATCTATTTACTTTTATGCTGAGTCATCATCCTCTTATTAAAAAGCACCAGTTGGAGAGCACCGCTGTCATTTGCATTCATTATTGTTAGTTTACATTGAGTATGACTTGACTGGATCTCTTTTACCATGAATTACAATGTCTAGTCGGTCCTTGGTCTTTAAAGGTGTTCTGCATTTATGTTTTGCGGTCTCAGAAAGGGCTAGCGAGATACCACGTTGTTATATCATATTATGATTGTTTTGAGAAAGTGTTGTCATCCGAGATTTATTATTATTGCTCGCTAGTTGATCAGGCATACATGAATCACACCGAGCATGTCGGTCATCAGTGAGTGAATTCGGGCTGTAGCACTAGGCTAACAGGAATCCGGGGAACCCGGGCTGTAGCAGGCTAGGCAGGACTCCGGATGTCACCGCGTGACATTTCCCCGAAGGGACATACATAGGAACAAAGTGAAACACATGCCGGCCAGTCAAGTGTCCTGAGCAGTAGTGCTGGGCTAGCAGGACTCCGGTGAACCGGGCTGTAGCGGACTACTATGGCTCGAGGAACACTAGACTACATTTCCCCATAAGAAAGGCTGCCAAGGATAAACAACTAGATTGTCGGATCCCACACATACCAAGCATTTCAATCATACACACAATATGCTCGATATGTGCAAATACAACATGGCATCACAACAAAACTCTACAACTCAAGTACTTTATTTAAAGGCTCTAGAGAGCCATACATAACAAGTTCATACAGGTAGGGGTCACATGACCCGACACTCAAGTCATACAAGCATACAAGCACATGCGGAAGCAAATAGTCTGAGTACAGACACTAGGAAGAAAGAAGGCTTCTCGAAGCCTGTCTATCTACATAGGGCCCTCCATGGCTAGGATCACCACCTGGGTGGCAAGTCACTCATCGACGTCGAGATCTACATAAAACCCATCGGAGGGGGCGGTGTTGTCGTCTGAAAACAGTAATTAAGCAAACATGAGTACAAAGGTACTCAGCAAGTCTTACATCAGAACGTACTATACATGCTCATTTTCAAGAAGGTGGTGGAGTTATTGTAGCAAGCCAGCTTTGACTCTTGGCTAAGCTATGCTACGGGACACCACTAGTAAAATAGTTTTCGCACACGAGTCCACTAATCACCAACACAATACACCATCGGGGATCCTCCCTCATCATCCTACGAGAGGGCCATCCTCGGTACTCACACTTATCTTGAGTCTTTTAGTAGTATCCATTAACTTGTCTATGAACTGTATAGGCAACCAAGTAGTCCTTTACCGGGGACGCGGCTATTCGAATAGTTTTATACCCTGCAGGGGTGTACTTCATCACACATGTTTCCACCACTTAGCGTCTGCACACGACATGTGCTCGGCAGACTTCAAGCGAAAACCGACGTGGGTGTAGACCACGACCTGACTAACCGCACAAGTCTCTAGTCCAGGTTTATCGCCTATTCAGGTTCCATCCGCAAGGAAATCCGGCCGAAGTGTCCTCAACGGCCCCAAACGATGTGTGCAGGGTTCCCAAGACACCAAACGGGTGACTCGGTACACCGTGCCACGGTGTATCTACCGCATCATAGCCCACCCCTAGGGTCAGCGCTACGCACGGCCGCCAACACATAACCTACAAACACCAGAAACTAGTTGCAACCCCTGGACAGGGGACGAGAGGGGTCAGTAAGTCGAGCGGGGTCATATTTCAGGGCCCAATGTGTGGTAGTAGCTGAATCTTAAATCACGCATACAGATCTCAGTTCTTATGGACGGCCTCAATGAAACAACCCACCATGTACTCCTACATGGCCTCTCATCGATACCTTTACCAAAACATGTTCAACACATCCCTCACATTACCGACATAATCATTTCACTCTAGCCCATCACCCAGATGAAGCAGACCTGACACAACTCTAAGCATAGCAGGCATAGCAAGGTAGGAAACACATACATGGCTCAATCAACTCCTACACATGCTAGTGGGTTTCATCTAGTTACTGTGGCAATGACAGGTCATGCAGAGGATAAGGGTTCAATTACCGTAGCACACAGCAGTTGGAAACGTTGTTGTCTTAATGCAGTAAATGAGAGTAGAGGCGAGAACATGGGATTGTATCGATATGATCAATGGGGCTGCTTGCCTGATGTAGTGGTAGTAGGGTACTGCCCTTCAGACGGATATTCGGGGTTATCCTCGGAGGCAGAACCTACCACGAAAGACACACCGAACATAATCAACACATGACAATATGCAACAATATGATGCATGCTATGACATGGCTAAATGAATGTGTCTTGGCCTAATGCAAGCTAAAACAGAAAGGAATGAACCCATTTGAATCGAAGATTCAAATGTTAGTTCATTTAACATAGCCATATTAGTGCATTATCTTATTTTGCTTAAACAGCAAGGTTAACTTGTTTTGTCACGCATGAAACCATTACCAATGGATAGATTGAATTTTTTTGATCAAAATTCATATATAAATCTTTTCATTTGGAGTTACAGATTAATTTCTATGATTTTTTAAAGTTTGCAACAATTTCTGGAATTCTCTATATAAAAATAAATCCAGAAATTAGTTATTGCGTCAGCAGTGCAGCGGGGTGACGTCAGTGGTCAACGGGGACGTCCAGGTCAACCTGACCAGTGGGTCCCGCGTGTCAGCAGTTATTTAAACTAACTAAATTTAGTTAAAACTAATCTGGGTTAATTAGCAGAGGGGGGGCCCACTTGCATTAGACTCAGGGGAGTCAACCTGGGCCCACCCAGTCAAGGTCAACGGGTCAAACCCGCCTGTGTTAAGCCGCCGGCAAGGACAGACGCGGCGGAGGGCGTCGGGATTCCTCCTCCGGCGACCAAATGGCCGGCGGAGGGCATCTATGTGCTGCTGGTGAACTCGCGCGCCGAGTGGAGCAAGCGGTGTGTGCGGGGGTGGCCGGAAATGACACCGGCGTCGAGCCAGGCGGCGGCCGGAGTTTGAGCGTGCACGGAAACGGCGTTAGGAGGCACGGCAGGGGGCGCAGAGGGGTGCTACGGCGTCCTAGGGGTGCAGTGAGTGTGTTGGAAACGGTGGTGTGGCCGGTGGTTGGCCAGAGACACGTCGGCGACGAGCTCGGCGGTGGTGCGTGCGGTGAAGCTTCATGCAGTTGGTATGGTGCATGAGAAAGCAAACGGAGAGGATGGGGAGGTAGCTGAGCTCACGGCGGTCACGTAGGAATGGACGGCGCGGTCGGGGACGAGCTGATGCGGTGGCGACGACGAAGAGGATCTCCGGCGATGGCGGAGTCGGGCGAGGTTGTTGCAGAGGCTGCGGGGCAAGCGAGCGCTCAGGGCTCGGCTTGCTCGAAGGAGTGGATGGCCTATTGATATGAGTAAACTTGAGACCTAAGCATTATTGCGAGTGTGGTTAGTTATAATATTTGCTGAAAACTTGAATGCTGGCTTTACATATTTACAACAACAAGAGCAAAGAGAGTTTGTAAAAGTTTTTCTTTATCACTTTCAGTTTGTCAACTAAATTGCTTGAGGACAAGCAAAGGTTTAAGCTTGGGGGAGTTGATACGTCTCTGTCGTATCTACTTTTCCAAACACTTTTGCCCTTGTCTTGGACTCTAACTTGCATGATTTGAATGGAACTAACCTGGACTGACGCTGTTTTCAGTAGAATTACCATGGTGTTATTTATGTGCAGGAGCAACTTTTTGGAAAATATAAAAAATACCTGCAAAAGATGAAGGCCAGGGGGCCCACCACCTGTCCATGAGGGTGGGGGCGCGCCCCCTACCTCATGGGCCCCCTGGTGCCTCTCCGAATCCAACTCCAACTCCATATATTGTGTTTCGGGGAGAAACAAATCAGAGAGAATATTTCATCGCGTTTTATGATCCGGAGCCGCCACCAAGCCCTAAAACCTCTCGGGAGGGCTGATCTGGAGTCCGTTTGGGGCTCCGGAGAGGGGAATCCATCGCCATCGTCATCATCAACCATCCTCCATCACCAATTTCATGATGCTCACCGGCGTGCGTGAGTAATTCCATCGTAGGCTTGCTGGACGGTGATGGGTTGGATGGGATCTATCATCTAATCGAGTTAGTTTTGTTATTGTTTGATCCCTAGTATCCACTATGTTCTGAGATTGATGTTGCTATGACTTTGCTATGCTTAATGCTTGTCACTAGGGCCCGAGTGCCATGATTTTAGATCTGAACCTATTATGTTTTCATCAATATATGAGAGTTCTTGATCCTATCTTGCAAGTCTATAGTCACCTATTATGTGTTATGATCCGTTAACCGCGAAGTGACAATAATCGGGATACTTACCAGTGATGACCATAGTTTGAGGAGTTCATGTATTCACTATGTGTTAATGCTTTGTTCCGGTTCTCTATTAAAAGGAGGCCTTAATATCCCTTAGTTTCTGTAAGGACCCTGCTGCCACGGGAGGGTAGGACAAAAGATGTCATGCAAGTTCTTTTCCATAAGCACATATGACTATATCCGGAATACATGCCTACATTATATCAATGAACTGGAGCTAGTTCTGTGTCACCCTAGGTTATGACTGTTACATGATGAACCGCATCCGGCATAATTCTCCATCACTGATCCATTGCCTACGAGCTTTCCAAATATTGTTCTAAACTTATTTACTTTCCCGTTGCTATTGCTATCATCACTACAAAATACCAAAAACATTACTTTTACTACTGTTACCTTTTGTTACCGTTACCACTACTATCATATTACTTTGCTACTAAACACTTAGCTGCAGATACTAAGTTTCCAGGTGTGGTTGAATTGACAACTCAGCTGCTAATACTTGAGAATATTCTTTGGCTCCCCTTGTGTCGAATCAATAAATTTTGGTTGAATACTCTACCCTCGAAAACTGTTGCGATCCCCTATACTTGTGGGTTATCATGGTCGTGAAGGGATTGACAACCCCTTTATCGCGTTGGTTGCAAGGTTCTTATTTGTTTGTGTAGGTGTGAGGCGACTTGCGTGTAGTCTCCTATTGGATTGATACCTTGGTTCTCAAAAACTGAGGGAAATACTTACGCTACTTTGCTGCATCACCCTTTCCTCTTCAAGGGAAAACCAACGTAGTGTTCAAGAGGTAGCAGGGAGTCCCGTGGGCCCCACGAGGGTGGAGGGCGCGCCCACCCCCTAGGGCATGCCACTGCCTCATGGACTCTCCGTGGGACCCCCTGACTTGTTATCAACGCCAACCTCTCCTATAAATCCCCAAACCTCCAGAACATAACCTAGATCGGGAGTTCTGCCACCGCAAGCCTCTGTAGCCACCAAAAAACAATCGGGACCCTGTTCTGGCACCCTCCTGGAGGGAGGATCCATCACCGGTGGCCATCTTCACCATCCCGGCGCTCTCCATGACGAGGAGGGAGTAGTTCACCCTCAGGGCTGAGGGTATGTACCAGTAGCTATGTGTTTGATCTCTCTCTCTCTCTCTCGTGTTCTCGATATGGCACGATCTTGATGTATCGCAAGCTTTGTTATTATAGTTTGATCTTGAAAGTGCTAGTGATCGACTAGAGGGGGGGTGAATAGGCGATTTTTATGAAAGTCTTCAAAACATGGAAGTTTCGAAGACAAACGATAGAAATAAACGTATTACCATGCAGCGGAAGGTAGACTACACTAAGCAAGCCATAGTCAAGTATTCAATGAAATGAAAGCACAAAGACTAATAGCAGCTAGGCAGTATAGATCAGGATGGAAGATAGTATGAAGCCAATCAGAACAAGCAGTCACTCAGTGAAGACAAAAGATAATGCAATCATACAATGACTTCACAAGGACCAACAGTAAATAAAGAGATGGGAAGGATAAAACCAGTGACTCGTTGAAGACAATGATTTGTTGGACCAGTTCCAGTTGCTGTGACAACTGTACGTCTGGTTAGGGAGGCTGAGATTCAACTCAGAAGACCGTGTCTTCACCTTATTCCTCTTGAGCTAAGGACACCCAGTCCTCGCCCAATCACTCTGGTAAGTCTTCAAGGCAGACTTCCAAACCTTCATAGACTTCGTTCACCAGCGATCCACAATGACTCTTGGATGCTCAGAACGTGACGCCTAACCGGCTGGAGGATTCACAGTCCTCAAGTGTAATAAGTCTTCAGATCACACAGACAGGAAGACTTAAGTTATGCCTAACACTCTTTGGCTCTGGGTGTTTAGGGCTTTATCCTCGCAAGGAATTCTCTCTCAAAGGCTTCGAGGTGGGTTGCTCTCAAACGACAATAGTCGTACACTAACTCCGAGCAGCCAACTATTTATGGTTGTAAGGGGTGGGCTATTTATAGCCACTAGGCAACCCGACCTGATTTGTCCGAAATGACCCTGGGTCACTAAGGAACTGACACGTGTTCCAACGGTCAGATTTCAAACACACACGACAACTTTACTTGGGCTACAAGCAAAGCTGACTTATCCAACTCTGGATAAGATTTTCTCTCATAGTCTTCACTCGAAGACATAGGGTTTTGGTTAAGCATCACTTCAGTCAATCTGATTGGTTCTCTTGGACCCCACTTTATAGTACGGTGGTTCCTATGACTCAACAAAGAAGAAAAAGAACGACGAAACAACTAAGTCTTCGCGCTCCATAGTCTTCATGCGATGTCTTCTCTTGTCATAGTCTTAAATGTGAATGTCTTCACATACCACCTTTGACTTCAATGTCTTCATACATTTTTAGGGGTCATCTCTGGTAGGAAAACCGAATCAATGAGGAACTTATACCTGTGTTATCCTGCAATTCTCACAAACACATTAGTCCCTCAACCAGGTTTGTCTTCAATACTCCAAAACCAACTAGGGGTGGCACTAGATGCACTTACAATCTCCCCCATTTTGGTGATTGATGACAAACTCGTTGAAGTTTTCAACGGGGAATAAAATATGTGAAAATGTAAAGGATAGGGTATTGTCTTCATAAGTTGCAAAGGCTCCCCCTGAAGATGTTCATATAAGTACTTTGCTCTTGGAATGCAAATGCACATGGCAGGTTGTACTTGTGAAGATCCTCTTCAACCTATGATGACAATTCACCATGCATGATATGATGTAACAAAGATAATGACATGCATAATGGAAAATGGACGTCTGCAAAATGACCTAAGTGCGGAATTTATCATCGCACATGCGGAATTTATCATCGCATCATAGAATAGCAAATAAGTAGCAGACGACCATCGAGTTTAAGTGTTACAACTCAAAGAACCAAATGTATCGAAAAGCAAGAGTTGTAAACACTTGGCAAAAGTAGCAAAAGATAAAGTAACCACCCATATGGACCCGCTTGAAGACTATCAACTCATATGCTTCTCCCCCTTTTGTCAGTAAGGACCAAAAAAGGTTCGAAGACACAGAGCGCCTACACGTTCCCATGAGGTGCAGGCGAGGCAGCAGGGTCGTTGTTGAGGTCCGATGGTGCAGAAGAACTTGGTGCAGTGTCGACACGCGCTGAAGTTGGAGGAGGTGAAGTTGCATCATCTTGGTCATCGATGACTCTGGCATTCACTGTCGCAGCTGAGGACGAATAGTTAGAGTCTTCAAGTGAGGGAGTCCGACGCAAGTGAGCATTCCTGGGAGGAGTTGAGTCAAACTTGAACCGTTCGGTGAAGCCATCGTCTTGCAGATCAGCTTCAGCACTAAGTAATGTCAAACTCTTCCATGACCTCCGACAGGTTTCATGAGTGACAAAGGCATTTTTGGTGGCAAGATTGCGAATGCGGTTGACATCCACCAAGAGGCTTTGCATCTGACGCTTAAGCCAGTCGTGATGTTTGTCCTGTTTCTAGTGTAGCGCGATGAGAAGCTCTCGGTCATTTAGGACACGAGATCGCCTTCGAGGCCTTTGTGCAATGGTGCTACCAGTGGCGTCAGTTTGAGCGTGAGGGGCACGTGTGTTGCCAGCAAGGGGATAAACACGAGAAACTATTGGAACTCCTTCAATAGGCTAGGTGAAGCCTTGGTGATCAACGTTGTGAAGATAAATGGGATCCTTAGCAGGCTCTGGGTAAATAGCTTCAACTGACAGATCAACCTCTGGCAAGAATATAAGATGATTGCGCGCAGACGGCTGATAGTTGAAGGTAGAGTGACGCTTGATAAGATGCATGACCCATGGAGCATATAATTTCAACCCAAAAATGTCAGAGCTAGATGCAGCCAACTACCTGACGAAGAAGTCTTGAGCATTGAAGCTGATGCCATTGAAGATATAGAAAACCAAAGTCTTCATTGCTCCTTCAAGCTTCACTGCAGATGAATGTCCTTTGACAGGCCATAGAGTCTTCCTGATGATATGGTAAATGGTGCGAGGCAGGTACTCTAGGTCTTCAACAAAGAATTCAGATGGGTATTCAGCATCATGAGGCAGAGGCTTCATCATGATCAGCATTTGACTCATGTTGGGTTCTGGCTTCTGAAAAATTCTTTCCAAGGCATTCTGGTGTTGTTGACAACCTGGTTCATAGTATTCACCATGAGTGGGCAGGCCTGTGAGCTCAATGATATCAAGAGCTTTGGCTTCATGATGGACATTTCCTGTCATCCACTCAAGGACCCAAGTCTTTAGATCCCTGTTGTAGCCTCGAATGTGAACAACTGTAGCAGAAGCTCTTCATTCCAGTGTTCCTTATCTGTGACAAACTGCAGCAGTCCAGCATCTCTGAAGCAATCCAACGCTTCTTCAAGGCAGGGCAGGCCAGCTATAGCTTCAGAGTTGAGGCGCATATGTGGAAATATGCGCCCTTGATTGTATAGGACGCAGGAATAGTATCTGCGCTGCTGATAGCTCCAGAACCAATCTGATGAAATGTGAGGTTTGGTATAAGGGTTCTTGGTGCTGTTGAAGAAGGTGCTATGTGCCACGAATCCATTCACATTGAAGACCCCAGGTGAAGTTGCAGTGCCTGGGAATCATGGAAGTCTTGGCTTGGGCTTTTGGACTTGAGGTATGTGCTCGACATGATATTCAAATTGTGGACCCGCAGCAGGTGGAGGAACCAGAATGGGCCAGTGGACCATAATAGGCTGACCACAATCAAATGCCATCTCAATTGTATGAGGTCTTGGAGGGGGAACAGGAGCATTGGCATTGTCGTTGACATGAGCTTCAGGGGCCACATTGGCTTCAGGTTCTTGTACCTCAGGTGCTTCAGTACTGGCTTCGGGTGCTGCAGTGGTTTCAGGCGCCTGGACTTCTGGCACCGCAGTAGCTTCAGGCGACGCATTAGCTTCAGCCATGACAACGTCATTGGCTTCAGCGGTGATGTTGGTGGCCGCCTCAGGATTGTTAACCTCCACTTCAGGAGCTGGAGGGTCGGACACGTTCTCCTCGAGAACAACATCTTGGTGGGACAAGGGTGTAGCAACTCTTTATGCTTCAACTCTTGGTTCTTGTTCTTCATCGGCTGATGCAGCCGGAATATCTTCAGCCATTTTGGCTTTAGACTCAGACACGTGCATAGTGGGAGTAACTTGGGGCCTTGGTCCTTTGCGAAGCCTACGTAATGTTGGCGACGCTTGCGGAGATGGAGTGTGCTGGGCCTCAAAGTCTTGCACTAGTGAGGTAGCTTGCGGTTGGGGAGAACTTGGGGTGTCTTGTCGTTGTGGGTGATCAGCCCACGATGCATCCTGAGCAGTTGGTGTTAGAGGACGACCAATGCTGATGAGTTCGTTGTGCGTGAGCACAGGCGATGATACCAATTGGTGCTTGATCCAAGGAAGGACTTCATCATCTTCAACATTGTCGTGAGGACCAATGTCTTCAGTTGCGGTGGGGTCAACAGCTGGATTGTCTTCAGCTTCAGGAGCCTCTGGAGAAGCAGGCTCATGAACTATCACTTGGCGTTCTTGATTTTCAGACACAGGACGAGCCACTAAGATTGGCTCGACCTCAAGGGGCTCTGTGGGAGCAGCCCGATCTCTCTTCTTGGTTTTGCGTTTCTTAGTTGGAGGAGCATCATCAGTGGTGCCCTTGGTTTTGCGCTTTCTGGCTTCAGCTTCAGCTGCCTTTGTTTTCTTCAGTTCTGAAGCCACTGTGGGGACTTTAGGCTTCGAGCCTGTCATACTGGCTGGGAAGACAATTGGATGTACTTCCTGACTTGGTGCTTCGGGTTCTGCCACAGCTGGCTTCTTCTTCTTGGCCGCCATTCTGGGTCAATGCCTGGTCGCCCCAAGGCCTTGCGCTTTTCAGCTTCATTGTATCCTTGAACACATTTAACAGCAAGATCCTTCATGCGCTCACGAGAACCGTTGGCTTCTTCGCCTTTGGTTCGGAATGCTTCCTTAAGCTCATGCATCATGGTCTGGAAGTTCTGAATGTCTTCAACATTGAGCTTGGCCATATGCTTCTTGAACTGAGCCTTTTCATAATCTATCTTATGCTTCAGCTCAACAATCTTCTGAGCTAGAGCCAGCTCAGCAGCAATGGCTCCGTGGAAGGTGACGCTGAGGCCAATGGGAAGCTGAAGATCATCAAAGCTAACATTTGGGCTGTCAAACCACTCATCAATGAAAGTGTTGATGATTTCAACATCAAAGAGAGGAAGGTCATTGAATATTTCGGCCTCTTGCTTGCTCTTGATCAACTGCTCAAGAGCGTCATTGCCAAGATCGTCGTCGCTGGACAGATCAATGGCGTCATTCTCATTTCGCAGAACAGCAGCAGGGGTCAGTGTTTGGCTGGTGGGTTGCATGGGCATCTTCACTTTGGAGGGCTTGGAGATGCATGACAGATCTTCAGACTGCACACTATGTTCAGGAGGTGTAGTGGCCAGAGGCTTCACCCGTGAGACCTTTGGTGCAGGGGCAGGCTTTGAAGCTTTAGGATTCTTCAGCTTTTTTGGCTTCGGTGGTGCAGACGCTTCGTCAGATTCAGCATCATCTGCAGGTTGATCCACGACTGCCCCTTGAACCATAACATGAGTGATGAGACCTTCCAGGTTGTAGAAGGGCCCAACAAGATTGGGTTCAGCTTCGCGTGAGCCATCGGCACGAGGAGCAGAGGGACCTGGGTTGAAGTCTAATCCCCGTGACCTCTTGTTTTCTTTGGCCGAGTTCCTGGCAAACTGAAGGTTGCGCTTGAACAGATTGTCGTCACGACACCATAGCAATGATGATGGGTCTGCATCTGCAGGCTGTGGTCCATGGACCATGCAGGGATAGAAGCCTTGTTCAATGGCTTCAGCTCTGGACCTAGGTTGAAGGTTTTTGTATAGGATGTCTCCCCACGGTCGCTTGATGGCATTCTTCTTAGCATACTCCTGGGTCACGAACCTGTACTTGAACCACTGTTCTGCCCAATATCTTCGAATCCATTGGATTCGAGTTTTCCGCTGATTGAAGTCCTCCTCAGGATCTGTCTTGTACAGCTCATAGAGGTCAGGAGGCAAATCTCTTGAGGTGTTGCCACGATGCTGCCTGCCACCCTTCCTTGCAGATTTTTCTTGTGCCATGAAGTTTAGAATGAAAGGCTTCAAAACTGTCAAAGTCTTCCGTCTACTGGTCAGACAAGAACTGGCTTCAGGGGAATTTATATGATGCTGTAAGAATTCTGCAAATGAATGCAGACTATGAGAACCAAGGGATTCTCCCACGGACATGTACCTATGACAGCATTAAGGTGCGAGGGAAGGGGAAGAGGTCATATGCATTCTCAGAGGATTTTGAAGATAAATCAGTTTAGAAGACATTGACCTCATAGTGCGAAGACATTCACTCATAGATAGAGAGTTGGTTCCAGATTTGTACGAATCCACGAATAAGTACGAGGAATCTAACTACTTTGTGAAGCATAAGTGAACATACTAGGCATATTATGAGATGCAGTATGAAATAGATCCAACTTGTGTGAATAGAAACTGCTTGTGGTAGAAAAGGATGAATCTATTGGAACAAAGAGACCGTAAAAAGGAGGTTTAATTTACCACACGAGGAACTGCTAGACGGAGTGGAAGAGGAGGCCGAGCAGTTCGATCTTCCGTGCCCTAACTTGGCGACGGAGGACACCTACGGCGACGGCGGAGAAGACGATGTCCGCGGTCGGCGTGAAGATGGCGTCAGTGAGGTCGCGGCAGCTAAGCGCTTCGTCGCCGGTGTCATCAAGAGCTAGCGGTGGCGCTAGGGCTTGTGCAAGAGTGGAAGAAAGGATAATGTCTGGGGTGAGGCGTGTATATATAGGGACAGGGACGGCATAGTGTTATTACAAAGGTGCCCCTGGTGGTTCACATCTGAAGGACACGTGTCTATCATGCAACACATCGGAGGTTGTTCCACGTTCCCACGCACGCCTGAATTGTCGGGTGGTCGTTCCCACTTCTCCGGGTTTCAGGTGAAATGATTTATCATTCAAAACGGATTAATGTTTGTCTATGTGTCTTCTGCTGACAAGGATGCAGAGAAGACATTTTGACAGTGTCAATAGAATGCATATGATTTGGATAGATAGACTTAGGAAAGAAGCATAGAGGGGTTAGGGTCCGATCACATTCACTTTGTTCAAAAGATTCAGCAAGAAGCCATAGCTATAAGTGAATGTTGTAGAGGACAGAAACCAAATCAGTACATTGAAGATAAACATGAGGTCATGTTAACATTGAAGACAAACAGAAAGCGAAGACTTTGCAAATGTAACGCCGTGTGAGAAACACTTCTTCGGGAAGAATTTTGTGGTGGTGTTACCCACCGTATAGGAAGTATTAGACCCAGACACGGCGCACAACTTTCGTGGTGCTCTGAAGTCAAATTCCATGTTAATGTATTCACACTTAGAATGCAAGTCTTCATTGATTGAAGACATACGTTACTTCATGTGTTGCACATCTAAGTCATCAACATGCACAAGTGTTAGGAAGTGTGCCTGATCACAGGACATTTGAGGTTTCCAAGATATTAGCTCACACCATAACTTGCAAACCTCTTCTCATCCAAGGGGTTTGTGAAGATATCTGCCAATTGCTCTTCAGTGTTGACGTGTATGATATCAATATCTTCCTTCATAACATGATCTCTGAGAAAGTGATGACGAATTTCAATGTGCTTTTTCTTCGAGTGCTGAACTGGGTTGTTGGCAATCTTGATGGCACTCTCGTTGTCGCGATAGAGTGGCACTTGCTTCAGATGAATGCCATTGTCTTTGAGTGTTTGCTTCATCCATAGAAGCTGAGTGCAGTAAGATCCAGCAGCAATGTATTTAGATTCAACAGTGGAGAGAGATACACAGTTCTGCTTCTTTGAAGACCAACATACAAGTGATCGTCCCAGAAAATGACATGTTCCTGATGTAGACTTGCGATCCACCTTGTCACCAGCATAATCAGCATCCGAGAATCCAACTAGATCAAACTATGAGCCCTTTGGATACCATAATCCTAGTGTTGGGGTGTGAGCCAAATATCTAAGAATTCGCTTCACAGCTAAGTGATGTGATTCCTTTGGTGTCGCTTGGAACCGGGCACACATGCAAACACTAAGCATGATATCTGGCCTAGGTGCACATAAATAAAGTAAGGAACCAATCATGGAGCGGTATAACTTTTGATCGAACTCTTTACCATTGTCGTCGGGACCCAGATGGTGTTTGGCTGGCATTGGCGTCATGTAGCCTTTGCAGTCTTGCATTCCAAATTTCTTCAGGCAATCTTTGAGGTATTTCTCTTGAGATATGAAGATGCCGTTGTGTTGCTGATGTATTTGAAGACCAAGGAAGAACTTCAGCTCACCCATCATGGACATCTGATATTGCACTTGCATCATATATCCAAACTCTTCATTGTATTTCTGGTTAGTGCAGCCGAAGATAATGTCATCCACATATATTTGGCACACAAACAGTTCACCATCATATGTCTTCGTGAAGAGAGTGGGATCCAGGGAACCAGGTTTGAAGCCTTTGCTCTTCAGGAAGTCTTTGAGTGTGTCATATCAAGCTCGTGGGGCTTGTTTAAGGCCATACAATGCCTTGTTGAGTTTGTAGACCATGTCAGGATGTTTTGGATCTTCAAAGCCAGGCGGTTGTGCAACATACACTTCTTCTTCAATCTTGCCATTGAGAAAAGCGCTCTTCACATCCATTTGATACAGAAGAATGTTATGATGATTTGCATAGGCCAGCAGTATGCAAATAGCTTCAAGCCTAGCCACAGGAGCAAATGTTTCATCAAAGTCAATTCCTTCAACTTGAGTGTATCCTTGAGCAACGAGACGAGCTTTGTTTCTGACAACTTGACCATGCTCATCTTGCTTGTTGTGATATATCCATTTAGTGCCTATTATATTGTTCTTACTATGATCAGGATGCTTAACTAGTTCCCATACATTATTCAACTCAAACTGTTGAAGCTCTTCGTGCATAGCTTGAATCCATTCAGGTTCCATGAAGGCTTCATCAACTTTCTTGGGTTCAGATATTGAGACGAATCCGAAGTGCCCACAGAAATTTGCTAGCTGTGTTGCCCTTGAACGAGTGAGTGGACCTGGTGCATTGATGCTATCAATTATTCTCTCAATCTATACTTCATTTTCAACACAAGGATGAACAGGACGAAGATTTTGCTCTTGCTGATCATTGTCATTGTTAGAAGGATTGTCGTCAGGCTGAGCATCTTATTCAGGTTGATCAAGTGCAGAGATGATGAGTTCCCATGAGTTTGATGGTTTCACTGGATGGAGTTCATCTAGCACATTTGGCAGGTGCTCTCTTTGCGAGCTATTAGTCTCATCGAACCGCACATCCACAGTTTCAACCACTTTATAGTGAAAGAGGTTGAAGACTCTGTAGGAGTGCGAATCCTTTCCATATCCAAGCATAAAACCTTCATGTGCTTTCGGTGCAAATTTTGAAGTGTGATGTGGATCCTTGATCCAGCACCTGGCACCAAATACTCTGAAGTAACTGACATTTGGCTTCTTGCCAGTAAGGAGCTCATAGGATGTCTTGTTCAGAAGCTTGTGAAGATAAACATGGTTGATGATATGGCATGCAGTATCAATGGCTTTAGGCCAGCACTTTCTTAGAGTCTTGTATTCATCGAGCATCGTCCGGGCCATCTCAATAAGTGTTTTGTTCTTGTGTTCCACGACGCCGTTCTGCTGCGGCGTGTATGGAGCTAAGAATTCATGAGTGATGCCCAAAGTATCAAGATAAGTGTCTAGGCCAGTGTTCTTGAATTCAGTGCCATTGTCACTTCTGATGTGCTTGATCTTGACGCCATAGTTGTTCATGGCTCGATTGGCGAAGCGTCTGAAGACATCCTGCACTTCAGTCTTGTAGAGGATTATATGCACCCAAGTATATCTTGAATAATCATCAACAATGACAATGCCATAGAGACAAGCAGTAGTAGTAAGAGTTGAGTAGTGAGTGGGACTGAAGAGGTCCATGTGGAGAAGTTCGAAGGGTTGAGTCATTGTCATGATTGTCTTCAAGGGATGCTTGGCCCTCGTCATCGTTCCTGCTTCACAGGCACCGCATAAGTGATCCTTCTTGAACTTGACACCCTCGATGCCTATGACATGCTTCTTCTTTGCAAGAGTGTGCAAGTTCCTCATGCCAGCATGCCCTAGCCTCCGATGCCAGAGCCAGCATTCTGAAGCTTTTGCTAGAAGACATACGGCAAGCTGTAGTCCTGCTGAGAAATCTACCACGTACAAATCATCTTTCCGATACCCTTCAAACACTAGAGACTTGTCAGATTCCATTAGAACAAGGCAACGATATTTTCCAAATATCACAATCATGTTTAAATCGCAAAGCATTGAGAAAGACATTAAGTTGAAACCAAGGGATTCAACAAGCATTACTTTATCCATGTGTTGATCCCTCGAGATTGCAACTCTACCTAGACCCAATACCTTGCTTTTACCAGTATCAGCAAATGTGATGTGACTCTTGTCAGATGGACGTAAAGTTGAGTCCATGAGAAGACTTCTCTTGCCAGTCATGTGATTAGTACACCCACTATCAATAATCCATTCTGAAGCAGCTGGTGTCATACCCTACAGTGTAGTTAGGGGGATAGGCTTCACGAAGAGAATTGTGAAGCATAAACATTTGACGAGCAAGTGGATTATGAAAGCTTAGATCGAGGTTAGGACTGATAGGGCAAGTAGCAAGCGACTCAGGAACAAAATACGTAATAAGACCATCTGGGCATTTGATCTTGTGCCCTACAAGATGTTTAAGGTCCCCAGCAATAGCTTCAGACGAATTTGATTTTCGGCTGGAGACCCTTCCCTGCAAAAGAGAGTTAAGCTTTCTTAGCCACCCACATCTTCAAGGGTTGCTTCGAAGCAATGAGTCTAAGTGCAGCATCTGAGAACTTTGGCTTTGGAGCCCTAGCAAAAAGTCTTGCAGGTGGACAATAGTACTCATAAGAATAAGCAGAGTAGTTCTTGGTCTTATGAACATGGCGGTTTGATGAAACGTGCTCATATTCATAGGCCTGAGTATGGTTTCCCTGCAAAACATTTGCATTAGTGTGACTCAGGTGAGTCCTTTGTCTGTATGAAGCCTTTGGACCATATGAAGCCTGTGGTCTGGGGTTTGTCTTCTTCACTTGTGGTGTCATGACGACATTCACAGTAAGATTCTCCAACAACTTTTTCGGCACCCAGACTTTCTTCATAGGTGGCCCATTCCTGCAGTTAGCACCAATATACCTGGCAAACACTTCACCATTCTGATTCTTAAACAGTTTATAGTTTGCATTAAAGGATTCATCAATAACAATGGGATTAGCACAAGTGAAGCCAGACAGGGTGGATGGATCCACTGAAGGTTCCTTTGCAGCAACCCATGTGGTTTTGGGGTACTGCTCAGGTTTCCAGTAAGAGCCATCAGCATTCATTTTCCTTTCGAACCCTAGACCCTCTTTCCTAGGGTTTCGGTTCAGGATCTGCCTTTTGAGGACATCACATAGTGTCTGATGCCCTTTGAGACTTTTGTACATCCCTGTTTCAAGCAATGTCTTCAACCTAGCATTTTCATCAGCAATACAGTGGTATCCTCAGCAGAGGGGTTAGTTACCACATCAACAGTTGAAGATATTGCAATAGTAGCAGCAGTAGAACATCCAGCAATAGAAGTAGCGTTGTCACGCTCAATGCATTTAAGACATGGTGGTTCAAATCCTTCCTGAGCGGAACTGGTCTGTTTGGGGCGAAGTGACTCGTTTTCCTTCTGAAGATCTTTATGAGCCACTCTCAATTTCTCAAGATCTTGCTTCCTTTGAAGATAATCATAGGAAAGCTTTTCATGAGTTGTTGAGAGCGTTTCATGACGACTTTCAAGATCCTCATACTTAACATGAAGATTTTTTATGTCTTCAATTAAGGACTGAGATCGAGTCATTTCAGCGTCTAACAGGTCATCGCTTTTGTCTAACAGTTTTTGAATATGTTCCATAGCTTTCTGTTGTTCAGTTGAAATTTTAGCAAGTGTTTTGTAGCTGGGGTTGGAACCACAATCAGAGTCATCTTCACTGGATGTTTGATAGCGAGTAGTGCGTGTGTTTACCTTGGCACCATGTGCCATGAAGAAGTAGGTGGGAGCGGAGTAGTCCTTGTCATCTGCATCGGCGTCGGTGATGAAGCCATTGTCTTCAGTGTTGAAGATGGACTTGGCAACGTATGCTGTAGCCAGACTTGCAACGCCAGAATCGGACTCCTCCTCAGACTCCACCTCTGCCTCCTCAGAAGCGGACTCCTCCTCTGAATCCATTTCCTTGCCAACGAACGCACGAGCCTTGCTAGGTGAGCTCTTCTTGTGAGATGAAGACTTTGAGGAATACTTGGAAGAAGACTTTGAGTATTTCTTCTTCTTCTTGACGTCGGAATCATACTCCTTGCTCTTCTTCTTCTTGTTGTTCTCATTTTCCCACTGTGGACACTCAGAGATGTAGTGGCCAGGTTTCTTGCACTTGTGGAATGTTCTCTTCTTGTAGTCATGAGCAGAAGCTTCATCATTCCTTGAGCTTGATCGTGAAGACTTTCTGAAGCCTTTCTTCTTGGTGAATTTTGGGAACTTCTTCACAAGCATAGCAAGCTCCTTTCCAATGTCTTCATGATCATCAGAACTGCTGTCAGATTCTTCTTCAGATGAAGAGACAGCTTTTGCCTTCAGGGCACGAGTTCTCCCATAGTTGGGACCGTAGATGTCTCTTTTCTTAGAAAGCTGAAACTCATGTGTGTTGAGCCTCTCAAGTATGTCAGACGGATCGAGTGTCTTGAAATCATGACGTTCTTGAATCATCAGGGCTAGGGTGTCAAACGAGATGTCAAGTGATCTCAGGAGTGTCTTGACAACTTCATGCTTGGTGATCTCAGTAGCACCAAGGGCTTGAAGTTCATTTGTGATGCAGTGAGTCGATCAAACGTGAGCAGAACATTCTCATTGTCGTTTCTCTTGAAGCGGTTGAAGAGGTTGCGGAGGACACTGATTCTTTGATCTCTCTGGGTTGAGACGCCTTCGTTGACCTTCACCCGCCTTGGGAACGCCATTCTTGATGACATACCATAGGTCGACATCAATGGCTTCAAGATGCATGCGCATCTTATTCTTCCAGTAGGGATATTCAGTTCCATCGAAGACTGGGCACGCAGCGGAGACTTTGATTATCCCTGCAGTCGACATAGCTAAAACTCCAGGTGGTTAAACCGAATCACACAGAACAAGGGAGTACCTTGCTCTGATAACAATTGAAAGTGCTAGTGATCAACTAGAGGGGGTGAATAGGCGATTTTTATGGAAGTCTTCAAAACATGGAAGTTTCAAAGACAAACGATAGAAATAGACCTATTACCATGCAGCGGAAGGTAGACTACACTAAGAAAGCCATAGTCAAGTATTCAATGAAATGAAAGCACGAAGACTAATAGCAGCTAGGCAGTATAGATCAGGATGGAAGATAGTATGAAGCCAATCAAAACAAGCAGTCACTCAGTGAAGACAAAAGATAATGCAATCATACAATGACTTCACAAGGACCAACAGTAAATAAAGAGAAGGATAAAAGCAGTGACTCGTTGAAGACAATGATTTGTTGGACCAGTTCCAGTTGCTGTGACAACTGTACATCTGGTTAGGAAGGCTGAGATTCAACTCAGAAGACCGTGTCTTCACCTTATTCCCCTTGAGCTAAGGACACCCAGTCCTCGCCCAATCACTCTAGTAAGTCTTCAAGGCAGACTTCCAAACCTTCACAGACTTCGTTCACCGGCGATCCACAAGGACTCTTGGATGCTCAGAACATGACGCCTAACCGGCTGGAGGATTCACAGTCCTCAAGTGTAATAAGTCTTCAGATCACATAGACAGGAAGACTTAAGTGATGCCTAACACTCTTTGGCTCTGGGTGTTTAGGGCTTTATCCTCGCAAGGAATTCTCTCTCAAAGGCTTCGAGGTGGGTTGCTCTCAAACGACAAAAGCCGTACACTAACTCTGAGCATCCAACTGTTTATGGTTGTAGGGGGTGGGCTATTTATAGCCACTAGGCAACCCAACCTGATTTGTCCGAAATGACCCTGGGTCACTAAGGAACTGACTCGTGTTCCAACGGTCAGATTTCAAACACACACGGCAACTTTACTTGGGCTACAAGCAAAGCTGACTTATCCAACTCTGGATAAGATTTGCTCTCATAGTCTTCACTTGAAGACATAGGGTTTTGGTTAAGCATCACTTCAGTCAATCTGGCTGGTTCTCTTGGACCCCACTTAACAGCACGGTGGTTCCTATGACTCAACAAAGAAGAAAAAGAACGACGAAACAACTAAGTCTTCGCACTCCATAGTCTTCATGCGATGTCTTCTCTTGTCATAGTCTTCAATGTGAATGTCTTCACATACCACCTTTGACTTCAATGTCTTCATATATTTTTAGGGGTCATCTCTGGTAGGAAAACCGAATCAATGAGGGACTTCTACCTGTGTTATCCTGCAATTCTCACAAACACATTAGTCCCTCAACCAGGTTTTGTCATCAATACTCCAAAACCAACTAGGGGTGGCACTAGATGCACTTACAGATCTTGTGATGCTTCTCCCCCTCTATCTTCTTGTAATGGATCGAGTTTTCCCTTTGAAGTTATCTTATCAGATTGAGTCTTTAAGGATTTGAGAATAGTTGATGTATGTCTTGCATGTGCTTATCTGTGGTGACAATGGGATATTCACGTGACACACTTGATGTATGTTTTGGTGATCAACTTGCGAGTTATGTGACCTTGTGAACTTATGCATAGGGGTTGGCACACGTTTTCGTCTTGACTCTTCCGTAGAAACTTTGGGGCACTCTTTGAAGTTTTTGTTGTTGGTTGAATAGATGAATCTGAGATTGTGTGATGCATATCGTATAATCATACCCATGGATACTTGAGGTGACATTGGAGTATCTAGGTGACATTAGGGCTTTGGTTGATTTGTGTCTTATGGTGTTATTTTACTATGAACTCTAGGGATGCTTCTGAAACTTATAGGAATAGCCCAATGGATTGATCGGAAAGAATAACTTTGACGTGATTTGGTACCCTACAATAATCTCTACGTTTGTTCTCTGCTATTAGTGACTTTGGAGTGACTCTTTGTTGCATGTTGAGGGATTTTTATATGATCCAATCATATTATTATTGTTGAGAGAACTTGCACTGGTGAAAGTGTGAACCCTAGGCCTTGTTTCAACGCATTGCAATACCATTTGTGCTCACTTTTATCATTAGTTACCTTGCTGTTTTTATAATTTCAGATTATAAAACCTATATCTACCATCCATATTGCGCTTGTATCACCATCTCTTCGTGAAACTAGTGCACCTATACAATTTACCATTGTATTGGGTGTGTTGTGGACACAAGAGACTCTTTGTTATTTGGTTGCAGGGTTGTTTGAGAGAGACCATCTTCATCCTACGCCTCCCACGGATTGATAAACCTTAGGTCATCCACTTGAGGGAAATTTGCTACTGTCCTACAAACCTCTGCACTTGGAGGCCCAACAACGTCTACAAGAAGAAGGTTGTGTAGTAGACATCACGGATTTTTCTTTTTTCCTGACGACAATCATTTTATATTCTGTACGTGCCATTGAGGAATATAACTTTATTTAATACTAACGCGTCAAGTCGAACTTTTTTCCATCTACGCGTGCTACATGACCCTCCTTCAAGTAAACAACCACTACATGCGTCAAATTATCACGTGGGCTGCCTTTTCGTACAGAAATGAACTCCACCATGTACCCGCGTGGGTGTGGCCGGGAATGAGACGTGAGTACGTGCGTCGTGCGTGTACCTCTTCTTTATGTGAAACAGAGGCAATGTCTCGATGATATCTCAAACAAAAAATGTAACATATGCAATGTGTGTGAAATAGAGTCATGGATATATCATATATAGAGGGAGCGATCCACGAGAAGAGAGTGCAGAGATCAACGGTGTGAGATATTGATAGAATCAAAAACAGGGATGAAGTGTGTGGGTGCGCGATCGATAAAGAGTGCCATCAAATTTGTGTTTCCCCACGTCAAAGATACAGGGCGGCAGGCCTACTGGAATGTGAGAGGGAAGAGGTGAAGTTTGTCTCTGTGGCTTGGATACCTACCTACAATGTTTGACCATCGGTGTGTGTGGGGGGGGGGGCTGAGACCTAACTATAGAGAGTTAGATCGACTAGTATATGTGTGGAGAAGGAGAGAGACCTAGCTATGTATTGAGGGAGATCGGTTGGCATCCATGCATATGTGTAGCAGAGGAATAAGGTTGGGAGAGAGACAAAGGTAGAGTGTCGGGGGGTTGGTTATGGAGTTGCTTCTCACAAATGGTGGGAGAGGCCTGATAGACAAACGGAGGGTACAAGTATAATATCAATAAGAGAAGGGATGTCTGTCTGTCTATGAACGTGCGTGTGAGACACGGGTCGGGAGGTATGCAAGAATGATGAGGGGGGAATGATATGGTTGTGGTAAGCAGACGTAACTACATAGGAAGATCAATCGTCGTGTGTCCGAGAAAGGGAGAGACATAACTAGTGAGGTACATTGATCAGTGCATGGGGAAAAATAATTATAGTCGACCTAGCTATATGTAGGGATATCGGTAGGTATACATGCATGCATGTGTTAGAAGAAAATAAGGTCTAGAGAGATGGACATGGGGAGAGGGGTGCGGCTAGGAGGTGGTGCGAGAGGCCTACTATTTCGACGGGGAGGATTGTGTGAGTATGAGATCGATGAAAAGAGGGGTGGGAGTGTGCACCTATGTGGAACCGTATTGGACATAGGGGGCATGGAAGGTGAGAAGTGAAGAGAGGAAGTGTGTGTTTGTGGTAGGAACACTTGTTTAGAGAGGTATATCGACCGGTGTGTGCCGGAAAGAAGGAGCCGGGGGGCCTACACACACCATGGGTGAACGACCTAAAGAGAAATAACGAATGTGCACGATGGAGGGGGTGTTGAGGGAGGGTGAGAGGGGGCAGGTGTGTGCATGCACAATAGAAAGTTAGCGCTAGGTACAAAGAGAAGAGGATTGTGTGGCTGTAAAAGACGAAAAGAGCTCATAATTCATTATAAAAAAGAGGATTCAAACATTTGAAGAAGATATCATAGTGTTTTAAATCGACGCATGCATGGATCAATATATATAATAGTGATACGCATGGTGTGGTTATGAACATGTTATACTACATATAATATATAGAACATTGATTATAATTTGTGATAATGTGTGGCTTTTGCATCTCAGGGCTAAATACCACTATACTTAAACACGATGTATGTATGGAACATGGTTTAGATTATGAATATCTACTTAATACATGAAATGTACTATTATTTGGAATCAACATCAAGTGTATTCAAAAATTTGAATTCGAGTTCATATAGTACACATAGTTCATATCTATCTCTATAGTAATCATGTGGTGTGTTGTTAAGATAATACACGAATGATGGTTTAAGTTGGCAACAATCATGATTGCAGATTCTTATTGAAATAAAGAAACAAATTCAAATTTAGTTCGAATTGCAGCAGTAGTATAGACATTTGAAATGCACTAAAATGTTGGCATGAGTAGGTTACATGCATTATACAGCCAGCGAAACAATTTAATTGGACATAACATGGATTCATAGCTTTGAATATCATTTGTACAGTAAAATAGGACAAGACTCTCTCTTTGTGTGGTGTGAATAGTTTTATTTTTTTTTGTTTTTTTATTTAAGGGAAGTGCGAATTGATTTGGTACGTACAATATTACACGTTAGGCTTGTCCCTAAAATTCAACCCGCGCCTTGTTATATCCCGAAAATTCAGATATCGTGCCCCCAAAACTCGTGCCTTCACAACCCGCGCCTTGCTATCCCGAAATTACAATGCGCGTGAAAACTCCCTCCAGCTGCCAAATCCCGACACGCGAAATCCCCCTTCTAACCCTGAGACGAAAGGGCCGCTAGTTCAAATCGGTGGGGGTACTTTTGTAACACACCCTACATTTTGGTTAAGTGCGTCCCTAAGTCATGGTTTCCCCCCTCCCATCGCCTCCTTTTCGCCATTCGAAATCCCAGGCCACCATAACCTCTCTGCTCCAGCCATGAAACCCCACCCTCCTCCATCCTCCACCTCATCGCTGCCAAGCCGGAGCCTCTTCCCCGACGACATCATCCACCACAATAGCCCGACGTCCCTCATCCACCTCCCCGGATGAGGATCCGTCGTCGATCTCGTCGTCCTTCTGGTTCAGCTGCCCCGTCCTTCACCTCCAAGGAGCTGCTCCGACGATCACCACAGCTGATCTATCCCCACAGCGCCGCCTTAACCTGCTCCACCAGAACCGCAACATCCTCACCGACTCCTCGGACGAAGCCGAGGCCTACTCGGCGCCCCCAAAGAGGTCGTACACTCATCGCATCACACCTTCTCCTTAACTCGACCTCCCAGCATCGATGGTGCTCCATCCTGCACCCCCGTGGTGCAGAAACGTCGAAGCCGGCGCTGTGGGCGACATCTCCATGGAGGCTCTCCCCAGTGTGAGGCCCCTTCGGCGGCGGCGGCATCCACACCAGCCAGATCTGCTGCTGCTCCGGCTCTCACTTGCGCTGCTGCTCTGCTCTCCCCCTCGCTCGTGCTGCTGCTCTGCTCTTGCTCTCGCTCACGCTGCTGATGCTGGTGGGCTACAACAGCTACACGAGTTGCTGCTCTGGCTCTAGTTCGCGCTACTCCTCCAGGCGCTGCTGCTCCATCGGCTATCTGCTATTGTGTTCCTCGTCGACCGCCTGCTGATTTAGATCATTGTTTTTCTACTACTAGTGCTCGAGCGGACTAAACTACATGTGAAGTGCCTCTCTGCTACCAGTGCATTCAATTTTCACAGTAACATTCAGATTCCATAGTAAATTTTAGTTTCGACAGTTAAGTTCAGAGTCAACAGTTTTTACCTCATCTATTGTAGTCAGGTGTTTCTTGGTGATGTAAATTTTACATCTATCACTTTTTGGTAATGTATTTTACATCATCTATTGGACACGCTATTAGAATCCCACTTTAGATTAACGATGTCGGTCTTGTACTACTTCAGCCTCGACGTCTTATGGCTCGCTAGAGCTGCTCCAATGATGGAATCATCCATCACAATAGAGCAGTGCCCTGGACACCCTCTACAGATTCCTTAGATCTTCCTCCACACCTATGACAGCCACCTCTGCCGCAACTTCTTCAGCGACCAACCCAATGATGCTGAGGTCGACACGGCTACGGCAAAGAGGTTGTACACTTGTCGCATCACTTATTACTCTACATTCATGTCGATCCATTATGCTATTTTGGTTCAAAGGAAAAAGTGAAGGAAAAACATAGCAATAGGAAATTTTCCTATGGCACTCTACTATTCAATTATTCATGCATTTTGTTGAAAGGAATGGAGCAAGACATCCACCTGGACCTAGTTTTCAAAATCCTATGCATGAAAACAAGACCAAGTGCATTAGTGGCAAAATAACATTCTAACTGTACACGCTTTCATATGGTTTCACTTTAATTTGACCATGTTTCTTTGCATTCCTTTGCTCTTCCAATTCCTATGAACCAAACACCCAAGTTTACTGAATTCATGTGTTTACAAATGCTCTTTTTCCTACATGCATTCCTATCCTATTCTGGTGTTTTTCCTATCCCTGCAAGACAAACGAGCCCTTACAGAATTACTTCAGTTACAGGTAGGTGTCGAAGAAAACTTTATGTGGTTTGTCCTGCTCCTGTCACGACATCGTCCACCTCACTTGAGCTACTCCATCGACAGAAGCATCCACCAAACCAGACATCACGACTCCTGACCGTCGTTTGCCGCCTCAGATCTCCTTCCCTGCCACCGGCACCCATCGCAACAGCATCACCATCATCGACTCAGCAGATGAACCTGAGGAGTACATGGGTCCACAAGAGAGGTCGCACTCTTTTGTTTCTCCTTATGTTGGGCATTGCATAACATTACCTACCACTTTATTGTCCTGTTCACCTCTTGGACTCCAAGTGAGGTCCAAATTAATGTTCAAACTTGAGGTTTAAAATTACTTGTGGGGCACATATCGAGGAAGCAATGAATAATATCTCTGTCTATTATCTGGTTCACCTAGGGTATGCCTATGTTGTTCATCTTGGGTGGGAAACAAATAGTAAAGCAATCATCATATGTCTTTTTATTAAATTAAAGCTATCATCAGCCTGCTATCATTATTTTTGGATCCATCCACTGGTTGTTACCATCACTCTCGATTTCTGCATGCTCTCCTTACATAATCTCACTATATTTTTTCGTATGCATGTCAGATATTGTACACAGTCATGCTGAACATGTAGAGAAAAAGAGAAGAGTTTTGCGCGGCAATACAATGTCATGCAGACATCGCTACATGGTGGGTTCAATGGCAAACCCTCCTCCCCTCTCCATATTGTAATCCAGAGGAAGATATCTGTTCTGAGGCGGATTCAGATGCAGCTGACCACTCCTATTTACCCCAAGGTGTTTGCTCTAACTTGGCATGATGATGTTGATCATATCATGCATATGCTGCCTTGCAGTGCCTACTTTTGACATCATCTGTAATGCCACTTGTTTAGTTTTCTATATCATATATGGGAGTTATGCAGTCTCATCTCTTTTCGCCAGCCATAATATATGTGACATATGCAATGCCATCCTGTTTAACCAGGCATCATATATTTGAATGATATCTTGTCCATCCTTTTCTTCATTACATTTCCATTTGTCGGCAATGTTTGTACATTAAACTACTCTTCCTGTGAATCAGCCATTTGAACGAGTGATGGAAAATATGGAGTGAAAACAAGGTCTTGAGAGCAGACAGTGCTACCTGTCGAAGCAGATCTCTTGTTGGGTCCCGATAGCTCCTCAGAGATGGATTCAGAGACAGATGACCAGTCCTATTCCCCCCATCGAGGTGTATGCTCTAACTTGGCATGGTTATACTGCTCATATCATGCATATGGTGTCTTGCATTGCATAGTTTAGACATCATATACACAATATCAACACCATGTTCTTAGTTCAGACATCATATATGCGAATGCCCTCTGCTTAGCATATAAATCACATATGTGAATTAAATCATGCGATCATGATTACTTAGATAACATGTATGTGAATTATGTCATGCAAACCTGTTTACTGAAGATATCATATAATTATCTCATGCCATCTATTTAGTTAGTCATCCTATATTTGAATTATGTCATGCTATGCTATCCAGTTTAGATAGACATCATATATGTGAAATTATGTCATGTTATCCTTTTTAGTTAAACAATATACATGTCAACTATTGCATGCCCTCTTTTTCCACACTATCTATTGCATTTGTCTCTCATACAAGGTCAGTACATTCAACTATGTTTCCTGTTTATCATCCAGTTCAATTGGAGCGAGTGATGGCAGTATCTAGCGGAGTAAAAACACAGTCTTCAAATAAAACAATGCTACCTCTTGGTGGAGATAGCACACCAGTTGTACATGCACAACAACCAGTCCTACCACACATAACCCAGACTCTCGCAGATTGCCCCTACTACGATGGACAGAGAACCAACTTCACCCAATCTAACCCCAACAGATAGTAACACAGTTCCTGTTGACACAACACCATCTCCACTACAGAGCTCCCAAACAAGAGCAGTTAGTAAGGCTGCTCCAGTGCCCAAAGCGCTAGTACTACCACGGCGAACCCCAACTCCACCAGTTAGTACACATATTCCTGTGGAGGAAGCACAACCGGCCATTGGTAGTTTAGCATCTATCGCATTTAATGTTGTTAAATCCTATGTGTGTATCTTACCATCATGGAAATATTATACTAAAGTGTTGGGTAACGTAGTATTTCAAAAAAAATCCTATGATCACACAAGATCTATCTAGGAGAAGCATAGCAACGAGCGGGGAGAGTGTGGCCACATACCCTCGTAGACCGAAAGCGGAAGCGTTTAGTAACGCGGTTCATGTAGTCGAACGTCTTCGCGATCCAATCGATCCAAGTACCGAACGCACGGCACCTCCGTGATTTGCACACGTTCAGCTCGGTGACGTCCCTCGAACTCTTGAACCAGTTGATGCCGAGGGAGAGTTTCGTCAGCATGACGGCGTGGTGATGGTGATGATGAAGTTACCGGCGCAGGGCTTCGCCTAAGCACTACGACAATATGACCAAGGTGTAAAACTGTGGAGGGGGGCACCACACATGGCCAAAGATCAACTTGTGTGTCTATGGGGTGCCCCCCTCCCCCGTATATAAAGGAGGGGAGGAGGAGGAGGGCTGGCCACAAGGGGCGCGCCCAAAGGGGGGATTCCTACTCCTAGTAGGAGTAGGTTTCCCCTTTTCCCAGTCCAAGTAGGAGAAGAAGGAAGGAGAGGAGAGGGAGAAGGAAAGAGGGGGGCGCCGCCCCCTCCCTAGTCCAATTCGGACCAGCACACGGGGGGCGCGCGGCCTCCCCTTGTGGCCCTTCTCTCCTTTCCACTAAGGCCCATGAAAGCCCAATACTTCCCCCGGCGAATTCCCATAACTCTCCGGTACTCCGAAGAATACCCGAACCATTCAGAACCTTTCCGATGTCCGAATATAGCCTTCCAATATATCGATCTTTACGTCCCGACCATTTTGAGACTCCTCGTCATGTCCGTGATCTCATCCGGGGCTCCGAACAAACTTCGGTCATCAAATCACATAACTCATAATACAAATCGTCATCGAACGTTAAGCATGCGGACCCTACGGGTTCAAGAACTATGTAGACATGACCGAGACTCATCTCCGGTCAATAATCAATAGCAGAACCTAGATGCTCATATTTTCTCCTACATATTCTACGAAGATCTTTGTCGGTCAAACCGCATAACAACATATGTTGTTCCCTTTGTCATCGGTATGTTACTTGCCCGAGATTCAATCGTCGGTATCATACCTAGTTCAATCTCGTTATCGGCAAGTCTCTTTACTCGTTCCGTAATGCATCATCCCGTAACTAACTCATTAGTCACATTGCTTCCAAGTCTTATAGTGATGTGCATTACCGAGAGGGCCCAGAGATACCTCTTCGACAATCGGAGTGACAAATCCTAATCTCAATCTATGCCAACTCAACAAACACCATCGGAGACACCTATAGAGCATCTTTATAATCACACTGTGACGTTGTGACGTTTGATAGTACACAAAGTGTTCCTCCAGTAATTGGGAGTTGCATAATCTCATAGTCATAGGAACATGTATAAGTCATGAAGAAAGCAATAGCAATAAACTAAACGGTCATAATGCTAAGCTGACGGATGGGTCTTGTCCATCACATCATTATCTAATGATGTGATCCATTCATCAAATGACAATACATATCTATGGTCAGGAAACATTATCATCTTTGATTTAACGAGCTAGTCAAGTAGAGGCATACTAGGGACACGCTGTTTGTATGTGTATTCACACATGTACTAAGTTTCCGGTTAATACAATTCTAGCATGAATAATAAACATTTCTCATGATATAAGTAAATATAAATAACAACTTTATTATTGCCTCTAGGGCATATTTCCTTCAGTGTCCCACTTGCACTAGAGTCAATAATCTAGTTCACATCGCCATGTGATTTAACACCAATAGTTCACATCACCATGTGATTAGTTCACATCGCCATGTGACTAATACCAAAAGGGTTTTACTAGAGTCAATAATCTAGTTCATATCGCTATGTGATTAACACCCAAAGAGTACTAAGGTGTGATCATGTTTCGCTTGTGAGAGAAGCTTAGTCAATGGGTCTGTCACATTCAGAGCCGTATGTATTTTGCAAATTTTCTATGTCTACAATGCTCTGCATGGAGCTACTCTAGCTAATTGCTCTGACTTTCAATATGTATCCAGATTGAGACTCAAGATTGGTGTAAAAGTTTGCCTCGGCGTAACTTTTTATGACGAACTCTTTATCACCTCCATAACCGAGAAATATCTCCTTAGTCTTCTAAGGATAATTTTGACCGCTGTCAAGTGATCCACTCCTGGACCTATATCGTACCCCCTTGCCAAACTCATGGCAAGGTTCACAATAGGTTTGGTACACAGGATAGCATACTTTATAGAACCTATGGCTGAGGCATAGGGAATGACTTTCATTCTCTTCCTATTTTCTGTCGTGGTCGTGTTTTGAGTCTTACTCAACTTTACACCTTGCAACACAGAAATGAACTCCTTCTTTGACTGTTCCATTTTGAACTACTTCAAAAAATCTTGTCAAGGTATGTACTCATTGAAAAAACTTATCAAGCGTCTTGATCTATCTCTATAGATCTTGATGCCCAATATGTAAGCAGCTTCACCAAGGTCTTTCTTTGAAAAACTCCTTTCAAACACTCCTTTATGCTTTCTAGAAAATTCTACATCATTTTCGATCAACAATATGTCATTCACATATACTTATCAGAAAGGCTCTAGTGCTCCCACTCACTTTCTTGTAAATACAGGCTTCTCCAAAAGTCTGTATAAAACCATATGCTTTGATCACACTATCAAAGCGTATATTCCAACTCCAAGATGCTTGCACCGGTCCATATATGGATCACTGGAGCTTGCACACTTTGTTAGCACCTTTACGATTGACAAAACCTTCTGGTCGCATCATATACAACTTTTCTTTAAGAAATCCATTAAGGAATGAAGTTTTGACATCCATTTGCCAGATTTCATAAAATGTGGCAATTGCTAACATGATTCGGACAGGCTTTAAGCATCGCTACGAGTGAGAAAATCTCATTGTAGTCAACATCTTGAACTTGTCGAAAACCTGTTTTGTAACAAGTCGAGCTTTGTAGATAGTAACACTACCATCAGTGTCTGTCTTCCTCTTGAATATCCATTTATTCTTAATGGCTTTCCGATCATCGGGTAAGTCCACCAAAGTCCATACTTTGTTCTCATACATGGATCCCATCTCAGATTTCATGGCCTCAAGTCATTTCGCGGAATATGGGCTCATCATCGCTTCCTCATAGTTCGTAGGTTCGTCATGGTCAAGTAACATGATCTCCGGAATAGGATTACCATACCACTTTGGCGCGGATCGTACTCTGGTTGACCTACAAGGTTCGGTAGTAACTTGATCTGAAGTTTCATGATCATCATCATTAGCTTCCTCACTAATTGGTGTAGGAATCACTGGAACTGATTTCTGTGATGTACTACTTTCCAATTTGGGAGAAGGTACAATTAATTCATCAAGTTCTACATTCCTCCCACTCACTTCTTTCGAGAGAAACTCCTTCTCTAGAAAGGATCCACTCTTAGAAACAAAGATCTTGCCTTCGGATCTGTGATAGAAGGTGTACCCAACAGTTTCTTTTGGGTATCCTATGAAGACACACTTCTCCGATTTGGGTTTGAGCTTATTATGCTAAAACTTTTTCACATAAGCATCGCAACCCCAAACTTTAAGAAACGACGCCTTAGGTTTCTTGCTATACCACAGTTCATACGGTGTCATCTAAACGGAATTTTAGAAGGTGCCCTATTTAACGTGAATGCAGCTGTCTCTAATGCATAACCCCCAAACGATAGCGGTAAATCAGTAAGAGACATCATAGATCGCACCCTATCTAATGAAGTGCAGTTATGATGTTCGGACACACCATTACGCTGTGGTGTTCCAGGTGGCGTGAGTGGCGAAACTATTACGCATTATTTCAAATGAAGACCAAACTCATAACTCAAATATTCTCCTCCGCGATCAGATCATAGAAACTTTATTTTCTTGTTACGATGATTTTCCACTTCACTCTGAAATTCTTTGAACTTTTCAAATGTTTCAGACTTATGTTTTGTCAAGTAGATATACCCATATCTGCTCAAATCATCTATGAAGGTCAAAAAATAACGATACCCTCCACGAGCCTCAACACTCATCGGATTGCATACATCAGTATGTATTATTTCCAATAAGTCAGTTGCTCGCTCCATTATTCCGGAGAACGGAGTCTTAGTCATCTTGCCCATGAGGCATGATTCGCAAGCATCAAGTGATTCCAAAAGCCCATCAGCATGGAGTTTCTTCATGTGCTTTACACCAATATGACCTAAACGGCAGTGCCACAAATGTGTTGCACTATCATTATCAACTTTGCATCTTTTGCCATCAATATTATATATATGTGTATCACTACGACCGAGATTCAATAAACCATTCACCTTGGGTGTATGACCTCAGAAGGTATTATTCATTTAAATAGAATAACAATTATTCTTTGACTTAAATGAATAACCGTATTGCAATAAACATGATCCAATCATATTATGCTCAATGCAAACACCAAATAACATTTATTTTAGGTTCAACACTAATCCCGAAGGTAAAGGGAGTGTGTGATGGTGATCTTATCAACCTTGGAATCACTTCCAACACACATCGTCACCTTGCCCTCAACTAGTATTTGTTCATTTTGCAACTCCTGTTTCGAGTTACTAATCATAGCAACTGAACCAGTATCAAATACCCAGGGGCTACTATGAACACTAGTAAAGTACACATCAATAACGTGTATATCATATATACTTTTGTTCACTTTGCCATCCTTCTTATCCTGCAAGTATTTGGGGCAGTTCCGCTTCCAGTGACCATTTCCTTCGCAGTAGAAGCACTCAGTTTCAGGCTTGGGTCTAGCTTTGGGCTTCTTCATGGGAGTGGCAACTTGCTTGTCATTCTTCTTGAAGTTCCCTTTCTTTCCCTTGCCCTTTTACTTGAAACTAGTGGTCTTGTTAACCATCAACACTTGATGCTTTTCTTGATTTCTACCTTCGTTGATTTCAGCATCACGAAGAGCTCGGGAATCGTTTTCATCATCCCTTGCATATTATAGTTCATCACGAAGTTCCAGTAAGTTGGTGATAGTGACTAGAGAACTCTGTCAATCACTATTTTATCTAGAAGATTAACTCCCACTTGATTTAAGCGATTGTAGTACTCAGACAATCTGAGAACATGCTCACTGGTTGAGCTATTCTCCTCCATCTTGTAGGCAAAGTACTTGTCAGAGGTCTTGAGGGAGTCCTGGATTAGGGGGTCTCCGGACAGCCGGACTATATCCTTTGGCCGGACTGTTGGACTATGAAGGTACAAGATTGAAGACTTTGTCCCGTGTACGGATGGGACTCTACTTGGCGTGGAAGGCAAGCTAGGCAGTACGGATATGGATATCTCCTCCTTTGTAACCGACATTGTGTAACGCTAACCATCTCCGGTGTCTATATAAACCGGAGGGTTTTAGTCCGTAGGACACAATAACATACAATCATACCATAGGCTAGCTTCTAGGGTTTTAGCCTCTCCGATCTCGTGGTAGATCAACTCTTGTACTACCCATATCATCAAGAATAAATCAAGCAGGACGTAGGGTTTTACCTCCATCAAGAGGGCCCAAACCTGGGTAAAACATCGTGTCCCCTGCCTCCTGTTACCATCCGCCTTAGACGCACAGTTCGGGACCCCCTACCCGAGATCGCACCGGCAGCCGCTCTGAGCCTCAATTCGGAGCCAGTCGCGCCATCCATGGACGGGTGGATAGACCCCGTCACGGAGGCTGTATCCTCAGCGGCGATCGAGCCGAATATCGACCTTACCCTTCACGAGAGCCATGTTGCCAAACTGTCGGATCCTTCCCCGGCCACGGACTCCGAACCGCCTGCGCTTGGGCCTATCAAATCCGGTTGGGCGCCAATCATGGAGTTCACCTCCGCGGATATCTTTCAGCACTCGCCCTTCGGCGACATACTGAATTCATTAAAGTCTCTCTCCTTGTCAGAAGAATCCTGGCCAAACTATGTCCGGCAGGATTGGGATGCGGATGACGAAGAAATTCTCCGCCCACCCACCACCCACTTAGTAGCCACTGTCAATGACTTAACCGACATGCTCGAATTTGACTCCGAAGACATCGACGGTATGGACGACGATGCAGGAGACGAACAGGAACCACTGCCCATAGGGCACTTGACGCCCACTTCATCACATGAAGTATACATGGTGGACACACCAAAAGAAAATGATGACGAGGAACGGAAGGACACAACGAAGGGTTGTCCCCTTGAGAAGCAGTCAAAGCGGCGGCGTAAGCGCCGCTCCAACTCCTGCCTCGGCAGAAACAACGATCATATAGACCCAGCGTTAGAGCAGGGTGAACCATCGCCGGACCACGACAACACGGAGAATCAAACCGAACAACCCGACTCTGTCAAAGATAATAGTCCGGATGACATCACACCGGACAGACAACCGAAGCAACGGAATGCCCGTCAAAGTCTTGTTGCCACCGCGAGGAGTCTCAAAAAGCAGAAGCAAAGGCTCAAGGCTACACAAGACACACTCAGAATCAGATGGAGTAAAGTACTCAACACAACAGCGAAGTACGGCGGTAATAGCCCCACCAAGAGCTACCCGAAGCGGAAGTTGCTACCTGAATTCGATGAGGAGGCCTTAGATTCCCCACAACCAAAAATTAATATGTCCATCTGGCCGGATAGACGACCTCACGGCCAACATAGAGCGGCAAACAACGCCACACATAAGCCAATACGCGATCCACGCGAGGGCTCGCATCAAAAGGATGGCACAACCAGATCCATCTATGGACCACGCAAGCGCGCTCCAGCATATGATGCAACACAAAAAACATCCGAACAACGTGGTACACCCAGATACAGGGGTGCCGCACACCCCCTATGTTTCACCGACGAGGTGCTGGACCATGAATTTCCAGAGGGATTCAAACCCGTAAACAAAGAGGCATACGACGGAACAACAGACCCTGGGGTCTGGATTGAGGACTATATCCACCATATCCATATGCTCGAGGAGATGATCTCCACGCCATTAAGTATTTACCCCTCAAACTCAAAGGGCCAGCTCGGCACTGGCTTAAAAGCCTCCCCGAAAGCTCCATTGGAAGCTGGGAAGAGCTCAAAGACGCTTTTCGGGCAAATTTTCAAGGGACTTATGTCCGCCCTCCGGATGCGGACGATTTGAGTCATATAACTCAACAGCCCAGAGAGTCAGCCCGAAAGCTTTGGAACAGGTTTCTTACTAAATAGAACCAAATAGTCGACTGTCCGGACGCCGAAGCCTTGGCATCTTTTAAGAACAGCGTCCGAGATGAATGGCTTGCCAGACACCTCAGCCAAGAAAAGCCGAGAACAATGGCAGCATTAACAAGCCTCATGACCCGCTTTTGTGCGGGCGAGGACAGCTGGCTAGCCCGATGCAGCACCAGCGACCCAAGTACATCTGAAGTTAGAGATGGAAATGGGAAATCATGACGCAGCAAAAATAATAAGCACCGGAATAAAGAAGACAGCCCGAAGAGCATGACGGTAAACGCCGGATTCAGAAGCTCTCAGCCAGGTCAGCAAAAGCCGCCCTCTAAAGGCAGCAGAGATGAACTATCCAACCTAAACAAAATTTTGGACCAAATATGTCAGATCCATAGCACCCCTGGTAAACCCGCTAATCATACCCACAGAGAATGTTGGGTCTTCAAGCAGTCCGGCAAGCTCAACGCCATACACAAGGGGGAGGATACACCAAGCGAAGACGAGGATGAGCCTCTCAAGCAAGACACTGGGGAACAAAAGAAATTTCCACCAGAAGTCAAAACAGTAAACATGCTATACGTGATCAAGGGGAGAAACAAAGCGGCACTCCCAGAGAAATATGCCCAAGGGCCTATCACCGCGGAGTCCTGCCACTGGTCGTCTCAGCCGATCACTTTTGACCATCGGGATTACTCAGCAAGTATCCAGCGTGCAGGATGGGCTGCCTTGGTATTAGACCCAATAATTGGCGGATACCTCTTCACACGAGTCCTAATGGACGGTGGCAGCAGTCTAAACCTGATATATCAGGACACAGTCCGCAAAATGAGGATAGACCCAACAAAAATTTGCCACAGCAATACTACCTTTAAAGGAGTAATGCTAGGCCTAGTGGCTCATTGCACGGGCTCCCTGCTACTAGAGGTTATATTCGGCTTCCCCGATAACTTCCGTAGCGAAAATTTAACCTTCCACATTGCGCCATTCCAAAGTGGCTATCAAGCACTACTTGGACGCAAAGCTTTCGCTCGCTTTAATGCAATACCGCATTACGCTTCCCTCGCGCTCAAGATGACCGGTCCACGTGGCATCATTACAGTAAATGGAAATATTGAGCGATCCCTGCGCGCCAAAGAGAGTGCGGCTGCCTTGGCAGCCGCACACTAAAACGGCCTCACCAACCAAAGCATTCGATAGGTCGTCAAGACCACGGACACGGTTAGACGAGTCCGGCGCAGCTATATGTAATTCATACAGGTTTGATGGCCACACCCCTATTACAAATACAAGGGGCTCAACGCGCGCAGACAAGTGGCAACTTTTACTCATCTTGAATTGTACATTGTTTCTTTAAACCTACCTTTTCGCACGACAACTTTTCACTTAAGTTCCTCTCTTTTACAGATGACCATTGTTCTACACCCGTCCAGGATACGGCACAACGGAGACACGGGCGCAGACGTGCAGCAAGGACCCGCTCCAAGGATTCTTTTTAGATTAAGACCCTGCGTAAACCTTTCTTACTCTCTCTTGTTGATACACATCCCTCGGATTCTCAATACTATTGAGAAGGATACTGACGTCTTGGCATGTGGCCATGTCAGAATAATGCACGTACCTGGACACCAGGGGCTTCTTACAAAGGGCACTGTTTAGGCCTGGTTTATACCATAAAGACCGAATACCTTAGGGAGTGTTCGGCGTCGCGAGTTTGGCCTTATATGGATCAGCTCCGAATCATCTCTTTGTCAAATGTTGGGTTTGCCCGGCTCCTATGTTTTGCTGCCTTACATTCCACTCTATCGGCTAAGGCGGCACCAGGAGAACTACTGCGATTGTGCCCCGGTTCATCCGGACGAGCACCTAAGTAGAGAAAGCCGAAAACTGAATGTCATGATATAGCGTGAGACCGGTCAACCACTCGATGACCTATCGGAATGTTAGAATTCCTCCGCCTTAACGAAGGGCCGTTTCCCAGCCAGGCATGTACGCACCCCGAATTCGGATGAGTGCGGAGCCACGAGGGGCTATATAGTAGCCCCACTGTCAAACTCCTATGGCTAAGTGAAATTGTTAAAGCATTATAGTCCGGTTGCCTAGTTCGCTGCGCTATCACCTCCTTATTAGGACCAAGACGTAGGATTAAGTGTGAACACGCGTCTTCTGCGAAAACCCCCGCATTATATGCGTGGGGGCTGAAGCCGACGACTGCAATCTTTCAGGTTATACACATGTATACATAAACGGCCGCACAGGAGGCATCACAATACTTTCGGGCACAAGTATAAATACAACCTTGATAAATTCAATAAAAACATTGTTTTTACAATGGGAATACATGTCATTCGAACATAATATTCTTCGAGCACTGGGCCTCTATCAAACGAGCACCCTCAAGAACTTCTTCAAAATAGTGCTCGGCAGCCACTCGGCCTATGGCCAAACCCTGCGCCGCGACAGTGGTAGCATCCATCTCCGCCCAGTATGCTTTGACACGGGCAAGGGCCATCCGCGAGCCTTCTATGCACGCCGACCTCTTCATCGCATTGATGCGCGGCACCGCACCAAGGAATTGCTACACTAAGCTGAAATAGCTGTTCGGCTTCGGCTTTTCCGGCCACAGATGATCTACGATGGACCTCATGGCAAGTCCGGACAACCTACTGAGTTCGGCCCATTCAGCTAGCTGATCGGTCAATGGAAGCAGACGCTCTGGCACGTTGAACTGCGACCAGAACAGCTTGTCCACTTCCCGATCTGTCTGACCTCGGAAGTATTTGGCCGCATCGACAGCGCTCGCCGCCAAGTCCAGATATGCATCCGCTGAACTCCACAGCCGATCCAGAGGGGCATACCGCGGATCTCCGAACTTCCTTCGCAGCAAAAAGGGCTTCCCAGCCACAATATCACAGGCTTCACGCAGTTCCTCCTTCTTCGCTCTCATAGCAGAGCGGGTGTCTTTGGTCACCATCGTGGCCTTTTCAAGGTCCGTCGCCTTCGCTCAGTTTTCTTCTACAAGGAACTGGCAATGGTCAGCAGTGTCTTTTAACTTTACAGCCATCTTGGCCATTTTCTCTTTGCTCTCACAATGCGCGGCCTTCTCGGCTCTCAACTCTTCGGCCGCCTTCCAAGCAGCTGCATTACTAATCATTGCTTGTTCTTTGGCTCGGGCAAGTTCTGCCCGAAGGATCTCCATGGTGGCAGCTCCATCTATAGTCACAACATATTAAAGATACTGGCATCACGCTGCTCTTCCTATGTGACATTCACCAGAAAACATTACTTACCTTGTGCCTCGTCAAGCCGCTTGTTAACAAGCTCGATGTCGGCATCTGCCGCATCCAGTTGCCGCTTTAGTTCGGCAAACTCATTAGTCTGGCTAGCCACCAGCGCTTCCACCACCTGCACATAAATGCAGTATGGTTATTACCTGGGACTACGATCCTCTGTTTGCCGCCGTTCTCGGCGACAACCAGAGTCTCAGGGGCTACTATCTACACAGGGCACACCTAAAAATGTGCGGTACTATCACAAATGTATATCATTTCACGTACCTCAAAACCTGTCAGTAGACTCGTAAAGGCTTCATGTAACCCGCTTTCGGCGGACGAAATCCTTTCCATCATCGTACCCATCAATGTACGGTGTTCTTCTGAGATAATTGCTCGCTCTAGCAGATCCCTCAGTGCGTCCGACCACATACCAGATGGTGCCGGATTCTTTTGGTCGCTCTCTTCAAGAGCCGGACACTGGGGACTTCGGGTGACCATAGGATTATTGGCCTCACCTGATCCAGCGAGGCCCTCCGTGACAACACATCAAGGTCGCCCGCTTCTTGAGCGGGGGAGTCCGGGGGAGGCGTTTCGCTCTCCATCATCTCCGGAAGAAGATCCCCCGAAGACGAGCTCTGCTGAGAAGGGCTAAGATCCGAACTGCAAGATAAATGCTTCGGTTATTTTCCTCAGAGGTAAGGTAGCATATTTTCATTATTAAAGTACTTTTTGATTACTTACAGCTCGTTAGAGGGCTGATCCCCGCGCGGACTTTGTGCGGCAAGAGCACCCTCCAAGGCGGGACCCTCTGGTGGAGATTTCTTCTCCAGTTTGGAAACCTTCGTTTCTGGATCTTCAGAGGCAGTCCTCTTCCTTCCCTGAAGTGAGAGAAGGTCAGATTCTTCCCCTTGGTTATCCTCCTTCACGGAGGCGCTCATTCCCTCGGTTGGAATTGGTAGCGATGGGGGCCCGCTTTTGCCCTCATTATTCCCCCCTTTATCTTCCTTTGAGGGCTCCGGGCAAGGTGCTAGCTCGAGCATCTTTTCCAGTACCGGATTGTCCAAACCCTTAGGAAAGGGGGCCGAACACCGAATCATCTTCGCCTTTGTTAGCCAGTCCTGGTCAAAGAGCAATTTCTCAGAATGACGTCATGATAAATGAAAGACGGTGTGTTCGGCTAGAGGATTACTTACTTGGTCAGCGGTGCGGTTGCTGCTCAGGCCCATGTCCTCAGTAGTATCCGGACACTCTATTTGGGGTCCAAAGAATGATTTATACATCTCGCGCGTCAGGCCAAGGAAATTCTGAATAGTGCGCGGTCCTTCTGGATTGAACTCCCACAGGCAGAGGGGCCGGCGTTTGCAAGGCTGGACTCGACGAACCAACATGACTTGCACCACCGTAACCAGACTGAAATCTCCTTCGAAGAGATCTTGAATACGGCTTTGCAATATAGGAACGTCCTTGGCTGGACCCCAGCTCAGCCCTCTACTGATCCATGACATCAGTTGTGGTGGAGGGCCCGAGCGGAAAGCAGGGGCAGCCACCCACTTGGCACTTCTGGGAGTTGTGATGTAAAACCACTCCCGTTGCCATAATCCGGACACCTCTAGAAAGGAACCCTTTGGCCATGGAGCTCCAGCGATCTTGCTTATTAATGCGCCTCTACACGCTACATGCTGCCCCTCGACCATCTTCGGCTTCGCGTTGAAGTTCTTAAGCCACAGGCCGAAGTGAGGGGTAATGCGGAGGAAGGCCTCACATACGATAATAAATGTCACGATGTGGAGAAAGGAGTCCGGGGCTAGATCGTGGAAATCTAGCCCGTAACAGAACATCAAACCCCTAACGAAGGGATCCAGAGTGATGCCTAGACCTCAGAGGAAGTGGGAGATGAACACAACATTCTTGTTGGGTTCGGGAGTAGGGACGACCTGCCCTCGGGCAGGCAGCCGATGCGAAACCTCGGCGGTCAGGTATCTTGCCTCCCTCAACTTCTTGATATCCTCTTCCGTAATGGAGGAGGGCATCCACCAGCCTTGAAGGCTAGATCCGGACATGATTGAAGGTCCGAAGCACCTGACCTGGGCTTCGGGTGTTAGAACTCGAGGCGGGGGAAGGATTCTATTGAGCACGGGAGGAAAAAAAGTAAAAGCCTTGTCCCTTTATAAAGAGGGTGAATATCAAGCGTCCTCCTAGTGGCCGTTTGGGACTTGCCTAAAATCTAGGAGTCCTAGGCACGGTTGGGTTACCCACGACCGTATTGATGAGAATCCCGTAATTAGGGGAACACGATCTCTGCTTTCACAAGACGTGTCAAGAAACCTCCTCGCGTTATGTGTGGAGCTGGTTGAAGAAAAACGGTTCGAATAATCAACGAGCCATGGCCTGATGTCATGTTGGCAAAGCGTGTCAGCAGATTAAGATTTGTGGAAATATTATTCTCTCTACGATGGTATGTGGAATTTATTTTGCAGGGTCGGACACTATCCTGGTACTCAAACTCTTCTGTGTGTTCGAAGGAGGAACCCGCCTTGCAATGCCGAAGATAGCACTGCGCGCCGGACTCATCGTCATTGAAGCCTGGTTCAGGGGCTACTGAGGGAGTCCTGGATTAGGGGGTCTCCGGACAGCCGGACTATATCCTTTGGCCGGACTGTTGGACTATGAAGGTACAAGATCAAAGACTTCGTCCCGTGTCTGGATGGGACTCTACTTGGCGTGGAAGGCAAGCTAGGCAGTACGGAAATGGATATCTCCTCCTTTGTAACCAACCTTGTGTAACCCTAACCCTCTCCGGTGTCTATATAAACCGGAGGGTTTTAGTGTTGGAAATATGCCCTAGAGGCAATAATAAATTGGTTATTATTATATTTCCTTGTTCATGATAATCATTTATTATCCATGCTAGAATTGTATTGATAGGAAACTCAGATACATGTGTGGATACATAGACAACACCATGTCCCTAGTAAGCCTCTAGTTGACTAGCTCGTTGATCAATAGATGGTTGTGGTATCCTGACCATGGACATTGGATGTCGTTGATAACGGGATCACATCATTAGGAGAATGATGTGATGGACAAGACCCAATCCTAAGCCTAGCACAAAGATCGTGTAGTTCGTTTGCTAAAGCTTTTCTAATGTCAAGTATCATTTCCTTAGACCATGAGATTGTGCAACTCCCGGATACCGTAGGAGTGCTTTGGGTGTGCCAAACGTCACAACGTAACTGGGTGGCTATAAAGGTACACTACAGGTATCTCTGAAAGTGTCTGTTGGGTTGGCACGAATCGAGACTGGGATTTGTCACTCCGTGTAAACGAGAGGTATCTCTGGGCCCACTCGGTAGGACATCATCATAATGTGCACAATGTGATCAAGGAGTTGATCGCAGGATGATGTGTTACAGAACGAGTAAAGAGACTTGCCGGTAACGAGATTGAACAAGGTATCGGGATACCGATGATCGAATCTCGGGCAAGTACTATACCGCTAGACAATGGGAATTGTATATGGGATTGATTAAGTCCTTGACATCGTGGTTCATCCGATGAGATCATCATGGATCATGTGGGAGCCAGCATGGGTATCCAGATCCCGCTGTTGGTTATTGACCGGAGAGTTGTCTCGGTCATGTCTGCATGACTCCTGAACCCGTAGGGTCTGCACACTTAAGGTTCGATGACGCTAGGGTTATAGGGAAAGTATGTATGCGGTTACCGAATGTTGTTCAGAGTCCCGGATGAGATCCCGGACGTCACGAGGAGTTCCGGAATGGTCCGGAGGTAAAGATTGATATATAGGAAGTATGGTTTTGGCCACCAGAATTGTTCCGGGCATCACCGGTAGTGTACCGGGACCACCGGAGGGGTCCGGGGGTCCACCAGGTGGGGCCACCAGCCCCGGAGGCCTACATGGGCCAATAGTGGGAAGGGACCAGCCCCTGGATGGGCTGGGGCGCCTCCCACCAAGGCCCAAGGTGCCTCCAAGACGGGAAGGGGCAAACCCTAGGGCAGATGTGCCCTAAGGCCCACCCTAGGTGCGCCTCCCCCTCTCCCCCTTGTGGCTGTCACCCTAGATGGGATCTAGGGCTGCCGCACCCCTTGGGGGGGGAACCCTAGGTGGGGGCGCAGCCCTCCCTCTCCCCCTATATATAGTGGAGGCAAAGGGGCAGCCCAACACGCGATTCAATCTCCCTGTTGGCGCAGCCCTACCCCTCTCCCTCCTCGTCTCTCGTAGTGCTTGGCGAAGCCTTGTTGGAGTCCCGCGCTCCTCCACCACCACCATGCCGTCGTGCTGCTGCTGGATGGAGTCTTCCCCAACCTCTCCTTCTCCCTTTGCTGGATCAAGGCGTAGGAGACGTCACCGGGCTGTACGTGTGTTGAACGCGGAGGTGCCGTCCGTTCGGCACTAGGATCATTGGTGATTTGGATCACGACGAGTACGACTCCATCAACCCCGTTCACTTGAACGCTTCCACTTAGCGATCTACAAGGGTATGTAGATGCACTCTCCTTCCCCTCGTTGCTAGATTACTCCATAGATTGATCTTGGTGATGCGTAGAAAATTTTAAAATTTCTGCTACGATCCCCAACAGTGGCATCATGAGCTAGGTCTATGCGTAGTTTCCATGCACGAGTAGAACACAAAGTAGTTGTGGGCGTCGATATTGTCAATTATCTTGCCGTTACTAGTCTTATCTTGATTCGGCGGTATTGTGGGATGAAGCGGCCCGGACCAACCTTACACGTACGCTTACGTGAGATCGGTTCCACCGACTGACATGCACTAGTTGCATAAGGTGGCTGGCGGGTGTCTGTCTCTCCCACTTTAGTCGGATCAGATTCGATGAACAGGGTCCTTATGAAGGGTAAATAGAAATTGGCAATTCACGTTGTGGTTTTGGCGTAGGTAAGAAACGTTCTTGCTAGAATTCTATAGCAGCCATGTAAAAAACTTCCAACAACAATTAGAGGACGTCTAACTTGTTTTTGCAGCAAGTGTTTTGTGATGTGATATGGCCAAAGGATGTGATGAATGATATATGTGATGTATGAGATGATCATGTTCTTGTAATAGGAATCACGACTTGCATGCCGATGAGTATGACAACCGGCAGGAGCCATAGGAGTTGTCTTTATTTACTTATGACCTGCGTGTCAACAAAAACGTCATGTAATTACTTTACTTTATTGCTAAAGCGTTAGCCATAGTAGTAGAAGTAATAGATGATATGACAACTTCAAGAAGACAGGATGATGGAGATCATGATGATGGTGATCATGGTGTCATGCTGGTGACAACGATGATCATGGAGCCCCGAAGATGAAGATCAAAAGGAGCAAATGATATTGGCCATATCATGTCACTATTTGATTGCATGTGATGTTTATCATGTTTTACATCTTATTTGCTTAGAACGACGGTAGCTTAAATAAGATGATCCCTCACTAAAATTTCAAGAAAGGTGTTCCCCCTAACTGTGCACCGTTGCGAAGGTTCGTTGTTTCGAAGCACCACGTGATGATCGGGTGTGATAGATTCTAACGTTCGAATACAACAGGTGTAAGCTAGATTTACACAGCAAAAACACTTAGGTTGACTTGACGAGCCTAGCATGTACAGACATGGCCTCGGAACACGGAAGACCGAAAGGTCGAGCATGAGTCGTATAGAAGATACGATCAACATGAAGATGTTCACCGATGTTGACTAGTCTGTCTCACGTGATGATCGGACACGGCCTAGTTGACTCGGATCATGTTTCACTTAGATGACTAGAGGTATGTCTATCTGAGTGGGAGTTCATTAAATAATTTGATTAGATGAACTCAATTATCATGAACATAGTCTAAATTGTCTTTGTAAATATGTTGTAGATAAATAGCTCACATTGTAGCTCCCTGTTTCAATATGTTCCTAGAGAAAGATTAAGTTGAAAGATATTGTAAGCATTGATGCGGACTAGGTCCGTAATCCGACGAGTGTCCTCACTGCTACACAGAAGGCTTACGTCTTTGATGCACCACTCGATGTGCAATCCCCTACAACGTCGTTTGTGGAAGTTGTGAACACCTGACAGACACGTCCTGATGACTACTTGATAGTTTAGTGCACCATACTCTACGGCTTAGAATCGGGATTCCAATGACGTCTTGAATGCCATAGAACATATGAGGTGTTCCAAGAGCTGAAATTGGGATTTCAGGCTCATGCCCATGTTGAGAGGTGTGAGACCTCTGACAAGTTCTTTTGCCAACAAGATGGAGGAGAATAGCTCAGCTAGTGAGCATGTGCTCAAAATGTCTGGGTGCTACAATCACTTAAATCAAGTGGGAGTTAAACTTCCAGATAAGATAGTGATTGAGTTCTCTAGGCACTATCACTTAGCTACTAGATCTTCGTGATGAACTATGACATGCAAGGGATGGAGTTCATCCCGGAGCTGTTCGCGGTGCTTAAGACCGCAAAAGGTAGAAATCAAGAAGGAGCATCAAGTGTTTAACAAGACCACTGGTTTCAAGAAGGGAAAGGGCTAGAAGGGAAACTTCATGGATGGCAAACCAGTTGCCGCTCCAGTGAAGGAACCCAAGGTTGAACCCAAACCCGAGACTAAGTGCTTCTATTGTAAGGGGAACGGTCACTGGTAGCGGAATTACCCTAAATGCTTGGTAGATAAGAAGGCTGGCAACTTCAACAAAGTATATACGTGTTATTAATGTGTACCTCACTAGTACTCCTGGTAGCACCTGGGTATTGGATACCGGTTCAGTTGCTATTATTGGTGACTTGAAGTAAAAGCTACGGACTAAACGGAGAATGGCTGAGGGGGAGGTGACGATGTGTGTTGGAAGTGTTTCCAAAGTTGATCACCATCGCACGCTCCATCTGCCTTCGGGATTAGTATTGAACCTAGATAAATGTTATCAGGTGTCTACGTTGAGCATGAATATGATTAGATCATGTTCATTGCAATACGGTCATTCATTTAAATTAGAGAATAATGGTTATTCTGTTTACATGAATGATACCTTTCATGGTCATGCACCCTACGTGAATGGTTCATTGAATCTCGGTCGTGGTAATACACATGTTCACGCCAAAAGATGTAGAGTTAATAATGATAGTACCACTTTCTTGTGGCACTGCCGCTTAGGTCATATTGGCGTAAGATGCATGAAGAAACTCCATATCAATGCATGTTTGGAGTCACTTGATTTTGAATCACTTGACACATGCGAGCCATGCCTCATGGGCAGGATGACTACGACCCCGTTTTCAGGCACAATGAAACGGGTAAGTGACTTGTTGGAAATCATGCATGCCGATGCGTGTTATCCAATGAGAATTGAAGCGTGCGGTGGATATCGCTATTTTCTCGCCTTCACTGACGATTTGGGTAGATATAGGTATATCTACTTAATGAAGCACAAGTCTGAAACATTTGAAAAGTTCAAGCGATTTCAGAGTGAAGTTAAGAATCATCATAACAATAAGATCATGTTCCTACGATCTGATCAAAAGGGGATATTCTGAGTTATGAGTTTGGCAATCACTTAAGACATTGTGGAATTGTTTCACAGTTGAAGCCACCTGGAACACCACAAGGTAATGGTGTGTCCGTACATCGTAATCGAACCCTATGAGATATGGTGCGATCTATGATGTCTCTTACCAATCTACCGTTTTCATTTTGAGGTTATGCATTAGAGACAGCTGCATTCACTTTAGATAGGACACCATCTAAGTCCGTTGAGACAACGTCATATGAACATTGGTTTGGCAAGAAATCAAAGTTGTCGTTTCTTAATGTTTGGGGCTGCGATGCTTAAGGCTTCAGCCGAAGAAGCTCGAACCCAAAGCGGACAAACCCATCTTCATAGAGTACCCAAAGGTGACAGTTGGGTATACCTTCTATCTCAGATCCGAGGGCAAATTGTTTGTCGCTAAGAACGGGTCCTTTCTCGAGGAGTTTCTCTCGAAAGAATTGAGTGGGAGGGAGATAGAACTTGATGAGGTTGTCGAACCTTTATTTAAACAGAAAGTGATGCAACACAGAAAGATGTTTTCTGTGGCGCCCACATCTGTTGAATAGGAAGTTAATGATAGTGATCATGAAGCTTCGGATCAATTTGCTATCAAACCTCGTAGGTCGACGAGGATATGTACTACTCCTGAGTGGTACGGTAATCCTGTCTTAGATATCATGTTGTTAGACAACAATGAACCTACGAACTATGGAGGAGCGATGGTGGGCCCGTATTTCGACAAATGGTTAGAAGCCATGAAATCCGAGATAGGATCCATATATCAGAACAAAGTATGGACTTTGGTGGAATTGCTCGATGATCGGCAAGCAATTGAGATAAATGGATCTATAAGAAGAAGACGGACGTGGGCGGTAATGTTACCATCTATGAAGCTCAACTTGTGGGAAAGAGTCTTTTCACAAGTTCAAGGAGTTGACTACGATGAGAATTTCTCACCCGTAGCGATGCTTAAGTCCGTCGGAATCATGTTAGCATTAGCTGTATTTTTCAATTATGAAATCTTACAGATGGATGTCAAAACAAGTTTTCTTACCAGTTTTCGTAAGAAAAGTTGTATGTGATACAATAAAAGGTTTTGACGATCCTAAGAATGCTAAAAGGTATGCTAGCTCCAACAATCCTTCTATGGACTAGAGCAGACATCTTGGAATCGGAATATATGTTTTGATGGAGTGATCAAAGCTTTTAGGTTTATACAATGTTTGCTAGAAACTTGTATTTACAAGAAAGTGAGTGGGAGCACTACAACATTTCTGATAAGTATATGTGGATGACATATTGTTGATCCGAAATAATGTAGAATTTCTGGAAAGCATAAATGGTTGTTTGAATAGTGTTTTTCAAAGGAAGACCTGGATAAAGCTACTTACATATTGGGCATCAAGATCTATAGAAATAGATCAAGACGCCTGATGATACTTTCAAAGAACGCACACCTTGACATGTTTTTGAAGAAGTTCAAAATAGATCAGTCAAAGAAGGGGTTCTTACCTGAGTTGTAAGGTGTGAAGTTGAGTAAGACTCAAAGCTTGACCACGGCAGAAGAAAGAGGAAGGACGAAGGTCATCCCCTATGCTTTTGTCATAGGCTCTATACGGTATGCCATGCTGAAGTACCGCACCTGATGTGTGCCTTGCCACATGTCTGGCAAGAGGGTACAAAGGTGATCTAGGAGTAGATCACCAGATAGCAGTCAAAAATTATCCTTAGAGGAATAAGGAAATGTTTCTCGGTTATGGAGGTGATAAAGAGTTCGACGTAAAGAGTTACATCGATGCAAGCTTAACACCTATCCGGATAGCTCTGAGTAGAGATACCGGATACGTATAATGGATCAACAATTTGGAATAGCTTCAAGTAAAACGTGGTAGCAGCATCTACGATATAAAGTTTTGCGAAATACATAGGGATCTGAATATGGCAAGACCCGATGACTACAACCTCTCTCACAAGCATAACATGATCAAACCCAAGACTCTTGGATGTTGGTCACATGGCGATGTCACCTGTGAGTGTTGATCACATGGCGATGTGAACTAGATTATTGACTCTAGTGCAAGTGGGAGACTGTTGGAAATATGCCCTAGAGGCAATAATAAATTGGTTATTATTATATTTCCTTGTTCATGATAATCGTTTATTATCCATGCTAGAATTGTATTGATAGGAAACTCAGATACATGTGTGGATACATAGACAACACCATGTCCCTAGTAAGCCTCTAGTTGACTAGCTCGTTGATCAATAGATGGTTGTTGTTTCCTGACCATGGACATTGGATGTCGTTGATAATGGGATCACATCATTAGGAGAATGATGTGATGGACAAGACCCAATCCTAAGCCTAGCACAAAGATCGTGTAGTTCGTTTGCTAAAGCTTTTCTAATGTCAAGTATCATTTCCTTAGACCATGAGATTGTGCAACTCCCGGATACCGTAGGAGTGCTTTGGGTGTGCCAAACGTCACAACGTAACTGGGTGGCTATAAAGGTACACTACAGGTATCTCCGAAAGTGTCTGTTGGGTTGGCACGAATCGAGACTGGGATTTGTCACTCTGTGTAAACGAGAGGTATCTCTGGGCCCACTCGGTAGGACATCATCATAATGTGCACAATGTGATCAAGGAGTTGATCGCAGGATGATGTGTTACGGAACGAGTAAAGAGACTTGCCGGTAACGAGATTGAACAAGGTATCGGGATACCGACAATCGAATCTCGGGCAAGTACTATACCGCTAGACAAAGGGAATTGTATACGGGATTGATTAAGTCCTTGACATCGTGGTTCATCCGATGAGATCATCATGGAGCATGTGGGAGCCAGCATGGGTATCCAGATCCCGCTGTTGGTTATTGACCAGAGAGTTGTCTCGGTCATGTCTGCATGACTCCCAAACCCGTAGGGTCTGCACACTTAAGGTTCGATGACGCTAGGGTTATAGGAAAAGTATGTATGCGGTTACCAAATGTTGTTCGGAGTCCCGGATGAGATCCCGGACGTCACGAGGAGTTCCGGAATGGTCCGGAGGTAAAGATTGATATATAGGAAGTATGGTTTTGGCCACCGGAATTGTTCCGGGCATCACCGGTAGTGTACCGGGACCATCGGAGGGGTCCGGGGGTCCACCAGGTGGGGCCACCAGCCCCGGAGGCCTACATGGGCCAATAGTGGGAAGGGACCAGCCCCTGGATGGGCTGGGGCGCCTCCCACCAAGGCCCAAGGCGCCTCCAAGAGGGGAAGGGGTAAACCCTAGGGCAGATGGGCCCTAAGGCCCACCCTAGGTGCGCCTCCCCCTCTCCCCCTTGTGGCTGTCACCCTAGATGGGATCTAGGGCTGCCGCACCCCTTGGGGTGGGAACCCTAGGTGGGGGCGCAGCCCTCCCTCTGCCCCTATATATAGTGGAGGCAAAGGGGCAGCCCAACACGCGATTAAATCTCCCTGTTGGCGCAGCCCTACCCCTCTCCCTCCTCGTCTCTCGTAGTGCTTGGCGAAGCCCTGCTGGAGTCCCGCGCTCCTCCACCACCACCACGCCATCGTGCTGCTGCTGGATGGAGTCTTCCCCAACCTCTCCTTCTCCCTTTGCTGGATCAAGGCGTAGGAGACGTCACCGGGTTGTACGTGTGTTGAACGCGGAGGTGCCGTCCGTTCGGCACTAGGATCATCGGTGATTTGGATCACGACGAGTACGACTCCATCAACCCCGTTCACTTGAACGCTTCCGCTTAGCGATCTACAAGGGTATGTAGATGCACTCTCCTTCCCCTCGTTGCTAGATTACTCCATAGATTGATCTTGGTGATGTGTAGAAAATTTTAAAATTTCTGCTACGATCCCCAACATTTAGTCCGTAGGACACAATAACATACAATCATACCATAGGCTAGCTTCTAGGGTTTTAGCCTCTCCGATCTCGTGGTAGATCAACTCTTATACTACCCATATCATCAAGAATAAATCAAGCAGGACGTAGGGTTTTACCTCCATCAAGAGGGCCCGAACCTGGGTAAAACATCGTGTCCCCTGCCTCCTGTTACCATCCGCCTTAGACGCACAGTTCGGGACCCCCTACCCGAGATCCGCCGGTTTTGACACCGACAGGTCTCATACCTCTCGACTTCGGCATGAGTCTGAAATACCAATTTCAACTCTTGGAACATCTTATATGCTCCTTGGCATTCAAAACATTTTTGAAGTCCCGGTTCTAAGTCGTAAAGCATGGTGCACTTAAACTATCAAGTAGTCATCATACCGAGCTTGTCAAACGTTCATAACGTCTGCATTTGCTCCTGCAATAGTTCTGTCACCTAGCGGTGCATCAAGGACATAATTCTTCTGTGCAGCAATGAGGATAATCCTCAGATCACAGACCTAGTCTGCATCATTGCTACTATCAATTTTCAACTTATTTTTCTCTAGGAACATATCATAAATAAAACGGGGAAGCTATACGCAAGCAATTGATCTATAACATAGATATGCAAAAACTATCAGGACTAAGTTCATGATAAATTAAAGCTCAATTAATCATATTACTTAAGAACTCCCACTTAGATAGACATCCCTCTAGTCATCTAAATGATCACGTGATCCATATCAACTAAACCATGTCCGATCATCACGTGAGATGGAGTAGTTTTCAATGGTGAACATCACTATGTTGATCATATCTACTATATGATTCACGCTCGACCTTTCGATCTCAGTGTTCCGAGGCCATATCTACATATGCTAGGCTCGTCAAGTTTAACCTGAGTATTCTGCATGTGCAAAACTGGCTTGCACCCATTGTATGTGAACGTATAGCTCATCACACCCGATCATCACGTGGTGTCTCTGCACGAAGAACTGTGGCAACGGTGCATACTCAGGGAGAACACTTATACCTTGAAATTTTAGTAAGGGATCATCTCATAATGCTACCGTCGTACTAAGCAAAATAAGATGCATAAAAGATAAACATCACATGCAATCAAAATATGTGACATGATATGGCCATCATAATCTTGTGTCTTTGATCTCCATCTCCAAAGTACCATCATGATCTCTATCGTCACCGGCATGAAACCATGATGTCCATCATCTTGATCTTTATCAATGTGTCGTCACATGATCGTCTCGCCAACTATTGCTTTTGCAACTATTGCTATAGCATAGCAATAAAGTAAAGCAATTATATGGCGCTTGCATCTTATGCAATAAAGAGACAACCATAAGGCTCCTGCCAGTTGCCGATAACTTTAACAAAACATGATCATCTCATACAACAATTTATATCTCATCACGTCTTGACCATATCACATCACAACATACCCTGCAAAAACAAGTTAGACGTCCTCTACTTTGTTGTTGCAAGTTTTACGTGGATGCTATAGGCTTAGCCAGAACCGTTCTTACCTACGCATCAAAACCACAACAATTTTTTGTCAAGTGTGTTGTTTTAACCTTCAACAAGGACCGGGCATAGTCAAACTCGATTCAACTAAAGTTGGAGAAACAGACACCCACTAGCCACCTGTGTGCGAAGCACAGCGGTAGAACTAGTCTCATGAACGCGGTCATGTAATGTCGGTCTTGGCCGCTTCATCCAACAATACCGCCGAATCATAGTATGACATGCTGGTAAGCAGTATGACTATTATCGCCCACATGCTCGGATGCCACTGTTGGGTAACGTAGTATTTCAAAAAAATCCTACGATCACGCAAGATCCATCTAGGAGAAGCATAGCAATGAGCGGGGAGAGTGTGTCCACGTACCCTCGTAGACCGAAAGCGGAAGCGTTTAATAACGCAGTTGATGTAGTCGAACGTCTTCGCGATCCAACCGATCCAAGTACCAAATGCGCGGAACCTCCATGATCTACACACGTTCAGCTCGGTGACGTCCCTCAAACTCTTGATCTAGTTGAGGCCGAGGCAGAGTTTTGTCAGCACAACGGCGTGGTGACGGTGATGATGAGTTACCGGCGCAGGGCTACGCCTAAGCACTACGACAATATGACCGAGGTGTAAAACTGTGGAGGGGGGCACCGCACACGGCTAAAGATCAACTTGTGTGTCTATGGGGTGCCCCCCTCCCCCGTATATAAAGGAGGGGAGGAGGAGGAGGGCCAGCCACAAGGGGCGCGCCCAAAGGGGGATTCCTACTCCTAGTAGGAGTAGGTTTCCCCTTTTCCTAGTCAAGTAGAAGGAAGAGAGGAGAGGGAGAAGGAAAGAGGGGGGGCGCCGCCCCCTCCCTGGTCCAATTTAGACCAGCCCATGAGGGGGCGCGCGGCCTCCCCTTGTGGCCCTTCTCTCATGTCCACTAAGGCCCATGAAGGCCCAATACTTCCCCCGACGAATTCCCGTAACTCTCTGGTACTCCGAAAAATACCCAAACCACTCAGAACCTTTCCGATGAATATAGCCTTCCAATATATAGATCTTTACGTCTCGACCATTTTGAGAGTCCTCGTCATGTCCGTGATCTCATCCGGGACTCCGAACAAACTTCGGTCATCAAATCACATAACTCATAATACAAATCGTCATCGAACGTTAAGCGTGCGGACCCTACGGGTTCGAGAACTATGTAGACATGACCGAGACATATCTCCGGTCAATAACCAATAGCGGAACCTGGATGCTCATATTGGCTCCTACATATTCTATGAAAATCTTTATCGGTCAAACCGAATAACAACATACGTTGTTCCCTTTGTCATCGGTATGTTACTTGCCCGAGATTCGATCGTCGATATCATCATACCTAGTTCAATCTCGTTACCGGAAAGTCTCTTTACTCGTTCCGTAATGCATCATCCCGTAACTAACTCATTAGTCACATTCCTTGCAAGGCTTATAGTCATGTGCATTACCGAGAGGGCCCAGGGATACCTCTCCGACAATCGGAGTGATAAAGCCTAATCTCGATCTATGCCAACTCAACAAACACCATCGGAGACACCTGTAGAGCATCTTTATAATCACCCGGTTATGTTGAGATGTTTGATAGCACACAAAGGGGAGGCATACTAGGGACACTTTGTTTGTCTATGTATTCACACATGTACTAAGTTTCCGGTTAATACAATTCTAGTATGAATAATAAACATTTATCATGATATAAGGAAATATAAATAACAACTTTATTATTGCCTCTAGGGCATATTTCCTTCATGAAGATGAAGGAAAATGCCAGTTGCAGGTGTTCGTACATGAGCTATGTGTAAGTAATGTTATTCATGGCAATTACTTTGCTTTGTCCCATACATTGTACTTCCATGACAGTTATAATACATAAATTTTTCCCATTTTTCTCTATAGATAAGGACCGATTTGGATACTCAAGATGAGGTACCTGTGCTAATACCTCTGCTATCTTCAAGAATGATTGGTGGCAATATCAGAATTACCTAAAGAAAACATACTTCACTGGCAAAGAAACTCATCAAATTCCCTTACATTTTCCTGAGACACATTTACTGGACGATGACTGGGAACACCTTGTTCTGTACTAGTCCCAAACCAAGAATGTAGTAAGGTCTATGAGATCATTTTTTATTTTGAAGTACTATATGGTTGCGTCTTACCGTACTTTGTCTGCGTAGAACAAGTGCTGAAACCTGAAGAACAACTGTTCTCATTTAAGGTTTCATTGCTATCGTGCATACTGCTTTCCTCTTGTATCACTGTATTTACTCATACAAACTTATTTTTAAATTGAAGGGTCCAATCAAAACTCCAATGGCACAACAAGTATGTCTACGCATGTTTCTTTAACAGGTTTGCTCTTATAAATAGCTTTGTTGATTTCAATTTCAATTGTGTATACAATTGACTTCTCATATCATGCACATTACTAGCATCACAAAAGAACCAATAGTGTTGTTGTACATGTAGACCCGTGGTACCCATCTGAAATCTTGTTGTGTCGTGTAGTTTCCCACGCTTTGTATTCTTTCAGTGTTGCTTTGTCTTGAACTAATATGATTTAAACCGTGTCTCTATTTTGATTTGGCAAGACAATGAAGTGATCATAGGACATAGATATATGTTTGTTTGATGCTCTTATTATGTACTACTTGGCAATAGAAGACTTGGTAGTTTAATCCTGTCCACCTTACTAATGAAATAGTTCACCAAAATTAGTTTCATATACTAGTACATGCTAAACATGTTATGTGTCTACTTGTTTCTTCTTTTAGAATTCTGATAGTGAGACAACCCCAAAGTCCTGTCTTGGTGTAGTGTTCGAGTTACTGGCCACTACTGCTGGCATAAGCTATTCGAACTCACTATCTTAATCAGTTCGGTTTCTTGAGTCTCAACTACAAGCTGAAAGACATCGCTCAGCTATGCTGCGACAAGAAGTCGAACAACTGCAGAAGTCCCTGGAGAATTCAGATGCATACTTCTGGTGCAACAGCAAGCGTTGGAGGATTTTAGCACCAACCAGGAGAAAGCTAATAAGCTTGCTAAGCTTATTGCCAACATGGTGGGTACCCAGGATAACGTTTCTTGAGCTCTTCTGAAGTTGTTTCAGTTATGGACTTGTTTTGCTACCACGTTTATTTGCACTGGTGGCCAATTTAGACGGCCAGTGTATGTAATATGTTGCTTTGTTCTCTATATTTGCACTGGTGGCGAACTTTGATGCCCAGTGGATGTAATATGTGTAATAGCCGTAATAGCCTAGCGTTAGTTGATTTCTTATTTATTTCCTTATATTGTCTTGTTTAGTTGTTTTCTTGTAGTCACTGCAGTTCTTTTTCCGCTGTTTGCTACTGGCCGCAATAACCTATTTTTTAAAACTAGGCCACAGTAACCATGGGCTACATATCTACTATAGTGACCATGGGCCTCTAATGGGCCATAGTTCTACGGGCCATAGAAACAATGGACCTTCTACGGGCCCTAGAATCAATGGGCCTTCTACGGGCCGTATGATTGATTGGCCAAACATGGGCCAATAATGGACTACATTATGGGCCGTAAACGGGCTAGAGATTGAATTGTCTATTCATGGGCCGACCATAACGGGCCATCGTTAATCGGTCGTATTTGATGACGCTATGAAAACAGACCAACGGATTAACGGGCCACAATTAGGCCGATTTTAACCACGGGCTGAATTCGGCCCACAACCGGAACAGGCCAGAAATGGACAATAAGTAATCAAATGCTGCAAATCAGCCCAAGAATAAATGGGCCAAAAGGTAAACATGGGCTGGAAACGGCCCAATGGAATAATGGGCGTTAATGGGTATAAAGTGATACACTGTTCATTACGGACCAGTTTCACCATGATACGTCTCCAACGTATCTATAATTTTTGATTGCTCCAAGCTATTATATTATCTATTTTGGATGTTAATGGGCTTTATTTTAAACTTCTACATCATTTTTGGGACTAACCTACTAACCAGAGGCCCGGCCCAAATTGTTGTTTTTTTGCCTATTTTAGGGTTTCGGAGAAAAGAAATATCAAACAGAGTCCAAACAGAATGAAACTTCGGGAACATGATTTTCACAAAAAACGTGATCCAGGAGACTTGGAGTGGGCGTCAAGAAACAACAGAGGAAGCCACGAGGCAGGGGGTGCGCCTACCCCCCTGGGCGCGCCCTCCACCCTTGTGGGCCCCCTGTTGCTCAACCAACGTACTTCTTCCTCCTATATAAGTCCATGTACCCCCCAAACATCCAGGAGCACCACGAAAACCTAATTCCATCTCCGCAACCTTCTGTACCCGGGAGATCCCATCTTGGGGCCTTTTTCGGAGCTCCGTCGGAGGGGGCATTGATCACGGAGGGCCTCTACATCAACTCCATGGCCTCTCCGGTGATGTGTGAGTAGTCGATTTCAGACCTACGGGTCCATATTTATTAGCTAGATGGCTTCTTCTCTCTCTTTGGATCTCAATACAAAGTTCTCCTCGTTCTTCTTGGAGATCTATTCTATGTAATCTTCTTTTGCGGTGTGTTTGTCGAGATCCGATGAATTGTTGGTTTATGATCCAGTTTATCTATGAACAATATTTGATTCTCCTCTGAATTCTTTTATGTATGATTGGTTTATCTTTGCAAGTCTCTTCGAATTATCACTTTGGTTTGGCCTACTAGATTGATCTTTTTTGCAATGGGAGAAGTGCTTAGCTTTGGGTTCAATCTTGCGATGTCCTTTCCCAGTGACAGCAGGGGAAGCAAGGCACGTATTGTATTGTTTCCATCGAGGATAAAAAGATGGGGTTTATATCATATTGCATGAGTTTATCCCTCTACATCATGTCATCCTCCTTAAAGCATTACTCTGTTCTTATGAACTTAATACTCTAGATGCATGCTGGATAGCGGTCGATGTGTGGAGTAATAGTAGTAGATGCAGAATCGTTTCAGTCTACTTGTCGTGGACATGATGCCTATATACATGATCATACCTAGATATTCTCATAACTATGCTCAATTCTATCAATTGCTCGACAGTAATTCGTTTACCCATCGTAATACTTATGCTCTTGAGAGAAGCCACTAGTGAAACCTATGGCCCCCGGGTCTATCTTCCATCATAGTAATCTTCCAATGCTTAGTTATTTCTTTTGCCTTTTATTTTACATTGCATCTTTATCATAAAAATACCAAAAATATTATCTTATCATATCTATCAGATATCACTCTCGTAAGTGACCGTGAAGGGCTTGACAACCCCTTTATCGCGTTGGTTGTGAGGTTCTTATTTGTTCGTGTAGGTGCGTGGGATTTGAGCGTGATCTCCTACTGGATTGATACCTTGGTTCTCAAAACTGAGGGAAATACTTACGCTACTTTGCTGCATCACCCTTTCCTCTTCAAGGGAAACCAATGCAGTGCTCAAGAGGTAGCAAGAAGGATTTCTGGCGCCGTTGCCAGGGAGACTCACGCCAAGTCAAGTCAAAATTTTATCTCCCGTCAATGAGCCATTTCTGGCACCGTTGCTGGGGAGATTCGCGCCAAGTCAAGTCAAGACATACCAAGTACCCATCACAAACTCTTATCCCTCGCATTACATTATTTTCCATTTGCCTCTCATTTTGCTCTCCCCCACTTCACCCTTGTCGTTTTATTCGCCCTATTTTCCCCTCGCCCTCTCTTTTCCCGTTCCCCTTCTCCTTTTTCTATTTGTATTTTTGCTTGTTTCTTGTTTGCTCGTGTGTTGGATTGCTTGCTTGTCACGATGGCTCAAGATAATACTGAATTGTGTGACTTTACCAATACCAGCAACAATGATTTTCTTAGCACTCCGATTGCTCCTCTTACTGATGCTGAATCTTGTGAAATTAATGTTGCTTTGTTGAATCTTGTCATGAAAGATCAATTCGCCGGCCTTCCTAGTGAAGATGTTGCTACCCATCTAAATAGCTTTGTTGATTTGTGCGATATGCAAAAGAAGAAAGATGTGGACAATGATATTGTTAAATTGAAGCTATTTCCTTTTTCCCATAGAGATCGTGCTAAAGCTTGGTTTTCTCTTTGCCTAAAAATAGTATTGATTCATGGAATAAGTGCAAAGATGCTTTTATCTCTAAGTATTTTCCTCCCGCTAAAATCATCTCTCTTAGAAACGATATTATGAAATTTAAGCAACTTGATCATGAACATGTTGCACAAGCTTGGGAGAGGATGAAATTAATGATACGTAATTGCCCTACACATGGTTTGAATCTTTGGATGATTATACAAAAAATTTATGTCGGATTGAATTTTGCTTCTAGAAATCTTTTAGACTCGGCCGCAAGAGGCACTTTTATGGAAATCACTTTAGGAGAATCTACTAAACTCCCAGATAATATTATGGTTAATTATTCTCAATGGCACACCGACAAATCTACTAATAAAAAAGTTCATGTGATAGAAGAAATTAATGTTTTAAGTGGAAAGATGGATGAACTTATGAAATTGTTTGCTAATAAGAATGCTCCAACTGATCCTAATGATATGCCTTTGTCTACTTTGATTGAGAATAATAATGAATCTATGGATGTGAATTTTGTTGGTAGGAACCATTTTGTTAATAACGTGTATAGAGGTAATTTTAATCCTAGGCCGTTTCCTCGTAATTCCTCTAATAATTATGGTAATTCCTACAACAATTCTTATGGAAATTATAATAAGATGCCCTCTGATTTTGAATATAATATTAAAGAATTTATTACTTTGCAAAAGAGTTTCAATGCTTTGATTGAAGAAAAATTGCTTAAGATTGATGAGTTGGCTAGGAACGTTGATAGAATTTCTCTTGATGTTGATTCTTTGAAACTTAGATCTATTCCTCCTAAGCATGATATCAATGAGTGTCTCAAATCCATGAGAATTTCCATTGATGAGTGCAAAGAAAGAACCGCTAGGATGCGTGCTAAGAAAGATTGCCTTGTGAAGGCGTGTTCTTCTAGTTTTCATGATAATAAAGATGAAGATCTAAAAGTTATTGATGTGTCCCCTATTAAATCTTTGTTTTGAAACATGAATCTTGATAATGATGGGACTGAAGATGAGCCACCTTTACCTACAAGGCGTCCCAAAAATTCGGAATTTTTAGATGTTGATGCAAAAATTGTTAAAAGTGGGATTAAAGAGGTCAAAACTTTAAATAGCAATGAACCCACTATTTTGGATTTCAAGGAATTTAATTATGATAATTGCTATTTGATAGATTGTATTTCCTTGTTGCAATCCATGCTAAATTCTCCTCATGCTTATAGTCAAAATAAAGCTTTTACTAAACATATCGTTGATGATTTGATGCAATCTTATGAAGAAAAACTTGAGCTGGAAGTTTCTATCCCTAGAAAACTTTATGATGAGTGGAAACCTACAATAAAAATAAAAATTAAAGATCATGAGTGTTATGCTTTGTGTGATTTGGGTGCTAGTGTTTCCACGATTCCAAAAACTTTGTGTGATTTGCTAGGTTTCCGTGATTTTGATGATTGTTCTTTAAACTTGCACCTTGCGGATTCCTCTATTAAGAAACCTATGGGAATAATTAATGATGTTATTATTGTTGCAAATAAGAACTATGCGCCCGTAGATTTCATTGTTCTTGATATAGATTGCAATCCCGAATGTCCTATTATTCTTGGCAGACCTTTCCTTAGAACGATTGGTGCAATTATTGATATGCGGGAAGGGAATATTAAATTCCAATTTCCATTAAAGAAAGGCATGGAACACTTTCCTAGAAAGAAAATTAAATTACCATATGAATCTATTATGAGAGCCACTTATGGATTGCCTACCAAAGATGGCAATACCTAGATCTATCTTTGCTTTTATGCCTAGCTAGGGCCGTTAAACGATAGCGCTTGTTGGGAGGCAACCCAATTTTATTTTTATTCCTTGATTTTTGCTCCTCTTTAGTAATAAATAATTTATCTATCCTCTTTTTTTGTTGTGTTTTTTTTGTTTAATTAGTGTTTGTGCCAAGTAGAACCGTTGGGAAGACTTGGGGAAAGTCTTTCTGATCTTGCTTTAAAAAATAGAAACTTTAGAGCTCACGAGAATTGCAGCCATTTTTATTTGGAAAGTGATATTTAGTTAATTCTTTTTGAAGATTATTAAGAGATAAATTCCTCACGTCTATAAATTTATTTTAGAATTTTTGGGGTTCCAGAGTTTGCGTTATCTACAGATTACTACAGACTGTTCTGTTTTTGACAGATTCTGCTTTTCGTGTGTTGTTTGCGTATTTTGATGAATCTATGGCTAGTAAAAGATTTTATAAACCATAGAGAAGTTGGAATATATTAGGTTTAAAACCAATATAAATAAATATTGAGTTAATTACAGTACCTTGAAGTGGTGTTTTGTTTTCTTTCGCTAACGGAGCTCACGAGATTTTCTATTTTGAGTTTTGTGTTGTGAAGTTTTCAAGTTTTGGGTAAAGATTTGATGGATTATGGAACAAAGAGTGGAAAGAGCCTAAGCTTGGGGATGCCCATGGCACCCCAAGGTAAAATTCAAGGACACCAAAAAGCCTAAGCTTGGGGATTCCCTGGAAGGCATCCCCTCTTTCGCCTTCGTCTATCGGTAACTTTACTTGGAGCTATATTTTTATTCACCACATGATATGTGTTTTGCTTGGAGCATCTTATATGATTTTAGTCTTTGAATTTTAGTTTACCACAATAATCCTTGATGTATACACCTTTTGAGAGAGACTCGCATGATTTGAAATTTATTAGAATACTCTATGTGCTTCACTTATATCTTTTGAGCTATATAGTTTTTGCTCTAGTGCTTCACATATATCTTTTAGAGCACGGCGGCGGTTTGTTTTATAGAAACAATTGATCTCTCATGCTTCACTTATATTATTATGAGAGTCCTTTAGAACAACATGGAAATTTGCTTTAATATAAAAACTTTCATAGAAGTGCATTGAATACTATGAGAAGTTTGATACTTGATAATTGTTTTGAGATATGGAGATGGTGATATTAGAGTCATGCTAGTTGAGTAGTTGTGAATTTGAGAAATACTTGTGTTGAAGTTTGTGATTCCCGTAGCATGCAAGTATGGTGAACTGTTATGTGATGAAGTCGGAGCATGATTTATTTCTTGATTGTCTTCCTTATGAGTGGCGGTCGGGGACGAGCGATGGTCTTTTCCTACCAATCTATCCCCCTATGAGCATGTGTGTAATACATTGTTTAGATAACTAATAGATTTTTTCAATAAGTATATGAGTTCTTTATGACTAATGTTGAGTCCATGGATTATACGCACTCTCACCCTTCCACCATTTCTAGCCTCTCTAATATCGCGCAACTTTCGCCGGTATCATACACCCACCATATACCTTCCTCAAAACAGACACCATACCTACCTATTATGGCATTTCCATAGCCATTCTGAGATATATTGCCATGCAACTTTCCACCGTTCTGTTATTATGACACGCTTGATCATTGTCATATTGCTTGCATGATCATGTAGTTTACATCGTATTTGTGGCAAAGCCACAATTCATAATTCTTCATACATGTCACTCATGCATCATTGCACATCCCGGTACACTGCCGGAGGCATTCACATAGAGTCATATTTTGTTCTAAGTATTGAGTTGTAATTCTTGAGTTGTAAGTGAATAAAGTGTTATGATCATCATTATTAGAGCATTGTCCCAATTGAGGAAAGGATGATGGAGACTATGATTCCCCCACAAGTCGGGATGAGACTCCAAACGAAAAAAAAGAGGCCAAAAAGAAAGAAGGCCCAGATAAAAAATGAGACAAAAAGAGAGAAGGGACAATGCTACTATCCATTTTCCACACTTGTGCTTCAAAGTAGCACCATGATCTTCATGATAGAGAGACACCTATGATATCACTTTCATATACTAGTGGGAATTTTTATTTATAGAACTTGGCTTGTATATTCAAATGATGGGCTTCCTCAAAATGCCCTAGGTCTTCATGAGCAAGCAAGTTGGATGCACACCCACTTAGTTTATTTTCTTGAGCTTTCATATGCTTATAGCTCTAGTGCATCGGTTGCATGGCAATCCCTACTCACTCACATTGATATCTATTAATGGGCATCTCCATAGCCCGTTGATACGCCTAGTTGATGTGAGACTATCTTCTCCTTTTTGTCTTCTCCACAACCACCATTCTATTCCACGTATAGTGCTATATCCATGGCTCACGCTCATATATTGCATGAAGATTGAAAAAGTTTGAGAACATCAAAAGTATGAAACAATTTCTTGGCTTGTCATCGGGGTTGTGCATGATTTAAATATTTTGTGTGGTGAAGATAGAGCATAGCCAGACTATATGATTTTGTAGGGATAACTTCCTTTGGCCATGTTATTTTGAGAATACATAGTTGCTTAGTTAGTATGCTTGAAGTATTATTATTTCTATGTCAATATTAAACTTTTATCTTGAATCTTTCGGATCTGAACATTCATGCCACAATAAAGAAAAATTACATTGAGAAATATGTTAGAAAGCATTCCACATCAAAAATTCTTCTTTTATCATTTACCTACTCGAGGACGAGCAGGAATTAAGCTTGGGGATGCTTGATATGTCTCCAACGTATCTATAAGTTTTGATTGCTCCATGCTATTATATTATCTATTTTGGATGTTAATGGGCTTTATTTTACACTTTTATATCATTTTTGGGACTAACCTACTAACCGAAGGCTCATCCCAAATTGCTGTTTTTTGCCTATTTTGGTGTTTCGAGTAAAAGGAATATCAAATGGTGTCCAAACGGAATGAAACCTTCGGGAACATGATTTTCTCAACAAACGTGATCCAGGAAACTTGGAGTGGGCGTCAAGAAACAACAGAGGAAGCCACGAGGCAGGGGGCGCGCCTTACCCCCCCCCCCCCCCCCCCCCCCCCGCTGGGCGCACCATCCACCCTCGTGGGCCCCCCGTTGCTCCACCAACGTGCTTCTTCCTCCTATATAAGTCCACATACCCCCAAACATCCAGGAGCACCACGAAAACCTAATTCCACCTCCGCAACCTTCTGTACCCGAGAGATCCCATCTTGGGGCCTTTTCCGGAGCTCCGCCGGAGGGGGCATTGATCACGGAGGGCCTCTACATCGACTCCATGGCCTCTCCGATGATGCGTGAGTAGTTTATTTTAGACCTACGGGTCCATAGTTATAAGCTAGATGGCTTCTTCTCTCTCTTTGGATCTCAATACAAAGTTCTCGATTCTCTTGGAGATCTATTCGATGTAATCTTCTTTTACGGTGTGTTTGTCGAGATCCGATGAATTGTGGGTTTATGATCCAGTTTATCTATGAACAATATTTGATTCTCCTCTGAATTCTTTTATGTATGATTGGTTTATCTTTGCAAGTCTCTTCGAATTATCAGTTTGGTTTGGCCAACTAGATTGATCTTTCTTGCAATGGGAGAAGTGCTTTGTTTTGGGTTCAATCTTGCGGTGTCCTTTCCAAGTGACAGCAGGGGCAACAAGGCACGTATTGTATTGTTGCCATCGAGGAGAAAAAAGATGGGTTTATATCATATTGCATGAGTTTATCCCTCTACATCATGCCATCTTCCTTAAAGCATTACTCTGTTCTTATGAACTTGATACTCTAGATGCATGCTGGATAGCGGTCGATGTGTGGAGTAATAGTAGTAGATGCAGAATCGTTTCGGTCTACTTGTCGCGGACGTGATGCCTATATACATGATCATACCTAGATATTCTCATAACTATGCTCAATTCTATCAATTTCTCAACAGTAATTCGTTTACCCACCATAATACGTATGCTCTTGAGAGAATCCACTAGTGAAACCTATGGCCCCCAGGTCTATCTTCCATCATATTAATCTTCCAATACTTAGTTATTTCTTTTGCATTTTATTTTACTTTGCATCTTTATCATAAAAATACCAAAAATATCATCTTATCATATCTATCAGATCTCACTCTCGTAAGTAACCGTGAAGGGCTTGACAACCCCTTTATCGCGTTGGTTGCGAGGTTCTTATTTGTTTGTGTAGGTGCGTGGGACTTGAGCGTGATCTCCTACTTGATTGATACCTTGGTTCTCAAAAACTGAGGGAAATACTTACGCTACTTTGCTGCATCACCCTTTCCACTTCAAGGGAAAACCAATGCAGTGCTCAAGAGGTAGCACACCACGGGTCGTTAATGGGCTAAGAGTTACAAAGGGCTTCATATGGGCCGAAAGACATCATGGGCCATACATGGGCCGGAAGTTACAACGGGATGGAATCATATTGGACGGCCCAGGTGATGCTACTGGGCCTAATTCTGACAGGCCATAATGGGTCATGAGTAAGTGGGCTGTAAATGGGCTATATGCAACAAGCCATTAACATGCTTTCCATGGTCCAGCCCGCTACCTTTTGACCAAGTCAAATGGGCCGGCCTTTTCACCGAAATGGGCCTCTATTGGGTCGTGCCATGTGTCGACGTATCATAGGTGCCTCTTGTCCAATGAGTGGATGACATCTGTCCCAATGCTGAGCCGACACGTGGATCCTCGGGCGAATGAGAATTTTACACGTGGAAAATCCCCATTGGTTGGGGCCGTTAACGGGTTATCGGATCCAAACCAGAACTCGCTAGCTTAACGGTGACCCATTACGGTGGATGCCAAGTGTCGGTTACCCTTGACGAAAACATTTCTATGACGCGCCATTTATCATCATTGAAGTGGACACTTCTGTTATGATAATTTTGGTATTGTCATGGAACACTTCTACGACAGCACAGGTATGACTATCTTGATTCTGTCATAAAATCATCATGGATGTACATGCATGACAAGAAACGTGACCTACTGTGACAAACATGTATCATCACAGAAGTGGTTGTTTTGTAGTGGGGGAGATTATCTCACTGCTCTCTATCCAACCTTACAATCCAATTGCCAGTGGAACAAGAGGTGATGATACCCTAGTGTATACACAGATTAAGATGATAAATATGCCATATATTTATTCAATGTATTTACTTGAAAATATCTACCTGACACCAGTCTCCAAATTTATTCAGATCACACTCACCATTTCTTGATCAGAGACATGTTACAAACCGGAGACTCTCTCGGCATCTCCAAGACGCAGGAGGCGGTGAAACATCCAATAGATGACCATAAGGCAAAAACTCTATAAAGAGACATAAAATATGTAACCCCTTTTTGTGCAGTGGCTTAAAATGGGATATTGTTTCAAGAGAGCACTTGTTACCAACTTTTTCATTTACAGGTGAGAGGGGGAATGTATAGACATGATAACATAGTGAACCTTATGTTCTACATAAAAGGTATAACTGCTCTCGCAATATGAGTTAAAGAATATTAGTTCTTCTTCAACACATGCCTGCCAAAGCTAGCCACACCTTTGATATGTCAAGAGGTTACAAGTTTCACCATTAGTCCATAATTTCTGGCTGCAACTATTGATCCAACTACTCGTCTATGTTGTCATACATAAGGGTGTGGATTTATTGAACTTTTGTTAATACATAGGAGTATATCTCAAGTGTCGATGTTCGACATACTCCGTGTGCAAGCATAAAGGGGGCCCACAATGTCCCTCTGAATCGTTAGGGGCTCCTATTTCTTCTAAACATGAATAATATGCAACAAGTCCATGCTCTGCATACTTAGAAGACCGTTGAGCCACTAATGATTTCTAAGGAAGCTTCAGAGCCCCTTCTTCATGTTGACACGGAAAGCAAATCAAACTTGAGCACTAGAGAAAAAAGTATTGCAGGAATTTTGACTCATGCGTAAACCCTAAAACCTACTTACAACATAATTAGGAGTTTAGGCTTAAGGGGATGATACGTCCATTTTGCATCATGCTTTTATATCGATATTTATTGCATTATGGGCTGTTATTACACATTATGTCACAATACTTATGCCTATTGTCTCTTATTTTACAAGGTTTGCACGAAGAGGGAGAACGCCAGCAGCTGGAATTCTAGGCTAGAAAAGGAGCAAATATTATAGACCTATTCTGCACAACTCCAAAAGTCCTGAAACTCCACAGAAGTCACTTTTGGAATATATAAAAAATAATGGGCAAAGAAAGCACCAGAGGGGGGCCACCCACCATCCACGAGGGTGGGGGCGCGCCCTACACCCTGGGCAGGCCCCCTATCTCGTGGCCCCCTAGCAGGCCTCTAGTGCCCATCCTTTGCTATATGAAGTCTTTTGCCCTGGAAAAAATCAGAAGGAAGCTTTCGGGACAAAGCGCTGCCGCCACAAGGCAGAACCTTGGCGGAACCAATCTAGGGCTCCGGCGGAGCTGTTCTGGCGGGGAAACATCCCTTCGGGAGGGGGAAATCATCACCATCGTCATCACCATTGATCCTCTCATCAAGAGGGGGTCAATCTCCATCAACATCTTCACCGGCACCATCTCCTCTCAAACCCTAGTTCATCTCTTGTATCCAATCTTTGTCTCAAAACCTCAGATTGGTACCTGTGGGTTGCTAGTAGTGTTGATTACTCCTTGTAGTTGATGCTAGTTGGTATACTTGGTGGAAGATCATATGTTCAGATCCTTTCTGAATATTAATACCCGTCTGATTATGAACATGAATATGATTTGTGAGTAGTTACGTTTGTTCCTGAGGACATGGGAGAAGTCTTGCTATAAGTAGTCATGTGAATTTGGTATTCGTTACTTATTTTGATGAGATGTATGTTGTCTCTCCTCTAGTGGTGTCATGTTAACGTCGACTACATGACACTTCACCATTGTTTGGGCCTAGGGTAAGACATTGGGAATTAATAAGTAGATGATGGGTTGCTAGAGTGACAGAAGCTTAAACCCTAGTTTATGCGTTGCTTCGTAAGGGGCTGATTTGGATCCATATGTTTCATGCTATGGTTAGGTTTACCTTAATACTTCTTCTGTAGTTGCGGATGCTTGCAAGAGGGGTTAATCATAAGTGGGATGCTTGTCCAAGTAAGGGCAGTACCCAAGCACCGGGCCACCCACATATCAAACTATCAAAGTACTGAACACGAATCATATGAGCGTGATGAAAACTAGCTTGACGATAATTCCCATGTGTCCTCGGGAGCGCTTTCCTTTATATAAGAGTTAGTCGAAGATTGTCCTTTTCTAAAAAAGGATTGGGCCACCTTGCTGCACCTTGTTTACTTTTGTTACTTGCTACCCGTTACAAATTACCTTATCACAAAACTATCTGTTACCGATAATTTCAGTGCTTGCGGAGAATACCTTACTGAAAATTGCTTATCATTTCCTTCTGCTCCTCGATGGGTTCGACACTCTTACTTATCGAAACGAATACGATAGATCCCCTATACTTGTGGGTTATCAAGACTCTTTTCTGGTGCCGTTGCCGGGGAGTGAAGCGCCTTTGGTAGGTGGAATTTGGTAAGGAAAATTGTATATAGTGTGCTGAAATTTACTGTCACTTGTTACTATGGAAAGTAATCCTTTGAGGGGCTTGTTTGTGGTATCTTCACCCCAACCAGTAGAAAAGAGTTGCTCCTCAACCTACTGAACCTACTAAAATTTTTTACTTTGAAATTCCTTCGGCTATGATAGAGAAACTACTAGCTAGTCCTTCTACAGGAGATGGAACATTGCATACCGATTTGCACCTAATCTATGTAGATGAAGTTTGTGGATTATTTAATCTTGCAGGTATGCCCGAGGATGTTATCAAGAAGAAGTTATTGCCTTTATCTTTGAAGGGAAAGGCATTGACATGGTTTAGGCTATGTGATGATATTGGATCATGGAACTACAACCGATTGAAATTGGAATTTCATCAGAAGGTTTATCCTATGCATCTAGTTCATCGTCATCGTAATTATATATATAATTTTTGGCCTCGCGAAGGAGAAAGCATCGCTCAAGCTTTGGGTGGGGGGCTTAAGTCAATGTTATATTGATGCCCCAATCATGAGCTCTCAAGAGAAATTATTATTCAAAATTTTTATGCTCGGCTTTCTCTCAATAATCGCTCCATGCTTGATACTTCTTGTACTGGATCTTTTATGATGAAGACTATTGAATTCAGATGAGATTTATTCGAACGAATTAAACGCAACTCTGAAGATTGGGAACTCGACGAAGGTAAGGAGTCAGGTATAACACCTAAGTTTGATTGTGTTAAATCTTTTATGGATACCGATGCTTTTCATGAATTTAGCACTAAATATGGACTTGACTCTGAGATAATAGCTTCTTTCTGTAAATCATATGCTACTCATGTTGATCTCCCTAAGGAGAAGTGGCTTAAATATCATCCTCCCATTGAAGTAAAAGTAGTTGAACCTATTAAAGTTTAAGAAAAGACTATCACCTATAATGTTGATCCTATTGTTCCTACCGCTTATATTGAGAAACCACCTTTCCCTGTTAGAATAAAGGATCATGGTAAAGCTTCAACTATGGTCAACAAAAGTAATATTATAACACCCAAACCCTCTAAGAAAATTAAAGTTGAACCTAGTATTGCTATGGTTAAAGATCTCTTGGTCGATAATATTGATGGACATGTTATTTACTTCTGTGATGAAGCTGCTAGAACTGCTAAACCCGATACTAAAGATAAACAAAGACCTGTTGTAGGCATGCCTGTTATTTCTGTTAAAATAGGATATCATTGCTATCATGGTTTATGTGATATGGGTGCTAGTGTGAGTGCAATACCTCATTCTTTATATGAAGAAGTTATGCATGTTATTGCACCTGCTGAGTTAGAATGTATTGACGTTACAATTAAGCTTGCCAATAGAGATACTATTAAACATACATCATCCAGAATACAATCAAGGTCCGACTATGGAACCAAAATAAAAGAAGACAATCCCAAATGCTAGATCCCCGATCGTCCCAACTGGGCACACCTACTGATCATCCGGAAAAGACACAAAAATAGCGACTAAGATCTTCATCGAGCTCCCACTTGAGCTCGGTTGCGCCACCTGCACTGGTATCATCGGCACCTGCAACTATTTGGAAGTATGTGTGAGTCACGAGGACTCAGCAATCTCACACCCACAAAATCAAGACTATTTAAGCTTATGGGTAGGATAAGGTAATGAGGTGGAGCTGTAGCAAGCACTAAGCAAAATGGTGTCTAACACACGCAAATAAGAGCGAGAAGAGAAGCAAGGGAACGGTCATGAAACTAGAAGTGATCAAGAAGTGATCCTGAAACTACTTACGCACAAACATAACACAAGAACCGTGTTCACTTCCCGGACTCCGCCGAAAAGAGACCATCACGGCTACACACGCGGTTGATGCATTTTAACCGGATATTAACAAGTGGCAAGTTCTCTACAACCGGATATTAACAAATTCCCATCTGTCACATAACCGCGGGCACGGCTCTTGAAAGTTTAGACCCTACAGGGGTGTTCCAACTTAGCCCATAACAAGCTCTCACGATCAATGAAGGATATTCCTTCTCTCGGAAAGACCCGATCAGTCTCGGAATCCCGGTTACAAGAAATTTCGAGAATGGTAAAACAGGACCAGCAAAGCCTCCCGATGTGCCGACAATCCCGATAGGAGCTGCACATATCTCGTTCTTAGGGCAACACCGGATAGGTCAAGCTACTAGTAAAACCAGCCCTCAAGTTGCCCCGAGGTGGCCCCGCAGGCTGCCCGGTTCGGACCAACACTTAGAGAAGCACTGGCCCGGGGGGTTAAAATAAAGATGACCCTTGGGTTGGCCGACCCAAGGGAAGGGTAATAGGTGGTTATGAAAATGTAAAACCAAGGTTGGGCCTTGCTGGAGGAGTTTTATTCAAAGCGAACTGTCAAGGGGTTCCCATAACACCCAACCGCGTAAGGAACGCAAAATCAACGAACATAACACCGGTATGACGGAAACTAAGGCGACAAGAGTGGAACAAAACACCAGGAATAAGGCCGAGCCTTCCACCCTTTACCAAGTATATAGATGCATTAATTAAATAAGAGATATTGTGATATCCCAATATGTCCATGTTCCAACATGGAACAAACTTCAGCTTCACCTGCAACTAGCAATGCTATAAGAAGGGCTGAGCAAAAGCGGTAACTTAGCCAAACAATGGTTTGCTAGGATGGTTGAAAAAGGTTAGAGGCTATCATGGTAGTTTGGGAGGCTTGATAAACAAGTGGTAGGTAGCGCGACATAGCGGTAGAGCGAACAACTAGCAAGCAAAGATAGAAGTGATTTCAAGGGTATGGTCATCTTGCCTAAGATCCCGCAAGGAAGAAGAATGAGTCCATGAAGATGAGAAACGGACGTAGTCGAGCGGATCCTCACAACTCCGGAATGAAACCGAAGCTAATGAGAGAAGCAACCCGGAAAGAAGCAAGCAACATAGTAAACAACCAAGCATAAACATGGCATGATGCACAACCAAGGATGATGCATGTCCGGTTTAATGAGGCATGGCATGGCAATATGCACAAAAATACTACAAATTAAGTCGAGCATATTGACGAAACACCACATTCCATTATTTAGTTCACTCTCATTTATGTACCCAACAATATTAAATGTTATTAAACATGGTGAGGGGTGAAGCACAACAAAGCTACCTATCTAGGCAAGTTTAAATGAGGCCGGAAACAACGAACAGCAATTCCGGTAAATCCCCATATGCATTTAGCAATTAGCTATTGTCATGCCCTAAACATAATTTTAGAGTTATTAAACATGCAAAGTAAGTACATCATGTTAAACTAGGCATTTTTCTACCCCAATTACGTATGAAGTTTATTTAAATCCGAGCTTTCATATAAGGTTTGTTTAATTCTGATGCACGGTTTGTGAGATATGATATGCATGAAGTTAAGGGTCTAATCTGCAAAACTGGCGTTCTCTGGAATAATAGAAAAATTCGCAGCAGGAAAAAAACACATCGGGCCGAAACTTGCTGGCCCAACAGGAAGAGGGGATCTGGTGGGGCTGCTCACATCGGGCCTTGGCCCAGCTGGTGGAGAGGCCTCGTAGGCCTGGCGCGGCCTTGGCGCTGCTGGGCTGATGCGGGGAAGCGGCTGTGGCCTAGCGAGGCAGCAGGCACGTGGCCCGGTTAGGTCAACGGCAAGGAGGAGAGACCAGTTCGGGGCGAAGCAGTCAGCGGCGAACGGGAGGTGGTCTAGGCACGTGGAGAGGAAGCGGTCAACGCGAGCGCTCCCCTCGCTAGCTTGATGCAACGAAGCAGAGGGCGCAGCAGGGGACTTGGCAAAGGAGGGAGGTTCAGGCGGCGATGGACTTGGCGGCGGGGACGGCCGGACAAGGGACTTAGCGCAGCTGGCCGTGGGGACGCGAGGACGGGGCAGAGTCTGGCCGGCGGCGGCGGATGCAGGCCCGGTCTAAGCGGGCACGGCAGCAAGGGCCCTGGATGGCGGCTTGACTCCGGCGAAAACCGGCAGCGACAGCGAGGCCTTGAGGTGGAGCAGAGGCAAACCATGCAGCAGTGGTGCCCCATGGGATGGCGGGGTGGTGGGGTCATCGGCGCTCGAGAGATGGATCCGGGCAGCGGGACTTGGGGCTCCATGGCCACGGCGAGGTTCCTACAGCTGGAGATCACCGGCAGGGCGGGCTCGCCGGCACGGCGTGAGGAGACTCAGGAGGCCCTCTCCATGGGTGCTCAGGCAAAGGAGGAGCACGACATAGGGGCTTCGGGTGATCAATGGCGCGAGGAGACTAGGCCGAGCTCTCCTGCTCGGGGCCTTGGGCAGGTGCACAACGGGCTCACGGGGATGGGGCGGCGCTACAGCCATCTGACAAGCATGGGCGTGTCCGGCCGGTTGGATGGACGCCTGCGGGATGGATCTGAGGCAGAGAGGCTACTGAATGGTGGGATGGGAAAACGAGGAGAAGGCAGATTGGTGGATTGTATCGGGGGCTTGGGCAGGATCCCGAGAAGAACGGGAGACCAATGAGGACGGTGGCGGGTGAAGAAAAAGAGGGAGTTGGTCTAGGGTTAGGTAGGTTTACACTGATTATATAGTAGGTGAGTTTTAGTTAGGGGCTAATCTGGTCCATCCGATCGTAATCAGGCGGTGAGAATAGATAGCTTAGGGGAGACTAAACAAGAGCCGATGATATTTTAGGGATGTTTGGGGATGATCCGAATCCAACAATGACGACTGCCCGGATCGGTTCCGGGACAGCTTTTGGACGCGCGCGCGAGGAGGGCCGTGGGCTGACGGGAGAGGTTAGGTTGTCCTGGCGGTAGGTAGTGGACTGTGTAGACAGTCTAGGGAGGAAAGAGAGGGAAAGCCCGGCAACGGTTTTTGGAGACCGAAAACGTCCGATGATTGGCCGACTATAATGCCGCTATATGTTTAACGGTTGGGCTATCAAACGTGCTCCGAATGCGACGGAACTTGACAGGCAGTCTATCTACACTATAATAAGACCACACGCCAACTTTCATCCCATTTAGAGAACATTTTCCGGCCACTTATAAAATAATATTTCAGAGGTGCCGCGGGCGCGTGCAAGTGTGTCTGGGCTCAGAATGGACAATAGAGAGAACTGGGGGAACCCGGACGGATGCAAGTTTTGAAAACATGATGATGCAATGCACATGATGACATGGCAAGATGCAATACGCAAGCGAATGACAAACGAGTGAAACCATGAACCTTGAGAGATTGAACAAATTGAAAGAAAGAAAAGAACAAAAATGAACAAAGTTGAAAACACTCCGTTAGAAAAGAGGAACAAGGAACATTACTAGAACCTTGTAGGTTGAAAGACATAAGAAAAAGGGTGCAATGGATAAGAAGTACATGCAAGCACTCCGGTTGAAACGAGATGTACAAGGAACAATAAAGATCAATTACGACAACACCCCGGTTGGAAATGGAAGGCATAGAATATGAACTTGGCAAAAATGAAAGCACTTGGACAAGACTCCGGTTAGAAGAGGAATGATATTCACAACACTCCATTTAAAACAAGATAGAGAAGGAATACAATTGATATAATTTGGAGAGCACTCCGACGGTAAATGGAAGGAATAGAAGATGAGCTTGACAAGATGAGAAGATACTTGATGAAATCAACAACACACTACCTCTAGAACTATTGAAAGAATGGCACAAGGGGCAAGAAAGATTTCAGACGGCACTCCGGTTGAGAAGGAGGCAAAACTTGATAAGATGAGCGACACTCCGGTGGAATGGATAAGCAAAAGGAAAGAACATGATCTTTGACAAAAATGGGATGATGGGTGAAGAGAGCAACATCACTATGCCTCCGGAACGAAAGAATAGAAGTTGAATCATTGGAAAGGAAAGAATTGAGAAGAAAATGACAACTTCTGCCACAAATGAGCTCGGAAAACACCCTTCCAAGAAGGTTATAACCGAGTTGTTGGAAAACCAACAACGAAAAGAACAAGATTGTAGTGGGCTTATGGGGAACATCTCCAAAACTATGAGGTGAAATTCTGCCACTAATGAAAACAATAGATTGGATTGATATCAACAAGGAGACGAGAAACTTATTTCACCGGGAGGATAAATGAAGAACTTGGGTCATTTATAAGCACCATAAATAGCTACAATCCTTAGGGAAAGCTTTAGGTGAAATATAACCCAATATAACTCCAATGAAGAGATTGATGGATTGAAAAGATGTCTTGAGCGAAGAGAAAATGATGGATTTAGATATGTCACTCTTGAGAACTTGTGAATCATGAAACACGAAGGGAAATTATCAACAATGACATAACACCACCTCAAAAGATAAGAAAGAAAGAATTGCACTTCGGAATGCAAGATGAAGAATGCTTGAACTCCTCAAAACAAGACATGTGTTGAACACCATGTTTATTTGAGAGTATAGCTTGGCGGATCTTAACTTTGAGAGAAATCTTGAGGACAATGAAAGAATGAAAGGAATCCTTGACGAACCACGATGTAAAGCCTCCATGAAGAACTCCGGTAATAAAAGAATGATCAAAAAGAAGTGAAGGATGAAAAGAATAAGATTGAAGCCTTGCAATGATTAGATGGAGCTTTGAAATGATATAATTGAAAGAGCTTGGAACTCCGGGAACTAAAAGATGAAGCATCTTGAACCGAGAAATTGATATCACAAACAAACTCCGGTAGAAAAGAATTAAACACTTGGAAGAAGCTAGAATAAGAATTATGTTATGTGTATCCTTCACCAATTTAAACTGATGAGAAGCAACGGATTTGGCATACTACTTATTCTCGTAGAAAGGATTGAGATAGATATAGCGCAAACTTAGGAAGGTCTTCAATGAATCACCGGTAGGATTAGGAAAGAATGAATGAATTGATATGACAATGAAGGAAGAGAATTCTTGAACGAACCACCATGAGAGTTGAAAATGAAAGTAGCAAAGGCACAATTCACCGAGAAGAATTGGAAAAAACAAAAGAAGATACTTGACAGAATTTAGATACATGAGAACGAAGAGATCATGAACTGATTAGAGGATATTTAGACGATGCACCGGTAAGATTTGGAGAACGAGAGCTGAAAGCTGGAATGAACAATTCTGAGATGAAGTGCTTCGAAGAATCAAACTGAAAAGACTCCTGAATTGCTCCGGATGGGTGAAAAGAATTCTCACAATCGAAAACAATTATGAGAGGATGGCATAACGCTAGAACTTTGCATCTTCAAGAGAACGGACCAAGATTTAAGATAAAATCTTCTTCGGCCTTCAAAATTCAAGAATGACGACGAGAAACACCATCATGAATTATTGAGGCACTCCGGAATGAAAAATTAGAAAGGTTGAACCAACGATGAAAAAAATTGAAAGATCTTGGAGAAAGACATATGACTGATGATAATTCATTCTTACGTCAAACTTGGAAAAGAATTTGATGGTAACCCCGGGAAAATAAAAGAGTCAGGTAAGATCCTGGAAAAAGACATGTGGGTTAGGGCCCACTCAAAAGATACATTGTTGAATGATTTAAAAGAGAGATTGCACTGGTTGATTTAAATGGCTTGAATGAGATAACAATCTCAAAATAGGTTGAACGGATTAGAAATGAAAACACGAATCTCCTGAGATATCTTCAGCACTCCGGAACAATTGAATAGCGAGAAATGGATGATTAAGAGGTGCACCGATATGAGAAAACATTTGAAATGAGGACAGGATATGATCGACAAAGCTTGACTTGAATCCACCGGAGAAGAAAAAACAAACAAAGAATAATAGACTTGAAGCTCCATTAGAATCTTCCTGAGAATCACCGGATAAGAACATTGACGGAAAAGAATGGAGAGACTTCCCAACAATAAAAAGATACTGGATTAACAAATCTGAGTCTTTGAATAAAAGTGTGGGAGGGCAGGAAAACAAAGGCAACTTAGGGACGGATGAAACGAACAACGTTTTGGAAAGCTGAGAAGTGATCTTGCGAATGTTGAAATGATCGGATCCACTTGAAGAGAAACACGCCGGTTGGAAAAGAATTGGCATGACCATCTCGATGATCAAGAAGGATTAATACTCCCACAAAAATATGAGAACACCGCTCATTAAGAAGCATGGAATCAACATTTGACTTCGAAGCAAACTCGAATACCACAACTCAAAACAAAACAAAGGATTTGGCTTGCAGGATAAGCCAGAACAAACATATGATAGACCCCATATCGTATCATGTGTCTGTTGGAAAGATATTCTAGGAGCTACTTGAATTCCCACTTATAAACTCCTGAAACTTTCTGGTTATGCAATCAGGTGTTGGGGATACAGGGGAAGCATAATATCTCACCCAAACTAACAATTCCTACATCCAGTTGTATCCATCCTTCAACACATAACCAAGAAACCTTCGGAAATCGTGTACCTCAACCTTCAAAAAGCATCTGTTATACGAGTTATGGCAATACTCCTAAATTCCCGCCCCAGTACTGGGTGGCGTCGAGGTTATCTCACCAACAACTGCATAGAAGAGATTTTCGATGTCAGCTAAACTTAGGTATTCCAGAACTGCAACGATAAAATTGTGACGACAACACCTCGGAGCACAACTCCCTGGGACACTGCCACAACCCCTAAATGTTAGGAGGCACCAAGAACAATGTACTCATCACAAAACTATCGGAACGGTTCCAAGATACCCGCGTGATCCTAAAACAATTCATGAAATTTGAGGAGAGAGAAGTCAAAACTTCTACGTCAGGAGGCCTCACCAGAGCGACGAAGGGACTGAGGAGTAAAAAGAATCCTACTCTCTGATATATATAATCCTAAGACTCAAAACATTTTGTTCTAGACTCAACAACGTCAGCGATTCGATCAAGCAGGGGGCTCCTAAGTCGGGGATGGCTCTAATTACCAACTTGTAACACCCACAATGCGGCTATATCTCCCACATGTCGAGGCATGACTTAGAGGCATAGCCGCATGGTAGTTTTGTCGCAAGAGGGGTAATCTTCACACAACTCCATGTATTGAATAAGAAAGGGATAAGGAGTTGGCTTACAATAGCCACTTCACACAAATAACAAGTTAAACATACATCATCCAGAATACAATCAAGGTCCGACTAAGGAACCAAAATAAAAAAAGACAACCCCAAATGCTAGATCCCTGACCGTCCCAACTGGGCACCACCACTGATCATCCGGAAAAGACACAAAAACAATGACTAAGATCTTCATCGAGCTGCCACTTGAGCTCGGTTGCGCCACCTGCACTGGTGTCATCAGCACCTATAACTGTTTGGAAGTATCTGTGAGTCACGAGGACTCAGCAATCTCACACCTGCGAAATCAAGACTATTTAAGCTTATGGGTAGGATAAGGTAATGAGGTGGAGCTGCAGCAAGCACTAAGAAAAATGGTGGCTAACATACGCAAATAAGAGCGAGAAGAGAAGCAAGGCAACGGTCGTGAAACTAGAAGTGATCCTGAAACTACATACGCACAAACATAACACAAGAACCGTGTTCACTTCCCGGACTCCGCCAAAAAGAGACCATCATGGCTACACACGCAGTTGATGCATTTTAATTAAGTCAATTGTCAATTTCTCTACAACCGGATATTCACAAATTCCCATCTGTCACATAACCGCGGGCAAGGCTCTCGAAAGTTTAGACCCTACAGGGGTGTCCCAACTTAGCCCATCACAAGCTCTCATGGTCAATGAAGGATATTCCTTCTCCCGGAAATACCCGATCAGTCTCGGAATCCCAGTTACAAGACATTTCGACAATGGTAAAACAAGACCAGCAAAGCTGCCCGATGTGCCAACAATCCCGATAGGAGCTGCACATATCTCGTTCTCAGGGCAACACCGGATAGGTCAAGCTACTAGTAAAATCAGCCCTCAAGTTGCCCCGAGGTGGCCCCGCAGGCTGCCCGGTTCGGACCAACACTTAGAGAAGCACTGGCCCGGTGGGTTAAAATAAAGATGACCCTCGGGTTGGCCGACCCAAGGGAAGGGTAATAGGTGGTTAGGCAAATGTAAAACCAATGTTGGGCCTTGCTGGAGGAGTTTTATTCAAAGTGAACTGTCAAGGGGTTCCCATAACACCCAACTGCGTAAGGAATGCAAAATCAAGGAACATAACACCGGTATGACGGAAATTAAGGCGGCAAGAGTGGAACAGAACACCAGGCATAAGGCCGAACCTTCCACCCTTTACCAAGTATAGAGATGCATTAATTAAATAAGGGATATTGTGATATCCCAACATGTCCATGTTCCAACATGGAACAAACTTCAGCTTCACCTGCAACTAGCAACGCTATAAGAAGGGCTGAGCAAAAGCGGTAACTTAGCCAAACAACGGTTTGCTAGGATGGTTGAAAAAGGTTAGAGGCTATCATGGCAGTTTGGGAGGCTTGATAAACAAGTGGTAGGTAGCGCGACATAGCGGTAGAGTGAACAACTAGCAAGCAAAGATAGAAGTGATTTCGAGGGTATGGTCATCTTGCCTAAGATCCCGCAAGGAAGAAGAACGATTCCATGAAGAAGAGAAACGGACGTAGTCGAACGGATCCTCACAACTCCGGAACGAAACCGAAGCTAAGGAGAGAAGCAACCCGGAAAGAAGCAAGCAACATAGTAAACAACCAAGCATAAACATGGCATGATGCACAACCAAGGATGATGCATGTCCGGTTTAATGAGGCATGGCATGGCAATATGCACAAAAATACTACAAATTAAGTCGAGCATATTGACGAAACACCACATTCCATTATTTAGTTCACTCTCGTTTATGTACCCAACAATATTAAATGTTATTAAACATGGCGAGGGGTGAAGCACAACAATACTACCTATCTAGGCAAGTTTAAATGAGGCCGGAAACAACAAACAACAATTCCGGTAAATCCCCATATGCATTTAGCAATTACCTATTGTCCTGCCCTAAACATAATTTTAGAGTTGTTAAACATGCAAAGTAAGTACATCATGTTAAACTAGGCACTTTTCTACCCCAATTACATATAAAGTTTATTTAAATCCGAGCTACGGTTATTTAGTTATGAAATAAAGCATTTTAGCATGGCATATGAGCAAATTTAATCAAACAACATTTTAAACATGGATGAAAGTTGGATATAATGAAACTAGACAAGATTCTAAGCATTTTTCATATAAGGTTTGTTTAATTCCGATGCACGGTTTGTGAGATATGATATGCATGAAGTTAAGGGTCTAATCTGCAAAACTGGCGTTCTCTGGAATAATAGAAAGATTCGCAGCAGGAAAAAAACACATCGGGCCGAAACTTGCTGGCCCAACAGGAAGAGGGGATCTGGAAGGGCTGTTCACATCAGGCCTTGGCCCGGCTGGTGGAGAGGCCTCGTAGGCCTAGCGTGGCCTTGGCTCTGCTGGGCTGACGCGGGGAAGCGGCTGTGGCCTGGCGAGGCAGCAGGCCTGTCGGGGATATACCACGCGGTATGACCTGGCCGGATATATGACCCGGCTAGGACTTGGCGTTTCATTGGTAACCCGCCGGAGGATTAGCGACTTACGAGTCTAGCGGTTCACTGGTCTGACGACTCACGAGCCTGGCGACTCACGGATGGCCTCGACGGCGGGTCAGATAAAGGACTAGGCCCAAGGCCCAGAAGGTCGGCTCATATTATGGTGGGCCGGCTTAAGAGGAAAGTGTAAGTAATGTTCCCTTACAAAGGAAGCAAGACTAGAACTCCACTTGTAATTGAGTAATCCTAATCCTACTAGGACTAGTCATGTAACCCGCCCCTTCAACGTATATAAGGAGGGGCAGGGCTCCCTAAGAGGGACAAGCAAGAAACAATCTCTAGGGCTAGACGTAATGGGGGAGCCGGCTTATGCGGTGACTCTCTCATGAGCATAATGAGATCTAGCCACAAACAGCACGTAGGGCTATTACCGGATGATGTTTCCCAGGGCCCGAAGCTGTCTAAATCCTTGTCTTGTGTTGCATCTCTCAATTCCGCTCAACCCCTCTCAAGCTACTACAAAGATGTGTTGGCCTTACGACTAAGTCCTCACACTAGGACATCTGCCATGACAATTCCACGACAATTGGCCCCCACCGTGGGGCCTGCGCACGGTGGTGTTGAGTTCTTGGAGGGAGCTCTTCAAAGGATCAAGAAATTCGCGATCGGCCCGATCAAGAAGGACCGGTGTGAAAGTACATCAACTACGAGTTCATTAATCAACATTGAAAGGTCAAAGAAAGTAACTTCAGCGGCGACCACGATGACGTGAACAAGTTTTGAGTCCGATGGGATCTAGGGTTTGGTGTTACAATAGCCGGTTATCGCTGATGCCACGCGATCCGTCGAATCCATTGAAGGTTTTTTTTTGCTGCTACAGTTGCCAGTCACCGAGGCTGACAGGAATTGGACTGCAAACGCCATACGCCGCGTCAGATCAATCTGCATCAACACGCGTGTATTAAAGACCCAGGACAATCCCTGAGGCAATGTTATTACAGTACTACTCTACGGCTACTATTCCTGTAAAAGGTCCACTGAGTATTTGAGTGCAGACCATGTAAAAGCTCAGATTTTAAGGAGAAGTACTCTGTCCAACAAGCAACTATTACCAGTACGTGGAGCTGTTGGTGGTTTAGTTTTCCAATTACCAAAAGAAGAAGAGGAAAGAAGACCGCAACTTGGAGGAGGACACGGACGTGAGTCAATGGATCCAGTCACGACCCGGAAGCGGACGTCTCCGCCGACTAGGGCTCCACCGTTGACTCACCTCTGCCGCAGCTCGCGACGACAGCCGCACCGAGCTGGTTTGGGCCTACGCTTCGCGGACGCAAGCTATCACTTCTGTCACATTTCGCCACGTAAGCCGCAGCTGCACCAAGCCGGCCTCACCTTCAATTCCATGCTGCCGTGTCGACCCGCGCGGCTGCTACGTCTTGAGCTTGCGTTGGTTTTCCCTGAAGAGGAAGGGATGATGCAGCAGAGTAGAGTAAGTATTTCCCTCAGTTTTTGAGAACCAAAGTATCAATCCAGTAGGAGCCCACACTCAAGTCCCTCGTACCTGCACAAAGCGATAGCTACCCGCAACCAACGCGATTCGGGGTTGTCAAGCCCTTCACGGTCACTTACAAGAGTGAGATCTGATAGATAGAATATTTTTGGTATTTTTGATATAAAGATGCAAAGTAAAAAGTAAAAGCAAAGTAAATAGCAAAACAAGATTAAAATGATGGAGATTGATATGATGAGAATAGACCGGGGGGCCATAGGTTTCACTAGTGGCTTCTCTTGAGAGCATAAGTTTTCTATGGTGGGTGAACAAATTACTGTTGAGCAATTGACAGAATTGAGCATAGTTATGAGAATATCTAGGCATGATCATGTATATAGGCATCACGTCCGTGACAAGTAGATCGAAACAATTCTGCATCTACTACTATTACTCCACTCATCGACCGCTATCCAGCATGCATCTAGAGTATTAAGTTAAAAACAGAGTAACGCTTTAAGCAAGATGACATGATGTAGAAAGAACGCCGCAAGATCGAACCCAAAGCTAAGCACTTCTCCCATGGCAAGAACTACCAATCTAGTTGGCCAAACCAAACGGATAATTCGAAGAGACTTGCAAAGATAACCAATCATACATAAAAGAATTCGGAGAAGATTCAAATATTCTTCATAGATAGACTTGATCATAAACCCACAATTCATCGGTCTCAACAAACACACCGCAAAAGAAGAAGATTACATCTAATAGATCTCCACAAGAGAGGGGGAGAACATTGTATTGAGATCCAAAGAGAGAGAAGAAGCCATCTAGCTACTAACTATGGACCCGAAGGTCTGAGGTAAACTACTCACACTTCATCGGAGGGGCTATGATGATGTAGAAGCCCTCCGTGATAACAGCCCTCTCCGGCGGAGCTCCGGAACAGGCCCCAAGATGGGATCTCGTGGATACAGAAAGTTGCGGCGGTGGAATTAGGTTTTTGGCTCCTGTTCTGATCGTTTGGGGTACATGGGTATATATAGGAGGAAGGAGTACGTCGGTGGAGCACTGAGGGGCCCACGAGGTAGGGGGGCGCGCCCTGTAGGGGGGCGCGCCCCCTACCCTCGTGACCGCCTCCGGTACTTCTTGGAGTAGGGTCCAAGTCTCCTGGGTCTTATCCGAGAAGGAAATCACGTTCCAAAAAGGATTTTTCTGTTTGGACTCCGTTTGATATTTCGTTTCTTCGAAACACTGAAATGGGCAAAAAAACAGCAATTCTGGGCTGGGCCTCCGGTTAATAGGTTAGTCCCAAAAAATATAAAAGTGGAAAATAAAGCCCAATATAGTCCAAAACAGTAGATAATATAGCATGGAGCAATCAAAAATTATAGATACGTTGGAGACATATCAGGCATCCCCAAGCTTAATTCTTGCTCGTCCTCGAGTAGGTAAATGATAAAAAGAGAATTTTTGATGCGGAGTGCTACTTGGCATAATTTCAATGCAAAATTTCTTAATTGTGGTATGGATATTCAGATTAGAAAGATTCAAGACAAAAGTTCATATCGACATAAAGAATAATAACACTTCAAGCATACTAATAAAGTAATTATGTCTTCTCAAAATAACATGGCCAAAAAAAGTTATCCCTACAAAATCATATAGTCTGGCTATGCTCTTTCTTCACCACACAAAGTATTTAAATCATGCACAACCCCGATGACAAGCCAAGCAATTGTTTCATACTCTAACTTTTTCAAAACTTTTTCAATCTTCACGTAATACATGAGCGTGAGCCATGGACATAGCACTATGTGGAATAGAAGGGTGTTTGTGGAGAAGACAAAAAGAGGGGAAGATAGTCTCACATCAAATAGGCGTATCAACGGGCTATGGAGAGGCCCATCAATAGATATCAATGTGAGTGAGTAGGGATTGTCATGCAACGGATGCACTAGAGCTATAAGTATATGAAAGCTCATCAAAAGAAACTAAGTGGGTGTGCATCCAACTCGCTTGCTCACGAAGACCTAGGGCAATTTGAGGAAGCCCATCATTGGAATATACAAGCCAAGTTCTATAATGAAAAATTCCCACTAGTATATGAAAGTGACATAACGAGAGATTCTCTATCATGAAGATCATGGTGCTACTTTGAAGCACAAGTGTGGTAAAAGGATAGTAACATTGTCCCTTCTCTCTTTTTCTCTCATTTTTTTATTTGGGCCTTTTCTCTTTTTTTATGGCCTCCTTTTTCGTCCGGAGTCTCATCCCAACTTATGGAGGAATCATAGTCTCCATCATTCTTTCCTCACTTGGGACAATGCTCTAGAAAATGATGATCATCACACTTCTATTTTTCTTACAACTCAACAATTACAACTCGATACTTAGAACAAATATGACTCTATATGAATGCCTCCGGCGGTGTACCGGGATATGCAATGAATCAAGAGTGACATGTATGAAAGAATTATGAATGGTGGCTTTGCCACAAATACGATGTCAACTACATGATCATGCTAGCTATATGACAATGATGGAGCGTGTCATAATAAACGGAACGGTGGAAAATTGCATGGAAATATATCTCGGAATGGCTATGGAAATGCCATGATAGGTAGGTATGGTGGCTGTTTTGAGGAAGGTATATGGTGGATGTATGATACCGGCGAAAGGTGCGCGGTATTAGAGAGGCTAGCAATGGTGGAAGGATGGGAAAAAGTGCATATAATCCATTGACTCAACATTAGTCATAAAGAACTCATATACTTATTGCAAAAATCTAGAAGTTATCAAAGCAAAGTATTACGCGCATGCTCCTAGGTGGATAGATTTGTAGGAAAAGACCATCGCTCGTCCCCGACCACCACTCATAAGGAAGACAATCAATAAATAAATTATGCTCCGACTTCATCACATAACGGTTCACCATACGTGCATGCTATGGGAATCACAAACTTTAACACAAGTATTCTTTAAATTCACAACTACTAAACTAGCATAACTCTAATATTATCACCTCCATATCTCAAAACAATTATCATGCTTCAATCTTCTCTTAGTATTCAACGCACTCAAAAGAAAATTTCACATATCTTGAACACCAAGCATATTTATATTAAGCAAATTACCATGCTATTAAGACTCTCAAAATAATTTAAGTGAAGCATGCGAGATCAATAGTTTCTTTAAAACAAACCACCACCGTGCTCTAAAAGATCTAAGTGAAGCACATAGAGCAAAATTATAACGCTCAAAAGATATAAGTGAAGCACGTAGAGCAAAACTACATAGCTTAAAAGATATAAGTGAAGCACATAGAGTATTCTATCAAATTTTAATTCATAGATGACTCTCTCAAAAGGTGTGTACAGAAAGGATGATTGTGGCACACTAACAAACAAAGACACAAATAATACAAGACGCTCCAAGCAAAACACATATCATGTTGGTGAATAAAAATATAGCTCCAAGTAAATTACCGATGGAAGTGGACGAAAGAGGGGATGCCTTCCGGGGCAT